>NC_138046.1:84797412-85409154 GCF_964194185.1 Rhinolophus hipposideros | reverse complement strand
GTGGTGACGCGCAGCCGCCGTCTCCCCTCTCCCCCGCCCTTCTCGTTTGAAAAAACTCGGCAGTGTCTTCACTGCAAAACGGTTTTTTCCTTCTGCGCCTGCGCGCTGCACTGGAACTTACTGTTTGTTGGGCTCCCTTTGAGTGCATCTGTTTTGAAAAGGTTGTGCCTGGGAACAAAAACCCATTTGCCTTCAAAATTAGCTCTTCTTCTACTGGGCTGCTTGGGTTCCTCAGGGACTTGTGTTTCCGTTTCTCTGAATGCGCTGGTCACTGTCTTGCCACATGTGGTTTGGCCTTGGCTGGGCCTGTATCCAGAGTTTCTTCAGTGATGAAACGCCCTCACATGTCAGGGTAGAAAATTTGGAGGACAGATGAATGTACTGAGGACTGACCCAAACCACAGTCCTGTCACCCCGCCAAGGCCATTATTAGTGTTTTGCGCTAAATGTCCTTAGAGATTTTTCTTCAAAAGGCCTGCATTTTCAGTATACTTAATCGTTCATTTTTGCATCATGACCTCTCCCTCCTTGGGGTTTCAAGTCAGTTTTTCGTGTTTGAAAATCGTTTTCATATTTAACGTCATTGTACAGAAAAGTAACGGTGAGGTGTTGTAAAATGTAGAAAGCTTTTGTAAATGTGGGTATAAAGAATACACTGAACATGACCTTAGGGGCCCATAGCCGGCCCTGCTATTGGATTGGGAACAAGGCAGGTGCCAGCAGCGTGTATGAAGCCAGCCTGATCTGAACGCAGCGGTCTTTCTCACTAAGTCCACTTAAGACTTCTTACATTCATTTCTCTCAAGCCTCACATAACTACAGTCCCAGGTTCCTTACAAATAAGTTTCAATTTAAACAGTACTGACCACAAAACGTTTGAACACATTGATCGTGACTTCTTTACAATAAAAATGCCAGCTTATGGGACACCCAGTTCTTCCCTAGTATTTTCTTCCACTCCGGTCTCCTGGACGGCCTTGCGCCAGGGCTCAGGAGAACTCCCTTCCAGTTCCTGGGCTACCAGCCTTACCGTTTTTGCTCTCTGCGCTGCTTTGCTTTCTGAGCTGCTGTTTGTTCCATTTTAAGAAGGGCACTTGCACTGCGCTATTAGTTGAACATGGAGTCCCAACCAGGGAAGGGGTGGTGATAGGGCCCCTGCTCCCAGTCAAAACTCTGCTTTTTCTGCATGTGGTGGAATTCGTTCTAGGAAGCGTTAGCTTTCCTCTTCTGGAGTGTTCAATATCCGTGGTCTACATACCGTAATATTCCCGCTGATGCCAGTGCCCCAGACACGAAAGGAAGAATGGAGAAGGGGGAAATTATAAACATGAACTGGCCCATCCTTAGGGGACAGACGCTAATTGTGACCCAGAGCTTAGATCCCCTACGCGGTGAGCACCTATACATGCCCTAGTTGTAATGGAAAGATTATCACAAAGAGAAACATATCTCTTTAAAGCTAATATATTTTTGATATCGTCTTCATACACTAGACATTACCCTGAATTAATGAGTCAATGGACTGTAGCAGCATCAAAGACCAAAACCGAGACGGATTGCAGCCTTTATTTCAGTGTAGGGAGCTTTTCATGAAGGATCTTTTCCAAATGGGAAATCATAATTGCCATATTTGCTAACTAATGGCATCTTTTGTTGCGTTATTCTGACACAGACACCCATTGTTTCAAATTTAAGGACGTAGGGAAACGCTTTACTCCCCCGGAAGTTAGGATTCCAGAGCTGGTGATCCGACCTGTTACAAAATCATGTGGCGAAGACGTTTGCGTATATACTGTGTGTCAGGCAGTGCACTAAGCCCTCTGTACGTACTGTCGTCTCATTCATGAGAGAAACCTTATCTGGTAGGTTAGTATAATTATGTCCATTATCAGATGAGAAGATTCTGCGACTTAGGTCCCTGCCACAGGTGTCTGTAGAACCTGAACCCTATGATGACTCAGGGCACACGTTTCCCTGCAGTCTCACTATTGGGAACACTGGTAGAAGCCTGAGAAAATGCTTCCTATTGACCAGTGGTGACTTTCGTTTATGCAAGTGACCCTGTGGAATTCTGTCCTGTTGCTGTTGGGAAATTGGGGTCAAACCAGTGGTAGCACCTGGGGATAAAAGAATCCAGGTCAAGTGATTCAAATGGAGGTTAAAGGCTTCATCCAGCTGATGTGTGTCACCTTCAGACCAGGGACCACTCTGAGCTGAAGCAGAACTGGAGACTGTACAGGGAGTGTAGAAGGAAGGTCCACGGCTACGGAAAGGACATGAGAAGCCCATGTAGACGGAAATGAGAGCAGAGTTCCCTGTGCAGGGAAAGGAGAAGAGAGGTCCATGACTGCTGTTCCCAGGTTACAGTTTCTGTAACAGCTGCTAATGTGTGGTTGGAGAGGCTGGGAATTGGTTCTGCTGCTTGTCCGACCCTTGCTGCAAATCTCATTCCAGCAGCCTTCAGAAAAGTTGCTTGAGTCTACGGCCATACCACCCTGAACGCGCCCGATCTCGTCTGATCTCGGAAGCTAAGCAGGGTCGGGCCTGGTTAGTGCTTGGATGGGAGAAAAGTTGCTTGAGAGCTGTTTTTGTGCGTCTTGTTGCTTGTTCTGATTAGAGGGTAAGAGGAGGTGCCAACACAGGTGCACAATGGAAGAGAAGTCAGAAAAAAATTCAAGGAGACAAGGGTTGAAGCAAGGAAAACTGGGGCCTGTTTTAATTAATTTACAACGTCTGCTATAAGATGATGAACTCTGCTCATTATCACCCCATTCTTTTCAGAGAGGAAGGAAGAGGGATGTACAAGGTCCAGGAATTGAGTCAAGAAGTGGGGAGAAGGAGCAGTGTGTTCTTGGTCTCCTGTCCCTGACCGTAGCCTGGATCATATGTTTCCACAGGCCAGTGGGCAGTTCTTGCTTGGACATGATGGATGCCCTTGGTAAGGGGTGTAGGTATCAGAATGAAAAGAAAACAAGCAGAGGAGACATGGACTTAGCGAATTAACTTCACGTCCATGAAACTTCATAGTCTATGAAAATTCTCATGTCTGGTTTTCTCATTTTCTCAGGTACTCATTTTAAAGTTAATTAAATCTCTTTATATGAATTTCCAGTATTCTGTTCTTCATGAGGTAGGTACAAATTAAACGCACTGTAATTAAATACAGACATGGATATTGAATCTCAGAAATGATTGTTAAAAGCCTTTTTGAAAGAGTAGCGACATAGTTTTCACCTGTCACCTAGCAGGCACTTAAAGCACTGTCAGTACTGTCTGGATACAATGACACAGGCACTGGCCTGGGTTCCAAGTTAAGGGAAAGTGGCAAGTGTATCCACGTGTAGGAATCCAGGCAAGACACATTATCTAAAACGTGGTCATGGATTTACGCAAGACGTTAGTCCTGGCGTTCTTCTTTATGTTTGAAACACAAAGTAGCAAATGTGGAAGGTGCACGTGCGGATGATAGAGAAAGTGGAATTTCCAGAAGATAAATGAATTACCTAACGTCAACCACTGAGACTCCAGAGTTCCTTACTGCATACTGCACTATTAGAAGGATGTAAACTTGAAGCTGATATGCAAAACAAGGTGAAAGTGATTGGGTGGTGGAGGATTTCTCAATTTTTCTGTCATCTGTTCTCTGCCTTCCCAAATGACTGCAAATGGAAGAATTTCCTTTATCGCCTGACAGCAAAATTAGGAGTGAATGTATGACTTCTCTTCTGAGTGGGTTCTCTAATCTCCCTGCCCCTGGGCAGGATGAAGGGGACAGTTGGCCCTCACCACAGGGAACATAAGGTAAGCATGCTAGAGGACAGACTAAACAAATGCATTTCATACAATGAAAATAGAACTCTAAGCAAAGAAACAGACGGGCAAAAATGTAGCTGCTGACCTTGGGAAGGTTGCAAGATGCTATTTCACTTTGAGAAAGGAATTGGGTTCTTTCTGTTGTCAATGTCAGGTTACGAAATACAATATTTTCACTCTTTTTACTACTTCTACTTTCAGCAAGAGAAATGAATTAAACATTTTCAAGCGTTTTCAAATGATGTTTTGAACAGCTAACTGATGCTCTGAGTTTCATAAAATCTGGTGAAGTCACCATGCCATATGAATCTCATAGTGTTTACTGTGCACCTTTATACTTCAGAAAAGCAGTAACGAAATTCTTCCCAAGTCAATACTGGTCATCCTGGGGGGATGGGACTGTGATTGCTTTGTTATAGTTGTGAGGCCTCCAAATATTCTCCAGGCAGCTTGAAGTGACTAGGGTACGTGGAGAATACATGGATAAAAACCGAAAACAATAGGAGGAAAACTGGTGACAAGACGTTTCCATCAGCAGAAACACAAGATTCTATGGAGCCTGGACACTTGGTTTCCAGTAGGGATGCTACTGAAGGGAGCCTTTTTCCCACCATTGTGCCTGGCACAGGGGGACTTACAGAGAAGCAGCCATTTATTGCCACGGAGACATGGAGTAGTTTTTTTCAAACACGAAGGGCGGGGCAGGGACAAGTTATACGGTGCCACAGTGCCATCTAATGTTCAGAGAAACTGAGCGTGCACATTCCTGACACAACCTGCTCCTTTATTTCTAGTTTTCAGGAAAAACACCACAGAATCTGTGTAAGGACTTCATGCCAATAAAGGCCAGATAAAGCAAACCTCAGCCGAAGAGACTTCTGGGCACCAAAACCAACTGGCCTCTTCCTAAGTCCCGCCCTTGAAACCATAGGAACAGCATGACATGTTCTTCTACACAGGACTCCTGCACCCACAGGGCTGGAGCTCTGGTGTAATTGATGGGTTCTGGGCCTGCGCACTGACCTGTTAGGTTGGTGTCAGTCTGGGATCCCACATCTGGTAGAACTTTCCTTCCAGTCCCTGTGGCAAACTTTCAGTTGAGGGACAGGGTCACTTGTTACCCAGTTGCTCCACCTGCCCCTCCCTTACAACTGAGGGACAGTGCCAACCCCAGCTCTTCCTCCTATCCTCCCAGACCTTGTTCCCCATCACCCCTCCCCCTACCTCCACCTGCCTGTGAACACCCACTACTGGTGACACACTCACTTGCCTCCTGTCAGTCCTCAGTCCAGGGAACCCTCCCCAGGGCCTCATGGCCCAGGAGCTTGACTGGATCAAACCTGGAGTGTCTCCTTAGGGATTTTCTCCTGGGCAACCGACCATCCCGGTGCTCATGGACAAGCACTGGTGTGGGGACAGAGGCAGGAGTGCAGTTTCCAGGCTCTGGGCCCCTCGTGGAAAGGTGCTCACTGGGGTAGAAAAGGGCCATTGACTGTGACTGGATGGCCATCAGCTGTGACTCGTTGGCAGGCAGCTGTAACCAGTGAGCCCTTGGCCACCAATATAACTGCCTTGGCTACATTAGCAGAAAATGGGGGCAAGAAGATGGTGGCTGAGCTAGAAGCAGATTGCAGTTAGCACTGCGGATTGCAGCCAGCAAGGGAGTTTGGTTGACAGATAAGCGGACAGTAGGTTGCAAATGATGTGGCTCCTGCTTCCTGTGTCTACAACCCAGCCGCCTTCGAGAATTGAGTGTAAGACTCCCCTATCTATGGCTTCATGAGTGTTACTTTTTGGCCTCACCATGTCCTGCGTTCTTAGCTGAGGAGCAGGAGCTGAGATCCTGCATGACACCCTACATGACAGTACCTGAGCTTTGATGAGAAAACCCGACTTCTTACTGAAGGGTTCATCTTCAATCCATGACCAGGAGAGCACTGCTTCTTACTTTCCCTGTCAGCTTCCTACACCTCTGCCTTACTCACAGGGACCCGGCTTCCATCCCAATGACCTCTCCTAATAATTCGTGCAGAGCACAGAAGCTATGAGGGGGGAGTTCCCTGAGCTTCTCAAACCCAGTCGAGGTGCTTCTCCCCTGGCATGCCCTGCTGCCCCTGAGCGTACCTGCTCCTGACTCCAGCCAGCCCTCACCTGTGCTCAGGGTCCCATGCCTTCCCCCTGCTCAGGGACTGCTCCTGCACTCATCACTCCTCTTGGCTCCTGTCCCTTTTGCAGGCAGCTTCCCCAACAGAGGGGTGAACATGGACCCCCTTTGGGCCTGCGATTTTCCTGATACTGGCTCATTACCGGTTGATTTTCAGAGCAAAACTGTTTTATCTTGTCCTGAGACCATTTGCTCAGTGTGTGTCACTTACGGAAATTGCAAATAACAGACTCACCAGTGGGACACTGAGATCACTGTTTTCCTTGGCTCCTTTCACCACACTGGACAGTGGGACAGGAGAGAAAAGCACTGGGACTTGATGACTTTGGTTTGTGTTCTCTTCTCTAGGCAGGATGGAAAAAGGCCTTAGGATTGAAAAAGGTAAGATTTCGGTGGGCAACATATGTTCACATTGCGAGTTTCTATCTCCTCCAAGTGGGAGGGAAAATGAAATCAATTCCTGGGCTGGAGAAAAGCCACAGACAACACAAGGGAGAAAAAGAAAACACCTTCCAAGGCTCTTCTTCACTTTTGTTGCTGCTATTGAAGTCTGCTACTGGCATTCCTTTCCGGATCTCAAAAGGAAGTCATGCCGTTAACCCTGGAATTGCGATAACACCAAACAAAGGCATTTTCAAATGGCTTTTTTGTTTCATGGCTATGGCATCTGGATGTATGGCAAAATTGTTGTCAAATGGTACATACTTCTAATTTACCAAATGCTAGAGGGATCGTCCCCATCAGGGAAACGACAAAATAAAGGTATGAATGGGATCCACCTCCCTTGCTGTTTGACTCTGGTGAGCAGATGGGAATATAAGCTCTGAATGTTAAAATGGTAATATGTTTGTATGTCTCATGTTTTTGCTCACATGGTTGACTGTGGAATAAGGGAGACAAGAAAAAAAGGCAGTGTGTAAATGGAGATACACATTTCGGTTCTTGAAGCAATTTTCAGTTTCTAGGTAACGCTTGTGAAATTAGATACGTGGTCCATCAGATATCTGATGATGTCGGGCGTATGAGTGTATTTTTCACTGGGCCATGTGGGCTCTAAGACCCACGCGATAAACGAGGCTTCAGATAGCCTGGCTTGTCCCTTGGACGTGGGAAAATGCTGTGTGCCCTTGCAGCTCTTGCGTTGCTGCTGCAAAGCAAAGCCTGTGGCTTCTTTGGAATGGGAAATGCACAGATCCTAAATGGCCCGCCTGACTCTGTGCTGAAACCTGATGTTGCTGCGCTGGGCTGTGTTGTCCTCGGCAGGAGCTGTGCTGACCTGCAAGGAGGCTCAGTGAAGAGAACTGGAACTCTGGGACCTTTCCAGATGTAAGACACCCCTCCGTGAGCCCATCAACTAGGGAAACATCCCATCTGCTGCTTTGTCGAAGTCACTTGCCCAGGGAAAGGTGCTTGTTCTCTGATGGGAGAACCTAACATGGAGCTGAGAGGATCGGCCCTATATTTGTGATATCGGCTAGCTGCCTTCCTGGTAGGATTCCTGTCAGAAGCTGCAAGATGGGGAAGGACACAACACACAGAATGTGACTCTTCCATCAGGGTATCTCCCGGCTATGGACTTGGGTTCTAATTTCCAGCTTACTCCCAGTTTGCCACAATGGACTGATAGCCCGCCTCTCCCTCCCTCACCTTGGTCTTCCTGCCCACACCTTAGGAACTCAGTGGTTTGTTCAATGCAAGCATTCCCAGCAAGGAATTCATCCTTACAGCTGGCTCACGAAATAACTGCCTCAGGCAAAGGGGACATGCCTTATGGGAACCTGTGTAAAATTGCTTACTACATTTAGGGTTTCATCCTGATGAATTCCTGTCCACCGAAGTCGAGTTCCATGGTAAAAGTTCTCCTCCGGGAAAGTTGGAAGAAAGACGTACAGCATAAGTTTCCACTAGTGTCCCAGGATAATTCCGCAAGGGAGCCCGGCCTCCTTTACATTTAAGAGGTTCGGCACCTGTAAAGTGGGTCACGTCTGGGAATTAAACGTGGGCCGTGAGTCTGTGTTTCCGTGAGTTGAATTAGACTCGCTCATTTGATCTAGAACTTTTTGTTTACATAGACCCAGAAAAACTTAGTGGGCCTCTATGTGTTTCGCTCCTAGGATCACCACGGTTACCTCGTCTACAAGGTCAGTGTGTGGAAGTCAGACTCTTGCGATTGCGGCTGTGACTGCTGTGCATTAGGGGAACCGCACCCACCTGGCCTGTGGCCATTCAGTGCTGCCCTGGCCTCCTCAGCGTCCACATACTGCCGCTATGGGATCCAAGTTCATGTAGCTTTTCCTCCTGAGTGGCTGCGGTGCAACTGTAAGTTCTATACGACAGTGAAGAGCTATCACATTGGGCTTCCAGGAGGGATGCCGGGATCCTCCTCACACATGTGTTTCTCATCGTGTTGGTGAAAGGTATGTGTTCTGTGCCCTCCCAGTTTGCATGTGGAGCTGTTAATTGGCAAATCCACTCTAACATTCTAATCCCCTTTGCCCTTGAATCCCTTCCGCTCCATTAGGTCAATGTAAGAACATCCATTCCTATGGAATTTTTTCTCGGAATGTCTTGGAATTTATTTGCACCAAACGGAGCATGTGCACAGAAGCAAGCTATCAACAGATGGAGAAAATGCTCTGGAGAATGGCAGTGTTGCATTTTGTTTTATACATTTAGAATCAAAGGAGAAAAGATGAGGACAAGTGACGTGAAATTCATTGCTGGCAAATGAGGGAGGTGGGAGAAAACACAGCGGGGAAAATTCCGGGATTGGACAGAAAGTTCAATGGAGAGATACATACTTCCTTTACATTGGTGGGTACAGGACCCTTAGTGTTTGTCATTAGCAGT
Organism: Rhinolophus hipposideros; assembly: GCF_964194185.1. Classification (NCBI taxonomy): domain Eukaryota; kingdom Metazoa; phylum Chordata; class Mammalia; order Chiroptera; family Rhinolophidae; genus Rhinolophus; species Rhinolophus hipposideros. The sequence continues at coordinate 85,400,327 of NC_138046.1, read as the reverse complement.
AAACAGAGATGGTATTTTGGCAAGATCATCACGGTGAGGAGTTTCGTGGATTTGTGGCCTGGTGCCTGTTGTCGTTCCTGGGAAGGGTCTGTAAAAGAAAACGACTCTGACATTTCACAGGTACGTTATCCTAGATACATAAGACCAAGGGATGTTGCTCGCTTGAGGTGCAGATTAGCCTTTTGCTCAAGAAGTTCTAGGCCTTGTACGCCACTACCTACCATGATCTTCCGTTCCCAGTTAGAATTTATGATGAGACCATCCTCTGTGGTTCCTTTGGGTCACTGAGTTTCTCTGGCCCTCAAGAATTCCTGCACTTTTGCCTTCTGGGCAGCCCCTCTCAGGTTCAGAGGAGTGAGCACATCTCATCATTGGTCCGACTCTGAGCTCACCTCCAGAGGCCTGCTGGGAGAAGCATCTGGTGATGGAGGTACAGGCAAAGACAAATAATGATGGGGGAGAGATCTGAGAATGCTTAGCAGTGTATTGCATGTCATCTAAAGCACGGGGGTGGGGGGTGCATCGCCATATCCTCAGACAGTGCAGGGTTAATCCCTCAGATAGATTTGGAAAGGCCTGTCCTACTGAGGTTCTGGAAACCACTACTGGGCAGAGAAGACTCATTGCTGGGGGGCTGGGGAGACTCCTTCCACTGCCAAAGAACTCATCAGAATTTAGGGGCTGAATATCCCCAGGTTCATCCCAACTTACAGGATCCAGTTCTTTCCACATCAGTTGTCCTGGCTTTAATAGTAGACACCTTACAAGGATAGGACTTCAGCAAGCTTTGTAAGTTAGCCAATTGCAGAAGGAATCTGCATTTGGTTTTCAGCGATTTCAGCCCTGTGGATACCGGATATGAGGTTCTCCTTCAGGGCACAGCTAGAAGAACTTGGGTTTTTTGCTGGCTCTTGAGCTGGGAATTCAAATCCCGGAAGTCACCTTGTTGTTTAACCACTTTCTCCTGGGACATTACAAGAAACCAACCGGTGTCTGTATATTCCTTACTTTTTCAACAATGTTCCCAAGTATCACATTCAGGATCAGTTAGTTGCTTACTTCCTATGAGTGGTTGACTAAGCGTATCCAATGCAGATATTTTGCATATCTCTATAAAATCCAGTCACTCTCCCTGCTCTCTTTCCCACTGAGATCAGAGCCATTACTTTCTTTAAGTCTGATCAAGTTAGACAGCCGGTTCCAGAAACACAAGGACAAAGTCTGAAAACTGATTCTTAAAATGTGTGTTCTCTACAACCTCTCCGTTACCATAATGTGTATCAGGCAGTGTTCTCCACAGGAATAGAATAGACAGGATAATACTGGGGTGCCAAAAATATATATACGCATTTCAAGACATGTTATCTGTGCTGAAGCAGTAGTTCATCGCAATCAGAAGTATGTGGATACAGATGGTAACCACTTTGAGTACCTGTTGTAATTGCAGAAGTCAATCGTCACTTGCATCCATAGAAGTGGCACTCTCCATTACTATTATTAGGATTGCGAGTTGAAAACTCATATTCAACTACTTGGATTCAAATATAACCCACGGGCTAGAAACGTATGGCTTGCTGGCTAAATCCTGCCCTTGGCTTGTTTCTCTATCCTTTTGAGCTAAGAATCCTTTTTATCTTTTAATGCATCATTTTCCTAAAAGAGCTGTACACCATGAATACTACCCGTGGCCTACAAAGTCATAGAATTTTACATCTGTTCCCTAGACAAAAAAGGGTTTGGTGATCTCAGGTTTTTTCTTTTTTATAACAAATCTTTTATTTATTTCAGTTTTTTAGTTTTTAATTTAATTTATTGTGGTGTCAACTGTGAGTAAAATTACATAGGTTTCAAGTGTACATTTGTAATACATACATATATGATATTGTGTGCTCAGCACCCAGAGTGAGTTCTTCAATATATTTCACCCCTTTTACCCTCTTCTACCATCCCCATCCCCCCGAACCCTCTGATAACATGTAAACTGTTGTCTGTCTATAAGTTATCTCTTTCTTTCTTTCTTTCTTTCTTTCTTTCTTTCTTTCTTTCTTTCTTTCTTTCTTTCTTTCTTTCTTTCCTTCTTTCTCTCTCTCTCTCTCTCTCTCTCTCTCTCTCTCTCTCTCTCTCTCTCTCTCTCTCTCTCTCTCTCTCCTTCCTTCTTTCTTTCTTCCTTTCTTTCACATTTTGTTGCTTTCAGTTTTGTATCCCTCATATGAATGAAGTCATATGCTTCTCGACTTTTTCTGTCTGACTTATTTCGCTTACCATAATAATCTCAAGATCCTTCCTTTCTGTCACAAATGGCAGTATTTCAACTTTTCTTATGGCAGAGAAGTAGTCCATTGTGTCTAGATACCACGTGGTCTTTATCCAATCAACTATCGAAGGACACGTTGGTTGTTTCCGTGTCTTGGCCACCGAAACTAATGCTGCTATCAACATCGGAGTCCGTATACTCCTATCTTTATGGATAAATGTTTTCATATTTTTGGGGTTGATACCCAGTAGATGGATTGGGGCATCATATGGCAATTCTATTCTTATTTTTTGTTAGTAACCCCCACAGTGTTTTCCATAGTGCCCGTACCAATTTCCATACACATCAACAGTCTATGAGGGTTCCATTTTCCGCACAGCCTTTGCAAAACTTGTTATTTGTGTTGTTGATGGTAGCCATTCTAACAGGTGTGAGGTGGTATCTCCTTTAGGTTTTGATTTGTATTTCCCTAATAGCTGGTGAAATTGCGGATTATTACATATATTTCTTGGGCTTTATGTGTCTTCTTGGGAGAAGTCCCCGTTCAGGTTCCCTGTCCATTTTTTCATTGGATAGTATCATTTTTGTTATTGAGGTGTCGGTGATTTGAATATATTTTGGATATTAGCCTCTAATCAGAGGTGTGGTTTCCAAATATCTTCTCTCTTTCGAATGGTTGCCTCTTTCTTTTGTTAATGGTGCTTGTGGTATGCAGAACTTTTTTTTGTTCGTTATAGTCCCATTGATTTATTTTAGCGTTGACTTCCCTTGCCTTTGAAGTCAAATTCATAAAATCCTCTTTGAATCCAAGGTTCATAAGTTTCGTACCTATGCTTTCTTCTATGCAATTTATTATTTCAGGTCTTATGTTGAGGTCTTGGATCCACTTTTAGATTACAGTCTAGTTTCAGTCCTTTGTACGTGGCTTTCCTATTTACGAGCACCATTTGTTGAAGAGGCTTTTTTTAATCCATGGTACGTTTTTTGGCTCATGTGTCAGAATTTGTCTGCCCATGTTTATGTGGGTTTATTTTTGGCTTTCCAATTCTCTGCCATTGTTCTGTGTGTCTGTTTCCTGCCAATACCATGCTGTTTTGATCATTGTCGCTTTGTAGTACACGCTGAAGTCAGGAGAGTGATACCTCCAGGCTTGTTCATTATTTGGAAGGTTGCTTTGGCTATTCGTGGTCTTTTGTGATTCCATACAAATCTGATGATTTATTCTTTATTTGTTTAAAAAAATGCCACTGGAACTTGGAGGCGGATTGCATTAAGTCTGTATGTTGCTTTGGGTAATAGGACATTTTAAATATGCTGATTCTTCCAATCCATGAACACGGAATGTCTTTCCCTTTCTTTGTGTCAACTTCACTTTGTTTTTGAAATGTCTTGTACTTTCCAGTGTATAGGTCCTTGACATCATGTGTTAAGTATGTTCCTGGGTATTTTATTCTTTTTCTGGCACTTCCAAAAGGATTTCTTTTTCATTTATTTTTTGTTGTTAGTATGTAGGAAAGCTATGGGTTTTTGTACATTGATATTGTAGCCAGCAACTTTATTGTGTTCCTTTACTGTTTGTAATAGCTGTTTGGTGTATCTTTAGGGTTTTCTATATAAAGAATCCTGTGATCTGCAAAACTGACAACTTAACTTCTTCATTCCCAATGTGGATGCCTTTTATTTGTTTCTGTTGCGTGATTGCTCTGGCGAGGACTTCCAATACTATATTGAATAACACCAGTGATTGGGGCAGCCGTGTGTTGTTCCTGAACGTAGAACAAACGGCTTCATCTTTTCACTGTTAATTATGAAATTAGCTGAGGGTTTGTCACATATGGAATTCATTGTTTTAGGGTATTTTCCTTCTATAGCTATTTTCTGAAGTGTTTTAATGTTAAATGGGTGTTGTCCCCAGGAATAAGAGCTAGGTGGACAGTCAGCGCTAACGTGTCTTTTGGAGCAAAAAGTAATATAAGACCCGGTCTTATATTTTATATTATATAAGATCTGGTCTTATATAATAGTAAAATAAGACCCAGTCTTCTACTAAAAGGAGACCCGGTCTTATACTATAGTAAAATAAGCCCAGGTCTTATGTTAATTTTGTCTCAAAAACACGCTTTAGAACTGATTATTCGGGTAGGTCTTGTTTTTGGGGAATCACAATATCTTGTAATATGCTTTTCCTGCATCTATTGATATAAGTATATGGCTTTTATCCTTTATTTTGTTTATGTAGTACATCACATGGATACAATTGGGTATGCTGAACCATCTTTGTGCCCCCGGAATGAACTCCACTTAATCGTGATGGATTACCTTTTTAATGTGTTGTTGTATTCGATTTGCTAGTATTTTACGATGCTTTTTTCATCAGTATTCATCCGACATATTGTTTCATAGTTTTCATTTTTTCTGTTATGCTCACCAGATTTTGGTATCAGGGCTATGTTGGCCTCATAAAATGAGTTAGGAAGTATCGCCTGTTCTTCCCAAGTTTTTGGAAGTGTCTGAGGAGGACAGATGTTAGATCCTCTTTGAATGTTTGGTAGAATTCCCTCGTAAAGCCATCAAGTCCTGGCCTTTTGCTTTTGGGAAGGTTTTGGATGACTGATTCAATTTCCTTACTGTTGATCATTCTATTTAGATTTTCCAGTTCTTCATGATTCAGTCTAGGAAGGCTACATGTTTCTGAGAACTTTCCATTTCTTCTACGTTATTCAATTTGGTAGCATATATTCCTTCATGGTATTCTTGTATGATTCTTTGTATTTCCGTGGTACCTGTGCTAACCTCTCGTCTTTCATTTCTGATTTTGTTTATTTGTGTCTTTTCTCTACTTACCGTAACTGTATCTAACCAAAGGTTTGCCAAAGTTGTTGAGGTTTTCAACAGACTAGCTTTTTCTTGCATTTATTCTTTCCCTTGTCTTTTTTCTCTATTTAGCTTAGTTCTGCTCTAACTTTCATTCTTCCATGTCTTCTGCTGACTTTGTGTTTTGTTTGTTCTACTTTTTCCAGTTTTAAGGTATAATGTTAGGTTGTGTATTGGGATATTTCTTGTTTCTTGAGATATGCCTGTAGTGATATACATTTCCCTCTTTTTACTGCTTTCGCGGCATCCCAGTAATTTTGATAGGGCGATTTTCATTCTCATTTGTTTGTATGAATCTTTTGATCTCTCCTTGTATTTCTTCCATGACCCCGTCATTCTTCAATAGCATGTTGCTTATCTGCACATATTTGTGGTTTTTCCTGCTTCCTTTTCACGGTTGATATCCAATTTCAAAGCCTTGTGATCAGAGCATCTGCTTGTTATGATTTCAAACTTCTTAAATTTGGTGAAGCTAGTTTTATGTCCCAGCATACGGTCCATGGTTGAAAATGTTCCATATACACTAGAAAAGAATGTGTTGCCTGGTGTTGTAGGTTGACATGCTCTGTAAATGTCCATTATGTTAATTTGTTCTAATGTGTCATTAAGGCTGATATTTCCTCACCGATTTTCTGTTTGGATAATCTTTTCAAGCCTGTCAATGCTGTTCTTGGGTCCCCTACTATAGTTGTGCTTTTGTGATTTCTCCCTTTCGTTCTGCTAGGAGTTGCTTTGTATATTTTGTTCCTTGCCAATTAAGGGTATACATATTGACAAATATGTCTTCTTATATTGTCCCGTTTATCATTATGAAACGTCCATCTTTGTTCTTGTTACTTTTTTATCCTGAAGCCTCTTTTGTCTCATATAAGTATGACTACGCCTGATTTTCTCTGGCGACCATTTATTTCGAGTATCATTCTCCACACTTTCAGTTTAAGTCTGTATCTGTCTTGTAGCTGAGATGTGTCTCTTGGAGGCAGCATAAGGTTGGGGATCGTTTTCTGATCAGTCCGCTACTCTGTGCCTTTGTATGGGTGAGTTCATTCCATTGACATTTAGGGTGACTATATTGATATATGAGGATTTCCTATTTCCATTTTAACTTTTATTTTGTGTTTACACAAAATAATATCTACAGTATTTCGTTGTCTACATTGTTTCATTGCCCTTTGTTCCTGTCTGTTATTTTAATGTGGTGGTATTCTATGATTTTTCCCGGTGCTTCCTCTTTTTTCATGTTACATGTCTCAGTTCAGGATTTGTTTGAGTGTTATCATTAAGTTTACGTAAAACAAAGTTTTATATATGTAGTATAAAAAGCACTTTCTTATTTCTGTCCCTTCCTGACTTTCCCTTACGTGTGCTACTTCCCAGACAAAACTTATCAGCAATGTAAAACAGTGGAAAAGATACGTGCACAGAGATTCTGTGTAAATTGAGAAGAGTTTTTATTCACACTAGCTTCATCGACATAACTTTTCAAATCGAGTAATATCCCGCCTAAAGAGATAAAAGTTGAAAACAACTTTATTCTTCATTAGACCAACTCCCTAAAAGACACATTAACTGTTCATCAAAAAGTACCAAATGTCATTTTTCAACCCCTACATCTTTTTTTTTTTAATTTTGATTTTTTATTAGTTTCAGGTGTACAAGACAAGGTAATATTTAGACGTTCATCATTTACATCCCTCACACTGTGAACCCCCCTTCCCCCATCCATTATCCCTCGGACCTCACACCCAGCCATCACAGTATATATATAAAATTATAGTTGGCATTCATTAATGTTTAGCTTCTGGTGTACAATGCCATGATCAGGCATCCACAGTATCTCTGAGGTGGTCTCCCAAATAGGACGCATGTCCATCGGATACCCAACAGAATCTTTACGACACTATTGAATAAGTTCCCCAAATTAATTTTCAGAAAACCCTGAGGCCATCTTGTGGTTACCAGCTGCTTCCTAATCCCTTCACCTTTCCAATCATCCCCAACCCCCCTCCCGCCCCCTGCCCATCTAACAACTCTCGGTTTTTGCTTTGTGCCCTCAAAACCGTCTCTGATTAGTTCATTCACATATTCTTTTCTTCAGATTCCGCATATAAGTGAGATCATATGGTACTTGTCTTTCTCTTTCTGACTTATTTCACTTAACATAATGTTCTCTAGATCCATCCATGTTGTTGCAAATGATAAGATTTCTTTCTTCTTTATGGCTGCGTAATACTCCATTGTATAAATGTACCACAGCTTCTTAATCCAGTCATCTACCGATGGGCATTTCGGTTGTTTCCATATCTTGGCTATTGTGTAAAGTGCTCCAATAAACATAGGAGTGCATACTGATTTTTGAATCGGAGTTTTGGATTTCTCCGGGTAGATGCCTAGGAGTGGAATTACTGGATCATAGGGTAGTTCCATTTTCAGATTCCTGAGATACCTCCATACTGTTTTCCATAGTGGCTGCACTAATCTGCAATCCCACCAACAGTGCACTAGCGTTCCCTTTTCTTCACATGCCCGCCAACATTTGTTGTTTGTTGATTTATTGATGATAGCCATTTTGAGTGGATTGAGGTGGTATCTCATTGTGGTTTTTATTTGCATTTCTCTGATGGTTAGTGAGGTTGAGCATTTCTTCATATGTCTTCTTGCCTTCTGTATGTCCTTTTTAGAAAAATGTCTCCTCAAGTCCTCTGCCCATTTTTTAATTGGGTTGTTTTTTCTTATGGAGTTGAGTTGAGTAAGTTTTTTATAGATTTGTGATATTAATCCCTTATTAGATATATCATTGGCAAATAACTTTTCCCATTCAGTAGGATCCCTTTTTGTTTTATTGATGGTTTCCTTTGCTGTGAAAAAACTTTTTAGTTTGATGTAATCCCACATGTTTATTTTTTCTCTTACTTCCCTCGCGCGAGGGGATATATCAGTGAAAATTTTACTCCGGGTAATGTCAATGAAGTTTCTTCCTATATTTTCTTCTAGATATTTTATGGTTTCAGATCTTACATTTAAGTCTTTAAGCCATTTTGAATTTATTTTTGTATATGGTGTAAGGAGGTGGTCCAGCTTCATTTTCTTGCATGTGTCTGTCCAGGTTTCCCAACAGTACTTATTGAACAGACTGTCTTTACCCCATCATACATTCTTCCTTCCATTGTCATACATTAGATGGGCATATAGGCATGGATTTACTTCTGGACTCTCTATTCTGTTCCATTGATCTATGTGTCTATTTTTATGCCAGTACCATGCTGTTTTGATTACTGTAGCCTTGTAGTATAGTTTGAAATCAGGTATCGTTATGCCTCCCACTTTGTTCTTATTTCTCAAGATTGCTGAGGCTATCCGGGGTTTTTATGGTCCCATACATATTTCAGGATTATATGTTCTATTTCTGTGAAAAACGTCATTGGTAGATTGATAGGAATTGCGTTGAATATGTATATTGCCTTAGACAGTATGGACATTTTAACTATATTAATTCTTCCTATCCATGAACATGGAATGTGTTTCCATCTATTTATGTCTTCTTTCATTTCTTTCTTCAGTGTCGTATAATTTTTTGAGTACAGATCTTTTACATCTTTGGTTAGATTTATTCCCAGATATGTTATAGTCTTTGGAGCAATTGTAAATGGAATTGCTTTTTTAATTTCTCCTTCTGATATTTTATCATTGGTGTATACAAATGAAACTGATTTCCGAATATTAATTTTATATCCTGCTACTTTACTAAATTCATCTATCAGTTCTAATAGTTTCATGGTGGAGTCTTTAGGGTTCTCTCTATATAGTATCATATCATCTGCATATAATGATAATTTTACTTCCTCCTTACCAATTTGGATGCCTTTTATTTCTTTCTCTTGTCTGATTGCTGTGGCTAGAACTTCCAGCACTATGTTGAATAGAAGTGGAGAAAGTGGGCAACCTTGTCTTGTTCCTGATCTTAGGGGGAATGGTTTTAGCTTTTCCTCATTGACTATGATGTTAGATGTGGGTTTGTCATATATGGCCTTTATTATGTTAAGATATGATTCCTCTATTCTTACTTTCTTAAGGGTTTTTATCATAAAAGGTTGCTGTATTTTATCAGATGCTTTTTCTGCATCTATTGATATGATCATGTGATTTTTATTTTTCATTTTGTTAATGTGGTGTATCACATGAATTGATTTGCGGATGTTGAACCATCCCTGCATACCAGGGATGAATCCCACTTGTTCATGGTGTATGATCTTTTTAATGTATTGCTGAATTCTGTTCGCTAATATTTTGTTGAGAAGTTTTGCATCTATGTTCATTAGAGATATCTGCCTGTAGTTGTCTTTTTTTGTGGTGTCTTTGTCTGCTTTTGGGATCAGGGTGATAGTGGCTTCGTAAAAAGTGTTTGGGAGTCTTCCTTCCTTCTGGATTTTTTGGAAGAGCTTGAGGAGAATAGGTGATAGTTCTTTTTTGAACGTTTTGAAAAATTCACCTGTAAAGCCATCTGGTCCAGGGCTTTTGTTTATTGGGAGATTATTGTTACTGATTCAATTTCCCTGGTGGTAATCAGAGTGTTCAGAACCCCTACATCTTTTGAACAATGTGTCTTGGAAACTTTGCCTTGCAGTGTCCGGAAACCATTAGATCACTGCTCTTACCCAAACCTAATCACACTCTACCCCCACAATATGCCTTTTGCATAGATACCCAGGAGAGGGATTGCTGGGTCCTATGGTAATTCTATTTGTAATATTTTGAGGAACCTCCACAGTGCCTTCCATAGTGGCTGCAGCAGTCTGCATTCCCACCAACAGTGTATGAGCGTTCGTTTTCTCCACAGCTTCTCCAACACTTGTTAGTATTTGTCTCGTTGATGATAACCAGTCTAACTGGGGTGAGGTGATATGTCATCGTACTTTTTATTTGCGTTACTGATGATTAGTGATGTTGAGCATATTTTCATATGTCTATTGACCATTTTACACGTCTTCTTTGGAAACATGACTTCGGGTCCTCTACCCATTTTTTAATTGGATTGTGTGTTTTTCTGTTGTTGCATAAATTCTTTATACATTTTGGATATTAGCCCTTTATGGAGACGTTGGATTGTTTCTTTTTTGGTTGTTGTTAAGTTGTGCGAGTTCCCTCATCGGTGGCGTTGTTTGCAAAAAATCTTCTCCCATTCAATCGGTTGCCTCTTTCTTTTGTCGATGCTTTGTTTTGCTATGCAAATGCTTTTTAGTTTGATATAGTCCCATTCATTTATTTTCGCTTTTACTTCCCTTCCCTTTGGAGTCAAATTCATAAAATGTTCTTTGAACTAAAGGTCTGTTTGTTCAGTACCTATGTTTTTTTCTATGCAGTATATTATCTCAGGTCTTCTGTTTAAGTATTTGATCAATTCTGACTTAAGTTTGGTACATGGTTACAGACAGTGCAGTTTGATTCTTTTACAGGTTCCTTTCCAATTCTCCCAGCACCATCACATTTATCCATAAACACATAGGTGCTCCACTGTTCATTGCAGCTTTATTTATGGTGGCCACGACATGGAAACAACCAAATGTTCTTCAATAGATGAATGGGTGATGAAGGTGTGGTAGATATGCACAATGGAATACTATTCTGCCATAACAAAAGTTGAAATAGGACCATTTGTGACAACATGGATGGATCTTGAGATTATAATGCTAAGCGAAATAAGTCAGACATAAAAAGTAGAGAACTATATGATTTCACTGATATGTGGTATATAAAACTGAAAAGATCAAAAGAACAAGACTAACAAAGAAGCATAAACTCATAGTCACAGATGATAGTTTAGTGGTCAGCAGAGGTAAGAGAACAGGGGTCTGGTAGATGAGGGTGAAAGGAATGAAATACATGGTGATGGAAAGAGAACTGGCTCTGGATGGTGAACACACCATGTGATATATAGAAGATGTATTATAGAATTGTACACCTGAAATGTATGTATCTTTGCTAACAGTTGTCACCCTAATAAAATTTAATTTAAAAAATTAAGTAAATTAAAATGTGTGTGTGTGTGTGTGTGTGTGTGTGTGTGTGTGTCTTTTGCTCTGCCACCTCCAGACTGCGTTAAGGTTCTGCCCAGGTATTGCGCTACCTGACTATTAGGTAATAACATCATCTCGCTCATCAAGTTGTTTGTCTGGTTTTTAGGAAGTAACGTGAGAAGCAGAATCACCAGTGCTGTACACCATGTGACAGTGGGCTGAGACTGGATCCTAGGACCATTACCAAAGGGTATTTGTGAACCACACACTGACTGAAGGACCACAGGTATAATCCCAGGAACCCAGTTACCAATCCAGGGATTTAAACGTGCAATAAGTGAGCAGAAAAGTAAACAAAAGATGGTTAAACCTAAGTAATCTATGGCAGTGTGTAAATGCCTTGTTTACCTGACACATAATCCAGATGCACAGGAGGAACAGATGAATCCCAGTATGTGTACAAAAATGTATTAAAATCCTTAGTATCCGTTTCTTTCATGGCCAAGTTTTTGACATGCATTGTCCACGAGCGGTAACCCGGGGCAGTGTGTGCACAACGTTTCTGGAAGCATTAGAAAGATAGCAGGGGGAAGGAAGAAGACAGATCGGGCTCCTGTCTTCGACGACCGTAGGCCCAGGGCTTTGGAGGCTCTGTGGCCCAGGCGGGGAAAACCTCACCCTGCAAAGCAGGACCCCAAATCAGTGCGCATGCTCGTTGGTGCGCGTGGTCGTTGGTGCGCATGCGCCGTGCAGCAGGTGGCAGTTGCTGCGCAAGCGCACTGCTGTCCGCGTTGTGCGAGCAGAGCTGGGACGGAGGCGGTCGTGTTCCTTCCTTCTAGATTCTCTGTGGCCGCTTGGGACTGAACGGGTAGGTCCCTAGATGAGTGCTCCCAGGTGTGGAAGGACGAGGGAGTGGGGGGACAGCCGCGGGCTTCCGTGGACACGGGGCTGCTTCCTGTGGCTCCGAGTGGGAAGGTCCTCGAGGTCGTCGTCTCTCCCCTCGCTCGGGTCGTGGCCGCCATGGCCCCTGTGGTCCCGGTGGGAGCGGGCCGAGGGGGTAGTGGCTGGTGGGCCGTGGAGGGGAGGGGTGAGATGAGGACGGCAGTGCAGGGCCGTGATTTCAGTGTGGGGGGGGCTGGCGGCCCCTGGAACAGCCCCGGGAGCCCGAATGCGGAGCCCTCCGTGGGGCCCGGGCCGGGGCTGGGCGGGCTGTGAGGCAGGGCCTAGAAATGGGCCCGCGGTAGGACTGCCACTGGGTCCCCGAGACGTGCCGTGTACCAGGCGGGTGCCGCGGGAGAAGCGGGCCTGAGGGGCTGGGTGGCAGCCCGTCGCCTGGGCCTTGTGGTCAGAAAACCGCACAGGCGGCCTGGCCAGACTTGAGCCTTCCTGTGTGTTCCAGCCCCACTTTATTGAAGCGGGAAAATGGGCCTTGTCGGTGGCCGTGGGCCCAAAGCAGCGGTCGCGGGAGGATGAAGGGTCTAGCAGGGTTTTCTTCAAGGTCTTCCCGATGGGGAATCGGGGTCTGGAACCCAACCTGGTGTGTGGTCCCGTGCTTACGGCGATGCTACTGCCAGCTTGTCCATCAAATAGACGGATTTACCAGCCCTTGTGTTTGCTGTGACCGGAAAGCGTGTGCCCTGCACTGACCCTGAGACGTATTTTGAAAGTGTTTCGAACTTTAAAAACGAATTACATAGAACATAGCCGTGCAAATGGTACTGCTAACCTCGTACGTGAACTTTTCAAGTCACCTTATTCTGCTTTCAGTGTGAAGTATGAGTAAGCATGTGAGATCCCCATCCCTATGGAAAGTCCTACTGCAAGATGAAGAGGCTTCGGAGCCAGTTGGACCTGTGGTTGTGAGTGCTTTAATGTTCCATGTTTTCTCTTACCACACGTGTATGTCCTCAAAGTTCTATTCAACGACTATAGATGCAGTGAAAAATGTTTCCGTGTCGTGAAGACGAAGGAAACATCGATCCAGGAGGAATCCATGCTGGCATTGCCAGTGGAAACGCAGCCTATGACTTCTTTCTCATGCTTGTTGCCCACGGACTGTGCCCATCCATCCCAGCGGAGAGTGAAATCGCTTCTCCCGTCCTTGTGAGCAGCTCCTCTGGGAGTGGCCACAGTTTGGGAAGAGTCAATTCATCAAGAATGAGACTATAGACTCGTGCTTTTAAATGTATTTATGGTTATTTACGATTATTCTCTATGTTTGTATCGTTGGCATATATTAACATAAATCCTTTCCTTTGCCCTCATGCACACACCCCTGGGTAGGGCCAGCTACCCAGTGATGAACAATCTCCACAAGTGGAGCCACCAACTGAGAGTCAGGAGATTACACCTGGGCAAGACAATGAAGATGAAGGAGCACCTGAGGTTCAAGGTGAAGGGAAAGGGAGGAAGAATGACTGTGGGGGAAAGGGGTCGGTGTGTCTGGTGTATTGTTTCATAGCGGAACTGTGGATGGAAACCATTGAAAGGCATCTCAAACATTCCGTGCAAATGGGCTGAAAATGTGAACAGAGTATAGTTTCCAGCCTCTTGCACTCTTTCAGTATAATGACTTTTGTCGTTTTCTGTAAGATTTCTTTTGTGTGTGCTTGAAAAGACAGCCAGTCTACATCAGAGGAAACTGTGTAATTTTCACTACAAAAATGTACATTCGTCCACTCGTTTAATTTGTTCTTCTTAGATCTTGGTTGAATGGCTTCTCAGTCATTACATCAAAAGTGTAAGCAACTTTTATGAGCGTGGGCAGAGTGCCAAGTCAGCATATCCTATAGCACATGAAGTAAAACCGATTTGCATCAGGAAGGTAGCTTCCTTTTAAGATGAGAAAACTGAGGCTACGTCAGCACTTGACTCACTGACATAGAAGTCATACTTCATTCCAAGCTTTGTGGGCTCCTGTCATCTGTGTTGGTGTGCGAGTAGTGAATGATTTTGTATCAAATGCTACATTGTCAGATGTGTCTGAATGGTCACGTAGCTCATTGCTGCCATGAAAATAGATGCAGTTTAATGGAGCAGCATAGAGACTCCTGAAATCAGTTCAGAGAATGATGGCCGCTGTATGCCCTGATCCATGTTTTTGTTATGGTAAGTTTGGTGAAAGCTGGACAATTCCGAATTCTGGCACATAGGTAATGATAGGAGTGTGACTTTTAAAAAGTGATTTAAAAGGAGTTTAAATAGTTTTAACATTAGGAAATGCAAAAAATACCTTAAAATTATTGTGAAACAGAAATTATTTCTTCTAACTCTATAGTATTTTCACCAAACACTTGTAGTAAGTTATTCACATGACTCAAGTCACGGAATATTGTCCCAATTCTCTGTTGAGAGGTTTCCGCAGTATGACTGACACTACAGTCCATTGATTTCTTTCCACTCTACTTTTCTTCATCTCACTGTGAGACAGATGTTTTGATGTTATCACGAATAATTTCTTTTTATTTTTCCTCCTTTTCTGAACGGGACTCATTTATCGAAATGAGGGCCCTGCACGTAAATATAACTAGTTATTTTGAGATAGTAAGTTTTGGATTATTGTAGAAAGCGGAGGAGGTCACTACCATAAGAGTTGTTATAGGCCCCCAAATGCACTCAGTTACACCTGCGGTAAATCAAGTTTCATTGTAATCACAACACCATTGATGGCGTAGCCCTCAGACTTCCTGGACAGAGCTGAGGCTCTCTATTCATAGTTTTTGGTCCATTTATATGCCATGTTGGTAGTTTAACCAACAGCAAATAATTTTCTGATTCCTGTATACTTCCTTCTTTTAAAAGATACATAAGCATTTGAAATACTTTTCAGTTTGTGTAACATATGCTGAGATAAAGAACTAGTCTCTAGTATCAGCTTGAATATAACGTGTGGGATTCTGGGAGAACCCCTTAACTTCTAAACCGATAGCTCCTCTTACATACATAGTAAATTCAAATCCAGATGTACAAAAGTCCTTCTCAATGTTGGTGTTTGTGTTCTCTAGTTCTCTTGTATGTAACACATGGAATACAGAGACATTCTGTTTTTCCATGACTTATTTATAACAGTATAACATCTTGAGAGACATTTCAGGATTTCATTGCAACTAAGATGATGAGTAAACAGTATTACCTGATCTTTAACGTTTTTCATTTCTTTTTTTTTTTCCGGTATTCAGACCTGTATACTTGCTCTTTGATTCTGACAAACTTTGAATTCTTCTGGCTCTTAGAACATAATTGCACTTTAAGTCCTTTCCCCAAAGGGCCCCAAATGCCCAAATTGAAAAATGGCACGAATTTTCTAGTTGCTAGGTTCTATGTCTGATCAGGAAGAGAGAATGCAAGCAGTCACAGGTGTCCAGGCCGTTGGGAGTGAGAGCCCTGTGCTAAGCACGCTCCCTGTCCCCGCTGTCAGTCTAAGTGAGTTACTGTCAGGAATGAAAATGTGCGCACTGTGACATTACCACTTGTAAGCATATCAAACGTGTCATAGTGTAAGTTCGTGCACCCAGCAATCAATTGATAACATTTCAGGCTCAAAGACTACAGCCTTAATAATTTCTGAGTAACCAATTAAGTATGCTTAGTCTTTAAACTTGCAGCGTTTTTTTTTAAATATCACGATTATGTATTTGTGGTGTGGCGGTTTCTACAATCTGCAGATTTAACAATGATTGCTAGAAGGAATCAATAGATTCCTAAAAGAAAGAAATGCACAGAGATAGTATTAGCCAAAAGGATTATGGAAAAAATCTGAATCATGTTTATTATCATAGAGAATGCTGTACAGAGTGTCCTAAATTCCCTTACATCTTTGTCCCATAGTATGAATTGCAAAGAGAAAGAGCAAGGGAATGGTATGACTTGCCTCTAACAGGGTCTGATACGTGCATTCTTTGTCCCTTTGTCACTTCTTACATATGTGTTGCATTACTCAGTTCTCATATTCCATTAAATAATAAAAATATTCATAATTAACGAAAGACAATGCAACTGCCATTTTCACAGTCACATTATGATATTTTTAGTGTGGAACATAGAGTAATTACTAACTATAGGTTACATGAAAATATCAGTGAAATATCTTTATGTAAAAAATGGCACATCACTATTTCTACCTGTTGTTTATAATACACTTTCAAATTTTCCCTACATTAGGGTAGTGGAAAACAATAAATACAAACGTTACGTAATATATGAATACCAGGGAAGTAGGAACGTCCCTATGAGTAAAAACTGTCAACTCGGGAATCTTTAAATCCAGGGAATGTCATGTCATCAGTAAAGCAACGAGCCTGGGCTGTCGGGTTCACTGCTCACAAATGCCCTTCCTAAAATTTCCTCTGCTGAGGATGTTCCTATAAAATGTTAGAATATGCGTTTTCATGTCTCAAAGGACAGTGAAGGCCCCAAGACTGTTTTTGACTCTATGAGATTATTGCATGTCACGTGGCATCACTTGATTGGGACAGGTGACCGATACAGACTGGAGCGCCGCATTGGAGCTCCGGATTAATTCCACAGGGCATTCCCTGGTCCTAACACTGGAGGATAGAACTGAAGACGAAGCCAGTCTCGAGGTGGCTTCTTCTGTATGTCCTTAGTTGTTGGACTTTGGTTTATCTAGATTTCTGGAGATTCTCAATGATGGTTATTCTATAACTTAGTTGTTACTTTGATATGGTCATGAGAGGACAAAGCACAGTATTTACCTACAAGATCATATTCACCGGAAACCTATGAAAACGTTTTCTTATAAGGGCCTGACCTGGAAACTGATCCCCAGGACCTGGCTCAGCCGAACACTGCGGATGAGGGCAGTGATGGTCCTGACGCCATGGAGGACATTTTACCAAAACTAGAGTCCATTTATATGCCAGAAGCAGGTACGTTACTCATAGGAGTACAGTTTTGGGGGTTTCTGTTATGCAGAAGCACAGCGTTACTAATATAGAGATAACATAGTCTAGTATTAATAGATAATGAAATAAGTCCGCTTTACGTGTCTGTTTCTGTATGGAGACCTGTATCCATGTGCTCAGATTCTGTCAAATTCTGACTTCTTCTGACTCTTCGAAAACAAATTTTAAATCTTTTTCCCCAGAAATCCTCAAATGACTGAGTCATGAAATTACCAGAAATAGACTAGTTTCTATTTTCTGTGTCTCAAACAGTACAGAGTGTTCATGCTATTACCGATGACCAGGAGGCGATGCATAAGATACCTCCGCTAAGCGTGGTCTCCTTCATCACCGTCATTCTTGTGATTCCCTCTAATTTGAATGTGGAGACTAGGATATAATCACCTGTAACCGTATCAGCTGGGGCATCGTATACGCTTCTGTGTCGAAATGTCAATTGATTAGATTTGAAATTAAAAAAACTGTAAACTTAATATTTGCTGCTTAATCAACTTAGGTATGCTGGCCGTTCACATTTATAACATCTCTTAAGGGCTTGATCCGGAAGATGGTCTCCAGGAACTGGCTCAGCCGAGGATTGACCGAGAGGGCAGAGATGGTCCTGATGTCACGCAGCAGTTTGTCTCTAAGCTAGAAACCATTCACATGCCGGAAGCAGGTATGTTATGCAATAAGAATCCTATTTATCCGTTTACCAAATCACTGACCATGAATTCGAGAGCTTTTGAATTTCAAGGCAGCATTTTATATTTTGGGAAGAAGTTGCCTCGCATTAGTCTTCTAACCTTTTTACTGCACATTTGCCGAAGCATTTCATTAGACTATTTACCTTAAGAGAGTTTTCAGACTACTTCCAGGAGCCTGTTAGACATAGCGAAAATGTATTCATAGGCATAACATAGCCTAGTAATGTACGTGTTATTACATAGCTACCAAATTGCTTGAGTATCCAATATCAAAGTTCAGGAAAAAAACCCACAGCAGAGCAAACCAAAGGGATAGGATACGAGATAAGTAATAAAAGTTTAAATCTTTGGGAAAAGTAAACATAATGTCACTAGTAAATCAAGAAATGGTTCTTCTGAAAAATATTTGTGAAGAAATTAAGCACTAAGGACACTGAAAACCTTTTGTGAATATTGTCCATGAGTAGCATGATCTTGAAGAATTCGCAAGAAATCCAAGAACACCGGGCAGGGAATATGATTGAGACACTGACGGATATTGATTGTTTTATATAATTGAAAGTGAATACATTCTTGACCTCTAAAGTAATACTTTCAAAATATGAATGGAATGGTTGATATTCTAGGAAAATATATGTTATTTAATACATCCCATTAATACTCGAATATCTGAACATCACAGATATCATAGGAGTCTTTTGGAAATTCATCAGACTTGTCCCTCAAAAGGTCTTACTTTACTTAAGATCAAGGTAGCGTATGCTTGAAAATTGATGAGAATACATGTTTAAGCATTCTCCTCACAAAAGGTAAATAACTATGTGAGGTGTTGGATGTGTTAATTACTTCCTTTTGTCTTAGTAATCATTCCACAATGTATAGATACATCAAATCACCATGTTTTATACTTTAAATACATGCAATCATATTTATTACTTTTTCCTGAATAAAAATTTACGGAGCAATTTTTTTGGAAGAAAATTTACCTTCTAGATATCTTACTATTTCTCTCATTCTCTTTCCTTATCGCGCCCTCTCTTCATTCTTCTTCTTCATGCTTTCCATTTTTTTTTTTTTTTGCCATGACATACTCCTTGGCATATATGTTCTTCACATTTTGGTGTCAGAAATGACGGTAATGACTTAAAACGAGAGTGATTCTATAATTTATTATATAAACTGAAATACTTTCAAATGTGGAAAAGACATTATTTATTATTACACTTGGACTACAGGTGAAAATGGGGACACATTAATACCCCACTTACGCAATCACCCGATGGCTAAAATGGCCCAAATATACGTTTTTCCATTCCTGCAACAGAGAGAAAACACAAATGTAGTATTGGACTTGTATTTACTTCACTTAAGCAGTAACCAATGTGACATTACTGTTTTAAGTATGTTATGCTCAGTAAATTATTTCAGTCAAAGCAGTTAATCGATATATTCTTGTAAATTTCTTTTCTCTCAGGATTTATGGGGTGTTGCTTGGATTTTTAGTAAAAGGATACGCAATTTTTGCTTTCTGTTTTGACACTTCCATTTTACATTTCCATTTTGTGTCATGTGTTCTGTACAAAAACATTGATTTCATTTCCTTGTACCAATAGAAAGATTCTCGTGCTAAAGAGTGGTGGTAAATGATCTGCTTTGAAGTCTTTTTTTTATGAAACCAGAGCTGCAGTGTCCTTGTACACCTTCAGTGTAATCTCAATGACACTCTGCTAAGATGTATTCCCACCTGTCATGTTTCTCTTGCAGGGGAAGGGCAAGCAAAGGATTAAGGAAGGTGTGCTGAAAACATGAAATCTACAACGTGGGATATCTGACTATGAAAATTATCTCAGTAAAGTTTTTTTGCTTTCCCCGATGAGCATCACCAATCTATTGTTAAGTGGATGTCTAAGCGGTTGATACTATTGAAAATTGTATTGTTTTTTGTAATTTTATGTCCTGATTGAAGTTGTATATACAGATATATCTGCAGATTGGTATTTCTCCAGCAACCTTGCAAAATCTGCTTATTAATTCTGAAAGCTTATGTTAGATCCTTTTGGAATTTCACCATGCACAGATCATTTGTGAGAACGAGCAGAGTTTTGTGCTCTTTGAAACATGTTGTCTTTTTTTTCCCTTTTCTCATTTTACAACCTTGGACAGAGCCAGCCAGTACGGTGTGAATAGAAGCGGTAATAGTGGGCCATGTTTCTCTTGTCTTTGATAGGAAATGCAGAATTTCAACAATTCGCCAAGTTACTGTGAATCAGAGGAAGTTCCACTGCAGTCCTGGGTTGCT
Source organism: Rhinolophus hipposideros (assembly GCF_964194185.1). Classification (NCBI taxonomy): domain Eukaryota; kingdom Metazoa; phylum Chordata; class Mammalia; order Chiroptera; family Rhinolophidae; genus Rhinolophus; species Rhinolophus hipposideros. Next base: position 85,380,276 of record NC_138046.1, on the reverse strand, counting down.
AACAATATATATCTTCAATAAATATTGACTTTTCATCAAACACTTGTGCATTTATTGACATAATTGAAGGATGTGCTCCTCCAACAGTCTGTTAATGTCCTGAATTACACAGGAAGGTTCCTATGTATAAACCAAGGTTGCCTTCTTACGGCGGTAAATTGGGTCATGATATATTATTTTTACCAATAATCTACACATTAGTGTCATGTGTTTAGGATGTTCGTGTATGACCTCCTGAGTGACTAGCGTGTGCTTTTAGGTCATGCATTTTGGAATCACGGTTACACTAGATGCCTCCAGTGAATTGGTCTGTACAAACTCTTTTAGTCTCTGGCAGGGAACGCAGTGCAAGGCTGGGAGGAGTGTAGCGCCAGCTTTCCCTTGTTCCGCTGTTTCTTGATTTCATCTCTCTTGTTAGTACTGGACCCCACTAACAGGTGAGTGACAGGGAAGCTCCAGGTCCCCATCCCTTCAGCCTGGGTGAGGTGCCGTCTTCCCCGCAAGATACCTCTAGTGGTGCTGTGGCTCTGAAAGCACCTGCTCCCGTTTCTGTGATGATGTTAGTCTCCCACACACACTAAGTTACACGTCATGTCTCTGCTAAGTTGCCTGGATAATTTCTATCTGTGCCCCGTGGTGGGGAATGGCCTGCCCGATCCTTCAGCTGTGTCCAGTTATGGCAATACATCCGTGTATTGAGTTCTATACTAATCCCATGAATAATGATAACTCACATTTGCAGGGTATGTGCTGTGTGCTGGCCACTTCCCTGACCTAGGTTCCATACATTTATGACATCATTCCATCCTCAGAAGAAAGTAAGCCAGAATGTACAGAAAATTTACATTTGATCACCGCACAGTTTGATAAAAGTTGAGATGACAGTCTTCAGGCCCTCTAGCTCCCAATTCCAGCCTAGGGTAACAGCTTTCTGAGGCATCGCCGGGGACCCCTCCGGTCCCATTTCGTCTCATTGTCTATAGATTTGATTACATAGGAGCTGGCGCGGGAACAGTAGATTTGTTGTGGGGACAAGGAAGTCGAGAAATCCAGGGCCACTAGGGACAGTCCACCTGCTGATGGCAGCTGTGGCTCGTCCTGGGGAAACGGATGGACCCCAATACCCGGTGTCAGGTCCGTCAGCCACAGGCAGCGTGGCTGGTTGGCGGGGCTCAGCAGGGATGGCAGGGTTTATGGGCCACCTCCTGTGGATGTGGGGTTCACACTAACCCCCATAGGGAAGGATGCCTAACTCACCATGACCAGAGGCCAGCAGGATTGGTCATAACACAGTTTTTCCAGGACTCAGACCCGAGAGGTCATTCTCAGAATCCCTCAGCTCTGGAGTCCCTTTCCATCCCTAGCATGAACCTCCCTCCCTCATATGGACACGATGGTGACTGCACACAGCAGGGTCTCCAATTCCTCTGACCTCTGTTCTACAAGATGGATGGAATAGATGTTGCAGAATCATCTCCCCAAATCCCCTTTCGTGTGCCAGTTGTGTAGGTAAAGCCAAAAGAGTGAGACACCAGTGCTTGGCGATAGAGAAATTGTTACTCGATTTGGCCAAATGAAAGGACTGGACAGGTAGAGTTCTCAAATACTTCTCCCAAATCGCAATTGAAGAGAGTGTTTTTGCAGCTAGGGAGTAGACAGTAGACGATGGGCACCTCCGGGGAACTGAGAGAGAAGTCTGTGTGACACTTATTCATATCAGACTCCTGGGCATCAGAAGCTGGTCACAGGTACCTTGCAGGTATTCTTTCTTACATCAAACCTAACTCATAATTTCTGCTCCGGACCCAGACGTTGTCTCCTCCTGATTGCAAACAAACAGGACATCAGCAACACAAAATGCCATTATGACAACACGGGTTGCTGGGGAGAAGAATCAGGATGCTGTGGACTGTCTCATCATTGTGAGTCAGTGATGTTATCTTTCAAGCAAACAGCAGAAACCAGACAATGAGTACCGCCTTGATTAGGCTGTCGTTGCTGTGTGGTTACCCTGGTAGAGTTTTTGAGAATCTCAAGCAAAGTGTATTTGAAACATTTCTCCTGGAACTTGCTTTACATGTAGTCCTTCAGAACATGACTAACATTCGTTCGTTTTTATTTTTTCAACCAACAATTTATCATCGTTTCTTTTGGCATCTGTAGTATTATGTTCTGCATACTGTTCCTTAACTATTGTTTTTACTGTATTATTATGTAGTTTGGATCTCTTTCAATATCGGTGTCTACAGATGTACCCATTTGTATTATTCGTCAGCTGGGGCTGCCGTAACAAAGTATCATAGGATGTGTGGCTACGACAGGGGGAAGGTTTTTTCAAATTCAGTTTACATTCATTATTATTTTGCATTAGTTTCAGGTTACGGCAGAATACGTAGAGAGTTCTGTAAATTATGAAATCATCTCCCATTAATCTAGTACACGAACATACTTTCCTCATCTTTGATTATAAGCTGTGACACCTGAAGCAGTTCAAACATTTAGTGAAAGCCAATATCTATATGCTAATTAACAATTAAATGATTTCATTCTCACTGCCAAAAATGCAAGGGGCATTAATAACACAAGGGGCTCGGTACCCAGAAACTCAGTGTCACTGGCCACATGGCAGCCCTGAGCTGAAGATTTGTGGCTCTGTGTTCCAGGGTGCAGCCTGTAGGCTGTCCAGGGAGGCCTGTGAGGCCTCTGAGTGAAGGGGAGCTGCGAGCTAGGGTCGCACTTCCCTGAGCTGCTGGTGTCTATGTCCTCACGTGTGACTGCGTCTCCGGTGAAGGTCTCTGAAACGTTGGTGGGTCTGTCCCAGCGTGTGAGGTCCCTGAACTCTGCAGAGGAGTCTTTCTTGGTCCAGAGCGTTGGTCTCTAAGCTGTTCATGGAACTGCATCCCGGGATCTCTGTGAGACCAAAGCAGGACGGACCTTGCTTACTATGAGCTCTAGCTAGGTGTGTGATTTCACCTTTGCTGAGGTTTCTCCCATCCCTGCCCTGGTGCCACAGAGATGAAATGTCAGGGTGCCCCTCCTCAGGGAGGGCAGTCCTCTGGCATGTGCAGCTCGAGGAGCACATGGTGACCATACTGATAAGAGTAGTAACTGCTGACATCACCCCACCTTTGCTCAGGGCCATGAGACAAACCTATGGCCACATATTAACTCAGGAAATTGGCCCGAATACTTAAGAACAGGGGCCTGGGCCCAGTGTGCACAGAAGGTGTCAGCTTTTGAGGAGGGAGTAAGTGGTAGTAACGGGGTCTCCTTGGAGGAGGCAGGGGAAGGCTCAGCACAGCCCAGGACAGGTGGGGGAGCCAAGGAAGTGGAACAGGAGAGGTTTGCTCAGGGTCACAAGGACTCTGGGACTGACCCACTGTCAGAATTCTGACTCTCTGCCTCTTGCTCTCCCCGCGGGCTTGGTACTAGGTATACGGAATAGAATCCTCACATTACCTGTGGAGATGGTGGTGGAAGGTAGACAGGAAACACGCATGCAGGAGGGGAAATACCTCACATTCATGCACTTCCACAAGGTGCACTGCTAATGTACAGGTCCCTTCCCCCATTTAATCATGGCGTTGGCATGGAGATCAGCAGGAGGGTGGTCAAGAGCTTGAGTGGGTGTCGGGGACCCTGTTTACAATACGATGCTCCCCATAACTACACCATGTCCTTCTCCTCAGGGGCAGAGGTGCTGATGATTGTCAAGACAGCGTGACTGAGGCACAGGCCATGGGCAGCTGAGTCATTCCCTAGACACTGTCCCTGGGGAGGGCCGTCCTTTCCCTGGAAAGACAGGCACATCATCCAATAGCAGCGCTGTGGGCCCAGAGGTGGTGACTAATTCAATGGGAACGGTGACTTGACAGTAATAATCTGTTTCTGTCTCTGGAATGCTCTCTCTTTCTTTCTGACTTCTCTGTCCCAGTTTCTGTGTCCCTCTCACACACCGGCCTGGGTGTGAACACATGTACGCCGTGAAGGCCCTTCCTCCTCCTCCTGAGAGTATCATAGATCCTTTTTTGTTGTTCTTAAAGTTTTTTTTATTACTTTCAGGCATGCGAAGCAACATAATAGTTAGAAATTTACACCCCTCACAAAGTTATAACTCCTCTGCCACAAGCTACTACCCCTCTGACATGTTATGTAGCTGTTATAATGCCACCGACTATTTCCCTATGTTGTACTCCATATCCTGTGACTATATATACCCATATATTTAGTTAGAGTTTACAGTCAACATTTTTTACCTCAGCTTCCGGTGTATTACGCATTATTCAGGCATGTACACAGTCTATGACGTGATTACCCTGAAAAGTCCAGTGCCCATCTGTCACCTTCCGTGATTTACAACATTGTTGATTATATGTATTAACTACCAATTCATATTTCTCAATATCTTTTTCACCCCCGATCCCTTTACGGTCTACACCCTGAGAGATCTAGTACCTATCTGGCACCATAACTAGTTATTACAATATTATTCACTATATGCCTTATGCTATACCCTACATTCCCATGACTACTGTGAAGCAATCAATTTGAACTTCTTAATCCCTCCACCTTTCACCTATCCTTAACCCCCGTCCCGACTTCAAGAAGTTCCTCTAATATTCCCTATGATACTGGTTTGGTGGTGATGAACTCCTTCAGCTTTTTCGTGTCTGGGTAGCTCCTTATCAACCCTACAATTCTAAAGGATAACTTTGCTGGGTAGAGTAATCTTGGTTGTAGTTCCTTGCTTTTCATCACATGAAATATTTCCTGCCAATCCCTTCTTGCCTGCAGTTTCTGCTGAGAAATGAGCTACCAGTCTTATGGGGGCTCCGTTATTGCTAACTAAATGCTCTTCTCTTGCTTCTTTTAGGATTCTCTCTTTGTCCCTTGGGTATTTTGTACTACCTTATCTTCTACATCGCTGGCTGCATCCTGGGCTTCGTCTAGTCTACTGATGATTGCCTGAAATATATTCTTCACTTCCGTCATTATGTCCTTTATTTCTCACTCATACTTTTCATGGTTTTCATGTCCATTTTGATGCTTCCTGACTCTCTGTTGAAGTTTTCCCTGAGATCATTGAGCATCCTTATAACCAGTATTTGGAAATCTGCATCTGACACATAGGTTATCTCCATTTCATTTAGTACTTTTTCTGGAACGTTGTTCTTTTTTTCATGTGGAACATGTTTCTTTGTCTCCAATGTTAGATGCGTTCGTGTGTTTCTTTCTGTGAAGTACGTTGGGCTGCTATAATTTCTGCTCTTAGTACAGTGGCCTTGGGTACTAGTTGTGCTATGAGGTTCAGTGGCACCCTCTTTCTGCTCCCTCTCATACCCTGGCCTGGGCGTGACCTCACCTACACCAAGAGGGCCCTTGCTCCTCTTCTCCTAAAGATATCATTCTTCTGTGTGTATCTCAGTGGGGACCAATTACAACAGTCCCCCTGAGTGCACAGGATTGTCCAGGGAAGGCACGGTCAGATGTCAAGAGCCTGGGGAAGGGATTTTCGTGGGGCAAACCGGGAGGTCCTCCCCTTCCATTTGCTGAACTAGACCTCTGACTTCTGACAGAATCATGAGTCTTCTGTGCTAAGAACCCTCCCGTTAATCGCTGAGAGGAAGTCAACTTCCACGCCACTTGTTCAACAGCCCAGATAACACTATGTGATGTGTTGTCCGTTACCTCCCTGAACTCATGTCCTGTGTCTCCATAGGTCACGCTGTGCCAGCCACCCGGTTCCTCATGCACTGTAGCCTGAGTTCCACTCCCACACCTTTCCACTGGTCTGACCGGTATCTAGGATGTTTTTCACCCACATATCCGTCTCCTTGCCTTTCTGGTCAAATGTCATGTACATGGGAAATTTTCTCCGCACCACTCTCTCTGGCAATATTCACGCCTTTAATTTCTTTATTCACATTCAATTTTAATCACAGCCATTACCAACAGCTGACAAATTAGAGAGATTTCTCTGCTACATGATCCCACTACACTGTAAGTGTCGTGCGGGGCGTCCGGCGGGGTCTCTGGGCCCGTTCCCCACATAAGAACGCTGGAAATGGTGAGGCCAAAAAGGAACACCCATGGAGCCATAAGTAGCGGAGTCATTTCACTACATTCTCGCCGGCGGATTCCGCCTGTCTGCAATCCACTCTTGCTAGCCCCCATTTTTTCCGTAGCCCCCATTTTTTCTGCTAGCGTGGCCACACCAGTTATATTAGTGGCCAATGGCTTCCGGGTTATACCTGATGGCCAACTAGCCACAGCTGATGGCCATCTGATCACAGTTGATGGCCATTTACTACCCGAGCCAGCACCTTTCTATATGAGTCCGAGAGCCTGGAAACTGCTTTCTGGGGCTCTGTCCCCACAGTAAGCTACCTAAAGGTAAGATGTTGTTTATTCTCTTTTCCTACGACTGCATTCCTACCTCCCATTACAGTACCTGACACTTAATTTGGAGAGACAAAACGTGATCATGGAAAAAAAAGAGTTGGAATAAACATTACAAAGAGAGACACATAAAATAGAGTTGGAGGCTTTTGGGGAAAGTGGGGCCTATGCACAGCTGGTGCCTCAGTCTCAGAGCAGCTCTGAAGTTGCGAACCTGAGAGAACTCAGTCCCAGGTCAGCCATCAATATCCGGGAACAACAACTGCTGTGTGGACACATATAAACTTTACCCCCATCTTGGAGTTTTGAGTTCCTCCTTTGCTCCTTGGAACTAACCAACCCTTGCTAAATTAGCCAGCAGTCCTTCATTTGCATGAGAGAATTACACTTTGTGGTTTTCGCGTTTACAATCACAACGTTTCTTTGTCTCTCTGGAGAGCAGTTTGCATTTCTAAGTAGTTGTGTGTTTCCAGGGCTGCAACTCCTTTCACTCAGGTAAGTAATTTCCTTTCTTGATTAAGCCTTAAGCTCTTCATTCTTTACCCAGTGAATCAGGGAATAAACAAACAAGTGCAAAGTGGTGGCAAGAGGCATAGTTAGACAGGCCGAGGAGTCTACTAGGTAACATTTCCAAGCGAGACAGGATTGTGACGAAGCACCTGGTCTGTATGTAACCTAACCTGTCCATTGGCCCCTGGGAGATGGCCCCTTCCCTAACAAAACCAGATGACCCGCCATCCCTCTCACCTATTGCTGACAGTCAAGGACTGCAGCCTGTCCCACACCAGGCCTTCTAACCCCAGTCGGGAGGTCTAGCCCTCCTGCCCTTGCGGGACTGTGGCGCGGTTGCCCCACTAGATGCATTCTGCAGTTACCCAGGAGACAGAAGCCAGCACAATCCTCCGCAGAGAAAAGCTTGTACGGCTCCCCGGTATCAGAGTGGCCACTGCAGGGAGGTACATTTCAGGTCACTAAGACGGTCCCAAGAATGCAAGAGTGCAGCGAAATGGGGTTTTCATCCTGCCTTTGCCTTCCCACCCTTTGGGGACCAGCCTAGAATGGTCCATGTGCATCCGAATGGATGAGCCAGTTCCGGTTCCCACCGCCAAGGGGCGCCCGCGAGGGAGCAGGTGCTGCCAGGCACAAACCACACAGGTCTGGAGGGGCGCCTCTGTATTCCGGGAGGTACCACTGGGGAGGGCGTTTGGGAAAACCCCACTGTGTGTGTGAGCACACTGAGGGTGTGTATACAGCGGCCGGGCCCAGTAGACTCGGAGGTCTCCATTCTCCCGACCCGCTGGACACCGAGTGGCCTCGGGGTGTGAGGTTGCGGCCCTCACTGTCAATTCCCGAGATGCACCCGTCCCTTGTCACGTGGTCGCATCCAGCTGGAAGACCCTGGGTGGAGAGATTGCGGGTGGGGGGTGGGGAGGATAAAGGAACTGCTCCCAGGTCCATGCTGTGCGCTGATTGGTCGCGGGGAGATTGACGGAATAAACCCTCCCAGAAGCCGACCCGGGGCGCGGGATGGCTCCCGCTGGGCCTGTCATCTTGGCCTCGCAGTCTGGCGGCCCCGTGCCCGTGGCCATCTGTGTGGGATGTCGCCTACTGCAAGCTGGAGCTGAGGGTGAGGCGTGTGTGTGCCCGCGTGTTCGCGCGCGCGCGTGTATTTTCAGAGCGTAGAAGTTTCTCCGAGTTGGACTCCTCAGCGCCTGAGCGTCCGGACAGGCCTGGCGATGCCGCCCCTGGCAGTGGTGAGTTCCGCGCAGTCGCTGGCGTGGAGTCAGTGCCCCACGCTGCGATCGCGGGTGACGGCGCTGTCTTCACGTGAGCTCCTTACTGTCGTTTAGCCCTATGTCAGTCACCAGCCTAGTGTGGCGCGATTGGCACGGCATCGGAGAGACTCTCACACGCAGGCAGTTAAGGTCCAGGGAGCGGTGTCTGCGCTCCTTGGTGTCCCTGCCTGGGAAGTGAAGTGTCAGGCATTTGGGGATGTGTATGGCGAGCTGCCACCTCACAGGTGCTCTGTGGGTACACTGGCTCCCTGTGAGCCTTTGAGGGATTGTGCGCGAATGGGAGGTTTTATCTGAGCGGATTCTGTGCCACGGACTAAAGGTCTCTGCGGCCTCGTGTGCCCCGTGGGCCTCGTGGGCCTACACACGTGTACCTGGCTCAGCATTTTCTGTGGTTCCCGGCGTCTGTGTCCCGGGTGGAGATCTGTGTGTGGGACCGCACCCCGGGAATGAGGGCTCCCAGCACTTTGTGATGCTGGGTCTGGAGCTGTGATCTCTCTGAACTGAGTGGGGTGGGCGGAGGCTTTCTCTTAAGGTAGGAAGTAGGGGGGCTGTTTTGGGGTCTGTGTCCAGGGTGTAGGTTCTCTGATCCGTATGGGGACGTTATCCTAAGGTTATGGGGTGTTTCGGAGTTAATTGAGCTTCTGTCTTCCTGCTTTCGGAGCCCTTGTAATCAGTCGGCTCGTGCCTGGGAGCTTTGGGAGCCTACCTGCAGGGTGAGAGGTATCAGCAGTTTTAATTTGTTTCCTGGGATGAGGACCTTGGTCTGCGGGGTGGGCGCTGTCACAGTGTGTGTGGCCTCTGCTGTGTCTGGGAGTGTGTGACACAAGCGGTGACCTCCCTGTGCAGAGACGTTTGGAATCTGTTTTAGGTTTTGTTGACTGAGCTGTGTTTGGTGTCTCTGGGTATGTGAGGTGTTTGGGGTTTGTGTGTCTGGTGAGATCTCTTACCTTCTCGGGTGTGAGGTCTCTGTGTAGGACCTGAGGGATTTGGAACCTGTCAGATGGGATTCCAAAGCCTGGAGCCCCACGTCTTGGTTGTGTGTCCTTGGGCAAGTCACTTGTGTCCTTTAGACTTGATATGCATCATAACCAATAAATGGGGCCAATTCCCATGTTGGAAGACAGTGTACATCTTAGCAATGTGTGTAAAGAGTCTGGGTCCCACTCAGTTTTCCACAAGAAATTTCTGAGTCCCTGGTACAGTATGTATCTGAGCAGCGTTCTAGGAGATGGGGTACAACAGAGAACTACATTGATGGAATGTCTGACTCATAGAGTTGCTCAGTACAAGTATAACATATCTGGGACTGGCAAGTCCAGTGGAGACTGAAAATAACGGGTTCCGGGCAAGGCTATGAGGGGAGAATGTTCTCAGTGTATTGAGCGTGATCAGAGAAGGTCTCCCTGAAAAGTGATGAGTGAGCAGAGGCCTGGAGGAAGGGAGGGAGCAGGCCGTACATTACCTGAGGGAAGAGCATGCCAGGCAGAAGGAACAGCAAGTGCAACAGTGCTGAGGCGGAAATCCACTCGGTGTGTTCCTGGGTGTCAGGGAATCCTGGGGTGTTCGTAAAGCCCTCATCACTGGGTTTGGCACACAGCGCTCATGAAAGGTGTCCGGTGTTGCGCTCTGTATTTCCCTTCCCACTTGTGAGGGAGGTGAGGTCAACCTCTTTTCCAGAGGAAAGTCCTGAGGCTGCAATAGTGGCCTGAGGCTGTTCTCCCCCTCACATCTGAAAGTGCTAAAAGAGGGGTGAAGTATTTGACTCTGTCATGGAAAACAGAGGCTCTGAGTGTCAGAGCTGCAGGGCTGACACCATCCACAGTGAATGTGGGCCATCCAGCTGATATAAATGACAATCCAGGCATCACGCCCATGGTAGTATTTCTACTGTTTTTTAATGAAGTCCCTGTACCATTCTTCCTTTTTTTTTTTTTGAATTGGGGAATATTGGGGAACAGTATGTATTCCGGGGTCCTCAGCTCCAGGTCGTTGTCCTTGACTCTAGTTGTGGAGGGCGCAGCTCAGCTCCAAGTCCAATTGCCATTTTCAATCTTTAATTGCAGGGGGTGCAGCCCACCATCCCATGAGGGTATTGTACTGGCAACCTTGTTGCTGAGAGTTCAGGCTGTAAGCAAGTGAGCCATCCAGCGCCCCTCTGGAATCTCAAAGACAGCTCATTGTCTTCAATCTTGGTGTGCACAGCGTTGCTCACTGGCCCCTGTGGGACTGGCACCGCCAACCCTGTTGATCCTAGTTTGGACTCTAACCTGTGGAGCCATCTGGCTGCCTCTAATGTTTCTATTGTTGATGGAAGGCAATACCTTCATAATGAAACAGGAACTCAGTCAGAGGAGACAGACCGGAAGGGGAGGCTGCAGAAGAGTGAGCTTAATCCCTCAGGTTTCATAGTATTGCCTGGATTCGGCTGCATTCACCTTAATTAAGTGATTGTGTTGGGTATGTTCACCTTTTCCTCTGCCTTGACCATTCTTTCACTTCCCTTCTCTTTTGTGCCAGAGGAGTTCAGTCCTCAAGCTGTCACGTGAGGTGCTGCAGAGGAAGGCAAGCGAATGCTTCTAGGTGCTTCCCAGCTAGGGGAGTCAGAGCTCAGGCAGACTGAGGAGGGCATCCACACCCAAGGATAGGGTGCAGTGGGGGACAGAGCCCCAGGCCAGTAGGAGGCTGTCCCTGGGGGTTGGGTGGGAGAGGCTACATGGATCCGGGATTCAATGCTGAGTAAGTTGTGGAGGGAGGTCACGGGCAGGGGATACTTGAGCACAGCATGTGAGGCTGGCCTCTGTTTGGGAAGGATGCCATATACTACGTGTGCCAGTTAAGTTCGCGAACTCATCCTAGAAAAAGTGCTAAGTACCTCATCACTGATTATCACTACGGTCACCTTCGAAATACTTCCGTAAGGAAGCAATGCTCAGATGCCAGTGCCTAGTCCAGCCTTCAAAGCAATTTGGAACTCTTTTTCTAGAGTGGCCAACGGAGCTGTCATCATATTACCCTTGATGTCCTATGTCATCAAAATGTCGTCTTTTTAGTATTTCGTTTATCTTCAGGTAATGAAAGAAGTCACTGGGGGCCACGCCAGGTGAGGAGGGAGTGCATTCCAATACAGTTACTTATTCACTGGCTGAAAACTCCCTCACAGACAGTGCCCTGTGGGCTGGTGCATTGTCCTGATGCAAGAGCCATGAATTGTTGGTGAAAAGTTCTTGCAGCCTTTTCAGCACTTCCAAATAGCAGACTTGGTAAACTGTTTGTGCAGTTGGTATAGATTCATAGTGAATAATCCCGCTGATATCAAAAAAATTTTCGCCACATCGTTGCAAAAGTTGAGGAATTTTTAATTGTCCTACCTCGTACACATTGGGTGTCATCACATCAGTAAATAAATCAGGATATGGGAGCCACGACACTCACTTTAGAAAGGGGAGCATCTCATGTGGAAATAAAGAAACCTAGAACAAACTCTGAGATGTTATGCTGGAATTGGAGGCCTCTATGGAACTCGTGGTTTTCAATATACGTACATATTCTATTAGGTGATAGATACAGATGTACCTATGTATACCCGTGTGTGTGCCTGAGTGCGTACATACGTGTATTCCAACAGTTTTGGGTACCCCCACAATCCAATGGCAGTAATCACATGTAGGCACCAGATCCTGGTTTCTAAATACCATTCTCCACCAAAGACTGGTGCCTGGACTGGGGGAGGGAAAGGATACAGGAATCCGGCTCAATTTGTGGTGTGAATAATGAGCCTAAATTCAAGGAATGATGGGGACATATCAGAAGGATTCCGGAAATACCTTGAAGGGGCTCCCACTTGAAAGAGTGTAGACAACGTTTTTCGGCTCTCGGATATTATTAATATGTATCATCTGTAAGTTTTTTCTTCAATTAAAGTTTCTTGGGGTGACAATTGTTACATAGATTTCAGGTGTACAATTCTGTAATTCATTATCTGTATCTCACCTTGTGTGTTCACCACCCAGAGTCACTTCTCTTTCCATCACCATATATTAGACCCCATTTACCCTCTGTGAGAGCACCCTCCCCCCTTACCTTCGGTACCCCGTAAACCATTGTCTGTTTATGTGTTTTTGTTCCTTCATGTATATGTATTGTTCTTTTGTTGTTTTCAGTTTTGTGTACCACATATCAGTGAAATCAAATGGTTCTCTACTTTTTCTATCTTATTTCACTTAGGATTATAATCTCAAGATCCACGCATGTTGTTGCAAATGGTCCTATTTCATCTTTACTTACTGCCGAAGAGTATTCCATTGTATATATGTATATAGCACAACTTCTTTATCCATTCACCTATCAAAGGACACTTTGATTGTTTCCACGTCTTGGCCACTGTAAATAAAGCTGCAATGAACATTGAAGCAAACTTGTCTTTATAGATAAATGTTTTCAGATTTTGGGTGTAGATACCCAGGTGAGGGATTGCTCACCTCTTAAAAGTGCATTTCCCTCTTAGAACTGGTTTTCCTGCGTCATAAAAATTTTCTTAGGATGTGTTTTCATTCTCATTTGTTTGTTTGTATCTTTTGAGCTCTCCTCTTATTTCTTCTTTGACCCGATTGTTCTTTAGAACTATGTTGTTTAATGTCCACACATTTGTGGTTTCTCTTGCTTTCTTTTTGCAGTTGATATCCAATTTCAGAGCCTTGTCATCAGAGAATATGTTTGGTATGATTTCAATCTTCTTAAATTTTCTGAGGCTAGTTTTCTGACCCTATATGTGGTCTATCCTTGAGAATGGTCCGTGTACATTAGAAAAAAATGTGCAGTCTGGTGTTCTACGATGAATTGATCTGTAAATGTCAATTATGTCCATTTCATCTAATGTGTCATTTAGGGCTGCTAGTTCTTTGTTTGGTTTCTGTTTGGATGATCTATCCATAGCTGTCAGTGATGTGTTTACGTCCTCTAGTATAATTGTGTTTTGGTCAGTTTCTCCGTTCAGTACTGTTAGTAGTCGCTTGGTATATTTCGATGCTCCCTGATTGGGGGCACGAATGTCTATCACGGTTATGTGTGTCTGATGTATGGTCCCCTTTATCATTAGTTTGTTGTATTCCTTCGTGTATTTTTCTTTGATCCATTTACCAGTATTTGTCAATTTGGATTGTTTCTACTTTTGACTCTTATGAACAAAGTTTCTATGAATGTTTGAGTACCGGTCTCTGTATGGACATATGTTTTTCGTTTCTCTTGGAAAGGATCCTCTAGGAGATTTGCTGGGTCATGTTATAAATATATCTTTAACATTAAAATTTAAATGCCTGATATGAGGATGCCCCCTGAAGTTTTCTTGGGGTTGCTGGTTGTTTGATATACCTTCTCCCCTATTTCACTGGTGATCTGTTTGTATCTTGGAATCTAAACTGTATCTCCCATAGCCGGCATGTACTTTCATCTTGCTTTTTCAAATCCAGTCTGTCAATGTCTGCGTTTTGACTGGATGGTTTAATCTGCTCACATTTAATGATCTTATTGATGTAGGTAGACTCCAATCTGCATTATCCTATTCTTTTTTTCTGTGTCTCTTCTCTGTTTGTTCTTTGGTACCTCCTTTACAGCTTTGTTTGTATGTTATAGATATTTTCTAATGGAACATTTTGATTTCGTAAGTGATTGTTTTCACTATATTCTGTGAGTTACACTAGTTCCCCTTATCCATGGGGAGTATATTCCGAGACCCCTAGTGGATGCCTGAAACCACAGGTAGCACCGAAGCCTACATACTATGTTTCTCCTATACATACATGCACTTTACAGCTTCCGTTTGGCATATCTGGTTTGTCAGCAACCCTGCTCTTCCGATTTGGGGTCGTTGTTAATTAAAATAAGGGTCACTTGCACACAAGCACTGTAATACGTCAACAGTCAGTCTGATAACCCAGAGGACCACTAAGTGATTGTAGGTGCTTCCAGTCCAAGCATCCTTTTAGAACTGGACAAAGGGATGATTCACGTGGGTGGGGTCAGAGTCGATGGCCTGAGATTTCATCACACTTCTCAGAATGGTGCCAGATTTAAATCCCATGAATTGTTTGCTTCTGGTATTTACTCTCTGGCTTTTCCCCCCCAAGGTTTTTAACTACCTAAATCATTTCTTTAAAATATATTGGACTATTCACACCTGGGTGAGTTTTTGTAGTTCATGGTTTATGGGAAATCGATCCATTTCTTCTAAGATGTTCCATGTATAAATGTGGAGTTGAATGTTGTATTATCATATTGCCCCTTTCAATTTTGCTGGGTCTGTAGGAAAATCACCGCTTTCGTTTCTGCTGTTGATAACTTTTCTTCGCTCGCTCCCCGCCCCCCCCATTCTCGATCTCCTAAAGGTACATAAATGTTGTACATTATATTAAATAATGAATTTTAATTTCACTGAGTTTCTACCATTTTTTCTAGTGCAATTTTTAAATATTTTTGGTTTCAAGTAAAGTAAATATTACATATGCTTACCAGGAAATTTGAACACCATAGTATTGAGCAACCCTTTCACTACATCAAAAGCCAGTGAGGATGAAGGTGAAAATTCAAAAGGGTGTGTCACCGTTGTGTAAATGCTTAGAATTTAATAAAACTCTATGGTTTGAAAGAATAGGAATGATTACAAAAAGAGCATGGTAGTCAGACACTGATTGTTAATTATTAAATAAGTTTTGTTAAATGTCTTGTTATGACATTGGGTGTTAAAATCAGCTTTCAAGTGCACAATTGTATAATAATATGTACATGTTGTATTGTGAGTTTACCACCGCGAATCAGTTCTCCTTCCATCATCATATATATGACCCCCTTTACCCTCTTCTACCAGCCTGCTTCCTTACCTTCTGGTAACCATGAAACTGTTGTGTGGATATATGTCTTTTTCTTTCTTTGTCTTGATTGTTTTTAGCTTTCACTTTTATATCCCACATATGAGTGAAGTCGCATACTTCTCGAGTTTCTCTGTCTGACTTATTTCTCTCAAGCTCGGTCGTGTTATCTGTTATCTGTTCCCAGTGGAAGTAGCTCATCTTTGCTTATAGCCGAGTTATGTTCCATTGTGTATATGCCTTCTCCATGAATTATTAATAGAGGTCATTGGAGTGGAAGCAGGTCCCTAGTGAACCAGGCTGCTGTGTAGGTAGCCTGAGATGGAAAGTGAGAAGCAGTGTTCTCCCGATCATGGATTTAAGATAAACAATTCAGTAAAGTTTCTAGTTTTGTTATCAGTGCTCAGGGTCTCACAGAAACGGATGTGTCCCTTATTGGGATAGAGCAGGAGAGTATGGACTGGGAGAAAACAGCTAGAGAAGGGTGCCTGATGGGGAGATTATAGCACTTAGTAAGCTGGGTAAGAAGGGGCCTGATGGAAGATGGCGAAAGCTGCGGGTACACACAGGACACCCCCAGAAGTGGAAGGCTGTGTAAGCAGAGCCATTAGAGTGAGGGAGCAGGACTCCTAGGAAAAGATGTTGAGGACATGAGACAGGGAAGGCTACAAAGGGACATCATGTGTTCATTTGTGTGTGTGTCTGTGTCTGGGGACCTGTGATAGGCAGGGCGTGGGGTGGATTCTCTGATGCCCAGGGAAATGCCTTGGGCAGGGGGTGCAGCATCAGGAAGCTATATATAGGTATAACAGCTCTGAGGACAGAGAGGCTCCGATTATGCAAGGACGAGGCTCCTGGGCCTGAGGTCCCCTGGAGGTTTCCTGAAAGCCAGGGGGGGGAAGAGGAGGAAGAGGAGGAGGAGGAGGAAGAAGGGAGGAGGGAGGGGGAGCAGAGGCGGAGGGGAATGGGGAGGGACAGGGGGAGGAGGAGGAGGAGGGTGTCTCAGGACCTGCCAGTTGAAGGCAGAAGCTGAGTGGGCCGGGCGGGAGGAGGATGACTAGGGCAGTGCTACAGGTTCCGCACGAGGGCGGAGGCTCCGCTGTGTCAGTCGGGCGACAGGACGTGGACGTCACAGTGCGGGGACGCTAGCGGACATTGCAAACGCGGTGCAGAAGGGACCCTCAGGCACAAGGCTGCAGGGCGACTGGCAAGGACCTCACGGCGCCCCGGCGCGCAGGATCAGAACTGGCCAATCCGGGAGCAGCGACGCCACGCATGCGCATCCGCCGGGGAGCGTGGCTTCCGGCCCTTGTTGCCGGGATCCAGGGCAGCGGGAGAAGGCGCCGTGCCCAGGGCTGCCCGGCGGCGCTACTCGGGTGGTCGCAGTGTCCGCTGCTCTTCAGCATCCGCGCGCTTCTCTTGCTCCGCCAAGGTCTCCTTGCAAACCGCCTAAGAGAGAGCGGCTTTTGAGTTGCATGTGAGCCATTTGGTTTCTGTGGGCAGCAGGGGGCAGTGTGGTGACGCGCAGCCGCCGGCTCCCCTCTCCCCCGCCCTTCTCGTTTGAAAAAACTCGGCAGTGTCTTCACTGCAAAACTGAGGTTTCCTACTGCGCCTGCGCGCTGCACTCGAAATTACTGTTTGTTGGGCTCCCTTTGAGTGCATCTGTTTTGAAAAGGTTGTGCTTGGGAACAAAAACCCATTTGCCTTCAAAATTAGCTCTTCTTCTACTGGGCTGCTTGGGTTCCTCAGGGACTTGTGTTTCCGTTTCTCTGAATGCGCTGGTCACTGTCTTGCCACATGTGGTTTGGCCTTGGCTGGGCCTGTATCCAGAGTTTCTTCAGTGATGAAACGCCCTCACATGTCAGGGTAGAAAATTTGGAGGACAGATGAATGTACTGAAGACTGACCCAAACCACAGTCCTGTCACCCCGCCAAGGCCATTATTAGTGTTTTGCGCTAAATGTCCTTAGAGATTTTTCTTCAAAAGGCCTGCATTTTCAGTATACTTAATCGTTCATTTTTGCATCGTGACCTCTCCCTCCTTGGGGTTTCAAGTCAGTTTTTCGTGTTTGAAAATCGTTTTCATATTTAACGTCATTGTACAGAAAAGTAACGGTGAGGTGTTGTAAAATGTAGAAAGCTTTTGTAAATGTGGGTATAAAGAATACACTGAACATGACCTTAGGGGCCCATAGCCGGCCCTGCTATTGGATTGGGAACAAGGCAGGTGCCAGCACCGTGTATGAAGCCAGCCTGATCTGAACGCAGTGGTCTTTCTCACTAAGTCCACTTAAGACTTCTTACGTTCATTTCTCTCAAGCCTCACATAACTACAGTCCCAGGTTCCTTAGGAATAAATGAATAAGTTTAAAATGAATAAGGTTCATTTTAAACAGTACTGACCACAAAAAGTTTGAACACATTGATCGTGACTTCTTTACAATAAAAATGCCTGCTTATTGGACACCCAGTTCTTCCCTAGTATTTTCTTCCACTCTGGTCTCCTGGACGGCCTTGCGCCAGGGCTCAGGAGAACTCCCTTCCAGTTCGTGGGCTACCAGCCTTACCGTTTTTGCTCTCTGCGCTGCTTTGCTTTCTGAGCTGCTGTTTGTTCCATTTTAAGAAGGGCACTTGCACTGCGCTATTAGTTGAACATGGAGTCCCAACCAGGGAAGGGGTGGTGATAGGGCCCCTGGTCCGAGTCAAAACTCTGCTTTTTCGGCATGTGTTGGAATTCGTTCTAGGAAGCGTTAGCTTTCCTCTTCTGGAGTGTTCAATATCCGTGGTCTACATATCGTAATATTCCCGGTGATGCCAGTCCCCCAGACACGAAAGGAAGAATGGAGAAGGGGGAAATTATAAACATGAACTGGCCCATCCTTAGGGGACAGACGCTAATTGTGACCCAGAGCTTAGATCCCCAACGCGGTGATGCACCTATACATGCCCTAGTTGTAATGGAAAGATTATCAGAAAGAGAAACATCACTTTAAAGCTGATATATTTTTGATACCGTCTTCATACACTAGACATTACCCTGAATTAATGAGTCAATGGACTGTAGCAGCATCAAAGACCAAAACCGAGACGGATTGCAGCCTTTATTTCAGTTTAGGGAGCTTTTCATGAAGGATCGTTTCCAAATGGGAAATCATAATTGCCATATTTGCTAACTAATGGCATCTTTTGTTGCGTTATTCTGACACAGACACCCATTGTTTGAAATTTAAGGATGTAGGGAAACGGTTTACTCCCCCGGAAGTTAGGATTCCAGAGCTGGTGCTCCGACCTGTTACAAAATCATGTGGCGAAGACGTTTGCGTATATACTGTGTGCCAGGCAGTGCACTAAGCCCTCTGTACGTACTGTGGTCTCATTCATGAGAGAAACCTTATCTGGTAGGTTAGTATAATTATGTCCATTATCAGATGAGAAGATTCTGCGACTTAGGTCCCTGCCACAGGTGTCTGTAGAACCTGAACCCTATGATGACTCAGGGCACACGGTTCCCTGCAGTCTCACTATTGGGAACACTGGTAGATGCCTTGAGAAAATGCTTCCTATTGACCAGTGGTGACTTTCGTTTATGGAAGTGACCCTGTGGAACTCTGTCCTGTTGCTGCTGGGAAATTGGGGTCAAACCAGTGGTAGCACCTGGGGAGAAAAGAATCCAGGTCAAGTGATTCAAATGGAGGTTAAAGGCTTCATCCAGCTAATGTGTGTCACCTTCAGACCGGGGACCACTCTGAGCTGAAGCAGAACTGGAGACTGTACAGGGAGTGTAGAAGGAAGGTCCCCGGCTACGGAAAGGACATGAGAAGCCCATGTAGACCGAAAGGAGAGCAGAGGTCCCTGTGCAGGAAAAGGAGAAGAGAGGTCCATGACCGCTGTTCCTAGGTTACAGTTTCTGTAACAGCTGCTAATGTGTGGTTGGAGAGGCTGGGAATTGGTTCTGCTGCTTCTCCGACCCTTGCTGTAAATCTCATTCCAGCAGCCTTCAGAAAAGTTGCTTGAGAGCTGCTTTTGTACGTCTTGTTGTTTGTTCCGATTAGAGGGTAAGAGGAGGTGCCAACACAGGTGCACAGTGGAAGAGAAGCGAAAGGAAATTCAAGGAGACAAGGGTTGAAGCAAGGAAAAGTGGGGCCTGTTTTAATTAATTTACAATGTCTGCTATATAATGATAAACTCCGCTCATTATCACCCCATTCTTTTCAGAGAGGAAGGAAGAGGGATGTACAAGGTCCAGGAATTGAGTCAAGAAGTGGGGAGAAGGAGCAGTGTGTTCTTGGTCTCCTGTCCCTGACCGTAGCCTGGATCATGTGTTTCCACAGGCCAGTGGGCAGTTCTTGCTTGGACATGATGGATGCCCTTGGTAAGGGGTGTAGGTATCAGCATGAAAAGGAAACAAGCAAAGGAGACATGGACTTAGCGAATTAACTTCACGTCCATGAAACTTCGTAGTCTATGAAAATTCTCATGTCTCGTTTTCTCATTTTCTCAGGTACTCATTTTAAAGTTAATTAAATCTCTTTATATGAATTTCCAGTATTCTGTTTTTATGAGGAAGATACAAATTAAATGCACTGGAATTAAATATAGACATGGATATTGAATCTCAGAAATAATTCTTAGAAGCCTTTTTGAAAGAGTAGCGACATAGTTTTCACCTGTCACCTAGCAGGCACTTAAAGCACTGTCAGTACTGTCTGGATACAGTGACACAGGTACTGGCGTGGGTTCCTAGTTAAGGGAAAGTGGCAAGTGTATCAACGTGTAGGAATCCAGGTAAGACACTAGTCTTGGCGTTCTTTTTTATGTTTGAAACACAAAGTAGCAAATGTGGAAGGTGCATGTGTGGATGATAGAGAAAGTGGAATTTCCAGAAGATAAATGAATTACCTAACGTCAACCACTGAGACTTCAGAGTTCCTTACTGCATCCTGCACTATTACAAGGATGTAAACTTGAAGCTGATATGCAAAACGAGGTGAAAGTGATTGGGTGGTGGAGGATTTCTCAATTTTTCTGTCATCTGTTCTCTGCCTTCCCAAATGACTGCCAATCGAAGAATTTCCTTTATCGCCTGACAGCAAAATTAGGAGTGAATGTATGACTTCTCTTCTGAGTGGGTTCTGTAATCGCCCTGCCCCTGGGCAGGATGAAGGGGACAGTTGGCCCTCACCACAGGGAACATAAGGTAAGCATGCTAGAGGACAGACTAAACAAATGCATTTCATACAATGAAAATAGAACTCTAAGCAAAGAATCAGACGGGCAAAAATGTAGCTGCTGGACTTGGGAAGGTTGCAAGATGCTATTTCACTTTGAGAAAGGAATTGGGTTCTTTCTGCTGTCAATGTCAGGTTACGAAATACAATATTTTCACTCTTTTTACTACTTCTACTTTCAGCAAGAGAAATGAATTAAACATTTTCAAGCTTTTTCAAATGATGTTTTGAACAGCTAACTGATGCTCTGAGTTTAATAAAATCTGGTGAAGTCACCATGCCATATGAATCTCATAGTGTTTACTGTGCACCTTTATACTTCAGAAAAGCAGTAACGAAATTCTTCCCAAGTCAATACTGGTCATCCTGGGGGGATGGGACTGTGATTGCTTTGTTATAGTTGTGAGGCCTCCAAATATTCTCCAGGGAGCTTGAAGTGACTAGGGTACGTGGAGAATACATGGATAAAAACCGAAAACAATAGGAGGAAAACTGGTGACAAGACGTTCCGATCAGCAGAAACACAAGATTCTATGGAGCCTGGACACTTGCTTTCCAGTAGGGATGCTACTGAAGGGAGCCTATTTCCCACTGTTGTGCCTGGCACAGGGGGACTTACAGAGAAGCAGCCATTTATTGCAGAGGAGAGGCAGAGTGGTTTTTTTCAAACACGAAGGGCGGGGCAGGGATAAGTTATACGATGCCACAGTGCCATCTAATGTCCAGAGAAACTGAGCGTGCACATTCCTGACATAAACTCCTTTATCTCTAGTTTTCTGGAAAAACACCACAGAAGCTGTGTAAAGACTTCATGCCAATAAAGGCCAGATAAAGCAAACCTCAGCCCAAGAGACTTCTGAGTACCAAAACCAACTGGCCTCTTCCTAAGTCCCGCCCTTGAAACCATAGGAACAGCTTGTCACATTCTTATACACAGGACTCCTGCCCCAACAGGGCTGGAGCTGTGGTGTAATTGATGGGTTCTGGGCCTGCGCACTGACCTGTTACGTTGGTGTCAGTCTGGGATTTCACATCTGGTAGAACTTTCCTTCCAGTCCCTGTGGCAAACTTTCAGTTGAGGGACAGGGTCACTTTTTACCCAGTTACTCCACCTGCCCCTCACTTACAACTGAGGGACAGTGCCAACCCCAGCTCTTCCTCCTATCCTCCCAGACCTTGTTCCCCATCACCCCTCCCTCTACCTCCACGTGCCTGTGATCTCCCACTACTGGTCACACAGTCACTTGCCTCCTGTCAGTCCTCAGTCCAGGGAACCCTCCCCAGGGCCTCATGGCCCAGGAGCCTGACTGGATCAACCCTGGAGTGTCTCCTTAGGGATTTTCTCCTGGGCAACCGACCATCCCGGTGCTCATGGACAAGCACTGGTGTGGGGACAGAGGCAGGAGTGCAGTTTCCAGGCTCTGGGCCGCACGTGGAAAGGTGCTCACTCGGGTAGAAAAGGGCCATCGACTGTGACTGGATGGCCATCAGCTGTGAGTCGTTGGCAGGCAGCTGTAACCAGTGAGCCCTTGGCCACCAATATAACTGCCTTGGCTACATTAGCAGAAAATGGGGGCAAGAAGATGGTGGCTGAGCTAGAAGCAGATTGCAGTTAGCACTGCGGATTGCAGCCAGCAAGGGAGTTTGGTTGACAGATAAGCGGACAGTAGGTTGCAAATGATGTGGCTCCTGCTTCCTGTGTCTACAACCCAGCCGCCTTGGAGCATAGAGAGTAAGACTCCCCTACCTATGGCTGCGTGGGTGTTCCTTTTTGGCCTCACCATGTCCTGCGTTCTTAGCTGAGGAGCAGGAGCTGACATCCTGCATGACAGCCTACATGACAGTACCTGAAGTTTGATGAGAAAACCCGACTTCTTACTGAAGGGTTCATCTTCAATCCATGACCAGGAGATCACTGCTTCTCACTTTCCCTGTCACCTTCCTTCACCTCTGCCTTACTCACAGGGACCCGGCTTCCATCCCAGTGACCTCTCCTAATAATTCGTGCAGAGCACAGAAGCTATGAGGGGGGAGTTCCCTGAGCTTCTCAAACCGAGTCGAGGTGCTTCTCCCCTGGCATCCCCTGCTGCCTCTGAGCGTACCTGCTCCTGACTGCAGCCAGCCCTCACCCGTGCTCAGGGTCCCATGCCTTCCCCCTGCTCAGGGACTGCTCCTGCACTCATCACTCCTCTTGGCTCCTGTCCCTTTTGCAGGCAGCTTCCCCAACAGAGGGGTGAACATGGACCCCCTTTGGGCCTGCGATTTTCCTGATACTGGCTCATTACCGGTTGATTTTCAGAGGAAAACTGTTTCATCTTGTCCTGAGACCATTTGCTCAGTGTATGTCGCTTACGGAAATTGCAAATAACAGACTCACCAGTGGGACACTGAGATCACTGTTGTCCTTGGCTCCTTTCACCACACTGGACAGTGGGACGGGAGAGAAAAGCACTGGGACTTGATGACTTTGGTTTGTGTTCTCTTCTCTAGGCAGGATGGAAAAAGGCCTTAGGATTGAAAAAGTAAGATTTGGGTGGGCAACATATGTTCACATTGTGAGTTTCTATCTCCTTCAAGTGGGAGGGAAAATGAAATCAATTCCTGGGCTGGAGAAAAGCCACAGACAACACAAGGGAGAAAAAGAAAACACCTTCCAAGGCTCTTCTTCACTTTTGTTGCTGCTATTGAAGTCTGCTACTGGCATTCCTTTCGGGATCTCAAAGGGCAGTTATGCCGATAACCCTGGAATTACGATAACACCAAACAAAGGCATTTTCAAATGGCTTTTTTGTTTCATGGCTATGGCATCTGGATGTTCGGCAAAATTGTTGTCAAATGGTACATGCTTCTAATTTAACAAATGCTAGAGGGATCGTCCCCATCAGGGAAACGACCAAAAAAAGGTATGAATGGGATCCACCTCCCTTGCTGTTTGACTGTGGTGAGCAGACGGGAATATAAACTCTGAATGTTAAAAAGGTAATATGTTCGCATTGCTGATGTTTTTGCTCACATGGTTGACTGTGGAATAAAGGAGACAAGAAAAAAAGGCAGTGTGTAAATGGAGATACACATTTTGGTTCTTGAAGCAGTTTTCAATTTCTAGGTAACGCTTGTGAAATTAGATACGTGGTCCATCAGATATCTGATGATGTCGGGCGTATGAGTGTATTTTTGAATGGGCCATGTGGGCTCTAAGACCCACGCGATAAACGAGGCTTCAGATAGCCTGGCTTGTCCCTTGGACGTTGGAAAGTGCTGTGTGGCCTTGCAGCTCTTGCATTGCTGCTGCAAAGCAAAGCCTGTGCTTCCTTGGAATGGGAAATGCACAGATCCTAAATGGCCCGCCTGACTCTGTGGTGAAACCTGATGTTGCTGCTCTGGGCTGTGTTGTCCTCGGCAGGAGCTGTGCTGACCTGCAAGGAGGCTCAGTGAAGAGAACTGGAACTCTGGGACCTTTCCAGATGTAAGACCCCCCTCCGTGAGCCCATCAACTAGGGAAACATCCCATCTGCTGCTTTGTCGAAGTCACTTGCCCAGGGAAAGGTGCTTGTTCTCTGATGGGAGAACCTAACATGGAGCTGAGGATCGGCCCTATATTTGTGATATCGGCTAGCTGCCTTCCTGGTAGGATTCTTGTCAGAAGCTGCAAGATGGGGAAGGACACAACACACAGAATGTGACTCTTCCATCAGGCTATCTCCCGGCTATGGACTTGGGTTCTAATTTCCAGCTTACTCCCAGTTTGCCACAATGGACTGATAGCCCGCCTCTCCCTCCCTCACCTTGGTCTTCCTGCCCACACCTTAGGAACTCAGTGGTTTGTTCAATGCAAGCATTCCCAGCAAGGAATTCATCTTTACAGCTGGCTCACGAAATAACTGCCTGAGGCAAAGGGGACATGCCTTATGGGAACCTGTGTAAAATTGCTTACTACATTTAGGATTTCATCCTAATGAATTCCTGTCCACCGAAGTCGAGTTCCATGGTAAAAGTTCTGCTCCGGGAAGGTTGGAAGAAAGATGTACAGCATAAGTTTCCACTAGTGTCCCAGGATTATTCTGAAAGGGCGCCCGGCCTCTTTTACATTAAGAGGTTTGGCACCTGTAAAGTGGGTCACGTCTGGGAATTAAATGTGGGCCGTGAGTCTGTGTTTCCGTGAGTTGAATTAGACTCGCTCATTTGATCTAGAACTTTTTGTTTACATAGACCCAGAAAAACTTAGTGGGCCTCTATGTGTTTCGCTCCTAGGATCACCACGGTTACCTCGTCTACAAGGTCGGTGTGTGGGAGTCAGACTCTTGCGATTGCGGCTGTGACTGCTGTGCATTAGGGGAACCGCACCCACCTGGCCTGTGGCCATTCAGTGCTGCCCTGGCCTCCTCAGCGTCCACATACTGCCGCTTTGGGATCCAAGTTCATGTAGCTTTTCCTCCTGAGTGGCTGCGGTGCAACTGTAAGTTCTATACGACAGTGAAGAGCAATCACTTGGGCTTCCAGGAGGGATGCCGGGATCCTCCTCACACATGTGTTTCTCATCGTGTTGGTGAAAGGTATGTGTTCTGTGCCCTCCCAGTTTGCATGTGGAGCTGTTAAGTGGCAATCCACTCTAACATTCTAATCCCCTTTGCCCTTGAATCCCTTCCGCTCCATTAGGTCAATGTAAGAACATCCATTCCTATGGAATTTTTTCTTGGAATGTCTTGGAATTTATTTGCACCAAACGGAGCATGTGCACAGAAGCAAGCTATCAACAGATGGAGAAAATGCTCTGGAGAATGGCAGTGTTGCATTTTGTTTTATACATTTAGAATCAAAGGAGAAAAGGTGAGGACAAGTGACGTGAAATTCATTGCTGGCAAATGAGGGAGGTGGGAGAAAACACAGCGGGGAAAATTCCGGGATTGGACAGAAAGTTCAATGGAGAGATACATACTTCCTTTACATTGGTGGGTACAGGACCCTTAGCGTTTGTCATTAGCAGTAAACAGAGATGGTATTTTGGCA
The DNA here is from genome assembly GCF_964194185.1 of Rhinolophus hipposideros. Classification (NCBI taxonomy): domain Eukaryota; kingdom Metazoa; phylum Chordata; class Mammalia; order Chiroptera; family Rhinolophidae; genus Rhinolophus; species Rhinolophus hipposideros. The sequence continues at coordinate 85,354,986 of NC_138046.1, read as the reverse complement.
AGATCATCACGGTGAGGAGTTTCGTGGATTTGTGGCCTGGTGCCTGTTGTCGTTCCTGGGAAGGGTCTGTAAAAGAAAACGACTCTTTCATTAGACAGGTACGTTATCCTAGATACATAAGACCAAGGGATGGTGCTCGCTTGAGGTACAGATTAGCCTTTTGCTCAAGAAGCTCTAGGCCTTGTACCCCACTACCTACCATGATCTTCCGTTCCCAGTTAGAATTTATGATGAGACCATCCTCTGTGGTTCCTTTGGGTCACTGAGTTTCTCTGGCCCTCAAGAATTCCTGCACTTTTGCCTTCTGGGCAGCCCCTCTCAGGTTCAGAGGAGTGAGCACATCTCATCATGGGTCCGACTCTGAGCTCACCTCCAGAGGCCTGCTGGGAGAAGCATCTGGTGATGGAGGTACAGGCAAAGACAAATAATGATGGGGGAGAGATCTGAGAATGCTTAGCAGTGTATTGCATGTCATCTAAAGCACGGGGGTGGGGGGTGCATCGCCATTTCCTCAGACAGTGCAGGGTTAATCCCTCAGATAGATTTGGAAAGGCCTGTCCTACTGAGGTTCTGGAAACCACTACTGGGTGGAGAAGACTCATTGCTGGGGGGCTGGGGAGACTCCTTCCACTGCCAAAGAACTCATCAGAATTTAGGGGCTGAATATCCCCAGGTTCATTCCAACTTACAGGATCCAGTTCTTTCCACATCAGTTGTCCTGGCTTTAATAGTAGACACCTTACAAGGATAGGACTTCAGCAAGCTTTGTAAGTTAGCCAATTGCAGAAGGAATCTGCATTTGGTTTTCAGCGATTTCAGCCCTGTGGATACCGGATATGAGGTTCTCCTTCAGGGCACAGCTAGAAAAACTTGGGTTTTTTGCTGGCTCTTGAGCTGGGAATTCAAACCCCGGAAGTCACCTTGTTGTTTAACCACTTTCTCCTGGGACATTACAAGAAACCAACCGGTGTCTGTATATTCCTTACTTTTTCAACAATGTTCCCAAGTATCACATTCAGGATCAGTTAGTTGCTTACTTCCTATGAGTGGTTGACTAAGCGTATCCAATGCAGATATTTTGCATATCTCTAAAAAATCCAGTGACTCTCCCTGCTCTCTTTCCCACTGAGATCAGAGCCATTACTTTCTTTAAGTCTGATCAAGTTAGACAGCCGGTTCCAGAAACACAAGGATAAAGTCTGAAAACTGATTCTTAAAATGTGTGTTCTCTACAACCTCTCCGTTACCATAATGTGTATCAGGCAGTGTTCTCCACAGGAATAGAATAGACAGGATAATACTGGGGTGCCAAAAATATATATACGCATTTCAAGAGATGTTATCTGTGCTGAAGCAGTAGTTCATCGCAATCAGAAGAATGTGGACACAGATGGTAACCACTTTGAGTACCTGTTGTAATTGCAGAAGTCAATCGTCACTTGCATCCATAGAAGTGGAACTCTCCATTACTATTATTAGGATTGCGAGTTGAAAACTCATATTCAACTACTTGGATTCAAATATAACCCACGGGCTAGAAACGTATGGCTTGCTGGCTAAATCCTGCCCTTGGCTTGTTTCTCTATCCTTTTGAGCTAAGAATCCTTTTTATCTTTTAATGCATCATTTTCCTAAAAGAGCTGTACACCATGAATACTACCCGTGGCCTACAAAGTCATAGAATTTTACATCTGTTCCCTAGACAAAAAAGGGTTTGGTGATCTCAGGGATTTTCTTTTTTATAACAAATCTTTTATTTATTTCAGTTTTTTATTTTTTAATTTAATTTATTGGGGTGTCAACTGTGAGTAAAATTACATAGGTTTCAAGTGTACATTTGTAATACATACATATATGATATTGTGTGCTCAGCACCCAGAGTGAGTTCTTCAATATGTTTCACCCCCTTTACCCTCTTCTACCATCCCCATCCCCCCAAACCCTCTGATAACAGGTAAACTGTTCTCTGTCTATAAGTTTTCTTTCTTTCTTTCTTTCTTTCTTTCTTTCTTTCTTTCTTTCTTTCTTTCTTTCTTTCTTTCTTTCTTTCTTTCTTTCCTTCTTTCTTTCTATTTCTCTCTCTCTCTCTCTCTCTCTCTCTCTCTCTCTCTCTCTCTCTCTCTCTCTCTCTCTCTCTCTCTCCTTCCTTCTTTCTTTCTTCCTTTCTTTCACATTTTGTTGCTTTCAGTTTTGTATCCCTCATATGAATGAAGTCATATGCTTCTCGACTTTTTCTGTCTGACTTATTTCGCTTACCATAATAATCTCAAGATCCTTCCTTGTTGTCACAAATGGCAGTATTTCAACTTTTCTTATGGCAGAGTAGTAGTCCATTGTGTCTAGATACCACGTGTTCTTTATCCAATCAACTATCGAAGGACACGTTGGTTGTTTCCGTGTCTTGGCCACCGAAACTAATGCTGCTATCAACATCGGAGTCCGTATACTCCTATCTTTATGGATAAATGTTTTCATATTTTTGGGGTTGATACCCAGTAGATGGATTGGGGCATCATATGGCAATTCTATTCTTATTTTTTGTTAGTAACCCCCACAGTGTTTTCCATAGTGCCCGTACCAATTTCCATACACATCAACAGTCTATGAGGGTTCCATTTTCCGCACAGCCTTTGCAAAACTTGTTATTTGTGTTGTTGATGGTAGCCATTCTAACAGGTGTGAGGTGGTATCTCCTTTAGGTTTTGATTTGTATTTCCCTAATAGCTGGTGAAATTGCGGATTATTACATATATTTCTTGGGCTTTATGTGTCTTCTTGGGAGAAGTCCCCGTTCAGGTTCCCTGTCCATTTTTTCATTGGATAGTATCATTTTTGTTATTGAGGTGTCGGTGATTTGAATATATTTTGGATATTAGCCTCTAATCAGAGGTGTGGTTTCCAAATATCTTCTCTCTTTCGAATGGTTGCCTCTTTCTTTTGTTAATGGTGCTTGTGGTACGCAGAACTTTTTTTTGTTCGTTATAGTCCCATTGATTTATTTTAGCGTTGACTTCCCTTGCCTTTGAAGTCAAATTCATAAAATCCTCTTTGAATCCAAGGTTCATAAGTTTCGTACCTATGCTTTCTTCTATGCAATTTATTATTTCAGGTCTTATGTTGAGGTCTTGGATCCACTTTTAGATTACAGTCTAGTTTCAGTCCTTTGTACGTGGCTTTCCTATTTACGAGCACCATTTGTTGAAGAGGCTTTTTTTAATCCATGGTACGTTTTTTGGCTCATGTGTCAGAATTTGTCTGCCCATGTTTATGTGGGTTTATTTTTGGCTTTCCAATTCTCTGCCATTGTTCTGTGTGTCTGTTTCCTGCCAATACCATGCTGTTTTGATCATTGTCTCCTTGTACTACATGCTGAAGTCAGGAGAGTGATACCTCCAGGCTTGTTCATTATTTGGGGGGCTGCTTTGGCTATTCGTGGTCTTTTGTGATTCCATACAAATCTGATGATTTATTCTTTATTTGTTTAAAAAAATGCCACTGGAACTTGGAGGCGGATTGCATTAAGTCTGTATATTGCTTTGGGTAATAGGACATTTTAAATATGCTGATTCTTCCAATCCATGAACACGGAATGTCTTTCCCTTTCTTTGTGTCAACTTCACTTTGTTTTTGAAATGTCTTATACTTTCCAGTGTATAGGTCCTTGACATCATGTGTTAAGTATGTTCCTGGGTATTTTATTCTTTTTCTGGCACTTCCAAAAGGATTTCTTTTTCATTTATTTTTTGTTGTTAGTATGTAGGAAAGCTATGGGTTTTTGTACATTGATATTGTAGCCAGCAACTTTATTGTGTTCCTTTACTGTTTGTAATAGCTGTTTGGTGTATCTTTAGGGTTTTCTATATAAAGAATCCTGTGATCTGCAAAACTGACAACTTAACTTCTTCATTCCCAATGTGGATGCCTTTTATTTGTTTCTGTTGCGTGATTGCTCTGGCGAGGACTTCCAATACTATATTGAATAACACCAGTGATTGGGGCAGCCGTGTGTTGTTCCTGAACGTAGAACAAACGGCTTCATCTTTTCACTGTTAATTATGAAATTAGCTGAGGGTTTGTCACATATGGAATTCATTGTTTTAGGGTATTTTCCTTCTATAGCTATTTTCTGAAGTGTTTTAATGTTAAATGGGTGTTTTCCCCAGGAATAAGAGCTAGGTGGACAGTCAGCGCTAACGTGTCTTTTGGAGCAAAAAGTAATATAAGACCCGGTCTTATATTTTATATTATATAAGACCTGGTCTTTTATAATAGTAAAATAAGACCCAGTCTTCTACTAAAAGGAGACCCGGTCTTATACTATAGTAAAATAAGCCCAGGTCTTATGTTAATTTTGTCTCAAAAACACGCTTTAGAACTGATTATTCGGCTAGGTCTTGTTTTTGGGGAATCACAATATCTTGTAATATGCTTTTCCTGCATCTATTGATATAAGTATATGGCTTTTATCGTTTATTTTGTTTATGTAGTACATCACATGGATAGAATTGGGTATCCTGAACCATCTTTGTGCCCCCGGAATGAACTCCACTTAATCGTGATGGATTACCTTTTTAATGTGTTGTTGTATTCGATTTGCTAGTATTTTACGATGCTTTTTTCATCAGTATTCATCCGACATATTGTTTCATAGTTTTCATTTTTTCTGTTATGCTCACCAGATTTTGGTATCAGGGCTATGTTGGCCTCATAAAATGAGTTAGGAAGTATCGCCTGTTCTTCCCAAGTTTTTGGAAGTGTCTGAGGAGGACAGATGTTAGATCCTCTTTGAATGTTTGGTAGAATTCCCTCATAAAGCCATCAAGTCCTGGCCTTTTGCTTTTGGGAAGGTTTTGGATGAGTGATTCAATTTCCTTACTGTTGATCATTCTATTTAGATTTTCCAGTTCTTCATGATTCAGTCTAGGAAGGCTACATGTTTCTGAGAACTTTCCATTTCTTCTACGTTATTCAATTTGGTAGCATATATTCCTTCATGGTATTCTTGTATGATTCTTTGTATTTCCGTGGTACCTGTGCTAACCTCTCGTCTTTCATTTCTGATTTTGTTTATTTGTGTCTTTTCTCTACTTACCGTAACTGTATCTAACCAAGGGTTTGCCAAAGTTGTTGAGGTTTTCAACAGACTAGCTTTTTCTTGCATTTATTCTTTCCCTTGTCTTTTTTCTCTATTTAGCTTAGTTCTGCTCTAACATTCATTCTTCCATGTCTTCTGCTGACTTTGCGTTTTGTTTGTTCTACTTTTTCCAGTTTTAAGGTATAATGTTAGGTTGTGTATTGGGATATTTCTTGTTTCTTGAGATATGCCTGTAGTGATATACATTTCCCTCTTTTTACTGCTTTCGCGGCGTCCCAGTAATTTTGATAGGGCGATTTTCATTCTCATTTGTTTGTATGAATCTTTTGATCTCTCCTTGTATTTCTTCCATGACCCCGTCATTCTTCAATAGCATGTTGCTTATCTGCACATATTTGTGGTTTTTCCTGCTTTCTTTTCACGGTTGATATCCAATTTCAAAGACTTGTGATCAGAGCATCTGCTTGTTATGATTTCAAACTTCTTAAATTTGGTGAAGCTAGTTTTATGTCCCAGCATACGGTCCACGGTTGAAAATGTTCCATACACATTAGAAAAGAATGTGTTGCCTGGTGTTGTAGGATGAAGTGCTCTGTAAATGTCCATTATGTTAATTTGGTCTAATGTGTCATTAAGGCTGATATTTCCTCACCGATTTTCTGTTTGGATAATCTTTTCAAGCCTGTCAGTGCTGTTCTTGGGTCCCCCACTATAGTTGTGCTTTTGTGATTTCTCCCTTTCGTTCTGCTAGGAGTTGCTTTGTATATTTTGTTCTTTGCCAATTGAGGGTATACATATTGACAAGTATGTCTTCTTATATTGTCCCGTTTATCATTATGAAACGTCCATCTTTGTTCTTGTTACTTTTTTATCCTGAAGCCTGTTTTGTCTCATATAAGTATGACTACGCCTGATTTTCTCTGGCGACCATTTATTTCGAGTATCATTCTCCACACTTTCAGTTTAAGACTGTATCTGTCTTGTAGCTGATATGTGTCTCTTGGAGGCAGCATAAGGTTGGGGATCGTTTTCTGATCAGTCCGCTACTCTGTGCCTTTGTATGGGTGAGTTCATTCCATTGACATTTAGGGTGACTATATTGATATATGAGGATTTCCTATTTCCATTTTAATTTTTATTTTGTGTTTACACAAAATAATATCTACAGTATTTCGTTGCCTACATTGTTTCATGGCCCTTTGTTCCTGTCTGTTATTTCAGTGTGGTGGTATTCTATGATTTTTCCCGGTGCTTCCTCTTTTTTCATGTTACATGTCTCAGTTCTGGATTTGTTTGAGTGTTACCATTAATTTTACGTAAAACAAAGTTTTATATATGTAGTATAAAAAGCACTTTCTTATTTCTGTCCCTTCCTGAATTTCCCTTACGTGTGCTACTTCCCAGACAAAACTGATCAGCAATGTAAAACAGTGGAAAAGAAACATGCACAGAGATTCTGTGTAAATTGACAAGAGTTTTTATTCCCACTAGCTTCATCGACATAACTTTTCAAATCGAGTAATATCCCGCCTAAAGAGATAAAAGTTGAAAACAACTTTATTCTTCATTAGACCAACTCCCTAAAAGACACATTAACTCTTCATCAAAAAATACCAAATGACGTTTATCAACCCCTATATCTTTTGAACAATTTGTCTTGGAACCTGTGCCTTGCAGTGTCTGGAAACCATTAGATCACCGCTCTTACCCAAACCTAATCACACTCTTCCCCCACAATATGTCTTTTGCATAGATACCCAGGAGAGGGATTGCTGGGTCCTATGGTAATTCTATTCGTAATTTTTTGAGGAACCTCCACACTGCCTTCCATAGTGGCTCCACCAGTCTGCATTCCCACCAACAGTGTATGAGGGTTCGTTTTCTCCACAGCCTCTCCAGCACTTGTTACTATTTGTCTCATTGATGATAACCAGTCTAACTGGCGTGAGGTGATATGTCATCGTACTTTTTATTTGCATTACTGATGATTAGTGATGTTGAGCATATTTTCATATGTCTATTGACCATTTTGCACGTCTTCTTTGGAAACATGTCTTCAGGGCCTCTAACCATTTTCTAACTGCATTTTGTGTTTTTCTGTTGTTGTATAATTTCTTTATACATTTTGGATATTATCCCCTTATGGAGACGTTGGATTGTGTCTTTTTTGGTTGTTGTTAAGTTGTACGAGTTCCCTCATCGGTGGCGTTGTTTACAAAATATCTTCTCCCATTCGATCGGTTGCCTCTTTCATTTGTCGATGGTTTATTTTGCTGTACAGATGCTTTTTAGTTTGATATAGTCCCATTAATTTATTTTCGCTTTTAGTTCCCTTCCCTTTGGAGTCAAATTCATAAAATGTTCTTTGAACTGCAGGTCTATATGTTCAGTACCTATGTATTTTCCTATGCAGTATATTATCTCAGGTCTTCTGTTTAAGTATTTGATCAATTCTGACTTAAGTTTGGTACACGGTAACAGACAGTGCAGTTTCATTCTTTTACAGGTTGCTTTCCAATTCTCCCAGCACCATTACATTTATCCATAAACACATAGTTGCTCCACTCTTCATTGCAGCTTTATTTATGGTGGCCAAGACATGGAAACAACGAAATGTTCTTTAATAGATGAATGGGTAATGAAGGTGTGGTAGGTATGCAGAATGGAATACTATTCTCCCATAAGAAAAGTTGAAATAGGACCATTTGTGACAACATGGATGGATCTTGAGATTATAATGCTAAGCGAAATAAGTCAGACATGAAAAGTAGAGAACTATATGAATTCACTGATATGTGGTATATAAAACTGAAAAGAACAAAAGAAGAAGACTAACAAAGAAGCATAAACTCATAGTCACAGATGATAGTTTAGTGGTCAGCACAGGTAAGAGAACAGGGTCTGGTAGATGAGGGTAAAAGGAATGAAATACATGGTGATGGAAAGAGAACTGGCTCTGGATGGTGAACACACCATGTGATATATAGAAGATGTATTATACAATTGTACACCTGAAATGTATGTATCTTTGCTAACAGTTGTCACACTAATAAAATTTAATTTAAAAAAATAATTAAATTAACATATGTTTGTGTGTGTGTGTGTGTGTGTGTGTGTGTGTCTTTTGCTCTGCCACCTCCAGACTGTGTTAAGTTTCTGCCCAGGTATTGCTCTACCTGATTGTTAGGTAATAACATCATCTGGCTCATCAAGTTGTTTGGCTGGTTTTTAGGAAGTAACGTGAGAAGTAGAATCACCAGTGCTGTACACCATGTGACAGTGGGCTGAGACTGGATCCTAGGACCATTACCAAAGGGTATTTGTGAACCACACACTGACTGAAGGACCACAGGTATAATCCCAGGAAACCAGTTACCAGTCCAGGGATTTAAACGTGCAATAAGGTGAGCAGAAATGTAAAGAAAAGATGGTTAAACCTAACTAATCTATGGCAGTGTGTAAATGCTTTGTTTACCTGACACATAATCCAGATGCACAGGAGGAACTGATGAATCCCAGTATGTGTACAAAAATGTATTAAAATCCTTAGTATCCATTTCTGTCATGGCCAAGTTTTTGACATGCATTGTCCACGAGCGGTAACCCGGGGCAGTGTGTGCACAACGTTTCTGGAAGCATTAGAAAGATAGCAGGGGGAAGGAAGAAGACAGGTCGGGCTCCAGTCTTCGACGACCGTAGGCCCAGGGCTTTGGAGGCTCTGTGGCCCAGGCGGGGAAAACCTCACCCTGCAACGCAGGACCCCAAGTCAGTGCGCATGCTCGTTGGTGCGCGCGCTCGTTGGTGCGCATGCGCCGTGCAGCAGGTGGCAGTTGCTGCGCAAGCGCACTGCTGTCCGCGTTGTGCAAGCAGAGCTGGGACGGAGGCGGTCGTGTTCCTTCCTTCTCGATTCTCTGTGGCCGCTTGGGACTGAACGGGTAGGTCCCTAGATGAGTGCTCCCAGGTGTGGAAGGACGAGGGAGTGGGGGGACAGCCGCGGGCTTCCGTGGAGACGGGGCTGCTTCCTGTGGCTCCGAGGGGGAAGGTCCTCGAGGTCGTCGTCTCTCCCCTCGCTCGGGTCGTGGCCGCCATGGCCCCTGTGGTCCCGGTGGGAGCGGGCCGAGGGGGTAGTGGCTGGTGGGCCGTGGAGGGGAGGGGTGAGATGAGGACGGCAGTGCAGGGCCGTGATTTCAGTGGGGGTGGGGGCTGGCGGCCCCTGGACCAGCCACGGGAGCCCGAATGCGGAGCCCTCCGTGGGGCCCGGGCCGGGGCTGGGCGGGCTGTGAGGCAGGGCCTAGAAATGGGCCCGCGGTAGGACTGCCACTGGGTCCCCGAGACGTGCCGTGTACCAGGCGGGTGCCGCGGGAGAAGCGGGCCTGAGGGGCTGGGTGGCAGCCCGTCGCCTGGGCCTTGTGGTCAGAAAACCGCACAGGCGGCCTGGCCAGACTTGAGCCTTCCTGTGTGTTCCAGCCCCACTTTATTGAAGCGGGAAAATGGGCCTTGTCGGTGGCCGTGGGCCCAAAGCAGCGGTCGCGGGAGGATGAAGGGTCTAGCAGGGTTTTCTTCAAGGTCTTACCGATGGGGAATCGGGGTCTGGAACCCAACCTGGTGTGTGGTCCCGTGCTTACGGCGGTGCTACTGCCAGCTTGTCCATCAAATAGACGGATTTACCAGCCCTTGTGTTTGCTCTGACCGGAAAGCGTGTGCCCTGCACTGACCCTGAGACGTATTTTGAAAGTGTTTCGAACTTTAAAAACGAATTACATAGAACATAGCCGTGCAAATGGTACTGCTAACCTCGTACGTGAACTTTTCAAGTCACCTTATTCTGCTTTCAGTGTGAAGTATGAGTAAGCATGTGAGATCCCCATCCCTATGGAAAGTCCTACTGCAAGATGAAGAGGCTTCGGAGCCAGTTGGACCTGTGGTTGTGAGTGCTTTAATGTTCCATGTTTTCTCTTACCACACGTGTATGTCCTCAAAGTTCTATTGAACGACTATAGATGCAGTGAAAAGTGTTTCCGTGTCGTGAAGACGAAGGAAACATCTATCCAGGAGGAATCCATGCTGGCATTGCCAGTGGAAACGCAGCCTGTGACTTCTTTCTCAAGCTTGTTCCCCACAGACTGTGCCCATCCATCCCAGCGGAGAGTGAAATCGCTTCTCAGAGTGAAATCGCTTCTCACGTCCTTGTGAGCAGCTGCTCTGGGAGTGGCCACAGTTTGGAAAGAGTCAATTCATCAAGAATGAGACTATAGAATCGTGCTTTTAAATGTATTTATGGTTATTTACGATTATTCTCTGTGTTTGTATCCTTGGCATGTATTAACATAAATCCTTTCCTTTGCCCACATGCACACACCCCTGGGTAGGGCCAGCTACCCAGTGATGAACAACCTCCACAAGTGGAGCCACCAACTGAGAGTCAGGAGATTACACCTGGGCAAGACAATGAAGATGAAAGAGCACCTGAGGTTCAAGGTGAAGGGAAAGGGAGGAAGAATGCCCGTGGGGGAAAGGGATCGGTGTGTCTGGTGTATTGTGACATAGCGGAACTGTGGATGGACACCAATGAAAGGCATTCAAACATTCCGCGCAAATGGGCTGAAAAGGTGAACAGAGTATATTTTCCAGCTTCTTGCACTCTTTCACTATAATGACTTTTGTCGTTTTCTGCAAGATTTCTTTTGTGTGTGCTTGAAAAGACAGCCAGTCTAAATCAGAGGAAACTGTAATTTTCACTACAAAAGTGTACATTCGTCCACTCGTTTAATTTGTTCTTCTTAGAACTTGGTTGAATGGCTTCTCAGTCATTGCATCAAAAGTGTAAGCAACTTTTATGAGCGTGGGCAGAGTGCAAAGTCAGCATATCCTATAACACATGAAGTAAAACCGATTTGCATCAGGAAGGTAGCTTCCTTTTAAGATGAGAAAACTGAGGCTACGTCAGCACTTGACTCACTGACACAGAAGTCATACTTCATTCCAAGCTTTGTGGGCTCCTGTCATCTGTGTTGGTGTGTGAAGGAGTGAATGATTTTGTATCAAATGCTACATTGTCAGATGTGTCTGTATGGTCACGTAGCTCATTGCTGCCATGAAAATAGATGCAGTTCAATGGAGCAGCATAGAGACTCCTGAAATGAGTTCAGAGAATGTAGGCTGCTGTATGCCCTGATTCCATGTTTTTGTTATGGTAAGTTTGGTAAAAGCTGGACAATTCCGAATTCTGGCACATAGGTAACGATAGGAGTGTGACTTTTAAAAGTGATGTAAAAGGGGTTTAAATAGTTTTAACATTAGGAAATGCAAAAAATACCTTAAAATTATTATGAAACAGAAATTATTTCTTCTAACTCTATAGTATTTTCACCAAACATTTTTAGTAAGTTATTTACATGAATCAGGTCACGGATTCTTGTCCGAATTCTCTGTTGAGAGGTTTCCGCAGTATGACTGACACTACAGTCCATTCATTTCTTTCCACTCTACTTTCCTTCATCTCACTGTGAGGCAGATGTTTTGATGTTTATCACTAATAATTTGTTTTTATTTTTCCTCCTTTTCTGAATGGGATTCATTTATCGAAATGAGGGCCCTGCACGTAAATATAACTAGTTATTTTGAGATAGTAAGTTTTGGATTATTGTAGTAAGCGGATGAGGTCACTACCATAAGGGTTGTTATAGGCCCCCAAATGCACTCAGTTACACCTGCGGTAAATCACGTTTCATTGTAATCACAACACCATGGATGGCGTAGCCCTCAGACTTCCTGGACAGAGCTGAGGCTCTCTATTCTTAGTACTAGATTGCAACATACGGGAAATACAGATGTCTGTGCTTTATCTTCAGACTGTCATTTAAAATAAGTTTTCATATTACAGGAAAACAAAGATACGCAGTGCATCTTGACGTCACACTTCTTCTCCCAAAAAATACAGGCTTTTATTGCTATCAGCTGGAGGAATGATGATTTTAATTTACTTGTTTATATGCCATGGACATTGGTCAAAAGGAGAACTTTTTTTTCTTCTTAAGATTCTGACCCAGAAGCTGATCTCCAGGACCTGGCTCTCGCTAAGACAGGTCGTGAGGGCAAAGTCCAAGGGGAGAGTGTACCAAATTTACAGCCCTTTCAAATGCCAGCAGCAGGTATGTTATCCATTACAAATGCAACTTGTGTCTTTTCTTCGCAATCCCATCTCCGATACTATAGAGGTACCATGCTGTAACGTTAATAGAGTCATATATAAAGATCACTTGTAATAGATTTCTGCCGCAAGGGCCTGACTGCCTGACTTACAGACTGTCAGAGATAGAAACAAATAATGTCAAAGCTATATTAAATTATAAAATACAAAAACACATTGTTACCTTTGAGTACAAGTCCTATCACTAACAACAGTAATTTTCAGATTCTTTTATAATTCCTGCATTTAAGAAACACGTGAATGCATTTGTCATCAATATCAGGTTGTCTGAAATATGCTGAGGCACTGAAGTACGTTCTAGTACCAGTTCTAAAATCATGTGTGTTTCTCTGGGACAATCTCATAACTTCAAAAACACCTTTACTCTTTTATAAATAGTGAAATCAAGTCAGATACATTAAAATCATTAGGAAAGGTGATGTTTGCCTTCTCTGGTACTCTTGAATAGAATACAGAGAATACAAAGTTGCTCTTTTTCATGACTTATACAGTGTCACCCTGAAAATAACCCCCAGCCGAACAATCAGCGCTAATGTGTCTTTTGGATCAGAAATTAATAGGAGACCCGGTGTTACATTTTATCATATTATGTTCCGTTATGTTGTATTCTATTCTATTTTATTATATTACATCACATTATATTATGCAAGACCAGGTCTTATAGAAAAATGAGACCAGGTCTTATATTAACATTTGGTCCAAAAGACACCTTAGAGCTGATTCTGCGGCAAGGTCTCATTTTCAGGGAAACACGGTACGAGAAACTATCATCTTGAGTCACATATTCAGATCTGAGTTGAGACTTCATAGTTAATAAGATAATCAGTAAACACTTCCCTTGAAGTTCCTTTTTCTTTATGGAGACCCGCATAGATTCTGTGCAAGTGTGGCCTCTGGGCTAGTAATAACAATCGCATAATAAATCTTTTGCCCAATGAAGCCTCACATGACAGTGTCATGAAATGGCAAGAGGAAGTCTCTTTGCTAGTTTCTGTGTCCGGTCCAGTAGAGAGAATGCAGACAAGCACTGATGCTCCAGGCTGGAGTGAGTGAGATACCTGTGCTGAGCGTGCTCAGTCACCACTGTCAGTTATTGACTGACTTTCCATTACACATGTATGGACCACGTGGTATGGTCACCTGTAACTATGCCACATGTGACATGTTGGTACACTCTCTCTCGCAAAAACGAATTATTATGATTTGAAGTTCAAGGACTATAAGCTTCATAAATTCAGAGTAGTCAACTTAAGGCTGTTTACTGGTCAAATGGAAGCTGTTCTCCAGAAAAAGGTCAGGCAAAGAGTGAGGGTGAGGACTCGGAGGGTCCTGATCGTCAAAGGCAAGATTTTCCCAATCTCCAGCGGATTGATGTGCTGGAAGCAGTTATGAGACCCAATTAGAATGCAAGTTGTTTGGTTTCCGACTTTCACAATACAGAGATGACATTTCTGTAGAGCTCGCATGAAAAGATTTTTGAATGGTAGTTCAGACCCCAAATGCCTGACTGCCTGACTCCCACTCTGTCACTTACAGAAACGACTTGGGGCAAAGATATATTGAACTATAAAATTTGAAAAACTGTTCTTAGTTTTTGGTCCATTTATATGCCATGTTGGTAGTTTAACCAATAGCAAATAATTTTCTATTTCTTGTATACTTCCTTCTTTTAACAGATACATAAGCATTTGAAATACTTTTCAGTTTGTGTAACATATGCTGAGATAAACAACTGGTCTCTAGTATCAGCTTGAATATAACGTGTGGGATTCTGGGAGAACCCCTTAACTTCTAAACCGATAGCTCCTCTTACATACATAGTAAATTCAAATCCAGATGTACAAAAGTCCTTCTCAATGTTGGTGTTTGTGTTCTCTAGTTCTCTTGTATGTAACACATGGAATACAGAGACATTCTGTTTTTCCATGACTTATTTATAATAGTGTAACATCTTGAGAGACATTTCAGGATTTCATTGCAACTAAGATGATGAGTAAACAGTATTACCTGACCTTTAACTTTTTTCCTTTCTTTTTTTTTTCGTATTCACACCTGTATACTTTCTCTTCGATTCTGACAAACTTTGAATTCTTCTGGCTCTTAGAACATAATTGCACTTTAAGTCCTTTCCCCAAAGGGCCCCAAATGCCCAAATTGAAAAATGGCACGAATTATCTAGTTGCTATATTCTGTGTCTGATCAGGAAGAGAGAATGCAAGCAGTCACGGGTGTCCAGGCCATTGGGAGTGAGGTCCCTGTACTAAGCACGCTCCCTGTCCCCACTGTCAGTGTAAGTGAGTTACTGTCAGGAATGAAAATGTGCGCACTGTGACAGTATCACCTGTAAGCATATCAAACGTGTCATAGTGTAAGTTCGTGCACCCAGCAATCAATTGATAACATTTCAGGCTCAAAGACTACAGCCTTAATAATTTCTGAGTAACCAATTAAGTATGCTTAGTCTTTAAACTTGCAACGTTTTTTTTAAAATATCACGATTGTGTATTTCTGGTGTGGCGGTTTCTACAATCTGCAGATTTAACAATGATTGCTAGAAGGAATCAATAGATTCCTAAAAGAAAAATGCACAGAGATAGTATTAGCCAAAAGGATTATGGAAAAAATCTGAATCATGTTTATTACCATAGAGAATGCTGTACAGAGTGTCCTAAATTCCCTTACTTCTTTGTCCCATAGTGTGAATTGGAAAGAGAAAGAGCAAGGGAATGGTATGACTTGCCTCTAACAGGGTCTGATACGTGCATTCTTTGTCCCTTTGTCACTTCTTACATATGTGTTGCATTACTCAGTTCTCATATTCCATTAAATAATAAAAATATTCATAATTAACGAAAGACAATGCAACTGCCATTTTCACAGTCACGTTATGATATTTTTAGTGTGGAACATAGAGTAATTACTGATTAAAGGTTACATGAAAATATAAATGAAACATCTTTATGTAAAAAATGGCACATCACAATTTCTGCCTGTTGTTTATAATACACTTTCAAATTTTCCCTACATTACGTAGTGGAAAACAATAAATACAAACGTTACGTAATATATGAATACCAGGGAAGTAGGAACATCCCTATGAGTAAAAACTGTCAACTCGGGAATCGTTAAATCCAGGGAATGTCATGTCATCAGTAAAGCAACGAGCCTGGGCTGTCTGGTTCACTGCTCACAAATGCCCTTCCTAAAATTTCCTCTGCTGAGGATGTTCCTATAAAATGTTAGAATATGCGTTTTCATGTCTCAGGGACAGTGAAGGCCCCAAGACTGTTTTTGACTCTATGAGATTATTGCATGTCACGTGGGCATCACTTGATTGGGACAGGTGACCGATACAGACTGGAGCGCCGCATTGGAGCTCCGGATTAATTCCACAGGGCATTCCCTGGTCCTAACACTGGAGGATAGAACTGAAGATGAAGCCAGTCTCGAGGTGGCTTCTTCTGTATGTCCTTAGTTGTTGGACTTTGGTTTATCTAGATTTCAGGAGATTCTCAATGATGGTTGTTCTATAACTTAGTTGTTACTTTGATATGGTCATGAGAGGACGCAAGCACAGTATTTACCTACAAGATCATATTCACCTGAAATCTGTGAAAACGTTTTCTCATAAGGGCCTGACCTGGAAACTGATCTCCAGAACCTGGCTCAGCCGAACATTGCGGATGAGGGCAGTGATGGTCCTGACGCCATGGAGGACATTTTACCAAAACTAGAGTCCATTTATATGCCAGAAGCAGGTACGTTACTCATAGGAGTACAGTTTTGGGGGTTTCTGTTATGCAGAAGCACAGCGTTACTAATATAGAGATAACATAGTCTAGTATTAATAGAGCTCACCTAGAAAGATTTTTGAAGTGTATTTCAGGCCCCAAAGGCCACACTGCCAGACTTACAGTCTATCAGCTACAGAAACGGGTTGAAGCTAAGCTGTATCCAATTATAAAAGTATGCAAACTATGATATTATCACCTCTAACCATATCAAATGTGTCGCATATGGATTTCTGCCTTCGCAAAGCGATTGTTTGCATTTCAAGTTCAAAGACTATCACCTTAATAATTTCTGAGTAATCAACTTAGTATGCACACGTTTGCAATTGATAACCTTTTCTATTAGGGCCTGATGTGGAAAGTGATGTCCCGTACCTGACTCAGCCGAACACTGGGGATGAAGGCAGCGAAGGTCCTGATGTCATGGAGGACATTTTACCAAAACTAGAGTCCATTTCTATGCCAGAAGAAGGTTTCTACCTAGAAGAATACACTTTACAGGGTATCTGTTTTCCACAAGCACGTCTTTAACGATGTAGAGTAACATACTGTAACTTTAATAAAGCTCAGATCTACATATTTTTGCCGAGTAATTGATAGGCCAGCTGGCTGTCTGCCTGACTTACGTTCTATCAGATACAGAAACGATGAGTGTCAAGGCTAATTGAATTATAAAATATGAAAGCCTTTTGTTACTTTTCATCCTTTGTACCTTGAGCCACCACTAAAAATTTCAGAAGCTTCTATAATTTTTGCCTATATCTAATACATCATGCATTTGATGTATTTGTCACTTGGTGTGAAACAAGCTGAGGTTCGGAAGTACCAGCTTTAATGTAATGTGTGAGATTCTGGGAGCACCCCTTAACTTCTACACGGTTTTTTACCCTTATATAAATTGTGAACAAATCAGACATATATTAATAAAAACCATCTTCAGTGCTGTTTTGTTGTGTTCTCTAGCTCTTGTGTATGTAATACATAGAACACAAAGACATTCTGTTTTTCATGACTTATTTATGATTGATGACATATCACCTTGTACCAGATTTTAAGATTTCACTACAACTAAGATAATGAAATAAGTCCGCTTTACGTGTCTGTTTCTGTATGGAGACCTGTATCCATGTGCTCAGATTCTGTCAAATTCTGACTTCTTCTGACTCTTCGAAAACAAATTTTAAATCTTTTTCCCCAGAAAGCCTCAAATGACTGAGTCATGAAATTGCCAGAAATAGACTAGTTTCTATTTTCTGTGTCTCAAACAGTACAGAGTGTTCATGCTGTTACCGATGACCAGGAGGCGATGCATAAGATACCTGCGCTAAGCGTGGTCTCCTTCATCACCGTCATTCTTGTGATTCCCTCTAATTTGAATGCGGAGACTAGGATATAATCACCTCTAACCGTATCAGCTGGGGCATCGTATATGCTTCTGTGTCGAAATGTCAATTGCTTAGATTTGAAATTCAAAAAACTATAAACTTAATATTTGCTGGGTAATGAACTTAGGTATGCTGGCCGTTCACATTTATAACATCTCTTAAGGGCTTGATCCGGAAGATGGTCTCCAGGAACTGGCTCAGCCGAGGATTGACCGAGAGGGCAGAGATGGTCCAGATGTCACGCAGGAGCTTGTCTCTAAGCTAGAAACCATTCACATGCTGGAAGCAGGTATGTTATGCAATAAGAATCCTATTTATCCGTTTACCAAATCACTGACCATGAATTCGAGAGCTTTTGAATTTCAAGGCAGCATTTTATATTTTGGGAAGAACTTGCCTCAGATTAGTCTTCTAACCTTTTTACTGCTCATTTGCCGAAGCATTTCATTAGACTATTTACCTTAAGAGAGTTTTCAGACTACTTCCAGGAGCCTGTTAGACATAGCGAAAATGTATTCATAGGCATAGCGTAGCCTAGAAATGTACGTGTTATTACATAGCTACCAAATTGCTTGAGTATCCAATATCAAAGTTCAGGAAAAAAACCCACAGCAGAGCAAACCAAAGGGATAGGATACGAGATAAGTAATAAAAGTTTAAATCTTTGGGAAAAGTAAACATAATTTCACTAGTAAATCAAGAAATGGTTCTTCTGAAAAATATTTGTGAAGAAATTAAGCACTAAGGACACTGAAAAACTTTTGTGAATATTGTCCATGAGTAGCATGATCTTGAAGAATTTGCAAGAAATCCAAGTACACAGGGTAGGGAATATGATTGAGACACTGACAGATATTGATTGTTTTATATAATTGAAAGTGAATACATTCTTGACCTCTAAAGTAATATTTTCAAAATATGAAAGGAATGGTTGATATTCTAGGAAAATATATGTTATTTAATACATCCCATTAATACTCGAATATCTGAACATCACAGATATCATAGGAGTGCTTTGGAAATTCATCAGACTTGTCCCTCAAAAGGTCTTATTTTACTTAAGATCAAGGTAGCGTATGCTTGAAAATTGATGAGAATAGATGTTGAAGCATTCTCCTCACAAAAGGTAAATAACTATGTGAGGTGTTGGATGTGTTAATTACTTCCTTTTGTCTTAGTAATCATTCCACAATGTATAGATACATCAAATCACCATGTTTTATACTTTAAATACATGCAATCATATTTATTACTTTTTCCTGAATAAAAATTTACGGAGCAATGTTTTTGGAAGAAAATTTACCTTCTAGATATCTTACTGTTTCTCTCATTCTCTTTCCTTATCGCGCCCTCTCTTCATTCTTCTTCTTCATGCTTTTCATTTTTTTTTTGCCATGACATACTCCTTGGCATATATGTTCTTCACATTTTGCTGTCAGAAATGACGGTAATGACTTAAAACGAGAGTGATTCTATAATTTATTATATAAACTGAAATACTTTCAAATGTGGAAAAGACATTATTTATTATTACGCTTGGACTACAGGTGAAAATGGGGACACATTAATACCCCACTTACGCAATCACACGATGGCTAAAATGGCCCAAAGATACGTTTTTCCATTCCTGCAACAGAGAGAAAACACAAATGTAGTATTGGACTTGTATTTACTTCACTTAAGCAGTAACCAATGTGGCATTACTGTTTTAAGTATGTTATGCTCAGTAAATTATTTCAGTCAAAGCAGTTAATCAATATATTCTTGTAAATTTCTTTTCTCTCAGGATTTATGGGGTGTTGCTTGGATTTTTAGTAAAAGGATGCAGAATTTTTGCTTTCTGTTTAACACTTCCATTTTACATTTTCATTTTGTGTCATGTGTTCTGTACAGAAACATTGATTTCATTTCCTTGTACCAATAGAAAGAGTCTCGTGCTAAAAAGTAGTGGTAAACGATCTGCTTTGAAGTCTTTTTTTTATGAAACCAGAGCTGCAGTGTCCTTTGTACACCTTCAGTGTAATCTCAATGACACTCTGCTAAGTTGTGTTCCCACCTGTCATGTTTCTCTTGCAGGGGAAGGGCAAGCAAAGGATTAAGGAAGGTGAGCTGAAAACATGAAAACTACAACGTGGGATATCTGACTATGAAAATTATCTCAGTAAAGTTTTTTTGCTTTCCCCAATGAGCATCACCAATCTATTGTTAAGTGGATGTCTAAGCGGTTGATACTATTGAAAATTGTATTGTTTTTTGTAATTTTATGTCCTGATTGAAGTTGTATATACAGATGTATCTGCAGATTGGTATTTCTCCAGCAACCTTGCAAAATCTGCTTATGAATTCTGAAAGCTTATGTTAGATCCTTTTGGAATTTCACCATGCACAGATCATTTGTGAGAACGAGCAGAGTTTTGTGCTCTTTGAAACATGTTGTCTTTTTTTTCCCTTTTCTCATTTTACAACCTTGGACAGAGCCAGCCAGTACGGTGTGAATAGAAGCCTTAATAGTGGGCCATGTTTCTCTTGTCTTTGATGGGAAATGCAGAATTTCGACATTTCGCCAAGTTACTGTGAAGCAGAGGAAGTTCCACTGCAGTCCTGGGTTGCTAACAATATATATCTTCAATAAATGTTGATTTTCATCAAACACTTGTGCATTTATTGAGATAATTGAAGGATGTGCTCCTCCAACAGTCTGTTAATGTCCTGAATTACACAGGAAACTTCCTATGTATAAACCAAGGTTACCTTCTTACGGCGCTATATTGGGTCATGATATATTATTTTTACCAAAAACCTACACATTAGTGTCATGTGTTTAGGATGTTCGTGTATGACCTCCTGAGTGACTAGCGTGTGCTTTTAGGTCATGCATTTTGGAATCACGGTTACACTAGATGCCTCCAGTGAATTGGTCTGTACAAACTCTTTTAGTCTCTGGCAGGGAACGCAGTGCAAGGCTGGGAGGAGTGTAGCGCCAGCTTTCCCTTGTTCCGCTGTTTCTTGATTTCATCTCTCTTGTTAGTACTGGACCCCACTAACAGGTGAGTGACAGGGAAGCTCCAGGTCCCCATCCCTTCAGCCTGGGTGAGGTGCCGTCTTCCCCGCAAGATACCTCTAGTGGTGCTGTGGCTCTGAAAGCACCTGCTCCCGTTTCTGTGATGATGTTAGTCTCCCACACACACTAAGTTACACGTCATGTCTCTGCTAAGTTGCCTGGATAATTTCTATCTGTGCCCCGTGGTGGGGAATGGCCTGCCCGATCCTTCAGCTGTGTCCAGTTATGGCAATACATCCGTGTATTGAGTTCTATACTAATCCCATGAATAATGATAACTCACATTTGCAGGGTATGTGCTGTGTGCTGGCCACTTCCCTGACCTAGGTTCCATACATTTATGACATCATTCCATCCTCAGAAGAAAGTAAGCCAGAATGTACAGAAAATTTACATTTGATCACCGCACAGTTTGATAAAAGTTGAGATGACAGTCTTCAGGCCCTCTAGCTCCCAATTCCAGCCTAGGGTAACAGCTTTCTGAGGCATCGCCGGGGACCCCTCCGGTCCCATTTCGTCTCATTGTCTATAGATTTGATTACATAGGAGCTGGCGCGGGAACAGTAGATTTGTTGTGGGGACAAGGAAGTCGAGAAATCCAGGGCCACTAGGGACAGTCCACCTGCTGATGGCAGCTGTGGCTCGTCCTGGGGAAACGGATGGACCCCAATACCCGGTGTCAGGTCCGTCAGCCACAGGCAGCGTGGCTGGTTGGCGGGGCTCAGCAGGGATGGCAGGGTTTATGGGCCACCTCCTGTGGATGTGGGGTTCACACTAACCCCCATAGGGAAGGATGCCTAACTCACCATGACCAGAGGCCAGCAGGATTGGTCATAACACAGTTTTTCCAGGACTCAGACCCGAGAGGTCATTCTCAGAATCCCTCAGCTCTGGAGTCCCTTTCCATCCCTAGCATGAACCTCCCTCCCTCATATGGACACGATGGTGACTGCACACAGCAGGGTCTCCAATTCCTCTGACCTCTGTTCTACAAGATGGATGGAATAGATGTTGCAGAATCATCTCCCCAAATCCCCTTTCGTGTGCCAGTTGTGTAGGTAAAGCCAAAAGAGTGAGACACCAGTGCTTGGCGATAGAGAAATTGTTACTCGATTTGGCCAAATGAAAGGACTGGACAGGTAGAGTTCTCAAATACTTCTCCCAAATCGCAATTGAAGAGAGTGTTTTTGCAGCTAGGGAGTAGACAGTAGACGATGGGCACCTCCGGGGAACTGAGAGAGAAGTCTGTGTGACACTTATTCATATCAGACTCCTGGGCATCAGAAGCTGGTCACAGGTACCTTGCAGGTATTCTTTCTTACATCAAACCTAACTCATAATTTCTGCTCCGGACCCAGACGTTGTCTCCTCCTGATTGCAAACAAACAGGACATCAGCAACACAAAATGCCATTATGACAACACGGGTTGCTGGGGAGAAGAATCAGGATGCTGTGGACTGTCTCATCATTGTGAGTCAGTGATGTTATCTTTCAAGCAAACAGCAGAAACCAGACAATGAGTACCGCCTTGATTAGGCTGTCGTTGCTGTGTGGTTACCCTGGTAGAGTTTTTGAGAATCTCAAGCAAAGTGTATTTGAAACATTTCTCCTGGAACTTGCTTTACATGTAGTCCTTCAGAACATGACTAACATTCGTTCGTTTTTATTTTTTCAACCAACAATTTATCATCGTTTCTTTTGGCATCTGTAGTATTATGTTCTGCATACTGTTCCTTAACTATTGTTTTTACTGTATTATTCTGTAGTTTGGATCTCTTTCAATATCGGTGTCTACAGATGTACCCATTTGTATTATTCGTCAGCTGGGGCTGCCGTAACAAAGTATCATAGGATGTGTGGCTACGACAGGGGGAAGGTTTTTTCAAATTCAGTTTACATTCATTATTATTTTGCATTAGTTTCAGGTTACGGCAGAATACGTAGAGAGTTCTGTAAATTATGAAATCATCTCCCATTAATCTAGTACACGAACATACTTTCCTCATCTTTGATTATAAGCTGTGACACCTGAAGCAGTTCAAACATTTAGTGAAAGCCAATATCTATATGCTAATTAACAATTAAATGATTTCATTCTCACTGCCAAAAATGCAAGGGGCATTAATAACACAAGGGGCTCGGTACCCAGAAACTCAGTGTCACTGGCCACATGGCAGCCCTGAGCTGAAGATTTGTGGCTCTGTGTTCCAGGGTGCAGCCTGTAGGCTGTCCAGGGAGGCCTGTGAGGCCTCTGAGTGAAGGGGAGCTGCGAGCTAGGGTCGCACTTCCCTGAGCTGCTGGTGTCTATGTCCTCACGTGTGACTGCGTCTCCGGTGAAGGTCTCTGAAACGTTGGTGGGTCTGTCCCAGCGTGTGAGGTCCCTGAACTCTGCAGAGGAGTCTTTCTTGGTCCAGAGCGTTGGTCTCTAAGCTGTTCATGGAACTGCATCCCGGGATCTCTGTGAGACCAAAGCAGGACGGACCTTGCTTACTATGAGCTCTAGCTAGGTGTGTGATTTCACCTTTGCTGAGGTTTCTCCCATCCCTGCCCTGGTGCCACAGAGATGAAATGTCAGGGTGCCCCTCCTCAGGGAGGGCAGTCCTCTGGCATGTGCAGCTCGAGGAGCACATGGTGACCATACTGATAAGAGTAGTAACTGCTGACATCACCCCACCTTTGCTCAGGGCCATGAGACAAACCTATGGCCACATATTAACTCAGGAAATTGGCCCGAATACTTAAGAACAGGGGCCTGGGCCCAGTGTGCACAGAAGGTGTCAGCTTTTGAGGAGGGAGTAAGTGGTAGTAACGGGGTCTCCTTGGAGGAGGCAGGGGAAGGCTCAGCACAGCCCAGGACAGGTGGGGGAGCCAAGGAAGTGGAACAGGAGAGGTTTGCTCAGGGTCACAAGGACTCTGGGACTGACCCACTGTCAGAATTCTGACTCTCTGCCTCTTGCTCTCCCCGCGGGCTTGGTACTAGGTATACGGAATAGAATCCTCACATTACCTGTGGAGATGGTGGTGGAAGGTAGACAGGAAACACGCATGCAGGAGGGGAAATACCTCACATTCATGCACTTCCACAAGGTGCACTGCTAATGTACAGGTCCCTTCCCCCATTTAATCATGGCGTTGGCATGGAGATCAGCAGGAGGGTGGTCAAGAGCTTGAGTGGGTGTCGGGGACCCTGTTTACAATACGATGCTCCCCATAACTACACCATGTCCTTCTCCTCAGGGGCAGAGGTGCTGATGATTGTCAAGACAGCGTGACTGAGGCACAGGCCATGGGCAGCTGAGTCATTCCCTAGACACTGTCCCTGGGGAGGGCCGTCCTTTCCCTGGAAAGACAGGCACATCATCCAATAGCAGCGCTGTGGGCCCAGAGGTGGTGACTAATTCAATGGGAACGGTGACTTGACAGTAATAATCTGTTTCTGTCTCTGGAATGCTCTCTCTTTCTTTCTGACTTCTCTGTCCCAGTTTCTGTGTCCCTCTCACACACCGGCCTGGGTGTGAACACATGTACGCCGTGAAGGCCCTTCCTCCTCCTCCTGAGAGTATCATAGATCCTTTTTTGTTGTTCTTAAAGTTTTTTTTATTACTTTCAGGCATGCGAAGCAACATAATAGTTAGAAATTTACACCCCTCACAAAGTTATAACTCCTCTGCCACAAGCTACTACCCCTCTGACATGTTATGTAGCTGTTATAATGCCACCGACTATTTCCCTATGTTGTACTCCATATCCTGTGACTATATATACCCATATATTTAGTTAGAGTTTACAGTCAACATTTTTTACCTCAGCTTCCGGTGTATTACGCATTATTCAGGCATGTACACAGTCTATGACGTGATTACCCTGAAAAGTCCAGTGCCCATCTGTCACCTTCCGTGATTTACAACATTGTTGATTATATGTATTAACTACCAATTCATATTTCTCAATATCTTTTTCACCCCCGATCCCTTTACGGTCTACACCCTGAGAGATCTAGTACCTATCTGGCACCATAACTAGTTATTACAATATTATTCACTATATGCCTTATGCTATACCCTACATTCCCATGACTACTGTGAAGCAATCAATTTGAACTTCTTAATCCCTCCACCTTTCACCTATCCTTAACCCCCGTCCCGACTTCAAGAAGTTCCTCTAATATTCCCTATGATACTGGTTTGGTGGTGATGAACTCCTTCAGCTTTTTCGTGTCTGGGTAGCTCCTTATCAACCCTACAATTCTAAAGGATAACTTTGCTGGGTAGAGTAATCTTGGTTGTAGTTCCTTGCTTTTCATCACATGAAATATTTCCTGCCAATCCCTTCTTGCCTGCAGTTTCTGCTGAGAAATGAGCTACCAGTCTTATGGGGGCTCCGTTATTGCTAACTAAATGCTCTTCTCTTGCTTCTTTTAGGATTCTCTCTTTGTCCCTTGGGTATTTTGTACTACCTTATCTTCTACATCGCTGGCTGCATCCTGGGCTTCGTCTAGTCTACTGATGATTGCCTGAAATATATTCTTCACTTCCGTCATTATGTCCTTTATTTCTCACTCATACTTTTCATGGTTTTCATGTCCATTTTGATGCTTCCTGACTCTCTGTTGAAGTTTTCCCTGAGATCATTGAGCATCCTTATAACCAGTATTTGGAAATCTGCATCTGACACATAGGTTATCTCCATTTCATTTAGTACTTTTTCTGGAACGTTGTTCTTTTTTTCATGTGGAACATGTTTCTTTGTCTCCAATGTTAGATGCGTTCGTGTGTTTCTTTCTGTGAAGTACGTTGGGCTGCTATAATTTCTGCTCTTAGTACAGTGGCCTTGGGTACTAGTTGTGCTATGAGGTTCAGTGGCACCCTCTTTCTGCTCCCTCTCATACCCTGGCCTGGGCGTGACCTCACCTACACCAAGAGGGCCCTTGCTCCTCTTCTCCTAAAGATATCATTCTTCTGTGTGTATCTCAGTGGGGACCAATTACAACAGTCCCCCTGAGTGCACAGGATTGTCCAGGGAAGGCACGGTCAGATGTCAAGAGCCTGGGGAAGGGATTTTCGTGGGGCAAACCGGGAGGTCCTCCCCTTCCATTTGCTGAACTAGACCTCTGACTTCTGACAGAATCATGAGTCTTCTGTGCTAAGAACCCTCCCGTTAATCGCTGAGAGGAAGTCAACTTCCACGCCACTTGTTCAACAGCCCAGATAACACTATGTGATGTGTTGTCCGTTACCTCCCTGAACTCATGTCCTGTGTCTCCATAGGTCACGCTGTGCCAGCCACCCGGTTCCTCATGCACTGTAGCCTGAGTTCCACTCCCACACCTTTCCACTGGTCTGACCGGTATCTAGGATGTTTTTCACCCACATATCCGTCTCCTTGCCTTTCTGGTCAAATGTCATGTACATGGGAAATTTTCTCCGCACCACTCTCTCTGGCAATATTCACGCCTTTAATTTCTTTATTCACATTCAATTTTAATCACAGCCATTACCAACAGCTGACAAATTAGAGAGATTTCTCTGCTACATGATCCCACTACACTGTAAGTGTCGTGCGGGGCGTCCGGCGGGGTCTCTGGGCCCGTTCCCCACATAAGAACGCTGGAAATGGTGA
This sequence comes from Rhinolophus hipposideros, assembly GCF_964194185.1. Classification (NCBI taxonomy): domain Eukaryota; kingdom Metazoa; phylum Chordata; class Mammalia; order Chiroptera; family Rhinolophidae; genus Rhinolophus; species Rhinolophus hipposideros. The sequence continues at coordinate 85,328,824 of NC_138046.1, read as the reverse complement.
GGCCAAAAAGGAACACCCATGGAGCCATAAGTAGCGGAGTCATTTCACTACATTCTCGCCGGCGGATTCCGCCTGTCTGCAATCCACTCTTGCTAGCCCCCATTTTTTCCGTAGCCCCCATTTTTTCTGCTAGCGTGGCCACACCAGTTATATTAGTGGCCAATGGCTTCCGGGTTATACCTGATGGCCAACTAGCCACAGCTGATGGCCATCTGATCACAGTTGATGGCCATTTACTACCCGAGCCAGCACCTTTCTATATGAGTCCGAGAGCCTGGAAACTGCTTTCTGGGGCTCTGTCCCCACAGTAAGCTACCTAAAGGTAAGATGTTGTTTATTCTCTTTTCCTACGACTGCATTCCTACCTCCCATTACAGTACCTGACACTTAATTTGGAGAGACAAAACGTGATCATGGAAAAAAAAGAGTTGGAATAAACATTACAAAGAGAGACACATAAAATAGAGTTGGAGGCTTTTGGGGAAAGTGGGGCCTATGCACAGCTGGTGCCTCAGTCTCAGAGCAGCTCTGAAGTTGCGAACCTGAGAGAACTCAGTCCCAGGTCAGCCATCAATATCCGGGAACAACAACTGCTGTGTGGACACATATAAACTTTACCCCCATCTTGGAGTTTTGAGTTCCTCCTTTGCTCCTTGGAACTAACCAACCCTTGCTAAATTAGCCAGCAGTCCTTCATTTGCATGAGAGAATTACACTTTGTGGTTTTCGCGTTTACAATCACAACGTTTCTTTGTCTCTCTGGAGAGCAGTTTGCATTTCTAAGTAGTTGTGTGTTTCCAGGGCTGCAACTCCTTTCACTCAGGTAAGTAATTTCCTTTCTTGATTAAGCCTTAAGCTCTTCATTCTTTACCCAGTGAATCAGGGAATAAACAAACAAGTGCAAAGTGGTGGCAAGAGGCATAGTTAGACAGGCCGAGGAGTCTACTAGGTAACATTTCCAAGCGAGACAGGATTGTGACGAAGCACCTGGTCTGTATGTAACCTAACCTGTCCATTGGCCCCTGGGAGATGGCCCCTTCCCTAACAAAACCAGATGACCCGCCATCCCTCTCACCTATTGCTGACAGTCAAGGACTGCAGCCTGTCCCACACCAGGCCTTCTAACCCCAGTCGGGAGGTCTAGCCCTCCTGCCCTTGCGGGACTGTGGCGCGGTTGCCCCACTAGATGCATTCTGCAGTTACCCAGGAGACAGAAGCCAGCACAATCCTCCGCAGAGAAAAGCTTGTACGGCTCCCCGGTATCAGAGTGGCCACTGCAGGGAGGTACATTTCAGGTCACTAAGACGGTCCCAAGAATGCAAGAGTGCAGCGAAATGGGGTTTTCATCCTGCCTTTGCCTTCCCACCCTTTGGGGACCAGCCTAGAATGGTCCATGTGCATCCGAATGGATGAGCCAGTTCCGGTTCCCACCGCCAAGGGGCGCCCGCGAGGGAGCAGGTGCTGCCAGGCACAAACCACACAGGTCTGGAGGGGCGCCTCTGTATTCCGGGAGGTACCACTGGGGAGGGCGTTTGGGAAAACCCCACTGTGTGTGTGAGCACACTGAGGGTGTGTATACAGCGGCCGGGCCCAGTAGACTCGGAGGTCTCCATTCTCCCGACCCGCTGGACACCGAGTGGCCTCGGGGTGTGAGGTAGCGGCCCTCACTGTCAATTCCCGAGATGCACCCGTCCCTTGTCACGTGGTCGCATCCAGCTGGAAGACCCTGGGTGGAGAGATTGCGGGTGGGGGGTGGGGAGGATAAAGGAACTGCTCCCAGGTCCATGCTGTGCGCTGATTGGTCGCGGGGAGATTGACGGAATAAACCCTCCCAGAAGCCTTCCCTGGGCGCGGGTTGGCTCCCGCTGGGCCTGTCATCTTGGCCTCGCAGTCTGGCGGCCCCGTGCCCGTGGCCATCTGTGTGGGATGTCGCCTACTACAAGCTGGAGCTGAGGGTGAGGCGTGTGTGTGCCCGCGTGTTCGCGCGCGCGCGTGTATTTTCAGAGCGTAGAAGTTTCTCCGAGTTGGACTCCTCAGCGCCTGAGCGTCCGGACAGGCCTGGCGATGCCGCCCCTGGCAGTGGTGAGTTCCGCGCAGTCGCTGGCGTGGAGTCAGTGCCCCACGCTGCGATCGCGGGTGACGGCGCTGTCTTCACGTGAGCTCCTTACTGTCGTTTAGCCCTATGTCAGTCACCAGCCTAGTGTGGCGCGATTGGCACGGCATCGGAGAGACTCTCACACGCAGGCAGTTAAGGTCCAGGGAGCGGTGTCTGCGCTCCTTGGTGTCCCTGCCTGGGAAGTGAAGTGTCAGGCATTTGGGGATGTGTATGGCGAGCTGCCACCTCACAGGTGCTCTGTGGGTACACTGGCTCCCTGTGAGCCTTTGAGGGATTGTGCGCGAATGGGAGGTTTTATCTGAGCGGATTCTGTGCCACGGACTAAAGGTCTCTGCGGCCTCGTGTGCCCCGTGGGCCTCGTGGGCCTACACACGTGTACCTGGCTCAGCATTTTCTGTGGTTCCCGGCGTCTGTGTCCCGGGTGGAGATCTGTGTGTGGGACCGCACCCCGGGAATGAGGGCTCCCAGCACTTTGTGATGCTGGGTCTGGAGCTGTGATCTCTCTGAACTGAGTGGGGTGGGCGGAGGCTTTCTCTTAAGGTAGGAAGTAGGGGGGCTGTTTTGGGGTCTGTGTCCAGGGTGTAGGTTCTCTGATCCGTATGGGGACGTTATCCTAAGGTTATGGGGTGTTTCGGAGTTAATTGAGCTTCTGTCTTCCTGCTTTCGGAGCCCTTGTAATCAGTCGGCTCGTGCCTGGGAGCTTTGGGAGCCTACCTGCAGGGTGAGAGGTATCAGCAGTTTTAATTTGTTTCCTGGGATGAGGACCTTGGTCTGCGGGGTGGGCGCTGTCACAGTGTGTGTGGCCTCTGCTGTGTCTGGGAGTGTGTGACACAAGCGGTGACCTCCCTGTGCAGAGACGTTTGGAATCTGTTTTAGGTTTTGTTGACTGAGCTGTGTTTGGTGTCTCTGGGTATGTGAGGTGTTTGGGGTTTGTGTGTCTGGTGAGATCTCTTACCTTCTCGGGTGTGAGGTCTCTGTGTAGGACCTGAGGGATTTGGAACCTGTCAGATGGGATTCCAAAGCCTGGAGCCCCACGTCTTGGTTGTGTGTCCTTGGGCAAGTCACTTGTGTCCTTTAGACTTGATATGCATCATAACCAATAAATGGGGCCAATTCCCATGTTGGAAGACAGTGTACATCTTAGCAATGTGTGTAAAGAGTCTGGGTCCCACTCAGTTTTCCACAAGAAATTTCTGAGTCCCTGGTACAGTATGTATCTGAGCAGCGTTCTAGGAGATGGGATACAACAGAGAACTACATTGATGGAATGTCTGACTCATAGAGTTGCTCAGTACAAGTATAACATATCTGGGACTGGCAAGTCCAGTGGAGACTGAAAATAACGGGTTCCGGGCAAGGCTATGAGGGGAGAATGTTCTCAGTGTATTGAGCGTGATCAGAGAAGGTCTCCCTGAAAAGTGATGAGTGAGCAGAGGCCTGGAGGAAGGGAGGGAGCAGGCCGTACATTACCTGAGGGAAGAGCATGCCAGGCAGAAGGAACAGCAAGTGCAACAGTGCTGAGGCGGAAATCCACTCGGTGTGTTCCTGGGTGTCAGGGAATCCTGGGGTGTTCGTAAAGCCCTCATCACTGGGTTTGGCACACAGCGCTCATGAAAGGTGTCCGGTGTTGCGCTCTGTATTTCCCTTCCCACTTGTGAGGGAGGTGAGGTCAACCTCTTTTCCAGAGGAAAGTCCTGAGGCTGCAATAGTGGCCTGAGGCTGTTCTCCCCCTCACATCTGAAAGTGCTAAAAGAGGGGTGAAGTATTTGACTCTGTCATGGAAAACAGAGGCTCTGAGTGTCAGAGCTGCAGGGCTGACACCATCCACAGTGAATGTGGGCCATCCAGCTGATATAAATGACAATCCAGGCATCACGCCCATGGTAGTATTTCTACTGTTTTTTAATGAAGTCCCTGTACCATTCTTCCTTTTTTTTTTTTTGAATTGGGGAATATTGGGGAACAGTATGTATTCCGGGGTCCTCAGCTCCAGGTCGTTGTCCTTGACTCTAGTTGTGGAGGGCGCAGCTCAGCTCCAAGTCCAATTGCCATTTTCAATCTTTAATTGCAGGGGGTGCAGCCCACCATCCCATGAGGGTATTGTACTGGCAACCTTGTTGCTGAGAGTTCAGGCTGTAAGCAAGTGAGCCATCCAGCGCCCCTCTGGAATCTCAAAGACAGCTCATTGTCTTCAATCTTGGTGTGCACAGCGTTGCTCACTGGCCCCTGTGGGACTGGCACCGCCAACCCTGTTGATCCTAGTTTGGACTCTAACCTGTGGAGCCATCTGGCTGCCTCTAATGTTTCTATTGTTGATGGAAGGCAATACCTTCATAATGAAACAGGAACTCAGTCAGAGGAGACAGACCGGAAGGGGAGGCTGCAGAAGAGTGAGCTTAATCCCTCAGGTTTCATAGTATTGCCTGGATTCGGCTGCATTCACCTTAATTAAGTGATTGTGTTGGGTATGTTCACCTTTTCCTCTGCCTTGACCATTCTTTCACTTCCCTTCTCTTTTGTGCCAGAGGAGTTCAGTCCTCAAGCTGTCACGTGAGGTGCTGCAGAGGAAGGCAAGCGAATGCTTCTAGGTGCTTCCCAGCTAGGGGAGTCAGAGCTCAGGCAGACTGAGGAGGGCATCCACACCCAAGGATAGGGTGCAGTGGGGGACAGAGCCCCAGGCCAGTAGGAGGCTGTCCCTGGGGGTTGGGTGGGAGAGGCTACATGGATCCGGGATTCAATGCTGAGTAAGTTGTGGAGGGAGGTCACGGGCAGGGGATACTTGAGCACAGCATGTGAGGCTGGCCTCTGTTTGGGAAGGATGCCATATACTACGTGTGCCAGTTAAGTTCGCGAACTCATCCTAGAAAAAGTGCTAAGTACCTCATCACTGATTATCACTACGGTCACCTTCGAAATACTTCCGTAAGGAAGCAATGCTCAGATGCCAGTGCCTAGTCCAGCCTTCAAAGCAATTTGGAACTCTTTTTCTAGAGTGGCCAACGGAGCTGTCATCATATTACCCTTGATGTCCTATGTCATCAAAATGTCGTCTTTTTAGTATTTCGTTTATCTTCAGGTAATGAAAGAAGTCACTGGGGGCCACGCCAGGTGAGGAGGGAGTGCATTCCAATACAGTTACTTATTCACTGGCTGAAAACTCCCTCACAGACAGTGCCCTGTGGGCTGGTGCATTGTCCTGATGCAAGAGCCATGAATTGTTGGTGAAAAGTTCTTGCAGCCTTTTCAGCACTTCCAAATAGCAGACTTGGTAAACTGTTTGTGCAGTTGGTATAGATTCATAGTGAATAATCCCGCTGATATCAAAAAAATTTTCGCCACATCGTTGCAAAAGTTGAGGAATTTTTAATTGTCCTACCTCGTACACATTGGGTGTCATCACATCAGTAAATAAATCAGGATATGGGAGCCACGACACTCACTTTAGAAAGGGGAGCATCTCATGTGGAAATAAAGAAACCTAGAACAAACTCTGAGATGTTATGCTGGAATTGGAGGCCTCTATGGAACTCGTGGTTTTCAATATACGTACATATTCTATTAGGTGATAGATACAGATGTACCTATGTATACCCGTGTGTGTGCCTGAGTGCGTACATACGTGTATTCCAACAGTTTTGGGTACCCCCACAATCCAATGGCAGTAATCACATGTAGGCACCAGATCCTGGTTTCTAAATACCATTCTCCACCAAAGACTGGTGCCTGGACTGGGGGAGGGAAAGGATACAGGAATCCGGCTCAATTTGTGGTGTGAATAATGAGCCTAAATTCAAGGAATGATGGGGACATATCAGAAGGATTCCGGAAATACCTTGAAGGGGCTCCCACTTGAAAGAGTGTAGACAACGTTTTTCGGCTCTCGGATATTATTAATATGTATCATCTGTAAGTTTTTTCTTCAATTAAAGTTTCTTGGGGTGACAATTGTTACATAGATTTCAGGTGTACAATTCTGTAATTCATTATCTGTATCTCACCTTGTGTGTTCACCACCCAGAGTCACTTCTCTTTCCATCACCATATATTAGACCCCATTTACCCTCTGTGAGAGCACCCTCCCCCCTTACCTTCGGTACCCCGTAAACCATTGTCTGTTTATGTGTTTTTGTTCCTTCATGTATATGTATTGTTCTTTTGTTGTTTTCAGTTTTGTGTACCACATATCAGTGAAATCAAATGGTTCTCTACTTTTTCTATCTTATTTCACTTAGGATTATAATCTCAAGATCCACGCATGTTGTTGCAAATGGTCCTATTTCATCTTTACTTACTGCCGAAGAGTATTCCATTGTATATATGTATATAGCACAACTTCTTTATCCATTCACCTATCAAAGGACACTTTGATTGTTTCCACGTCTTGGCCACTGTAAATAAAGCTGCAATGAACATTGAAGCACACTTGTCTTTATAGATAAATGTTTTCAGATTTTGGGTGTAGATACCCAGGTGAGGGATTGCTCACCTCTTAAAAGTGCATTTCCCTCTTAGAACTGGTTTTCCTGCGTCATAAAAATTTTCTTAGGATGTGTTTTCATTCTCATTTGTTTGTTTGTATCTTTTGAGCTCTCCTCTTATTTCTTCTTTGACCCGATTGTTCTTTAGAACTATGTTGTTTAATGTCCACACATTTGTGGTTTCTCTTGCTTTCTTTTTGCAGTTGATATCCAATTTCAGAGCCTTGTCATCAGAGAATATGTTTGGTATGATTTCAATCTTCTTAAATTTTCTGAGGCTAGTTTTCTGACCCTATATGTGGTCTATCCTTGAGAATGGTCCGTGTACATTAGAAAAAAATGTGCAGTCTGGTGTTCTACGATGAATTGATCTGTAAATGTCAATTATGTCCATTTCATCTAATGTGTCATTTAGGGCTGCTAGTTCTTTGTTTGGTTTCTGTTTGGATGATCTATCCATAGCTGTCAGTGATGTGTTTACGTCCTCTAGTATAATTGTGTTTTGGTCAGTTTCTCCGTTCAGTACTGTTAGTAGTCGCTTGGTATATTTCGATGCTCCCTGATTGGGGGCACGAATGTCTATCACGGTTATGTGTGTCTGATGTATGGTCCCCTTTATCATTAGTTTGTTGTATTCCTTCGTGTATTTTTCTTTGATCCATTTACCAGTATTTGTCAATTTGGATTGTTTCTACTTTTGACTCTTATGAACAAAGTTTCTATGAATGTTTGAGTACCGGTCTCTGTATGGACATATGTTTTTCGTTTCTCTTGGAAAGGATCCTCTAGGAGATTTGCTGGGTCATGTTATAAATATATCTTTAACATTAAAATTTAAATGCCTGATATGAGGATGCCCCCTGAAGTTTTCTTGGGGTTGCTGGTTGTTTGATATACCTTCTCCCCTATTTCACTGGTGATCTGTTTGTATCTTGGAATCTAAACTGTATCTCCCATAGCCGGCATGTACTTTCATCTTGCTTTTTCAAATCCAGTCTGTCAATGTCTGCGTTTTGACTGGATGGTTTAATCTGCTCACATTTAATGATCTTATTGATGTAGGTAGACTCCAATCTGCATTATCCTATTCTTTTTTTCTGTGTCTCTTCTCTGTTTGTTCTTTGGTACCTCCTTTACAGCTTTGTTTGTATGTTATAGATATTTTCTAATGGAACATTTTGATTTCGTAAGTGATTGTTTTCACTATATTCTGTGAGTTACACTAGTTCCCCTTATCCATGGGGAGTATATTCCGAGACCCCTAGTGGATGCCTGAAACCACAGGTAGCACCGAAGCCTACATACTATGTTTCTCCTATACATACATGCACTTTACAGCTTCCGTTTGGCATATCTGGTTTGTCAGCAACCCTGCTCTTCCGATTTGGGGTCGTTGTTAATTAAAATAAGGGTCACTTGCACACAAGCACTGTAATACGTCAACAGTCAGTCTGATAACCCAGAGGACCACTAAGTGATTGTAGGTGCTTCCAGTCCAAGCATCCTTTTAGAACTGGACAAAGGGATGATTCACGTGGGTGGGGTCAGAGTCGATGGCCTGAGATTTCATCACACTTCTCAGAATGGTGCCAGATTTAAATCCCATGAATTGTTTGCTTCTGGTATTTACTCTCTGGCTTTTCCCCCCCAAGGTTTTTAACTACCTAAATCATTTCTTTAAAATATATTGGACTATTCACACCTGGGTGAGTTTTTGTAGTTCATGGTTTATGGGAAATCGATCCATTTCTTCTAAGATGTTCCATGTATAAATGTGGAGTTGAATGTTGTATTATCATATTGCCCCTTTCAATTTTGCTGGGTCTGTAGGAAAATCACCGCTTTCGTTTCTGCTGTTGATAACTTTTCTTCGCTCGCTCCCCGCCCCCCCCATTCTCGATCTCCTAAAGGTACATAAATGTTGTACATTATATTAAATAATGAATTTTAATTTCACTGAGTTTCTACCATTTTTTCTAGTGCAATTTTTAAATATTTTTGGTTTCAAGTAAAGTAAATATTACATATGCTTACCAGGAAATTTGAACACCATAGTATTGAGCAACCCTTTCACTACATCAAAAGCCAGTGAGGATGAAGGTGAAAATTCAAAAGGGTGTGTCACCGTTGTGTAAATGCTTAGAATTTAATAAAACTCTATGGTTTGAAAGAATAGGAATGATTACAAAAAGAGCATGGTAGTCAGACACTGATTGTTAATTATTAAATAAGTTTTGTTAAATGTCTTGTTATGACATTGGGTGTTAAAATCAGCTTTCAAGTGCACAATTGTATAATAATATGTACATGTTGTATTGTGAGTTTACCACCGCGAATCAGTTCTCCTTCCATCATCATATATATGACCCCCTTTACCCTCTTCTACCAGCCTGCTTCCTTACCTTCTGGTAACCATGAAACTGTTGTGTGGATATATGTCTTTTTCTTTCTTTGTCTTGATTGTTTTTAGCTTTCACTTTTATATCCCACATATGAGTGAAGTCGCATACTTCTCGAGTTTCTCTGTCTGACTTATTTCTCTCAAGCTCGGTCGTGTTATCTGTTATCTGTTCCCAGTGGAAGTAGCTCATCTTTGCTTATAGCCGAGTTATGTTCCATTGTGTATATGCCTTCTCCATGAATTATTAATAGAGGTCATTGGAGTGGAAGCAGGTCCCTAGTGAACCAGGCTGCTGTGTAGGTAGCCTGAGATGGAAAGTGAGAAGCAGTGTTCTCCCGATCATGGATTTAAGATAAACAATTCAGTAAAGTTTCTAGTTTTGTTATCAGTGCTCAGGGTCTCACAGAAACGGATGTGTCCCTTATTGGGATAGAGCAGGAGAGTATGGACTGGGAGAAAACAGCTAGAGAAGGGTGCCTGATGGGGAGATTATAGCACTTAGTAAGCTGGGTAAGAAGGGGCCTGATGGAAGATGGCGAAAGCTGCGGGTACACACAGGACACCCCCAGAAGTGGAAGGCTGTGTAAGCAGAGCCATTAGAGTGAGGGAGCAGGACTCCTAGGAAAAGATGTTGAGGACATGAGACAGGGAAGGCTACAAAGGGACATCATGTGTTCATTTGTGTGTGTGTCTGTGTCTGGGGACCTGTGATAGGCAGGGCGTGGGGTGGATTCTCTGATGCCCAGGGAAATGCCTTGGGCAGGGGGTGCAGCATCAGGAAGCTATATATAGGTATAACAGCTCTGAGGACAGAGAGGCTCCGATTATGCAAGGACGAGGCTCCTGGGCCTGAGGTCCCCTGGAGGTTTCCTGAAAGCCAGGGGGGGGAAGAGGAGGAAGAGGAGGAGGAGGAGGAAGAAGGGAGGAGGGAGGGGGAGCAGAGGCGGAGGGGAATGGGGAGGGACAGGGGGAGGAGGAGGAGGAGGGTGTCTCAGGACCTGCCAGTTGAAGGCAGAAGCTGAGTGGGCCGGGCGGGAGGAGGATGACTAGGGCAGTGCTACAGGTTCCGCACGAGGGCGGAGGCTCCGCTGTGTCAGTCGGGCGACAGGACGTGGACGTCACAGTGCGGGGACGCTAGCGGACATTGCAAACGCGGTGCAGAAGGGACCCTCAGGCACAAGGCTGCAGGGCGACTGGCAAGGACCTCACGGCGCCCCGGCGCGCAGGATCAGAACTGGCCAATCCGGGAGCAGCGACGCCACGCATGCGCATCCGCCGGGGAGCGTGGCTTCCGGCCCTTGTTGCCGGGATCCAGGGCAGCGGGAGAAGGCGCCGTGCCCAGGGCTGCCCGGCGGCGCTACTCGGGTGGTCGCAGTGTCCGCTGCTCTTCAGCATCCGCGCGCTTCTCTTGCTCCGCCAAGGTCTCCTTGCAAACCGCCTAAGAGAGAGCGGCTTTTGAGTTGCATGTGAGCCATTTGGTTTCTGTGGGCAGCAGGGGGCAGTGTGGTGACGCGCAGCCGCCGGCTCCCCTCTCCCCCGCCCTTCTCGTTTGAAAAAACTCGGCAGTGTCTTCACTGCAAAACTGAGGTTTCCTACTGCGCCTGCGCGCTGCACTCGAAATTACTGTTTGTTGGGCTCCCTTTGAGTGCATCTGTTTTGAAAAGGTTGTGCTTGGGAACAAAAACCCATTTGCCTTCAAAATTAGCTCTTCTTCTACTGGGCTGCTTGGGTTCCTCAGGGACTTGTGTTTCCGTTTCTCTGAATGCGCTGGTCACTGTCTTGCCACATGTGGTTTGGCCTTGGCTGGGCCTGTATCCAGAGTTTCTTCAGTGATGAAACGCCCTCACATGTCAGGGTAGAAAATTTGGAGGACAGATGAATGTACTGAAGACTGACCCAAACCACAGTCCTGTCACCCCGCCAAGGCCATTATTAGTGTTTTGCGCTAAATGTCCTTAGAGATTTTTCTTCAAAAGGCCTGCATTTTCAGTATACTTAATCGTTCATTTTTGCATCGTGACCTCTCCCTCCTTGGGGTTTCAAGTCAGTTTTTCGTGTTTGAAAATCGTTTTCATATTTAACGTCATTGTACAGAAAAGTAACGGTGAGGTGTTGTAAAATGTAGAAAGCTTTTGTAAATGTGGGTATAAAGAATACACTGAACATGACCTTAGGGGCCCATAGCCGGCCCTGCTATTGGATTGGGAACAAGGCAGGTGCCAGCACCGTGTATGAAGCCAGCCTGATCTGAACGCAGTGGTCTTTCTCACTAAGTCCACTTAAGACTTCTTACGTTCATTTCTCTCAAGCCTCACATAACTACAGTCCCAGGTTCCTTAGGAATAAATGAATAAGTTTAAAATGAATAAGGTTCATTTTAAACAGTACTGACCACAAAAAGTTTGAACACATTGATCGTGACTTCTTTACAATAAAAATGCCTGCTTATTGGACACCCAGTTCTTCCCTAGTATTTTCTTCCACTCTGGTCTCCTGGACGGCCTTGCGCCAGGGCTCAGGAGAACTCCCTTCCAGTTCCTGGGCTACCAGCCTTACCGTTTTTGCTCTCTGCGCTGCTTTGCTTTCTGAGCTGCTGTTTGTTCCATTTTAAGAAGGGCACTTGCACTGCGCTATTATTTGAACATGGAGTCCCAACCAGGGAAGGGGTGGTGATAGGGCCCCTGGTCCGAGTCAAAACTCTGCTTTTTCGGCATGTGTTGGAATTCGTTCTAGGAAGCGTTAGCTTTCCTCTTCTGGAGTGTTCAATATCCGTGGTCTACATATCGTAATATTCCCGCTGATGCCAGTCCCCCAGACACGAAAGGAAGAATGGAGAAGGGGGAAATTATAAACATGAACTGGCCCATCCTTAGGGGACAGACGCTAATTGTGACCCAGAGCTTAGATCCCCAACGCGGTGATGCACCTATACATGCCCTAGTTGTAATGGAAAGATTATCAGAAAGAGAAACATCACTTTAAAGCTGATATATTTTTGATACCGTCTTCATACACTAGACATTACCCTGAATTAATGAGTCAATGGACTGTAGCAGCATCAAAGACCAAAACCGAGACGGATTGCAGCCTTTATTTCAGTTTAGGGAGCTTTTCATGAAGGATCGTTTCCAAATGGGAAATCATAATTGCCATATTTGCTAACTAATGGCATCTTTTGTTGCGTTATTCTGACACAGACACCCATTGTTTGAAATTTAAGGATGTAGGGAAACGGTTTACTCCCCCGGAAGTTAGGATTCCAGAGCTGGTGCTCCGACCTGTTACAAAATCATGTGGCGAAGACGTTTGCGTATATACTGTGTGCCAGGCAGTGCACTAAGCCCTCTGTACGTACTGTGGTCTCATTCATGAGAGAAACCTTATCTGGTAGGTTAGTATAATTATGTCCATTATCAGATGAGAAGATTCTGCGACTTAGGTCCCTGCCACAGGTGTCTGTAGAACCTGAACCCTATGATGACTCAGGGCACACGGTTCCCTGCAGTCTCACTATTGGGAACACTGGTAGATGCCTTGAGAAAATGCTTCCTATTGACCAGTGGTGACTTTCGTTTATGGAAGTGACCCTGTGGAACTCTGTCCTGTTGCTGCTGGGAAATTGGGGTCAAACCAGTGGTAGCACCTGGGGAGAAAAGAATCCAGGTCAAGTGATTCAAATGGAGGTTAAAGGCTTCATCCAGCTAATGTGTGTCACCTTCAGACCGGGGACCACTCTGAGCTGAAGCAGAACTGGAGACTGTACAGGGAGTGTAGAAGGAAGGTCCCCGGCTACGGAAAGGACATGAGAAGCCCATGTAGACCGAAAGGAGAGCAGAGGTCCCTGTGCAGGAAAAGGAGAAGAGAGGTCCATGACCGCTGTTCCTAGGTTACAGTTTCTGTAACAGCTGCTAATGTGTGGTTGGAGAGGCTGGGAATTGGTTCTGCTGCTTCTCCGACCCTTGCTGTAAATCTCATTCCAGCAGCCTTCAGAAAAGTTGCTTGAGAGCTGCTTTTGTACGTCTTGTTGTTTGTTCCGATTAGAGGGTAAGAGGAGGTGCCAACACAGGTGCACAGTGGAAGAGAAGCGAAAGGAAATTCAAGGAGACAAGGGTTGAAGCAAGGAAAAGTGGGGCCTGTTTTAATTAATTTACAATGTCTGCTATATAATGATAAACTCCGCTCATTATCACCCCATTCTTTTCAGAGAGGAAGGAAGAGGGATGTACAAGGTCCAGGAATTGAGTCAAGAAGTGGGGAGAAGGAGCAGTGTGTTCTTGGTCTCCTGTCCCTGACCGTAGCCTGGATCATGTGTTTCCACAGGCCAGTGGGCAGTTCTTGCTTGGACATGATGGATGCCCTTGGTAAGGGGTGTAGGTATCAGCATGAAAAGGAAACAAGCAAAGGAGACATGGACTTAGCGAATTAACTTCACGTCCATGAAACTTCGTAGTCTATGAAAATTCTCATGTCTCGTTTTCTCATTTTCTCAGGTACTCATTTTAAAGTTAATTAAATCTCTTTATATGAATTTCCAGTATTCTGTTTTTATGAGGAAGATACAAATTAAATGCACTGGAATTAAATATAGACATGGATATTGAATCTCAGAAATAATTCTTAGAAGCCTTTTTGAAAGAGTAGCGACATAGTTTTCACCTGTCACCTAGCAGGCACTTAAAGCACTGTCAGTACTGTCTGGATACAGTGACACAGGTACTGGCGTGGGTTCCTAGTTAAGGGAAAGTGGCAAGTGTATCAACGTGTAGGAATCCAGGTAAGACACTAGTCTTGGCGTTCTTTTTTATGTTTGAAACACAAAGTAGCAAATGTGGAAGGTGCATGTGTGGATGATAGAGAAAGTGGAATTTCCAGAAGATAAATGAATTACCTAACGTCAACCACTGAGACTTCAGAGTTCCTTACTGCATCCTGCACTATTACAAGGATGTAAACTTGAAGCTGATATGCAAAACGAGGTGAAAGTGATTGGGTGGTGGAGGATTTCTCAATTTTTCTGTCATCTGTTCTCTGCCTTCCCAAATGACTGCCAATCGAAGAATTTCCTTTATCGCCTGAGAGCAAAATTAGGAGTGAATGTATGACTTCTCTTCTGAGTGGGTTCTGTAATCGCCCTGCCCCTGGGCAGGATGAAGGGGACAGTTGGCCCTCACCACAGGGAACATAAGGTAAGCATGCTAGAGGACAGACTATACAAATGCATTTCATACAATGAAAATAGAACTCTAAGCAAAGAATCAGACGGGCAAAAATGTAGCTGCTGGACTTGGGAAGGTTGCAAGATGCTATTTCACTTTGAGAAAGGAATTGGGTTCTTTCTGCTGTCAATGTCAGGTTACGAAATACAATATTTTCACTCTTTTTACTACTTCTACTTTCAGCAAGAGAAATGAATTAAACATTTTCAAGCTTTTTCAAATGATGTTTTGAACAGCTAACTGATGCTCTGAGTTTAATAAAATCTGGTGAAGTCACCATGCCATATGAATCTCATAGTGTTTACTGTGCACCTTTATACTTCAGAAAAGCAGTAACGAAATTCTTCCCAAGTCAATACTGGTCATCCTGGGGGGATGGGACTGTGATTGCTTTGTTATAGTTGTGAGGCCTCCAAATATTCTCCAGGGAGCTTGAAGTGACTAGGGTACGTGGAGAATACATGGATAAAAACCGAAAACAATAGGAGGAAAACTGGTGACAAGACGTTCCGATCAGCAGAAACACAAGATTCTATGGAGCCTGGACACTTGCTTTTCAGTAGGGATGCTACTGAAGGGAGCCTATTTCCCACTGTTGTGCCTGGCACAGGGGGACTTACAGAGAAGCAGCCATTTATTGCAGAGGAGAGGCAGAGTGGTTTTTTTCAAACACGAAGGGCGGGGCAGGGATAAGTTATACGATGCCACAGTGCCATCTAATGTCCAGAGAAACTGAGCGTGCACATTCCTGACATAAACTCCTTTATCTCTAGTTTTCTGGAAAAACACCACAGAAGCTGTGTAAAGACTTCATGCCAATAAAGGCCAGATAAAGCAAACCTCAGCCCAAGAGACTTCTGAGTACCAAAACCAACTGGCCTCTTCCTAAGTCCCGCCCTTGAAACCATAGGAACAGCTTGTCACATTCTTATACACAGGACTCCTGCCCCAACAGGGCTGGAGCTGTGGTGTAATTGATGGGTTCTGGGCCTGCGCACTGACCTGTTACGTTGGTGTCAGTCTGGGATTTCACATCTGGTAGAACTTTCCTTCCAGTCCCTGTGGCAAACTTTCAGTTGAGGGACAGGGTCACTTTTTACCCAGTTACTCCACCTGCCCCTCCCTTACAACTGAGGGACAGTGCCAACCCCAGCTCTTCCTCCTATCCTCCCAGACCTTGTTCCCCATCACCCCTCCCTCTACCTCCACGTGCCTGTGATCTCCCACTACTGGTCACACAGTCACTTGCCTCCTGTCAGTCCTCAGTCCAGGGAACCCTCCCCAGGGCCTCATGGCCCAGGAGCCTGACTGGATCAACCCTGGAGTGTCTCCTTAGGGATTTTCTCCTGGGCAACCGACCATCCCGGTGCTCATGGACAAGCACTGGTGTGGGGACAGAGGCAGGAGTGCAGTTTCCAGGCTCTGGGCCGCACGTGGAAAGGTGCTCACTCGGGTAGAAAAGGGCCATCGACTGTGACTGGATGGCCATCAGCTGTGACTCGTTGGCAGGCAGCTGTAACCAGTGAGCCCTTGGCCACCAATATAACTGCCTTGGCTACATTAGCAGAAAATGGGGGCAAGAAGATGGTGGCTGAGCTAGAAGCAGATTGCAGTTAGCACTGCGGATTGCAGCCAGCAAGGGAGTTTGGTTGACAGATAAGCGGACAGTAGGTTGCAAATGATGTGGCTCCTGCTTCCTGTGTCTACAACCCAGCCGCCTTGGAGCATAGAGTGTAAGACTCCCCTACCTATGGCTGCGTGGGTGTTCCTTTTTGGCCTCACCATGTCCTGCGTTCTTAGCTGAGGAGCAGGAGCTGACATCCTGCATGACAGCCTACATGACAGTACCTGAAGTTTGATGAGAAAACCCGACTTCTTACTGAAGGGTTCATCTTCAATCCATGACCAGGAGATCACTGCTTCTCACTTTCCCTGTCACCTTCCTTCACCTCTGCCTTACTCACAGGGACCCGGCTTCCATCCCAGTGACCTCTCCTAATAATTCGTGCAGAGCACAGAAGCTATGAGGGGGGAGTTCCCTGAGCTTCTCAAACCGAGTCGAGGTGCTTCTCCCCTGGCATCCCCTGCTGCCTCTGAGCGTACCTGCTCCTGACTGCAGCCAGCCCTCACCCGTGCTCAGGGTCCCATGCCTTCCCCCTGCTCAGGGACTGCTCCTGCACTCATCACTCCTCTTGGCTCCTGTCCCTTTTGCAGGCAGCTTCCCCAACAGAGGGGTGAACATGGACCCCCTTTGGGCCTGCGATTTTCCTGATACTGGCTCATTACCGGTTGATTTTCAGAGGAAAACTGTTTCATCTTGTCCTGAGACCATTTGCTCAGTGTATGTCACTTACGGAAATTGCAAATAACAGACTCACCAGTGGGACACTGAGATCACTGTTGTCCTTGGCTCCTTTCACCACACTGGACAGTGGGACGGGAGAGAAAAGCACTGGGACTTGATGACTTTGGTTTGTGTTCTCTTCTCTAGGCAGGATGGAAAAAGGCCTTAGGATTGAAAAAGTAAGATTTGGGTGGGCAACATATGTTCACATTGTGAGTTTCTATCTCCTTCAAGTGGGAGGGAAAATGAAATCAATTCCTGGGCTGGAGAAAAGCCACAGACAACACAAGGGAGAAAAAGAAAACACCTTCCAAGGCTCTTCTTCACTTTTGTTGCTGCTATTGAAGTCTGCTACTGGCATTCCTTTCGGGATCTCAAAGGGCAGTTATGCCGATAACCCTGGAATTGCGATAACACCAAACAAAGGCATTTTCAAATGGCTTTTTTGTTTCATGGCTATGGCATCTGGATGTTCGGCAAAATTGTTGTCAAATGGTACATGCTTCTAATTTAACAAATGCTAGAGGGATCGTCCCCATCAGGGAAACGACCAAAAAAAGGTATGAATGGGATCCACCTCCCTTGCTGTTTGACTGTGGTGAGCAGACGGGAATATAAACTCTGAATGTTAAAAAGGTAATATGTTCGCATTGCTGATGTTTTTGCTCACATGGTTGACTGTGGAATAAAGGAGACAAGAAAAAAAGGCAGTGTGTAAATGGAGATACACATTTTGGTTCTTGAAGCAGTTTTCAATTTCTAGGTAACGCTTGTGAAATTAGATACGTGGTCCATCAGATATCTGATGATGTCGGGCGTATGAGTGTATTTTTGAATGGGCCATGTGGGCTCTAAGACCCACGCGATAAACGAGGCTTCAGATAGCCTGGCTTGTCCCTTGGACGTTGGAAAGTGCTGTGTGGCCTTGCAGCTCTTGCGTTGCTGCTGCAAAGCAAAGCCTGTGCTTCCTTGGAATGGGAAATGCACAGATCCTAAATGGCCCGCCTGACTCTGTGCTGAAACCTGATGTTGCTGCTCTGGGCTGTGTTGTCCTCGGCAGGAGCTGTGCTGACCTGCAAGGAGGCTCAGTGAAGAGAACTGGAACTCTGGGACCTTTCCAGATGTAAGACACCCCTCCGTGAGCCCATCAACTAGGGAAACATCCCATCTGCTGCTTTGTCGAAGTCACTTGCCCAGGGAAAGGTGCTTGTTCTCTGATGGGAGAACCTAACATGGAGCTGAGGATCGGCCCTATATTTGTGATATCGGCTAGCTGCCTTCCTGGTAGGATTCTTGTCAGAAGCTGCAAGATGGGGAAGGACACAACACACAGAATGTGACTCTTCCATCAGGCTATCTCCCGGCTATGGACTTGGGTTCTAATTTCCAGCTTACTCCCAGTTTGCCACAATGGACTGATAGCCCGCCTCTCCCTCCCTCACCTTGGTCTTCCTGCCCACACCTTAGGAACTCAGTGGTTTGTTCAATGCAAGCATTCCCAGCAAGGAATTCATCTTTACAGCTGGCTCACGAAATAACTGCCTGAGGCAAAGGGGACATGCCTTATGGGAACCTGTGTAAAATTGCTTACTACATTTAGGATTTCATCCTAATGAATTCCTGTCCACCGAAGTCGAGTTCCATGGTAAAAGTTCTCCTCCGGGAAGGTTGGAAGAAAGATGTACAGCATAAGTTTCCACTAGTGTCCCAGGATTATTCTGAAAGGGCGCCCGGCCTCTTTTACATTAAGAGGTTTGGCACCTGTAAAGTGGGTCACGTCTGGGAATTAAATGTGGGCCGTGAGTCTGTGTTTCCGTGAGTTGAATTAGACTCGCTCATTTGATCTAGAACTTTTTGTTTACATAGACCCAGAAAAACTTAGTGGGCCTCTATGTGTTTCGCTCCTAGGATCACCACGGTTACCTCGTCTACAAGGTCGGTGTGTGGGAGTCAGACTCTTGCGATTGCGGCTGTGACTGCTGTGCATTAGGGGAACCGCACCCACCTGGCCTGTGGCCATTCAGTGCTGCCCTGGCCTCCTCAGCGTCCACATACTGCCGCTTTGGGATCCAAGTTCATGTAGCTTTTCCTCCTGAGTGGCTGCGGTGCAACTGTAAGTTCTATACGACAGTGAAGAGCAATCACTTGGGCTTCCAGGATGGATGCCGGGATCCTCCTCACACATGTGTTTCTCATCGTGTTGGTGAAAGGTATGTGTTCTGTGCCCTCCCAGTTTGCATGTGGAGCTGTTAAGTGGCAATCCACTCTAACATTCTAATCCCCTTTGCCCTTGAATCCCTTCCGCTCCATTAGGTCAATGTAAGAACATCCATTCCTATGGAATTTTTTCTCGGAATGTCTTGGAATTTATTTGCACCAAACGGAGCATGTGCACAGAAGCAAGCTATCAACAGATGGAGAAAATGCTCTGGAGAATGGCAGTGTTGCATTTTGTTTTATACATTTAGAATCAAAGGAGAAAAGGTGAGGACAAGTGACGTGAAATTCATTGCTGGCAAATGAGGGAGGTGGGAGAAAACACAGCGGGGAAAATTCCGGGATTGGACAGAAAGTTCAATGGAGAGATACATACTTCCTTTACATTGGTGGGTACAGGACCCTTAGCGTTTGTCATTAGCAGTAAACAGAGATGGTATTTTGGCAAGATCATCACGGTGAGGAGTTTCGTGGATTTGTGGCCTGGTGCCTGTTGTCGTTCCTGGGAAGGGTCTGTAAAAGAAAACGACTCTTTCATTAGACAGGTACGTTATCCTAGATACATAAGACCAAGGGATGGTGCTCGCTTGAGGTACAGATTAGCCTTTTGCTCAAGAAGCTCTAGGCCTTGTACCCCACTACCTACCATGATCTTCCGTTCCCAGTTAGAATTTATGATGAGACCATCCTCTGTGGTTCCTTTGGGTCACTGAGTTTCTCTGGCCCTCAAGAATTCCTGCACTTTTGCCTTCTGGGCAGCCCCTCTCAGGTTCAGAGGAGTGAGCACATCTCATCATGGGTCCGACTCTGAGCTCACCTCCAGAGGCCTGCTGGGAGAAGCATCTGGTGATGGAGGTACAGGCAAAGACAAATAATGATGGGGGAGAGATCTGAGAATGCTTAGCAGTGTATTGCATGTCATCTAAAGCACGGGGGTGGGGGGTGCATCGCCATTTCCTCAGACAGTGCAGGGTTAATCCCTCAGATAGATTTGGAAAGGCCTGTCCTACTGAGGTTCTGGAAACCACTACTGGGTGGAGAAGACTCATTGCTGGGGGGCTGGGGAGACTCCTTCCACTGCCAAAGAACTCATCAGAATTTAGGGGCTGAATATCCCCAGGTTCATTCCAACTTACAGGATCCAGTTCTTTCCACATCAGTTGTCCTGGCTTTAATAGTAGACACCTTACAAGGATAGGACTTCAGCAAGCTTTGTAAGTTAGCCAATTGCAGAAGGAATCTGCATTTGGTTTTCAGCGATTTCAGCCCTGTGGATACCGGATATGAGGTTCTCCTTCAGGGCACAGCTAGAAAAACTTGGGTTTTTTGCTGGCTCTTGAGCTGGGAATTCAAACCCCGGAAGTCACCTTGTTGTTTAACCACTTTCTCCTGGGACATTACAAGAAACCAACCGGTGTCTGTATATTCCTTACTTTTTCAACAATGTTCCCAAGTATCACATTCAGGATCAGTTAGTTGCTTACTTCCTATGAGTGGTTGACTAAGCGTATCCAATGCAGATATTTTGCATATCTCTAAAAAATCCAGTGACTCTCCCTGCTCTCTTTCCCACTGAGATCAGAGCCATTACTTTCTTTAAGTCTGATCAAGTTAGACAGCCGGTTCCAGAAACACAAGGATAAAGTCTGAAAACTGATTCTTAAAATGTGTGTTCTCTACAACCTCTCCGTTACCATAATGTGTATCAGGCAGTGTTCTCCACAGGAATAGAATAGACAGGATAATACTGGGGTGCCAAAAATATATATACGCATTTCAAGAGATGTTATCTGTGCTGAAGCAGTAGTTCATCGCAATCAGAAGAATGTGGACACAGATGGTAACCACTTTGAGTACCTGTTGTAATTGCAGAAGTCAATCGTCACTTGCATCCATAGAAGTGGAACTCTCCATTACTATTATTAGGATTGCGAGTTGAAAACTCATATTCAACTACTTGGATTCAAATATAACCCACGGGCTAGAAACGTATGGCTTGCTGGCTAAATCCTGCCCTTGGCTTGTTTCTCTATCCTTTTGAGCTAAGAATCCTTTTTATCTTTTAATGCATCATTTTCCTAAAAGAGCTGTACACCATGAATACTACCCGTGGCCTACAAAGTCATAGAATTTTACATCTGTTCCCTAGACAAAAAAGGGTTTGGTGATCTCAGGGATTTTCTTTTTTATAACAAATCTTTTATTTATTTCAGTTTTTTATTTTTTAATTTAATTTATTGGGGTGTCAACTGTGAGTAAAATTACATAGGTTTCAAGTGTACATTTGTAATACATACATATATGATATTGTGTGCTCAGCACCCAGAGTGAGTTCTTCAATATGTTTCACCCCCTTTACCCTCTTCTACCATCCCCATCCCCCCAAACCCTCTGATAACAGGTAAACTGTTCTCTGTCTATAAGTTTTCTTTCTTTCTTTCTTTCTTTCTTTCTTTCTTTCTTTCTTTCTTTCTTTCTTTCTTTCTTTCTTTCTTTCTTTCTTTCTTTCTTTCCTTCTTTCTTTCTATTTCTCTCTCTCTCTCTCTCTCTCTCTCTCTCTCTCTCTCTCTCTCTCTCTCTCTCTCTCTCTCCTTCCTTCTTTCTTTCTTCCTTTCTTTCACATTTTGTTGCTTTCAGTTTTGTATCCCTCATATGAATGAAGTCATATGCTTCTCGACTTTTTCTGTCTGACTTATTTCGCTTACCATAATAATCTCAAGATCCTTCCTTGTTGTCACAAATGGCAGTATTTCAACTTTTCTTATGGCAGAGTAGTAGTCCATTGTGTCTAGATACCACGTGTTCTTTATCCAATCAACTATCGAAGGACACGTTGGTTGTTTCCGTGTCTTGGCCACCGAAACTAATGCTGCTATCAACATCGGAGTCCGTATACTCCTATCTTTATGGATAAATGTTTTCATATTTTTGGGGTTGATACCCAGTAGATGGATTGGGGCATCATATGGCAATTCTATTCTTATTTTTTGTTAGTAACCCCCACAGTGTTTTCCATAGTGCCCGTACCAATTTCCATACACATCAACAGTCTATGAGGGTTCCATTTTCCGCACAGCCTTTGCAAAACTTGTTATTTGTGTTGTTGATGGTAGCCATTCTAACAGGTGTGAGGTGGTATCTCCTTTAGGTTTTGATTTGTATTTCCCTAATAGCTGGTGAAATTGCGGATTATTACATATATTTCTTGGGCTTTATGTGTCTTCTTGGGAGAAGTCCCCGTTCAGGTTCCCTGTCCATTTTTTCATTGGATAGTATCATTTTTGTTATTGAGGTGTCGGTGATTTGAATATATTTTGGATATTAGCCTCTAATCAGAGGTGTGGTTTCCAAATATCTTCTCTCTTTCGAATGGTTGCCTCTTTCTTTTGTTAATGGTGCTTGTGGTATGCAGAACTTTTTTTTGTTCGTTATAGTCCCATTGATTTATTTTAGCGTTGACTTCCCTTGCCTTTGAAGTCAAATTCATAAAATCCTCTTTGAATCCAAGGTTCATAAGTTTCGTACCTATGCTTTCTTCTATGCAATTTATTATTTCAGGTCTTATGTTGAGGTCTTGGATCCACTTTTAGATTACAGTCTAGTTTCAGTCCTTTGTACGTGGCTTTCCTATTTACGAGCACCATTTGTTGAAGAGGCTTTTTTTAATCCATGGTACGTTTTCTGGCTCATGTGTCAGAATTTGTCTGCCCATGTTTATGTGGGTTTATTTTTGGCTTTCCAATTCTCTGCCATTGTTCTGTGTGTCTGTTTCCTGCCAATACCATGCTGTTTTGATCATTGTCTCCTTGTACTACATGCTGAAGTCAGGAGAGTGATACCTCCAGGCTTGTTCATTATTTGGGGGGCTGCTTTGGCTATTCGTGGTCTTTTGTGATTCCATACAAATCTGATGATTTATTCTTTATTTGTTTAAAAAAATGCCACTGGAACTTGGAGGCGGATTGCATTAAGTCTGTATATTGCTTTGGGTAATAGGACATTTTAAATATGCTGATTCTTCCAATCCATGAACACGGAATGTCTTTCCCTTTCTTTGTGTCAACTTCACTTTGTTTTTGAAATGTCTTATACTTTCCAGTGTATAGGTCCTTGACATCATGTGTTAAGTATGTTCCTGGGTATTTTATTCTTTTTCTGGCACTTCCAAAAGGATTTCTTTTTCATTTATTTTTTGTTGTTAGTATGTAGGAAAGCTATGGGTTTTTGTACATTGATATTGTAGCCAGCAACTTTATTGTGTTCCTTTACTGTTTGTAATAGCTGTTTGGTGTATCTTTAGGGTTTTCTATATAAAGAATCCTGTGATCTGCAAAACTGACAACTTAACTTCTTCATTCCCAATGTGGATGCCTTTTATTTGTTTCTGTTGCGTGATTGCTCTGGCGAGGACTTCCAATACTATATTGAATAACACCAGTGATTGGGGCAGCCGTGTGTTGTTCCTGAACGTAGAACAAACGGCTTCATCTTTTCACTGTTAATTATGAAATTAGCTGAGGGTTTGTCACATATGGAATTCATTGTTTTAGGGTATTTTCCTTCTATAGCTATTTTCTGAAGTGTTTTAATGTTAAATGGGTGTTTTCCCCAGGAATAAGAGCTAGGTGGACAGTCAGCGCTAACGTGTCTTTTGGAGCAAAAAGTAATATAAGACCCGGTCTTATATTTTATATTATATAAGACCTGGTCTTTTATAATAGTAAAATAAGACCCAGTCTTCTACTAAAAGGAGACCCGGTCTTATACTATAGTAAAATAAGCCCAGGTCTTATGTTAATTTTGTCTCAAAAACACGCTTTAGAACTGATTATTCGGCTAGGTCTTGTTTTTGGGGAATCACAATATCTTGTAATATGCTTTTCCTGCATCTATTGATATAAGTATATGGCTTTTATCGTTTATTTTGTTTATGTAGTACATCACATGGATAGAATTGGGTATCCTGAACCATCTTTGTGCCCCCGGAATGAACTCCACTTAATCGTGATGGATTACCTTTTTAATGTGTTGTTGTATTCGATTTGCTAGTATTTTACGATGCTTTTTTCATCAGTATTCATCCGACATATTGTTTCATAGTTTTCATTTTTTCTGTTATGCTCACCAGATTTTGGTATCAGGGCTATGTTGGCCTCATAAAATGAGTTAGGAAGTATCGCCTGTTCTTCCCAAGTTTTTGGAAGTGTCTGAGGAGGACAGATGTTAGATCCTCTTTGAATGTTTGGTAGAATTCCCTCATAAAGCCATCAAGTCCTGGCCTTTTGCTTTTGGGAAGGTTTTGGATGAGTGATTCAATTTCCTTACTGTTGATCATTCTATTTAGATTTTCCAGTTCTTCATGATTCAGTCTAGGAAGGCTACATGTTTCTGAGAACTTTCCATTTCTTCTACGTTATTCAATTTGGTAGCATATATTCCTTCATGGTATTCTTGTATGATTCTTTGTATTTCCGTGGTACCTGTGCTAACCTCTCGTCTTTCATTTCTGATTTTGTTTATTTGTGTCTTTTCTCTACTTACCGTAACTGTATCTAACCAAGGGTTTGCCAAAGTTGTTGAGGTTTTCAACAGACTAGCTTTTTCTTGCATTTATTCTTTCCCTTGTCTTTTTTCTCTATTTAGCTTAGTTCTGCTCTAACATTCATTCTTCCATGTCTTCTGCTGACTTTGCGTTTTGTTTGTTCTACTTTTTCCAGTTTTAAGGTATAATGTTAGGTTGTGTATTGGGATATTTCTTGTTTCTTGAGATATGCCTGTAGTGATATACATTTCCCTCTTTTTACTGCTTTCGCGGCGTCCCAGTAATTTTGATAGGGCGATTTTCATTCTCATTTGTTTGTATGAATCTTTTGATCTCTCCTTGTATTTCTTCCATGACCCCGTCATTCTTCAATAGCATGTTGCTTATCTGCACATATTTGTGGTTTTTCCTGCTTTCTTTTCACGGTTGATATCCAATTTCAAAGACTTGTGATCAGAGCATCTGCTTGTTATGATTTCAAACTTCTTAAATTTGGTGAAGCTAGTTTTATGTCCCAGCATACGGTCCACGGTTGAAAATGTTCCATACACATTAGAAAAGAATGTGTTGCCTGGTGTTGTAGGATGAAGTGCTCTGTAAATGTCCATTATGTTAATTTGGTCTAATGTGTCATTAAGGCTGATATTTCCTCACCGATTTTCTGTTTGGATAATCTTTTCAAGCCTGTCAGTGCTGTTCTTGGGTCCCCCACTATAGTTGTGCTTTTGTGATTTCTCCCTTTCGTTCTGCTAGGAGTTGCTTTGTATATTTTGTTCTTTGCCAATTGAGGGTATACATATTGACAAGTATGTCTTCTTATATTGTCCCGTTTATCATTATGAAACGTCCATCTTTGTTCTTGTTACTTTTTTATCCTGAAGCCTGTTTTGTCTCATATAAGTATGACTACGCCTGATTTTCTCTGGCGACCATTTATTTCGAGTATCATTCTCCACACTTTCAGTTTAAGACTGTATCTGTCTTGTAGCTGATATGTGTCTCTTGGAGGCAGCATAAGGTTGGGGATCGTTTTCTGATCAGTCCGCTACTCTGTGCCTTTGTATGGGTGAGTTCATTCCATTGACATTTAGGGTGACTATATTGATATATGAGGATTTCCTATTTCCATTTTAATTTTTATTTTGTGTTTACACAAAATAATATCTACAGTATTTCGTTGCCTACATTGTTTCATGGCCCTTTGTTCCTGTCTGTTATTTCAGTGTGGTGGTATTCTATGATTTTTCCCGGTGCTTCCTCTTTTTTCATGTTACATGTCTCAGTTCTGGATTTGTTTGAGTGTTATCATTAATTTTACGTAAAACAAAGTTTTATATATGTAGTATAAAAAGCACTTTCTTATTTCTGTCCCTTCCTGAATTTCCCTTACGTGTGCTACTTCCCAGACAAAACTGATCAGCAATGTAAAACAGTGGAAAAGAAACATGCACAGAGATTCTGTGTAAATTGACAAGAGTTTTTATTCCCACTAGCTTCATCGACATAACTTTTCAAATCGAGTAATATCCCGCCTAAAGAGATAAAAGTTGAAAACAACTTTATTCTTCATTAGACCAACTCCCTAAAAGACACATTAACTCTTCATCAAAAAATACCAAATGACGTTTATCAACCCCTATATCTTTTGAACAATTTGTCTTGGAACCTGTGCCTTGCAGTGTCTGGAAACCATTAGATCACCGCTCTTACCCAAACCTAATCACACTCTTCCCCCACAATATGTCTTTTGCATAGATACCCAGGAGAGGGATTGCTGGGTCCTATGGTAATTCTATTCGTAATTTTTTGAGGAACCTCCACACTGCCTTCCATAGTGGCTCCACCAGTCTGCATTCCCACCAACAGTGTATGAGGGTTCGTTTTCTCCACAGCCTCTCCAGCACTTGTTACTATTTGTCTCATTGATGATAACCAGTCTAACTGGCGTGAGGTGATATGTCATCGTACTTTTTATTTGCATTACTGATGATTAGTGATGTTGAGCATATTTTCATATGTCTATTGACCATTTTGCACGTCTTCTTTGGAAACATGTCTTCAGGGCCTCTAACCATTTTCTAACTGCATTGTGTGTTTTTCTGTTGTTGTATAATTTCTTTATACATTTTGGATATTATCCCCTTATGGAGACGTTGGATTGTGTCTTTTTTGGTTGTTGTTAAGTTGTACGAGTTCCCTCATCGGTGGCGTTGTTTACAAAATATCTTCTCCCATTCGATCGGTTGCCTCTTTCATTTGTCGATGGTTTATTTTGCTGTACAGATGCTTTTTAGTTTGATATAGTCCCATTAATTTATTTTCGCTTTTAGTTCCCTTCCCTTTGGAGTCAAATTCATAAAATGTTCTTTGAACTGCAGGTCTATATGTTCAGTACCTATGTATTTTCCTATGCAGTATATTATCTCAGGTCTTCTGTTTAAGTATTTGATCAATTCTGACTTAAGTTTGGTACACGGTAACAGACAGTGCAGTTTCATTCTTTTACAGGTTGCTTTCCAATTCTCCCAGCACCATTACATTTATCCATAAACACATAGTTGCTCCACTCTTCATTGCAGCTTTATTTATGGTGGCCAAGACATGGAAACAACGAAATGTTCTTTAATAGATGAATGGGTAATGAAGGTGTGGTAGGTATGCAGAATGGAATACTATTCTCCCATAAGAAAAGTTGAAATAGGACCATTTGTGACAACATGGATGGATCTTGAGATTATAATGCTAAGCGAAATAAGTCAGACATGAAAAGTAGAGAACTATATGAATTCACTGATATGTGGTATATAAAACTGAAAAGAACAAAAGAAGAAGACTAACAAAGAAGCATAAACTCATAGTCACAGATGATAGTTTAGTGGTCAGCACAGGTAAGAGAACAGGGTCTGGTAGATGAGGGTAAAAGGAATGAAATACATGGTGATGGAAAGAGAACTGGCTCTGGATGGTGAACACACCATGTGATATATAGAAGATGTATTATACAATTGTACACCTGAAATGTATGTATCTTTGCTAACAGTTGTCACACTAATAAAATTTAATTTAAAAAAATAATTAAATTAACATATGTTTGTGTGTGTGTGTGTGTGTGTGTGTGTGTGTCTTTTGCTCTGCCACCTCCAGACTGTGTTAAGTTTCTGCCCAGGTATTGCTCTACCTGATTGTTAGGTAATAACATCATCTGGCTCATCAAGTTGTTTGGCTGGTTTTTAGGAAGTAACGTGAGAAGTAGAATCACCAGTGCTGTACACCATGTGACAGTGGGCTGAGACTGGATCCTAGGACCATTACCAAAGGGTATTTGTGAACCACACACTGACTGAAGGACCACAGGTATAATCCCAGGAAACCAGTTACCAGTCCAGGGATTTAAACGTGCAATAAGGTGAGCAGAAATGTAAAGAAAAGATGGTTAAACCTAACTAATCTATGGCAGTGTGTAAATGCTTTGTTTACCTGACACATAATCCAGATGCACAGGAGGAACTGATGAATCCCAGTATGTGTACAAAAATGTATTAAAATCCTTAGTATCCATTTCTGTCATGGCCAAGTTTTTGACATGCATTGTCCACGAGCGGTAACCCGGGGCAGTGTGTGCACAACGTTTCTGGAAGCATTAGAAAGATAGCAGGGGGAAGGAAGAAGACAGGTCGGGCTCCAGTCTTCGACGACCGTAGGCCCAGGGCTTTGGAGGCTCTGTGGCCCAGGCGGGGAAAACCTCACCCTGCAACGCAGGACCCCAAGTCAGTGCGCATGCTCGTTGGTGCGCGCGCTCGTTGGTGCGCATGCGCCGTGCAGCAGGTGGCAGTTGCTGCGCAAGCGCACTGCTGTCCGCGTTGTGCAAGCAGAGCTGGGACGGAGGCGGTCGTGTTCCTTCCTTCTAGATTCTCTGTGGCCGCTTGGGACTGAACGGGTAGGTCCCTAGATGAGTGCTCCCAGGTGTGGAAGGACGAGGGAGTGGGGGGACAGCCGCGGGCTTCCGTGGAGACGGGGCTGCTTCCTGTGGCTCCGAGGGGGAAGGTCCTCGAGGTCGTCGTCTCTCCCCTCGCTCGGGTCGTGGCCGCCATGGCCCCTGTGGTCCCGGTGGGAGCGGGCCGAGGGGGTAGTGGCTGGTGGGCCGTGGAGGGGAGGGGTGAGATGAGGACGGCAGTGCAGGGCCGTGATTTCAGTGTGGGGGGGGGCTGGCGGCCCCTGGAGCAGCCCCGGGAGCCCGAATGCGGAGCCCTCCGTGGGGCCCGGGCCGGGGCTGGGCGGGCTGTGAGGCAGGGCCTAGAAATGGGCCCGCGGTAGGACTGCCACTGGGTCCCCGAGACGTGCCGTGTACCAGGCGGGTGCCGCGGGAGAAGCGGGCCTGAGGGGCTGGGTGGCAGCCCGTCGCCTGGGCCTTGTGGTCAGAAAACCGCACAGGCGGCCTGGCCAGACTTGAGCCTTCCTGTGTGTTCCAGCCCCACTTTATTGAAGCGGGAAAATGGGCCTTGTCGGTGCCCGTGGGCCCAAAGCAGCGGTCGCGGGAGGATGAAGGGTCTAGCAGGGTTTTCTTCAAGGTCTTACCGATGGGGAATCGGGGTCTGGAACCCAACCTGGTGTGTGGTCCCGTGCTTACGGCGGTGCTACTGCCAGCTTGTCCATCAAATAGACGGATTTACCAGCCCTTGTGTTTGCTCTGACCGGAAAGCGTGTGCCCTGCACTGACCCTGAGACGTATTTTGAAAGTGTTTCGAACTTTAAAAACGAATTACATAGAACATAGCCGTGCAAATGGTACTGCTAACCTCGTACGTGAACTTTTCAAGTCACCTTATTCTGCTTTCAGTGTGAAGTATGAGTAAGCATGTGAGATCCCCATCCCTATGGAAAGTCCTACTGCAAGATGAAGAGGCTTCGGAGCCAGTTGGACCTGTGGTTGTGAGTGCTTTAATGTTCCATGTTTTCTCTTACCACACGTGTATGTCCTCAAAGTTCTATTGAACGACTATAGATGCAGTGAAAAGTGTTTCCGTGTCGTGAAGACGAAGGAAACATCTATCCAGGAGGAATCCATGCTGGCATTGCCAGTGGAAACGCAGCCTGTGACTTCTTTCTCAAGCTTGTTCCCCACAGACTGTGCCCATCCATCCCAGCGGAGAGTGAAATCGCTTCTCAGAGTGAAATCGCTTCTCACGTCCTTGTGAGCAGCTGCTCTGGGAGTGGCCACAGTTTGGAAAGAGTCAATTCATCAAGAATGAGACTATAGAATCGTGCTTTTAAATGTATTTATGGTTATTTACGATTATTCTCTGTGTTTGTATCCTTGGCATGTATTAACATAAATCCTTTCCTTTGCCCACATGCACACACCCCTGGGTAGGGCCAGCTACCCAGTGATGAACAACCTCCACAAGTGGAGCCACCAACTGAGAGTCAGGAGATTACACCTGGGCAAGACAATGAAGATGAAAGAGCACCTGAGGTTCAAGGTGAAGGGAAAGGGAGGAAGAATGCCCGTGGGGGAAAGGGATCGGTGTGTCTGGTGTATTGTGACATAGCGGAACTGTGGATGGACACCAATGAAAGGCATTCAAACATTCCGCGCAAATGGGCTGAAAAGGTGAACAGAGTATATTTTCCAGCTTCTTGCACTCTTTCACTATAATGACTTTTGTCGTTTTCTGCAAGATTTCTTTTGTGTGTGCTTGAAAAGACAGCCAGTCTAAATCAGAGGAAACTGTAATTTTCACTACAAAAGTGTACATTCGTCCACTCGTTTAATTTGTTCTTCTTAGAACTTGGTTGAATGGCTTCTCAGTCATTGCATCAAAAGTGTAAGCAACTTTTATGAGCGTGGGCAGAGTGCAAAGTCAGCATATCCTATAACACATGAAGTAAAACCGATTTGCATCAGGAAGGTAGCTTCCTTTTAAGATGAGAAAACTGAGGCTACGTCAGCACTTGACTCACTGACACAGAAGTCATACTTCATTCCAAGCTTTGTGGGCTCCTGTCATCTGTGTTGGTGTGTGAAGGAGTGAATGATTTTGTATCAAATGCTACATTGTCAGATGTGTCTGTATGGTCACGTAGCTCATTGCTGCCATGAAAATAGATGCAGTTCAATGGAGCAGCATAGAGACTCCTGAAATGAGTTCAGAGAATGTAGGCTGCTGTATGCCCTGATTCCATGTTTTTGTTATGGTAAGTTTGGTAAAAGCTGGACAATTCCGAATTCTGGCACATAGGTAACGATAGGAGTGTGACTTTTAAAAGTGATGTAAAAGGGGTTTAAATAGTTTTAACATTAGGAAATGCAAAAAATACCTTAAAATTATTATGAAACAGAAATTATTTCTTCTAACTCTATAGTATTTTCACCAAACATTTTTAGTAAGTTATTTACATGAATCAGGTCACGGATTCTTGTCCGAATTCTCTGTTGAGAGGTTTCCGCAGTATGACTGACACTACAGTCCATTCATTTCTTTCCACTCTACTTTCCTTCATCTCACTGTGAGGCAGATGTTTTGATGTTTATCACTAATAATTTGTTTTTATTTTTCCTCCTTTTCTGAATGGGATTCATTTATCGAAATGAGGGCCCTGCACGTAAATATAACTAGTTATTTTGAGATAGTAAGTTTTGGATTATTGTAGTAAGCGGATGAGGTCACTACCATAAGGGTTGTTATAGGCCCCCAAATGCACTCAGTTACACCTGCGGTAAATCACGTTTCATTGTAATCACAACACCATGGATGGCGTAGCCCTCAGACTTCCTGGACAGAGCTGAGGCTCTCTATTCTTAGTACTAGATTGCAACATACGGGAAATACAGATGTCTGTGCTTTATCTTCAGACTGTCATTTAAAATAAGTTTTCATATTACAGGAAAACAAAGATACGCAGTGCATCTTGACGTCACACTTCTTCTCCCAAAAAATACAGGCTTTTATTGCTATCAGCTGGAGGAATGATGATTTTAATTTACTTGTTTATATGCCATGGACATTGGTCAAAAGGAGAACTTTTTTTTCTTCTTAAGATTCTGACCCAGAAGCTGATCTCCAGGACCTGGCTCTCGCTAAGACAGGTCGTGAGGGCAAAGTCCAAGGGGAGAGTGTACCAAATTTACAGCCCTTTCAAATGCCAGCAGCAGGTATGTTATCCATTACAAATGCAACTTGTGTCTTTTCTTCGCAATCCCATCTCCGATACTATAGAGGTACCATGCTGTAACGTTAATAGAGTCATATATAAAGATCACTTGTAATAGATTTCTGCCGCAAGGGCCTGACTGCCTGACTTACAGACTGTCAGAGATAGAAACAAATAATGTCAAAGCTATATTAAATTATAAAATACAAAAACACATTGTTACCTTTGAGTACAAGTCCTATCACTAACAACAGTAATTTTCAGATTCTTTTATAATTCCTGCATTTAAGAAACACGTGAATGCATTTGTCATCAATATCAGGTTGTCTGAAATATGCTGAGGCACTGAAGTACGTTCTAGTACCAGTTCTAAAATCATGTGTGTTTCTCTGGGACAATCTCATAACTTCAAAAACACCTTTACTCTTTTATAAATAGTGAAATCAAGTCAGATACATTAAAATCATTAGGAAAGGTGATGTTTGCCTTCTCTGGTACTCTTGAATAGAATACAGAGAATACAAAGTTGCTCTTTTTCATGACTTATACAGTGTCACCCTGAAAATAACCCCCAGCCGAACAATCAGCGCTAATGTGTCTTTTGGATCAGAAATTAATAGGAGACCCGGTGTTACATTTTATCATATTATGTTCCGTTATGTTGTATTCTATTCTATTTTATTATATTACATCACATTATATTATGCAAGACCAGGTCTTATAGAAAAATGAGACCAGGTCTTATATTAACATTTGGTCCAAAAGACACCTTAGAGCTGATTCTGCGGCAAGGTCTCATTTTCAGGGAAACACGGTACGAGAAACTATCATCTTGAGTCACATATTCAGATCTGAGTTGAGACTTCATAGTTAATAAGATAATCAGTAAACACTTCCCTTGAAGTTCCTTTTTCTTTATGGAGACCCGCATAGATTCTGTGCAAGTGTGGCCTCTGGGCTAGTAATAACAATCGCATAATAAATCTTTTGCCCAATGAAGCCTCACATGACAGTGTCATGAAATGGCAAGAGGAAGTCTCTTTGCTAGTTTCTGTGTCCGGTCCAGTAGAGAGAATGCAGACAAGCACTGATGCTCCAGGCTGGAGTGAGTGAGATACCTGTGCTGAGCGTGCTCAGTCACCACTGTCAGTTATTGACTGACTTTCCATTACACATGTATGGACCACGTGGTATGGTCACCTGTAACTATGCCACATGTGACATGTTGGTACACTCTCTCTCGCAAAAACGAATTATTATGATTTGAAGTTCAAGGACTATAAGCTTCATAAATTCAGAGTAGTCAACTTAAGGCTGTTTACTGGTCAAATGGAAGCTGTTCTCCAGAAAAAGGTCAGGCAAAGAGTGAGGGTGAGGACTCGGAGGGTCCTGATCGTCAAAGGCAAGATTTTCCCAATCTCCAGCGGATTGATGTGCTGGAAGCAGTTATGAGACCCAATTAGAATGCAAGTTGTTTGGTTTCCGACTTTCACAATACAGAGATGACATTTCTGTAGAGCTCGCATGAAAAGATTTTTGAATGGTAGTTCAGACCCCAAATGCCTGACTGCCTGACTCCCACTCTGTCACTTACAGAAACGACTTGGGGCAAAGATATATTGAACTATAAAATTTGAAAAACTGTTCTTAGTTTTTGGTCCATTTATATGCCATGTTGGTAGTTTAACCAATAGCAAATAATTTTCTATTTCTTGTATACTTCCTTCTTTTAACAGATACATAAGCATTTGAAATACTTTTCAGTTTGTGTAACATATGCTGAGATAAACAACTGGTCTCTAGTATCAGCTTGAATATAACGTGTGGGATTCTGGGAGAACCCCTTAACTTCTAAACCGATAGCTCCTCTTACATACATAGTAAATTCAAATCCAGATGTACAAAAGTCCTTCTCAATGTTGGTGTTTGTGTTCTCTAGTTCTCTTGTATGTAACACATGGAATACAGAGACATTCTGTTTTTCCATGACTTATTTATAATAGTGTAACATCTTGAGAGACATTTCAGGATTTCATTGCAACTAAGATGATGAGTAAACAGTATTACCTGACCTTTAACTTTTTTCCTTTCTTTTTTTTTTCGTATTCACACCTGTATACTTTCTCTTCGATTCTGACAAACTTTGAATTCTTCTGGCTCTTAGAACATAATTGCACTTTAAGTCCTTTCCCCAAAGGGCCCCAAATGCCCAAATTGAAAAATGGCACGAATTATCTAGTTGCTATATTCTGTGTCTGATCAGGAAGAGAGAATGCAAGCAGTCACGGGTGTCCAGGCCATTGGGAGTGAGGTCCCTGTACTAAGCACGCTCCCTGTCCCCACTGTCAGTGTAAGTGAGTTACTGTCAGGAATGAAAATGTGCGCACTGTGACAGTATCACCTGTAAGCATATCAAACGTGTCATAGTGTAAGTTCGTGCACCCAGCAATCAATTGATAACATTTCAGGCTCAAAGACTACAGCCTTAATAATTTCTGAGTAACCAATTAAGTATGCTTAGTCTTTAAACTTGCAACGTTTTTTTTAAAATATCACGATTGTGTATTTCTGGTGTGGCGGTTTCTACAATCTGCAGATTTAACAATGATTGCTAGAAGGAATCAATAGATTCCTAAAAGAAAAATGCACAGAGATAGTATTAGCCAAAAGGATTATGGAAAAAATCTGAATCATGTTTATTACCATAGAGAATGCTGTACAGAGTGTCCTAAATTCCCTTACTTCTTTGTCCCATAGTGTGAATTGGAAAGAGAAAGAGCAAGGGAATGGTATGACTTGCCTCTAACAGGGTCTGATACGTGCATTCTTTGTCCCTTTGTCACTTCTTACATATGTGTTGCATTACTCAGTTCTCATATTCCATTAAATAATAAAAATATTCATAATTAACGAAAGACAATGCAACTGCCATTTTCACAGTCACGTTATGATATTTTTAGTGTGGAACATAGAGTAATTACTGATTAAAGGTTACATGAAAATATCAATGAAACATCTTTATGTAAAAAATGGCACATCACAATTTCTGCCTGTTGTTTATAATACACTTTCAAATTTTCCCTACATTACGTAGTGGAAAACAATAAATACAAACGTTACGTAATATATGAATACCAGGGAAGTAGGAACATCCCTATGAGTAAAAACTGTCAACTCGGGAATCGTTAAATCCAGGGAATGTCATGTCATCAGTAAAGCAACGAGCCTGGGCTGTCTGGTTCACTGCTCACAAATGCCCTTCCTAAAATTTCCTCTGCTGAGGATGTTCCTATAAAATGTTAGAATATGCGTTTTCATGTCTCAGGGACAGTGAAGGCCCCAAGACTGTTTTTGACTCTATGAGATTATTGCATGTCACGTGGGCATCACTTGATTGGGACAGGTGACCGATACAGACTGGAGCGCCGCATTGGAGCTCCGGATTAATTCCACAGGGCATTCCCTGGTCCTAACACTGGAGGATAGAACTGAAGATGAAGCCAGTCTCGAGGTGGCTTCTTCTGTATGTCCTTAGTTGTTGGACTTTGGTTTATCTAGATTTCAGGAGATTCTCAATGATGGTTGTTCTATAACTTAGTTGTTACTTTGATATGGTCATGAGAGGACGCAAGCACAGTATTTACCTACAAGATCATATTCACCTGAAATCTGTGAAAACGTTTTCTCATAAGGGCCTGACCTGGAAACTGATCTCCAGAACCTGGCTCAGCCGAACATTGCGGATGAGGGCAGTGATGGTCCTGACGCCATGGAGGACATTTTACCAAAACTAGAGTCCATTTATATGCCAGAAGCAGGTACGTTACTCATAGGAGTACAGTTTTGGGGGTTTCTGTTATGCAGAAGCACAGCGTTACTAATATAGAGATAACATAGTCTAGTATTAATAGAGCTCACCTAGAAAGATTTTTGAAGTGTATTTCAGGCCCCAAAGGCCACACTGCCAGACTTACAGTCTATCAGCTACAGAAACGGGTTGAAGCTAAGCTGTATCCAATTATAAAAGTATGCAAACTATGATATTATCACCTCTAACCATATCAAATGTGTCGCATATGGATTTCTGCCTTCGCAAAGCGATTGTTTGCATTTCAAGTTCAAAGACTATCACCTTAATAATTTCTGAGTAATCAACTTAGTATGCACACGTTTGCAATTGATAACCTTTTCTATTAGGGCCTGATGTGGAAAGTGATGTCCCGTACCTGACTCAGCCGAACACTGGGGATGAAGGCAGCGAAGGTCCTGATGTCATGGAGGACATTTTACCAAAACTAGAGTCCATTTCTATGCCAGAAGAAGGTTTCTACCTAGAAGAATACACTTTACAGGGTATCTGTTTTCCACAAGCACGTCTTTAACGATGTAGAGTAACATACTGTAACTTTAATAAAGCTCAGATCTACATATTTTTGCCGAGTAATTGATAGGCCAGCTGGCTGTCTGCCTGACTTACGTTCTATCAGATACAGAAACGATGAGTGTCAAGGCTAATTGAATTATAAAATATGAAAGCCTTTTGTTACTTTTCATCCTTTGTACCTTGAGCCACCACTAAAAATTTCAGAAGCTTCTATAATTTTTGCCTATATCTAATACATCATGCATTTGATGTATTTGTCACTTGGTGTGAAACAAGCTGAGGTTCGGAAGTACCAGCTTTAATGTAATGTGTGAGATTCTGGGAGCACCCCTTAACTTCTACACGGTTTTTTACCCTTATATAAATTGTGAACAAATCAGACATATATTAATAAAAACCATCTTCAGTGCTGTTTTGTTGTGTTCTCTAGCTCTTGTGTATGTAATACATAGAACACAAAGACATTCTGTTTTTCATGACTTATTTATGATTGATGACATATCACCTTGTACCAGATTTTAAGATTTCACTACAACTAAGATAATGAAATAAGTCCGCTTTACGTGTCTGTTTCTGTATGGAGACCTGTATCCATGTGCTCAGATTCTGTCAAATTCTGACTTCTTCTGACTCTTCGAAAACAAATTTTAAATCTTTTTCCCCAGAAAGCCTCAAATGACTGAGTCATGAAATTGCCAGAAATAGACTAGTTTCTATTTTCTGTGTCTCAAACAGTACAGAGTGTTCATGCTGTTACCGATGACCAGGAGGCGATGCATAAGATACCTGCGCTAAGCGTGGTCTCCTTCATCACCGTCATTCTTGTGATTCCCTCTAATTTGAATGCGGAGACTAGGATATAATCACCTCTAACCGTATCAGCTGGGGCATCGTATATGCTTCTGTGTCGAAATGTCAATTGCTTAGATTTGAAATTCAAAAAACTATAAACTTAATATTTGCTGGGTAATGAACTTAGGTATGCTGGCCGTTCACATTTATAACATCTCTTAAGGGCTTGATCCGGAAGATGGTCTCCAGGAACTGGCTCAGCCGAGGATTGACCGAGAGGGCAGAGATGGTCCAGATGTCACGCAGGA
Source organism: Rhinolophus hipposideros (assembly GCF_964194185.1). Taxonomy (NCBI): domain Eukaryota; kingdom Metazoa; phylum Chordata; class Mammalia; order Chiroptera; family Rhinolophidae; genus Rhinolophus; species Rhinolophus hipposideros. The sequence continues at coordinate 85,291,874 of NC_138046.1, read as the reverse complement.
GCTTGTCTCTAAGCTAGAAACCATTCACATGCTGGAAGCAGGTATGTTATGCAATAAGAATCCTATTTATCCGTTTACCAAATCACTGACCATGAATTCGAGAGCTTTTGAATTTCAAGGCAGCATTTTATATTTTGGGAAGAACTTGCCTCAGATTAGTCTTCTAACCTTTTTACTGCTCATTTGCCGAAGCATTTCATTAGACTATTTACCTTAAGAGAGTTTTCAGACTACTTCCAGGAGCCTGTTAGACATAGCGAAAATGTATTCATAGGCATAGCGTAGCCTAGAAATGTACGTGTTATTACATAGCTACCAAATTGCTTGAGTATCCAATATCAAAGTTCAGGAAAAAAACCCACAGCAGAGCAAACCAAAGGGATAGGATACGAGATAAGTAATAAAAGTTTAAATCTTTGGGAAAAGTAAACATAATTTCACTAGTAAATCAAGAAATGGTTCTTCTGAAAAATATTTGTGAAGAAATTAAGCACTAAGGACACTGAAAAACTTTTGTGAATATTGTCCATGCGTAGCATGATCTTGAAGAATTTGCAAGAAATCCAAGTACACAGGGTAGGGAATATGATTGAGACACTGACAGATATTGATTGTTTTATATAATTGAAAGTGAATACATTCTTGACCTCTAAAGTAATATTTTCAAAATATGAAAGGAATGGTTGATATTCTAGGAAAATATATGTTATTTAATACATCCCATTAATACTCGAATATCTGAACATCACAGATATCATAGGAGTGCTTTGGAAATTCATCAGACTTGTCCCTCAAAAGGTCTTATTTTACTTAAGATCAAGGTAGCGTATGCTTGAAAATTGATGAGAATAGATGTTGAAGCATTCTCCTCACAAAAGGTAAATAACTATGTGAGGTGTTGGATGTGTTAATTACTTCCTTTTGTCTTAGTAATCATTCCACAATGTATAGATACATCAAATCACCATGTTTTATACTTTAAATACATGCAATCATATTTATTACTTTTTCCTGAATAAAAATTTACGGAGCAATGTTTTTGGAAGAAAATTTACCTTCTAGATATCTTACTGTTTCTCTCATTCTCTTTCCTTATCGCGCCCTCTCTTCATTCTTCTTCTTCATGCTTTTCATTTTTTTTTTGCCATGACATACTCCTTGGCATATATGTTCTTCACATTTTGCTGTCAGAAATGACGGTAATGACTTAAAATGAGAGTGATTCTATAATTTATTATATAAACTGAAATACTTTCAAATGTGGAAAAGACATTATTTATTATTACGCTTGGACTACAGGTGAAAATGGGGACACATTAATACCCCACTTACGCAATCACACGATGGCTAAAATGGCCCAAAGATACGTTTTTCCATTCCTGCAACAGAGAGAAAACACAAATGTAGTACTGGACTTTGTATTTACTTCACTTGAGCAGTAACCAATGTGACATTACTGTTTTAAGTATGTTATGCTCAGTAAATTATTTCAGTCAAAGCAGTTAATCGATATATTCTTGTAAATTTCTTTTCTCTCAGGATTTATGGGGTGTTGCTTGGATTTTTAGTAAAAGGATACGCAATTTTTGCTTTCTGTTTGACACTTCCATTTAACATTTCTATTTTGTGTCATGTGTTCTGTACAAAAACATTGATTTCATTTCCTTGTACCAATAGAAAGATTCTCGTGCTAAAGAGTGGTGGTAAATGATCTGCTTTGAAGTCTTTTTTTTATGAAACCAGAGCTGCAGTGTCCTTTGTACACCTTCAGTGTAATCTCAATGACACTCTGCTAAGATGTGTTCCCACCTGTCATGTTTCTCTTCCAGGGGAAGGGCAAGCAAAGGATTAAGGAAGGTGAGCTGAAAACATGAAAACTACAACGTGGGATATCAGACTATGAAAATTTTCTCAGTAAAGTTTTTTTGCTTTCCCCGAAGAGCATCACCAATCTATTGTTAAGTGGATGTCTAAGCGGTTGATACTATTGAAAATTGTATTGTTTTTTGTAATTTTATGTCCTGATTGAAGTTGTATATACAGACATATCTGCAGATTGGTATTTCTCCAGCAACCTTGCAAAATCTGCTTATGAATTCTGAAAGCTTATGTTAGATCCTTTTGGAATTTCACCATGCACAGATCATTTGTGAGAACGAGCAGAGTTTTGTGCTCTTTGAAACATGTTGTCTTTTTTTCCCTTTTCTCATTTTACAACCTTGGACAGAGCCAGCCAGTACGGTGTGAATAGAAGCGGTAATAGTGGGCCATGTTTCTCTTGTCTTTGATAGGAAATGCAAAATTTCAACAATTCGCCAAGTTACTGTGAAGCAGAGGAAGTTCCACTGCAGTCCTGGGTTGCTAACAATATATATCTTCAATAAATGTTGACTTTTCATCAAACACTTGTGCATTTATTGAGATAATTGAAGGATGTGCTCCTCCAACAGTCTGTTAATGTCCTGAATTACACAGGAAGGTTCCTATGTTTAAACCAAGGTTGCCTTCTTACGGCGGTAAATTGGGTCATGATATATTATTTTTACCAATAATCTACACATTAGTGTTATGTGTTTAGGATGTTCGTGTATGACCTCCTGAGTGACTAGCGTGTGCTTTTAGGTCATGCATTTTGGAATCACGGTTACACTGGATGCCTCCAGTGAATTGGTTTGTACAAACTCTTTTAGTCTCTGGCAGGGAACGCAGTGCAAGGCTGGGAGGAGTGTAGCGCCAGCTTTCCCTTGTTCCGCTGTTTCTGGATTTGATCTCTCTTGTTAGTACTGGACCCCACTAACAGGTGAGTGACAGGGAAGCTCCAGGTCCCCATCCCTTCAGCCTGGGTGAGGTGCCGTCTTCCCCGCAAGATACCTCTAGTGGTGCTGTGGCTCTGAAAGCACCTGCTCCCGTTTCTGTGATGATGTTAGTCTCCCACACACACTAAGTTACACGTCATGTCTCTGCTAAGTTGCCTGGATAATTTCTATCTGTGCCCCGTGGTGGGGAATGGCCTGCCCGATCCTTCAGCTGTGTCCAGTTATGGCAATACATCCGTGCAATGAGTTCTATACTAATCCCATGAATAATAATAACTCACATTTGCAGGGTATGTGCTGTGTGCTGGCCACTTCCCTGAGCTAGGTTCCATACATTTATGACATCATTCCATCCTCAGAAGAAAGTAAGCCAGAATGCAAAGAAAATTTACATTTGATCACCGCACAGTTTGATAAAAGTTGAGATGACAGTCTTCAGGCCCTCTAGCTCCCAATTCCAGCCTAGGGTAACAGCTTTCTGAGGCATCGCCGGGAACCACTACGGTCCCATTTTTTCTCATTGTCTGTAGATTTGATTACATAGGAGCTGGCGAGGGAACAGTAGAGTTGTTGTGGGGACAAGGAAGTCGAGAAATCCAGGCCCACTAGGGACAGTCCACCTGCTGATGGCAGCTGTGGCTCGTCCTGGGTAAAGGGATGGACCCCAATACCCGGTGTCAGGGCCCTCAGCCACAGGCAGCGTGGCTGGTTGGCGGGGCTCAGCAGGGATGGCAGGGTTTATGGGCCACCTCCTGTGGATGTGGGGTTCACACTAAACCCATAGGGAAGGATGCCTAACTCACCATGACCAGAGGCCAGCAGGATTGGTCATAATACAGTTTTTCCAGGACTCAGACCCGAGAGGTCATTCTCAGAATCCCTCAGCTCCGGAGTCCGTTGCCATCCCTAGAGCGAACCTCCCTCCCTCATAAGGACATGACGGTGACTGCAGACAGGAGGGTCTCCAATTCCTCTAGCCTCTCTCCTACAAGATGGATGGAATAGATGTTGCAGAATCATCTCCCCAAATCCCCTTTCGTGTGCCTTTTGCGTAGGTAAAGCCAAAACAGTGAGACACCAGTGCTTGGCGATAGAGCAATTGTTACTCGATTTGGACAAATGAAAGGACGGAACAGCTAGAGTTCCCAAATACTTCTCCCAAATCGCAAATGGAGACAGTGTTTTTGCGGCTAGGGAGTAGAAGATGGGAATCTCCGGGGAACTGAGAGAGAAGTCTGTGTGACACTTTTTCATATCAGACTCCTGAGCATCAGCAGCTGGTCACAGCTACCATGCAGGTATTCTTTCTTACATCAACATAACTCATAAATTCTGCTCCACACCCAGAAGTTATCTCCTCCTGATTGCAAACAAACAGCACATCAGCAACACAAAATGCCATTAGGATAACACGGGTTGCTGGGGAGAAGAATCAGGATGCTGTGGACTGTCTCATCATTGTGAGTCAGTGATGTTATCTTTCAAGCAAACAGCAGAAACCAGACAATGAGTACCGCCTTGATTAGGCTGTCGTTGCTGTGTGGTTGCCCCGGTAGAGATTTTGAGAATCTCAAGCAAAGTGTATTTCAAACATTTCTCCAGGAACTTGCTTTACATGTAGTCCTTCAGAACATGACTAACATACATTCGTTTTTATTTTTTCAACCAACAATTTATCATCATTTCTTTTCATCTGTACTATTATGTTCTGCATACTGTTCCTTAACATTTGTTTTTACTTTATTATGTAGTTTGGATCTCTTTCAATATCGGTGTCTACAGATGTACCTATTTGTATTATTAGTCAGCTGGGGCTACCGTAACAAAGTATCAGAATGGGTGGCTATGACAGCGGGAAGGTTTTTTCAAATTCAGTTTACATTCATTATTATTTTGCATTAGTTTCAAGTAACAGCAGAATACGTAGACATTTCTATACTTTGTGAAATCATCTCCCAGTAATCTAGTACATGAACGTACTTTCCTCATCTTTGATTGTAAGCTGTGTGACACCTGAAGCAGTTCAAATATTTAGTGAAAGCCAATATCTATATGCTCATTAACAAATAAATGATTTCACTCTCACTGCCAAAAATGCAAGGGGCATTAAGAACACAAGGGGCTCGGCTACCCAGAAACTCAGTGTCACTGGCCACACGGCAGCCATGAGCTGAATATTTGTGGCCCTGTGTCCCAGGGTGCAGCCTGTAGGCTATCCGGGGAGGTCTGTGAGGCCTCTGAGTGAATGGGAGCTACGAGCTAGGGTAGCACTTCCACTTCCCTGAGCTGCTGGTGTCTATGTCCTCTCGTGTGACTGGGTCTCCGGTGAAGGTCTCTGAAACGTTGGTGGGTCTGTCCCAGCGTGTGAGGTCCCTGAACTCTGAAGAGGAGTCTTTCTTGGTCCAGAGCGTTGGTCTCTAAGCTGTTCATGGAACTGCATCCCGGGATGTCTGTGAGAGCAAAGCAGGAAGGACCTTACTTACTATGTGCTCTATCTAGGTATGTGATTTCACCTTTGCTGAGGTTTCTCCCATCCCTGCCCTGGTGCCACAGAGATGAAATGTCAGGGTGTCCCTCCTCAGGGAGGGCAGTCCTCGGTCATGTGCAGCTCGAGGAGCCCATGGTGACCATACTGATAAGAGTAGTAACTGCTGACATCACCCCACCTTTGCTCAGGGCCATGAGACAAACCTATGGGCACATATTAACTCAGGAAATTGGCCCGAATACTTAAGAACAGGGGCCTGGGCCCAGTGTGCACAGAAGGTCTCAGCTTTTGAGGAGGGAGTAAGTGGTAGTAACGGGGTCTCCTTGGAGGAGGCAGGGGAAGGCTCAGCACAGCCCAGGCCAGGTGGGGGAGCCAAGGAAGGGGAACGGGAGAGGTTTGCTCAGGGTCACAAGGACTCTGGGACTAACCCACTGTCAGAAGTCTGACTCTCTGCCTCTTGCTCTCCCAGCGGGCTTGGTACTAGGTATACGGAATAGAATCCTCACATTACCTGTGGAGATGGTGGTGGAAGGTAGACAGGAAACACGCATGCAGGAGGGGAAATACCTCACATTCATGCACTTCCACAAGGTGCACTGCTAATGTACAGGTCCCTCCCCCCCTTTACATCATCCTATTGGCATGGAGATCAGCAGGAGGGCAGTCAAGAGCTTGAGTGGGTGTGAGGGACCCTGTTTACAACACGATGCTCCCCATAACTACACCATGTCCTTCTCCTCAGGGGCAGAGGTGCTCATGATTGTGAAGACAGCGTGACTGAGGCACAGGCCATGGGCAGCTGAGTCATTCCCTAGACACTGTCCCTGGGGAGGGGCGTCCTTTCCCCGGAAAGACGGGCACATCATCCAATAGCAGCGCTGTGGGCCCAGAGGTGGTGACTAATTCCATGGGAACAGTGACTTGGCAGTAATAATCTGTTTCTGTCTCTGGAATGCTCTCTCTTTCTTTCTGACTTCTCTGTCCCAGTTTCTGTGTCCCTCTAACACACCGGCCTGGGTTTGAACACATGTACGCCGTGAAGGCCCTTCCTCCTCCTCCTGAGAGTATCATAGATCCTTTTTTGTTGTTCTTAAAGTTTTTTTTATTACTTTCAGGCATGCAAAGCAACATAATAGTTAGAAATTTACACCCCTCACAAAGTTATAACTCCTCTGCCACAAGCTACTACCCCTCTGACATTTTATGTAGCTGTTATAATGCCACCGACTATTTCCCTATGTTGTACTCCATATCCTGTGACTATATATACCCATATATTTAGTTAGACTTTACAGTCAACATTTTTTACCTCAGCTTCCGGTGTATTACGCATTGTTCAGGCATGTACACAGTCTATGACGTGATTACCCTGAAAAGTCCAGTGCCCATCTGGCACCTTCCATGATTTACAACATTGTTGATTATATGTATTAACTACCAATTCATATTTCTCAATATCTTTTTCACCCCCGATCACTTTCCGGTCTACACCCTGATAGATCTAGTACCTATCTGGCACCATAACGAGTTATTACAATATTATTGACTATATGCCTTATGCTATACCCTACATTCCCATGACTACTGTGAAGCAATCAATTTGAACTTCTTAATCCCTCCACCTTTCACCTATCCTTAACCCCCGTCCCGACTTCAAGAAGTTCCTCTAATATTCCCTGTAATACTGGTTTGGTGGTGATGAACTCCTTCAGCTTTTTCCTGTCTGGGAAGCTCCTTATCTACCCTTCAATACTAAACGATAACTTTGCTGGGTAGGGTAATCTTGGTTGTAGGTCCTTGCTTTTCATCACATGAAATATTTCCTGCCAATCCCTTCTTGCCTGCAGTTCCTGCTGAGAAATGAGCTGCCAGTCTTATGGCGGCTCCGTTATAGGTAACTAACTGCTCTTCTCTTGCTATTTTTAGGATTCTCTCTTTGTCTTTAACGTTTGTCCCTTTAATTATGATGTGTCTTTTTGCTGGCCTCTTCGGGTTCATCTTGTTTGGGACTCTCTGTGCTTTCTGGACTTGTCTGTCTATCTCCATCACCAGGTTAGGGAAGTTTTCTGTCATTATTTCTGCAAATATGTTTTCAACTGCTTGTCTCTATGTTCACCTTCTGGTACCCCTATAATGCCAATGTTGGTACGCTGGATATTGTCTCAAAGTCCCCTTAAACTCTCCTCAGTTTTTTTGATTGTTTTTCACTTGCTGCTCTGGTTGGGTATTTTCTACTACCTTATCTTCTACATCGCTGGCTGCATCCTCGGCTTCATCTAGTCTACTGATGATTGCCTGAAATATATTCTTCACTTCCGTCATTGTGTCCTTTATTTTTCACTCATTCTTTTTCATGGTTTTCATGTCCATTTTTATGCTTCCTGTCTCTCTGTTGAAGTTTTCCCTGATATCATTGAGCATCCTTATAACCAGTGTTTGGAAATCTGCATCTGACACATAGGTTATCTCCAATTCATTTAGTACTTTTTCTGGAATGTTGTTCTTTTTTTTCATGTGGAACATGTTTCTTTGTCTCCCAATGTTAGATGCCTCCGTGTGTTTCCTTCTATGAAGTACGGTTGGGCTGCTATATATTCTGCTCTTAGTAGAGTGGCCTTGGGTACGAGGTGTGCTAAGAGGTTCAGTGGCACCCTCTTTCTGGTCCCTCTCTTACACTGGCCTGGGCGTGACCTCACCTACACCAAGAGGGCCCTTGCTCCTCCTCTCCTAAGGACATCGTTCTTCTGTGTGTATCTCAGTGGGGACCAATTACAAGAGTCCCCCTGAGTGCACAGGATTGTCCAGGGAAGGCACGGTCAGACGTCAAGAGTTTGGGGAAGGGTTTTTCGTTGGGGCAAACCGGGAGCTCCTCCCCTTCCATTTGCTGAACTAGACCTCTGACCTCTGACACAATCATGAGTCTTCTGTGCTAAGAACCCTCCCGTGAATCGCTGAGAGGAAGTGAACTTCCACGCCACTCGTTCAACAGCCCAGATAACACTATGTGATGTGTTACCTTCCTGAACTCATGTCCTGTGTCTCCTTAGGTCATGCTGTGCCAGCCACCCGGTTCCTCATGCACTGTAGCCTGAGTTCCACTCCCACACCTTTCCACTGGTCTGACCGGTATCTAGGATGTTTTTCACCCACATATCCCTCTCCTTGCCTATCTGCTCAAATGTCACGTACATGGGAAATTTTCTCCGCACCACTCTCTCTGGCAATATTCACGCCTTTAATTTCTTTATTCACATTCAATTTTAATCACAGCCATTACCAACAGCTGACAAATTACAAAGATTTCTCTGCTACATGATCCCACTACAATTTAAGTGTCAGGCGGGGCGTCCGGCAGGGTCTCTGGTCCAGTTCCCCACATAAGAACGCTGGAAATGGTGAGGCCAAAAAGGAACACCCATGGAGCCATAAGTAGGGGAGTCATATCACTACATTCTCGCCGGCGGCATCCGCCTCTCTGCAATCCACTCTTGCTAGCCCCCATTTTTTCGCTAGCCCCCATTTTTTCTGCTAGCGTAGCCACACCAGTTATATTAGTGGCCAATGGCTTCCGGGTTATAGCTGATGGCCAACTAGCCACAGCTGATGGCCATCTGATCGCAGTTGATGGCCATTTACTACCCTAGGCAGCACCTTTCTATGTGAGGCCGAGAGCCTGGAAACTGCTTTCTGGGGCTCTGTCCCCACAGTAAGCTACCTAAAGGTAAGATGTTGTTTATTCTCTTTTCCTACGACTGCATTCCTACCTCCCATTACTGTACCTGACACTTAATTTGGAGAGACGAAACGTGATCATGGAAAAAAAAGAGTTGGAATAAACATTACGAAGAGAGACACATAAAATAGAGTCGGAGGCTTTTGGGGAAAGTGGGGCCTATGCACAGCTGGTGCCTCAGTCTCAGAGCAGCTCTGAAGTTGCGAACCTGAGAGAACTCAGTCCCAGGTCAGCCATCAATATCCGGGAACAACAACTGCTGTATGGACACATATAAACTCTACCCCCATCTTGGAGTTTTGAGTTACTCCTTTGCTTATTGGAACTAACCAACCCTTGCTAAATTAGCCAGCAGTCCTTCATTTGCATGAGAGAATTACACTTTGTGGTTTTTGCCTTTATAATCACTACGTTTCTTTGACTCCTCAGAGAGCAGTTTGCTTTGCTAAGTGGTTGTGTGTTTCCAGGGCTGAAACTCTTTTCACTCTTGCAAGTAATTTCCTTTCTTGATTAAGCCTTAAGCTCTTCATTCTTTACCCAGTGAATCAGGGAATAAACAAACAAGTGCAAAGTGGTGGCAAGAGGCATAGTTACACAGGCCGAGGGTCTGCTAGGTAACATGTCCAGGCGTGACAGGATTGTGACGAAGCACCTGGTCTGTATGTAACCTAACCTGTCCATTGGCCCCTGGGAGATGGCCTCTTCCCTAACAAAACCAGATGACCCGCCATCCCTCTCACCTATTGCTGACAGTCAAGGACTGCAGCCTGTCCCACACCAGGCCTTCTAACCCCAGTCGGGAGGTCTAGCCCTTCTGCGCTTGGGGGACTGTGGCGCGGTTGCCCCACTAGATGTATTCTGCAGTTACCAAGGAGACAGAAGCCAGCACAACCCTCCGCACAGAGAAAAGCTTTTACGGCTCCCTGGTATTAGAGTGGCCAATGCAGGGAGCTACATTTCAGGTCACAAAGACGTTTCCAAGAATGCAAGAGTGCAGCGAACTGGGGTTTTCATCCTGCCTTTGCCTTCCCACCCTTTGGGGACCAGCCTAGAACGGTCCCTGCATCCCTATGGATGAGCCAGTTCCGGTCCTTTTCCTACAGACACAGCAAAATTGAAAGGGGCAATATGATAATACAACATTCAACTCCCCATTTATACATGGAACATCTTAGAAGAAATGGATCGATTACCCATAAACCATGAACTACAAAAACTCACCCAGGTGTGAATAGTCCAATATATTTTAAAGAAATGAAATCGGTAGTTAAAAACCTTGGGGGGGAAAAGCCAGAGAGTAAATACCAGAAACAAACAATTCATGCGATTTAGATCTGGCACCATTTTGAGAAGTGTGATGAAATCCCAGGCCATCGACTCCGACCCCACCCACGTGAATCATCCCTTTGTCCAGTTCTAAAAGGATCCTGGGACTGGCAGCACCTACAATCACTTAGAAGTCGTCTGGTATATCAGACTGACTGTTGATGTATTACAGTGCTTGTGTGCAAGTGACCCTTATTTTACTTAACAAGGGCCCCAAAGCGGAAGAGCAGGGTTGCTGACAAACCAGATATGCCAAAGGGAAGCTGTAAAGTGCATGTATGTATAGGAGAAACAAAGTATGTAGGCTTCGGTGCTACCTATGGTTTAAGGCATCCACTGGGGGTCTCGGAATATACTCCCCATGGATAAGGGGAACTAGTGTAACTCACAGAATATAGTGAAAACAATCACTTAAGAAATCAAAATGTTCCATTAGAAAATATCCATACCATAGAAAGAAAGCTGTAAAGGAGGCACCAAAGAACAAACAGAGAAGAGACACAGAAAAAAAGAAAAGTATAATGGCAGATTGGAGTCTACCTACATCAATAAGATCATTAAATGAAATCAGATTAAACAATCCAGTCAAAACGCAGACATTGACAGTCTCGATTTGAAAAAGCAAGATGAAGGTACATGACGGCTATGGGAGACACAGTTTACATTCCAAGATACAAACAGATCACCAGTGAACTAGGGGACAAGATATATCAAACAACCAGCAACCCCAAGAAAACTTCAGGGGGCATCCTCATATCAGGCATTTAAATTTTAATGTTAAACATATATTTATAACATGACCCAGCAAATCTCGTAGAGAATCCTTGCCAACAGAAACGAAAAACATATGTCCATACAGAGATCTGTACTCAAACATTCATAGCACCTGTGTTCATAAGAGTCAAAAGTAGAAACAATCCAAATTGACAAAAAGTGGTAAATGGATCAAAGAAAAATACACAAAGGAATACTACAAACTAATGATGAAGGGGACCATACATCAGGAACACATAACCGTCATAGACATTCGTGCCCCAATCAGGCAGCTTCGAAATATACCAAGCAACTACTAACAGTACTGAAGGGAGAAACTGAGCAAAACACAATTATATTAGAGGACGTAAACACATCACTGACAGCTATGGATAGATCATCCAAACAGAAACCAAACAAAGAACTAGCAGCCCTAAATGACACATTAGATGAAATGGACATAATTGACATTTACAGATCAATTCATCGTAGAACACCAGACTGCACATTTTTTTCTAATGTATACGGACCATTCTCAAGGATAGACCACATATAGGGTCAGAAAACTAGCCTCGGCAAATTTAACAAGATTGAAATCATACCAAACATATTCTCTGATGACAAGGCTCTGAAATTGGATATCAACTCCAAAAAGAAAGCAAGGAATACCACAAATGTGTGGACATTAAACAACATAGTTTTAAAGAACAATCAGGCCAAAGAAGAAATAAGAGGAGAGCTCAAAAGATACAAAGAAACAAATGAGAATGAAAACACATCCTAAGAAAATTTTTATGATGCAGGAAAAGCAGTTCTAAGAGGGAAATACACTTTTAAAAGGTGAGCAATCCCTCACCTGGGTATCTACCCCCAAAATCTGAAAACCTTTATCTATAAAGACAAGTTTCCTTCAATGTTCATTGCAGCTTTATTTACAGTGGCCAATTCATGGAAACAATCAAAGTGTCCTTTGATAGGTGAATGGATAAAGAAGTTGTGCTATATACATATATACAATGGAATACTCTTCGGCAGAAAGTAAAGATGAAATAGGACCATTTGCAACAACATGCGTGGATCTTGAGATTATAATCCTAAGTGAAATACGATAGAAAATGTAGAGAACCATTTGATTTCACTGATATGTGGTACATAAAACTGAAAACAACAAAAGAACAATACATACACATGAAGGAAGAAAAACACATAGACAGACAATGGTTTACGGGGTACCGGGGGTAAGGGGGGAGGGTGCTCTCAGAGAGGGTAAACGGGGTCTAATATATGGTGATGGAAAGAGAAGTGACTCTGGGTGGTGAACACACAAGGTGAGATACAGATAATGTATTACAGAATTGTACACCTGAAATCTATGTAACAATTGTCACCCCAAGAAACTTTAAATGAAGAAAAAACTTATAGATGATATATATTAATAATATCCAAAAGCCGAAAAACGTTGTCCACACTCTTTCAAGTGGGAGTCCCTTCAAGGTATTTCTGGAATCCTTCTGATATGTCCCCATCATTCCTTGAATTTAGGCTCATTATTCACACCACAAATTGAGCGGGATTCGTGTATCCTTTCCCTCCCCCAGTCCAGGCACCAGTCTTTGGTGGAGAATGGTATTGGAAACCAGGATCTGGGACCTACATGTGATTACTGCCATTGGATTGTGGGGGAACCCAAAACTGTTGGAATACACTTGTGTACGCACTCAAGCACACACACGGGTATACATAGGTACATCTGTATCTATCACCTAATAGAACGTGTACGTATATTGAAAACCACGAGTTCCATAGAGGCCTCCAATTCCAGCATAACATCTCAGAGTTTGTTCTAGGTTTCTTTATTTCCTCATGAGAAGCTCCCCTTTCTAAAGTGAGCTCCCATATCCTTATTTATTTACTGACGTGATGACACCCAATGTGTAAGAGATGGGACAATTAAAAGTTCCTGAACTTTTTCAACGATGTGGCGAAAATTTTTTTGATATCAGCGGGATTATTCACTATGAATATATACCAACTGCAGAAACAGTTTACCAAGTCTACTATTTGGAAGTGCTGAAAAGGCTGCAAGAACTTTTCACCAAAAATTCATGGCTCTTGCATCGCGACAATGCACCACCTCACAGGGCACTGTCTGCGAGGGAGTTTTCAGCCAGTAAATAAGTAACTGTATTGGAATGCACACCCTCCTCACCTGGCCTGGCCCCCAGTGACTTCTTACAATTCCTGAAGATAAACGAAATACTAAAAAGACGACATTTTGATGACACTCAGGACATCAAGGGTAATATGATGACAGCTCCGTTGGCCACTCCAGAAAAAGAGTTCCAAATTGCTTTGAAGGCTGGACTAGGCACTGGCATCTGAGCATTGCTTCCTTACGGAAGTATTTCGAGGGTGACCTTAGTGATAATCAGTCATGAGGTACGTAGCACTTTTTCTAGGATGAGTTCGCGAACTTAACTGGCACACGTAGTATATGGCATCCTTCCCAAACAGAGGCCAGCCTCACATGCTGTGCTCAAGTATCCCCTGCCCGTGACCTCCGTCCACAACCTACTCAGCATTGAATCCCGGATCCATGTAGCCTCTCCCACCCAACCCTCAGGGACAGCCTCCTACTGGCCTGGGGCTCTGTCCCCCACTGCACCCTGTCCTTGGGTGTGGATGCCCTCCTCAGTCTGTCTGAGCTGTGACTCCCCTAGTTGGGAAGCTCCTGGAAGCATTCGCTTGCCTTGCTCTGCAGCACCTCACGTGACAGCTTGAGGACTGAACTCCTCTGGCATAAAAGAGAAGGGAAGTGAAAGAATGGTCAAGGCAGAGGAAAACGTGAACATACCCAATACAATCACTTAATTAAGGTGAATGCAGCCGAATCCAGGCAATACTATGAAACCTGAGGGATTAAGCTCACTCTTCTGCAGCCTCCCCTTCCGGTCTCTCTCCTCTGACTGAGTTCCTGTTTCATTCCAAAGGTATTGCCTTCCATCAACAACAGAAACATTAGGGACAGCCAGATGGCTCCACTGGTAGAGTCCAAACTCTGAGCAACAGGGTTGGTGGTTCCAGTCCCACAGGGGCCAGTGAGCAAAGCTGTGCATACCAAAATTGAAGACAATGAGCTGCCTTTGAGATTCCAGAAGGGCGCTGGATGGCTCAGTTGTTTACAGCCTGAACTCTCAGCAACAAGGTTGCCAGTTCAATTCCCACATGGGATGGTGGGCTGCGCCCCCTGCAATTAAAGATTGAAAATGGCAATTGGACTTGGAGCTGAGCTGCGCCCTCCACAACTAGAGTCAAGGACAACGACCTGGAGCTGAGGCCCCCGGAATACATACTGTTCCCCAATATTCCCCAATTCAAAAAAAAAGGAAGAATGTTACAGGGACTTCATTAAAAAACAGTAGAAATACTACCATGGGCGTGATGCCTGGATTGTCATTTATATCAGCTGGATGGCCCACATTCACTGTGGATGGTGTCCGCCCTGCAGCTCTGACACTCAGAGCCTCTGTTTTCCATTACAGAGTCAAATACTTCACCCCTCTTTTAGCACTTTCAGATGTGAGGGGGAGAACAGCCTCAGGCCACTATTGCAGCCTCAGGACTTTCATCCTGAAAAGAGGTTGACCTCAACTCCCTCACAAGTGGGAAGGGAAATGCAGAGAGGAAAACAGGACACCTTTCATGAGCGACCTGTACCAAACCCAGTGATGAGGGCTTTACGAACACCCCAGGATTCCCTGACACCCAGGAACACACCTAGTGAATTTCCGCCTCAGCACTGTTGCACTTGCTGTTCCTTCTGCCTGGCATGCTCTTCCATCAGGTAACGTATGGCCTGCTCCCTCCCTTCCTCCAGGCCTCTGCTCACTCATCACCTTTTCAGGGAGTCCTTCTCTGATCACGCTCAATACACTAAGAACATTCTCCCCTCATAGCCTTCCCCGGAACCCGTTATTTTCAGTCTCCACAGCACTTGCCACACCCAGATATGTTATACAGGTACTGAGCAACTCTATGAAGTCAGACACTCCATCAACGTTGTTCTCTGTTGTACCCCATCTCCTAGAACACTGCTCAGGTACATACTGTAGCAGGGACTCAGAAATTTCTTGTGGAAAACTGAGTGGGACCCAGACTCTTTACACACATTGCTAAGATGTACACTGTCTTCCAACATGGGAATTGGCCCCATTTATTGGTTATGATGCATAACAAGTCTTTAGGACACAAGTGACTTGCCCAAGGACACACAACCAAGACGTGGGGCTCCAGGCTTTGGAATCCCATCTGACAGCTTCCAAATCCCTCAGGTCCTACACAGAGACCTCACACCCGAGAAGGTAAGAGATCTCACCAGACACACAAAACCCAAACACCTCACATACCCAGAGACACCAAACACAGCTCACTCAACAAAACCTAAAACAGATTCCAAACGTCTCTGCACAGGGAGGTCACCGTTTGTGTCACAAACTCCCAGACACAGCAGAGACCACACAGACTGTGACAGCGCCCACCCCGCAGACCAAGGTCCTCATCCCAGGAAACAAATTAAAACTGCTGATACCTCTCACCCTGCAGGTAGGCTCCCAAAGCTCCCAGGCACGGGCCGACTGATTACAAGGGCTCCGAAAGCAGAAAGACAGAAGCTCAATTATCTCCGAAACACCCCATAACCTTAGGATAACGTCCCCATACAGATCAGAGAACCTACACCCTGGACACAGACCCCAAAACAGCCCCCCGACTTCCTACCTTAAGAGAAAGCCTCCGCCCACCCCACTCAGTTCAGAGAGATCACAGCTCAGGACCCAGCATCACAAAGTGCTGGGAGCCCTCATTCCCGGGGTGCGGTCCCACACACAGATCTCCACCCGGGACACAGACGCCGGGAACCACAGAAAATGCTGAGCCAGGTACACGTGTGTAGGCCCACGAGGCCCACGAGGCCCACGAGGCCGCAGAGACCTTTAGTCCGTGGCACAGAATCCGCTCAGATAAAACCTCCCATTCGCGCACAATCCCTCAAAGGCTCACAGGGAGCCAGTGTACCCACAGAGCACCTGTGAGGTGGCAGCTCGCCATACACATCCCCAAATGCCTGACACTTCACTTCCCAGGCAGGGACACCAAGGAGCGCAGACACCGCTCCCTGGACCTTAACTGCCTGCGTGTGAGAGTCTCTCCGATGCCGTGCCAATCGCGCCACACTAGGCTGGTGACTGACATAGGGCTAAACGACAGTAAGGAGCTCACGTGAAGACAGCGCCGTCACCCGCGATCGCAGCGTGGGGCACTGACTCCACGCCAGCGACTGCGCGGAACTCACCACTGCCAGGGGCGGCATCGCCAGGCCTGTCCGGACGCTCAGGCGCTGAGGAGTCCAACTCGGAGAAACTTCTACGCTCTGAAAATACACGCGCGCGCGCGAACACGCGGGCACACACACGCCTCACCCTCAGCTCCAGCTTGCAGTCAGGCGACATCCCACACAGATGGCCACGGGCACGGGGCCGCCAGACTGCGAGGCCAAGATGACAGGCCCAGCGGGAGCCATCCCGCGCCCCGGGTCGGCTTCTGGGAGGGTTTATTCCGTCAATCTCCCCGCGACCAATCAGCGCACAGCATGGACCTGGGAGCAGTTCCTTTATCCTCCCCACCCCCCACCCGCAATCTCTCCACCCAGGGTCTTCCAGCTGGATGCGACCACGTGACAAGGGACGGGTGCATCTCGGGAATTGACAGTGAGGGCCGCAACCTCACACCCCGAGGCCACTCGGTGTCCAGCGGGTCGGGAGAATGGAGACCTCCGAGTCTACTGGGCCCGGCCGCTGTATACACACCCTCAGTGTGCTCACACACACAGTGGGGTTTTCCCAAACGCCCTCCCCAGTGGTACCTCCCGGAATACAGAGGCGCCCCTCCAGACCTGTGTGGTTTGTGCCTGGCAGCACCTGCTCCCTCGCGGGCGCCCCTTGGCGGTGGGAACCGGAACTGGCTCATCCATTCGGATGCACATGGACCATTCTAGGCTGGTCCCCAAAGGGTGGGAAGGCAAAGGCAGGATGAAAACCCCATTTCGCTGCACTCTTGCATTCTTGGGACCGTCTTAGTGACCTGAAATGTACCTCCCTGCAGTGGCCACTCTGATACCGGGGAGCCGTACAAGCTTTTCTCTGCGGAGGATTGTGCTGGCTTCTGTCTCCTGGGTAACTGCAGAATGCATCTAGTGGGGCAACCGCGCCACAGTCCCGCAAGGGCAGGAGGGCTAGACCTCCCGACTGGGGTTAGAAGGCCTGGTGTGGGACAGGCTGCAGTCCTTGACTGTCAGCAATAGGTGAGAGGGATGGCGGGTCATCTGGTTTTGTTAGGGAAGGGGCCATCTCCCAGGGGCCAATGGACAGGTTAGGTTACATACAGACCAGGTGCTTCGTCACAATCCTGTCTCGCTTGGAAATGTTACCTAGTAGACTCCTCGGCCTGTCTAACTATGCCTCTTGCCACCACTTTGCACTTGTTTGTTTATTCCCTGATTCACTGGGTAAAGAATGAAGAGCTTAAGGCTTAATCAAGAAAGGAAATTACTTACCTGAGTGAAAGGAGTTGCAGCCCTGGAAACACACAACTACTTAGAAATGCAAACTGCTCTCCAGAGAGACAAAGAAACGTTGTGATTGTAAACGCGAAAACCACAAAGTGTAATTCTCTCATGCAAATGAAGGACTGCTGGCTAATTTAGCAAGGGTTGGTTAGTTCCAAGGAGCAAAGGAGGAACTCAAAACTCCAAGATGGGGGTAAAGTTTATATGTGTCCACACAGCAGTTGTTGTTCCCGGATATTGATGGCTGACCTGGGACTGAGTTCTCTCAGGTTCGCAACTTCAGAGCTGCTCTGAGACTGAGGCACCAGCTGTGCATAGGCCCCACTTTCCCCAAAAGCCTCCAACTCTATTTTATGTGTCTCTCTTTGTAATGTTTATTCCAACTCTTTTTTTTCCATGATCACGTTTTGTCTCTCCAAATTAAGTGTCAGGTACTGTAATGGGAGGTAGGAATGCAGTCGTAGGAAAAGAGAATAAACAACATCTTACCTTTAGGTAGCTTACTGTGGGGACAGAGCCCCAGAAAGCAGTTTCCAGGCTCTCGGACTCATATAGAAAGGTGCTGGCTCGGGTAGTAAATGGCCATCAACTGTGATCAGATGGCCATCAGCTGTGGCTAGTTGGCCATCAGGTATAACCCGGAAGCCATTGGCCACTAATATAACTGGTGTGGCCACGCTAGCAGAAAAAATGGGGGCTACGGAAAAAATGGGGGCTAGCAAGAGTGGATTGCAGACAGGCGGAATCCGCCGGCGAGAATGTAGTGAAATGACTCCGCTACTTATGGCTCCATGGGTGTTCCTTTTTGGCCTCACCATTTCCAGCGTTCTTATGTGGGGAACGGGCCCAGAGACCCCGCCGGACGCCCCGCACGACACTTACAGTGTAGTGGGATCATGTAGCAGAGAAATCTCTCTAATTTGTCAGCTGTTGGTAATGGCTGTGATTAAAATTGAATGTGAATAAAGAAATTAAAGGCGTGAATATTGCCAGAGAGAGTGGTGCGGAGAAAATTTCCCATGTACATGACATTTGACCAGAAAGGCAAGGAGACGGATATGTGGGTGAAAAACATCCTAGATACCGGTCAGACCAGTGGAAAGGTGTGGGAGTGGAACTCAGGCTACAGTGCATGAGGAACCGGGTGGCTGGCACAGCGTGACCTATGGAGACACAGGACATGAGTTCAGGGAGGTAACGGACAACACATCACATAGTGTTATCTGGGCTGTTGAACAAGTGGCGTGGAAGTTGACTTCCTCTCAGCGATTAACGGGAGGGTTCTTAGCACAGAAGACTCATGATTCTGTCAGAAGTCAGAGGTCTAGTTCAGCAAATGGAAGGGGAGGACCTCCCGGTTTGCCCCACGAAAATCCCTTCCCCAGGCTCTTGACATCTGACCGTGCCTTCCCTGGACAATCCTGTGCACTCAGGGGGACTGTTGTAATTGGTCCCCACTGAGATACACACAGAAGAATGATATCTTTAGGAGAAGAGGAGCAAGGGCCCTCTTGGTGTAGGTGAGGTCACGCCCAGGCCAGGGTATGAGAGGGAGCAGAAAGAGGGTGCCACTGAACCTCATAGCACAACTAGTACCCAAGGCCACTGTACTAAGAGCAGAAATTATAGCAGCCCAACGTACTTCACAGAAAGAAACACACGAACGCATCTAACATTGGAGACAAAGAAACATGTTCCACATGAAAAAAAGAACAACGTTCCAGAAAAAGTACTAAATGAAATGGAGATAACCTATGTGTCAGATGCAGATTTCCAAATACTGGTTATAAGGATGCTCAATGATCTCAGGGAAAACTTCAACAGAGAGTCAGGAAGCATCAAAATGGACATGAAAACCATGAAAAGTATGAGTGAGAAATAAAGGACATAATGACGGAAGTGAAGAATATATTTCAGGCAATCATCAGTAGACTAGACGAAGCCCAGGATGCAGCCAGCGATGTAGAAGATAAGGTAGTACAAAATACCCAAGGGACAAAGAGAGAATCCTAAAAGAAGCAAGAGAAGAGCATTTAGTTAGCAATAACGGAGCCCCCATAAGACTGGTAGCTCATTTCTCAGCAGAAACTGCAGGCAAGAAGGGATTGGCAGGAAATATTTCATGTGATGAAAAGCAAGGAACTACAACCAAGATTACTCTACCCAGCAAAGTTATCCTTTAGAATTGTAGGGTTGATAAGGAGCTACCCAGACACGAAAAAGCTGAAGGAGTTCATCACCACCAAACCAGTATCATAGGGAATATTAGAGGAACTTCTTGAAGTCGGGACGGGGGTTAAGGATAGGTGAAAGGTGGAGGGATTAAGAAGTTCAAATTGATTGCTTCACAGTAGTCATGGGAATGTAGGGTATAGCATAAGGCATATAGTGAATAATATTGTAATAACTAGTTATGGTGCCAGATAGGTACTAGATCTCTCAGGGTGTAGACCGTAAAGGGATCGGGGGTGAAAAAGATATTGAGAAATATGAATTGGTAGTTAATACATATAATCAACAATGTTGTAAATCACGGAAGGTGACAGATGGGCACTGGACTTTTCAGGGTAATCACGTCATAGACTGTGTACATGCCTGAATAATGCGTAATACACCGGAAGCTGAGGTAAAAAATGTTGACTGTAAACTCTAACTAAATATATGGGTATATATAGTCACAGGATATGGAGTACAACATAGGGAAATAGTCGGTGGCATTATAACAGCTACATAACATGTCAGAGGGGTAGTAGCTTGTGGCAGAGGAGTTATAACTTTGTGAGGGGTGTAAATTTCTAACTATTATGTTGCTTCGCATGCCTGAAAGTAATAAAAAAAACTTTAAGAACAACAAAAAAGGATCTATGATACTCTCAGGAGGAGGAGGAAGGGCCTTCACGGCGTACATGTGTTCACACCCAGGCCGGTGTGTGAGAGGGACACAGAAACTGGGACAGAGAAGTCAGAAAGAAAGAGAGAGCATTCCAGAGACAGAAACAGATTATTACTGTCAAGTCACCGTTCCCATTGAATTAGTCACCACCTCTGGGCCCACAGCGCTGCTATTGGATGATGTGCCTGTCTTTCCAGGGAAAGGACGGCCCTCCCCAGGGACAGTGTCTAGGGAATGACTCAGCTGCCCATGGCCTGTGCCTCAGTCACGCTGTCTTGACAATCATCAGCACCTCTGCCCCTGAGGAGAAGGACATGGTGTAGTTATGGGGAGCATCGTATTGTAAACAGGGTCCCCGACACCCACTCAAGCTCTTGACCACCCTCCTGCTGATCTCCATGCCAACGCCATGATTAAATGGGGGAAGGGACCTGTACATTAGCAGTGCACCTTGTGGAAGTGCATGAATGTGAGGTATTTCCCCTCCTGCATGCGTGTTTCCTGTCTACCTTCCACCACCATCTCCACAGGTAATGTGAGGATTCTATTCCGTATACCTAGTACCAAGCCCGCGGGGAGAGCAAGAGGCAGAGAGTCAGAATTCTGACAGTGGGTCAGTCCCAGAGTCCTTGTGACCCTGAGCAAACCTCTCCTGTTCCACTTCCTTGGCTCCCCCACCTGTCCTGGGCTGTGCTGAGCCTTCCCCTGCCTCCTCCAAGGAGACCCCGTTACTACCACTTACTCCCTCCTCAAAAGCTGACACCTTCTGTGCACACTGGGCCCAGGCCCCTGTTCTTAAGTATTCGGGCCAATTTCCTGAGTTAATATGTGGCCATAGGTTTGTCTCATGGCCCTGAGCAAAGGTGGGGTGATGTCAGCAGTTACTACTCTTATCAGTATGGTCACCATGTGCTCCTCGAGCTGCACATGCCAGAGGACTGCCCTCCCTGAGGAGGGGCACCCTGACATTTCATCTCTGTGGCACCAGGGCAGGGATGGGAGAAACCTCAGCAAAGGTGAAATCACACACCTAGCTAGAGCTCATAGTAAGCAAGGTCCGTCCTGCTTTGGTCTCACAGAGATCCCGGGATGCAGTTCCATGAACAGCTTAGAGACCAACGCTCTGGACCAAGAAAGACTCCTCTGCAGAGTTCAGGGACCTCACACGCTGGGACAGACCCACCAACGTTTCAGAGACCTTCACCGGAGACGCAGTCACACGTGAGGACATAGACACCAGCAGCTCAGGGAAGTGCGACCCTAGCTCGCAGCTCCCCTTCACTCAGAGGCCTCACAGGCCTCCCTGGACAGCCTACAGGCTGCACCCTGGAACACAGAGCCACAAATCTTCAGCTCAGGGCTGCCATGTGGCCAGTGACACTGAGTTTCTGGGTACCGAGCCCCTTGTGTTATTAATGCCCCTTGCATTTTTGGCAGTGAGAATGAAATCATTTAATTGTTAATTAGCATATAGATATTGGCTTTCACTAAATGTTTGAACTGCTTCAGGTGTCACAGCTTATAATCAAAGATGAGGAAAGTATGTTCGTGTACTAGATTAATGGGAGATGATTTCATAATTTACAGAACTCTCTACGTATTCTGCCGTAACCTGAAACTAATGCAAAATAATAATGAATGTAAACTGAATTTGAAAAAACCTTCCCCCTGTCGTAGCCACACATCCTATGATACTTTGTTACGGCAGCCCCAGCTGACGAATAATACAAATGGGTACATCTGTAGACACCGATATTGAAAGAGATCCAAACTACAGAATAATACAGTAAAAACAATAGTTAAGGAACAGTATGCAGAACATAATACTACAGATGCCAAAAGAAACGATGATAAATTGTTGGTTGAAAAAATAAAAACGAACGAATGTTAGTCATGTTCTGAAGGACTACATGTAAAGCAAGTTCCAGGAGAAATGTTTCAAATACACTTTGCTTGAGATTCTCAAAAACTCTACCAGGGTAACCACACAGCAACGACAGCCTAATCAAGGCGGTACTCATTGTCTGGTTTCTGCTGTTTGCTTGAAAGATAACATCACTGACTCACAATGATGAGACAGTCCACAGCATCCTGATTCTTCTCCCCAGCAACCCGTGTTGTCATAATGGCATTTTGTGTTGCTGATGTCCTGTTTGTTTGCAATCAGGAGGAGACAACGTCTGGGTCCGGAGCAGAAATTATGAGTTAGGTTTGATGTAAGAAAGAATACCTGCAAGGTACCTGTGACCAGCTTCTGATGCCCAGGAGTCTGATATGAATAAGTGTCACACAGACTTCTCTCTCAGTTCCCCGGAGGTGCCCATCGTCTACTGTCTACTCCCTAGCTGCAAAAACACTCTCTTCAATTGCGATTTGGGAGAAGTATTTGAGAACTCTACCTGTCCAGTCCTTTCATTTGGCCAAATCGAGTAACAATTTCTCTATCGCCAAGCACTGGTGTCTCACTCTTTTGGCTTTACCTACACAACTGGCACACGAAAGGGGATTTGGGGAGATGATTCTGCAACATCTATTCCATCCATCTTGTAGAACAGAGGTCAGAGGAATTGGAGACCCTGCTGTGTGCAGTCACCATCGTGTCCATATGAGGGAGGGAGGTTCATGCTAGGGATGGAAAGGGACTCCAGAGCTGAGGGATTCTGAGAATGACCTCTCGGGTCTGAGTCCTGGAAAAACTGTGTTATGACCAATCCTGCTGGCCTCTGGTCATGGTGAGTTAGGCATCCTTCCCTATGGGGGTTAGTGTGAACCCCACATCCACAGGAGGTGGCCCATAAACCCTGCCATCCCTGCTGAGCCCCGCCAACCAGCCACGCTGCCTGTGGCTGACGGACCTGACACCGGGTATTGGGGTCCATCCGTTTCCCCAGGACGAGCCACAGCTGCCATCAGCAGGTGGACTGTCCCTAGTGGCCCTGGATTTCTCGACTTCCTTGTCCCCACAACAAATCTACTGTTCCCGCGCCAGCTCCTATGTAATCAAATCTATAGACAATGAGACGAAATGGGACCGGAGGGGTCCCCGGCGATGCCTCAGAAAGCTGTTACCCTAGGCTGGAATTGGGAGCTAGAGGGCCTGAAGACTGTCATCTCAACTTTTATCAAACTGTGCGGTGATCAAATGTAAATTTTCTGTACATTCTGGCTTACTTTCTTCTGAGGATGGAATGATGTCATAAATGTATGGAACCTAGGTCAGGGAAGTGGCCAGCACACAGCACATACCCTGCAAATGTGAGTTATCATTATTCATGGGATTAGTATAGAACTCAATACACGGATGTATTGCCATAACTGGACACAGCTGAAGGATCGGGCAGGCCATTCCCCACCACGGGGCACAGATAGAAATTATCCAGGCAACTTAGCAGAGACATGACGTGTAACTTAGTGTGTGTGGGAGACTAACATCATCACAGAAACGGGAGCAGGTGCTTTCAGAGCCACAGCACCACTAGAGGTATCTTGCGGGGAAGACGGCACCTCACCCAGGCTGAAGGGATGGGGACCTGGAGCTTCCCTGTCACTCACCTGTTAGTGGGGTCCAGTACTAACAAGAGAGATGAAATCAAGAAACAGCGGAACAAGGGAAAGCTGGCGCTACACTCCTCCCAGCCTTGCACTGCGTTTCCTGCCAGAGACTAAAAGAGTTTGTACAGACCAATTCACTGGAGGCATCTAGTGTAACCGTGATTCCAAAATGCATGACCTAAAAGCACACGCTAGTCACTCAGGAGGTCATACACGAACATCCTAAACACATGACACTAATGTGTAGGTTTTTGGTAAAAATAATATATCATGACCCAATATAGCGCCGTAAGAAGGTAACCTTGGTTTATACATAGGAAGTTTCCTGTGTAATTCAGGACATTAACAGACTGTTGGAGGAGCACATCCTTCAATTATCTCAATAAATGCACAAGTGTTTGATGAAAATCAACATTTATTGAAGATATATATTGTTAGCAACCCAGGACTGCAGTGGAACTTCCTCTGCTTCACAGTAACTTGGCGAAATGTCGAAATTCTGCATTTCCCATCAAAGACAAGAGAAACATGGCCCACTATTAAGGCTTCTATTCACACCGTACTGGCTGGCTCTGTCCAAGGTTGTAAAATGAGAAAAGGGAAAAAAAAGACAACATGTTTCAAAGAGCACAAAACTCTGCTCGTTCTCACAAATGATCTGTGCATGGTGAAATTCCAAAAGGATCTAACATAAGCTTTCAGAATTCATAAGCAGATTTTGCAAGGTTGCTGGAGAAATACCAATCTGCAGATACATCTGTATATACAACTTCAATCAGGACATAAAATTACAAAAAACAATACAATTTTCAATAGTATCAACCGCTTAGACATCCACTTAACAATAGATTGGTGATGCTCATTGGGGAAAGCAAAAAAACTTTACTGAGATAATTTTCATAGTCAGATATCCCACGTTGTAGTTTTCATGTTTTCAGCTCACCTTCCTTAATCCTTTGCTTGCCCTTCCCCTGCAAGAGAAACATGACAGGTGGGAACACAACTTAGCAGAGTGTCATTGAGATTACACTGAAGGTGTACAAAGGACACTGCAGCTCTGGTTTCATAAAAAAAAGACTTCAAAGCAGATCGTTTACCACTACTTTTTAGCACGAGACTCTTTCTATTGGTACAAGGAAATGAAATCAATGTTTCTGTACAGAACACATGACACAAAATGAAAATGTAAAATGGAAGTGTTAAACAGAAAGCAAAAATTCTGCATCCTTTTACTAAAAATCCAAGCAACACCCCATAAATTCTGAGAGAAAAGAAATTTACAAGAATATATTGATTAACTGCTTTGACTGAAATAATTTACTGAGCATAACATACTTAAAACAGTAATGCCACATTGGTTACTGCTTAAGTGAAGTAAATACAAGTCCAATACTACATTTGTGTTTTCTCTCTGTTGCAGGAATGGAAAAACGTATCTTTGGGCCATTTTAGCCATCGTGTGATTGCGTAAGTGGGGTATTAATGTGTCCCCATTTTCACCTGTAGTCCAAGCGTAATAATAAATAATGTCTTTTCCACATTTGAAAGTATTTCAGTTTATATAATAAATTATAGAATCACTCTCGTTTTAAGTCATTACCGTCATTTCTGACAGCAAAATGTGAAGAACATATATGCCAAGGAGTATGTCATGGCAAAAAAAAAATGAAAAGCATGAAGAAGAAGAATGAAGAGAGGGCGCGATAGGAAAGAGAATGAGAGAAACAGTAAGATATCTAGAAGGTAAATTTTCTTCCAAAAACATTGCTCCGTAAATTTTTATTCAGGAAAAAGTAATAAATATGATTGCATGTATTTAAAGTATAAAACATGATGATTTGATGTATCTATACATTGTGGAATGATTACTAAGACAAAAGGAAGTAATTAACACATCCAACACCTCACATAGTTATTTACCTTTTGTGAGGAGAATGCTTCAACATCTATTCTCATCAATTTTCAAGCATACGCTACCTTGATCTTAAGTAAAATAAGACCTTTTGAGGGACAAGTCTGATGAATTTCCAAAGCACTCCTATGATATCTGTGATGTTCAGATATTCGAGTATTAATGGGATGTATTAAATAACATATATTTTCCTAGAATATCAACCATTCTTTTCATATTTTGAAAATATTACTTTAGAGGTCAAGAATGTATTCACTTTCAATTATATAAAACAATCAATATCTGTCAGTGTCTCAATCATATTCCCTACCCTGTGTACTTGGATTTCTTGCAAATTCTTCAAGATCATGCTACGCATGGACAATATTCACAAAAGTTTTTCAGTGTCCTTAGTGCTTAATTTCTTCACAAATATTTTTCAGAAGAACCATTTCTTGATTTACTAGTGAAATTATGTTTACTTTTCCCAAAGATTTAAACTTTTATTACTTATCTCGTATCCTATCCCTTTGGTTTGCTCTGCTGTGGGTTTTTTTCCTGAACTTTGATATTGGATACTCAAGCAATTTGGTAGCTATGTAATAACACGTACATTTCTAGGCTACGTTATGCCTATGAATACATTTTCGCTATGTCTAACAGGCTCCTGGAAGTAGTCTGAAAACTCTCTTAAGGTAAATAGTCTAATGAAATGCTTCGGCAAATGAGCAGTAAAAAGGTTAGAAGACTAATCTGAGGCAAGTTCTTCCCAAAATATAAAATGCTGCCTTGAAATTCAAAAGCTCTCGAATTCATGGTCAGTGATTTGGTAAACGGATAAATAGGATTCTTATTGCATAACATACCTGCTTCCAGCATGTGAATGGTTTCTAGCTTAGAGACAAGCTCCTGCGTGACATCTGGACCATCTCTGCCCTCTCGGTCAATCCTCGGCTGAGCCAGTTCCTGGAGACCATCTTCCGGATCAAGCCCTTAAGAGATGTTATAAATGTGAACGGCCAGCATACCTAAGTTCATTACCCAGCAAATATTAAGTTTATAGTTTTTTGAATTTCAAATCTAAGCAATTGACATTTCGACACAGAAGCATATACGATGCCCCAGCTGATACGGTTAGAGGTGATTATATCCTAGTCTCCGCATTCAAATTAGAGGGAATCACAAGAATGACGGTGATGAAGGAGACCACGCTTAGCGCAGGTATCTTATGCATCGCCTCCTGGTCATCGGTAACAGCATGAACACTCTGTACTGTTTGAGACACAGAAAATAGAAACTAGTCTATTTCTGGCAATTTCATGACTCAGTCATTTGAGGCTTTCTGGGGAAAAAGATTTAAAATTTGTTTTCGAAGAGTCAGAAGAAGTCAGAATTTGACAGAATCTGAGCACATGGATACAGGTCTCCATACAGAAACAGACACGTAAAGCGGACTTATTTCATTATCTTAGTTGTAGTGAAATCTTAAAATCTGGTACAAGGTGATATGTCATCAATCATAAATAAGTCATGAAAAACAGAATGTCTTTGTGTTCTATGTATTACATACACAAGAGCTAGAGAACACAACAAAACAGCACTGAAGATGGTTTTTATTAATATATGTCTGATTTGTTCACAATTTATATAAGGGTAAAAAACCGTGTAGAAGTTAAGGGGTGCTCCCAGAATCTCACACATTACATTAAAGCTGGTACTTCCGAACCTCAGCTTGTTTCACACCAAGTGACAAATACATCAAATGCATGATGTATTAGATATAGGCAAAAATTATAGAAGCTTCTGAAATTTTTAGTGGTGGCTCAAGGTACAAAGGATGAAAAGTAACAAAAGGCTTTCATATTTTATAATTCAATTAGCCTTGACACTCATCGTTTCTGTATCTGATAGAACGTAAGTCAGGCAGACAGCCAGCTGGCCTATCAATTACTCGGCAAAAATATGTAGATCTGAGCTTTATTAAAGTTACAGTATGTTACTCTACATCGTTAAAGACGTGCTTGTGGAAAACAGATACCCTGTAAAGTGTATTCTTCTAGGTAGAAACCTTCTTCTGGCATAGAAATGGACTCTAGTTTTGGTAAAATGTCCTCCATGACATCAGGACCTTCGCTGCCTTCATCCCCAGTGTTCGGCTGAGTCAGGTACGGGACATCACTTTCCACATCAGGCCCTAATAGAAAAGGTTATCAATTGCAAACGTGTGCATACTAAGTTGATTACTCAGAAATTATTAAGGTGATAGTCTTTGAACTTGAAATGCAAACAATCGCTTTGCGAAGGCAGAAATCCATATGCGACACATTTGATATGGTTAGAGGTGATAATATCATAGTTTGCATACTTTTATAATTGGATACAGCTTAGCTTCAACCCGTTTCTGTAGCTGATAGACTGTAAGTCTGGCAGTGTGGCCTTTGGGGCCTGAAATACACTTCAAAAATCTTTCTAGGTGAGCTCTATTAATACTAGACTATGTTATCTCTATATTAGTAACGCTGTGCTTCTGCATAACAGAAACCCCCAAAACTGTACTCCTATGAGTAACGTACCTGCTTCTGGCATATAAATGGACTCTAGTTTTGGTAAAATGTCCTCCATGGCGTCAGGACCATCACTGCCCTCATCCGCAATGTTCGGCTGAGCCAGGTTCTGGAGATCAGTTTCCAGGTCAGGCCCTTATGAGAAAACGTTTTCACAGATTTCAGGTGAATATGATCTTGTAGGTAAATACTGTGCTTGCGTCCTCTCATGACCATATCAAAGTAACAACTAAGTTATAGAACAACCATCATTGAGAATCTCCTGAAATCTAGATAAACCAAAGTCCAACAACTAAGGACATACAGAAGAAGCCACCTCGAGACTGGCTTCATCTTCAGTTCTATCCTCCAGTGTTAGGACCAGGGAATGCCCTGTGGAATTAATCCGGAGCTCCAATGCGGCGCTCCAGTCTGTATCGGTCACCTGTCCCAATCAAGTGATGCCCACGTGACATGCAATAATCTCATAGAGTCAAAAACAGTCTTGGGGCCTTCACTGTCCCTGAGACATGAAAACGCATATTCTAACATTTTATAGGAACATCCTCAGCAGAGGAAATTTTAGGAAGGGCATTTGTGAGCAGTGAACCAGACAGCCCAGGCTCGTTGCTTTACTGATGACATGACATTCCCTGGATTTAACGATTCCCGAGTTGACAGTTTTTACTCATAGGGATGTTCCTACTTCCCTGGTATTCATATATTACGTAACGTTTGTATTTATTGTTTTCCACTACGTAATGTAGGGAAAATTTGAAAGTGTATTATAAACAACAGGCAGAAATTGTGATGTGCCATTTTTTACATAAAGATGTTTCATTGATATTTTCATGTAACCTTTAATCAGTAATTACTCTATGTTCCACACTAAAAATATCATAACGTGACTGTGAAAATGGCAGTTGCATTGTCTTTCGTTAATTATGAATATTTTTATTATTTAATGGAATATGAGAACTGAGTAATGCAACACATATGTAAGAAGTGACAAAGGGACAAAGAATGCACGTATCAGACCCTGTTAGAGGCAAGTCATACCATTCCCTTGCTCTTTCTCTTTCCAATTCACACTATGGGACAAAGAAGTAAGGGAATTTAGGACACTCTGTACAGCATTCTCTATGGTAATAAACATGATTCAGATTTTTTCCATAATCCTTTTGGCTAATACTATCTCTGTGCATTTCTTTCTTTTAGGAATCTATTGATTCCTTCTAGCAATCATTGTTAAATCTGCAGATTGTAGAAACCGCCACACCAGAAATACACAATCGTGATATTTTAAAAAAAACGTTGCAAGTTTAAAGACTAAGCATACTTAATTGGTTACTCAGAAATTATTAAGGCTGTAGTCTTTGAGCCTGAAATGTTATCAATTGATTGCTGGGTGCACGAACTTACACTATGACACGTTTGATATGCTTACAGGTGATACTGTCACAGTGCGCACATTTTCATTCCTGACAGTAACTCACTTACACTGACAGTGGGGACAGGGAGCGTGCTTAGTACAGGGACCTCACTCCCAATGGCCTGGACACCCGTGACTGCTTGCATTCTCTCTTCCTGATCAGACACAGAATCTAGCAACTAGATAATTCGTGCCATTTTTCAATTTGGGCATTTGGGGCCCTTTGGGGAAAGGACTTAAAGTGCAATTATGTTCTAAGAGCCAGAAGAATTCAAAGTTTGTCAGAATCGAAGAGAAAGTATACAGGTGTGAATACGAAAAAAAAAAAGAAAGGAAAAAAGTTAAAGGTCAGGTAATACTGTTTACTCATCATCTTAGTTGCAATGAAATCCTGAAATGTCTCTCAAGATGTTACACTATTATAAATAAGTCATGGAAAAACAGAATGTCTCTGTATTCCATGTGTTACATACAAGAGAACTAGAGAACACAAACACCAACATTGAGAAGGACTTTTGTACATCTGGATTTGAATTTACTATGTATGTAAGAGGAGCTATCGGTTTAGAAGTTAAGGGGTTCTCCCAGAATCCCACACGTTATATTCAAGCTGATACTAGAGACCAGTTGTTTATCTCAGCATATGTTACACAAACTGAAAAGTATTTCAAATGCTTATGTATCTGTTAAAAGAAGGAAGTATACAAGAAATAGAAAATTATTTGCTATTGGTTAAACTACCAACATGGCATATAAATGGACCAAAAACTAAGAACAGTTTTTCAAATTTTATAGTTCAATATATCTTTGCCCCAAGTCGTTTCTGTAAGTGACAGAGTGGGAGTCAGGCAGTCAGGCATTTGGGGTCTGAACTACCATTCAAAAATCTTTTCATGCGAGCTCTACAGAAATGTCATCTCTGTATTGTGAAAGTCGGAAACCAAACAACTTGCATTCTAATTGGGTCTCATAACTGCTTCCAGCACATCAATCCGCTGGAGATTGGGAAAATCTTGCCTTTGACGATCAGGACCCTCCGAGTCCTCACCCTCACTCTTTGCCTGACCTTTTTCTGGAGAACAGCTTCCATTTGACCAGTAAACAGCCTTAAGTTGACTACTCTGAATTTATGAAGCTTATAGTCCTTGAACTTCAAATCATAATAATTCGTTTTTGCGAGAGAGAGTGTACCAACATGTCACATGTGGCATAGTTACAGGTGACCATACCACGTGGTCCATACATGTGTAATGGAAAGTCAGTCAATAACTGACAGTGGTGACTGAGCACGCTCAGCACAGGTATCTCACTCACTCCAGCCTGGAGCATCAGTGCTTGTCTGCATTCTCTCTACTGGACCGGACACAGAAACTAGCAAAGAGACTTCCTCTTGCCATTTCATGACACTGTCATGTGAGGCTTCATTGGGCAAAAGATTTATTATGCGATTGTTATTACTAGCCCAGAGGCCACACTTGCACAGAATCTATGCGGGTCTCCATAAAGAAAAAGGAACTTCAAGGGAAGTGTTTACTGATTATCTTATTAACTATGAAGTCTCAACTCAGATCTGAATATGTGACTCAAGATGATAGTTTCTCGTACCGTGTTTCCCTGAAAATGAGACCTTGCCGCAGAATCAGCTCTAAGGTGTCTTTTGGACCAAATGTTAATATAAGACCTGGTCTCATTTTTCTATAAGACCTGGTCTTGCATAATATAATGTGATGTAATATAATAAAATAGAATAGAATACAACATAACGGAACATAATATGATAAAATGTAACACCGGGTCTCCTATTAATTTCTGATCCAAAAGACACATTAGCGCTGATTGTTCGGCTGGGGGTTATTTTCAGGGTGACACTGTATAAGTCATGAAAAAGAGCAACTTTGTATTCTCTGTATTCTATTCAAGAGTACCAGAGAAGGCAAACATCACCTTTCCTAATGATTTTAATGTATCTGACTTGATTTCACTATTTATAAAAGAGTAAAGGTGTTTTTGAAGTTATGAGATTGTCCCAGAGAAACACACATGATTTTAGAACTGGTACTAGAACGTACTTCAGTGCCTCAGCATATTTCAGACAACCTGATATTGATGACAAATGCATTCACGTGTTTCTTAAATGCAGGAATTATAAAAGAATCTGAAAATTACTGTTGTTAGTGATAGGACTTGTACTCAAAGGTAACAATGTGTTTTTGTATTTTATAATTTAATATAGCTTTGACATTATTTGTTTCTATCTCTGACAGTCTGTAAGTCAGGCAGTCAGGCCCTTGCGGCAGAAATCTATTACAAGTGATCTTTATATATGACTCTATTAACGTTACAGCATGGTACCTCTATAGTATCGGAGATGGGATTGCGAAGAAAAGACACAAGTTGCATTTGTAATGGATAACATACCTGCTGCTGGCATTTGAAAGGGCTGTAAATTTGGTACACTCTCCCCTTGGACTTTGCCCTCACGACCTGTCTTAGCGAGAGCCAGGTCCTGGAGATCAGCTTCTGGGTCAGAATCTTAAGAAGAAAAAAAAGTTCTCCTTTTGACCAATGTCCATGGCATATAAACAAGTAAATTAAAATCATCATTCCTCCAGCTGATAGCAATAAAAGCCTGTATTTTTTGGGAGAAGAAGTGTGACGTCAAGATGCACTGCGTATCTTTGTTTTCCTGTAATATGAAAACTTATTTTAAATGACAGTCTGAAGATAAAGCACAGACATCTGTATTTCCCGTATGTTGCAATCTAGTACTAAGAATAGAGAGCCTCAGCTCTGTCCAGGAAGTCTGAGGGCTACGCCATCCATGGTGTTGTGATTACAATGAAACGTGATTTACCGCAGGTGTAACTGAGTGCATTTGGGGGCCTATAACAACCCTTATGGTAGTGACCTCATCCGCTTACTACAATAATCCAAAACTTACTATCTCAAAATAACTAGTTATATTTACGTGCAGGGCCCTCATTTCGATAAATGAATCCCATTCAGAAAAGGAGGAAAAATAAAAACAAATTATTAGTGATAAACATCAAAACATCTGCCTCACAGTGAGATGAAGGAAAGTAGAGTGGAAAGAAATGAATGGACTGTAGTGTCAGTCATACTGCGGAAACCTCTCAACAGAGAATTCGGACAAGAATCCGTGACCTGATTCATGTAAATAACTTACTAAAAATGTTTGGTGAAAATACTATAGAGTTAGAAGAAATAATTTCTGTTTCATAATAATTTTAAGGTATTTTTTGCATTTCCTAATGTTAAAACTATTTAAACCCCTTTTACATCACTTTTAAAAGTCACACTCCTATCGTTACCTATGTGCCAGAATTCGGAATTGTCCAGCTTTTACCAAACTTACCATAACAAAAACATGGAATCAGGGCATACAGCAGCCTACATTCTCTGAACTCATTTCAGGAGTCTCTATGCTGCTCCATTGAACTGCATCTATTTTCATGG
The DNA here is from genome assembly GCF_964194185.1 of Rhinolophus hipposideros. Classification (NCBI taxonomy): domain Eukaryota; kingdom Metazoa; phylum Chordata; class Mammalia; order Chiroptera; family Rhinolophidae; genus Rhinolophus; species Rhinolophus hipposideros. The sequence goes on along the minus strand of NC_138046.1, from coordinate 85,258,348 downwards.
CAGCAATGAGCTACGTGACCATACAGACACATCTGACAATGTAGCATTTGATACAAAATCATTCACTCCTTCACACACCAACACAGATGACAGGAGCCCACAAAGCTTGGAATGAAGTATGACTTCTGTGTCAGTGAGTCAAGTGCTGACGTAGCCTCAGTTTTCTCATCTTAAAAGGAAGCTACCTTCCTGATGCAAATCGGTTTTACTTCATGTGTTATAGGATATGCTGACTTTGCACTCTGCCCACGCTCATAAAAGTTGCTTACACTTTTGATGCAATGACTGAGAAGCCATTCAACCAAGTTCTAAGAAGAACAAATTAAACGAGTGGACGAATGTACACTTTTGTAGTGAAAATTACAGTTTCCTCTGATTTAGACTGGCTGTCTTTTCAAGCACACACAAAAGAAATCTTGCAGAAAACGACAAAAGTCATTATAGTGAAAGAGTGCAAGAAGCTGGAAAATATACTCTGTTCACCTTTTCAGCCCATTTGCGCGGAATGTTTGAATGCCTTTCATTGGTGTCCATCCACAGTTCCGCTATGTCACAATACACCAGACACACCGATCCCTTTCCCCCACGGGCATTCTTCCTCCCTTTCCCTTCACCTTGAACCTCAGGTGCTCTTTCATCTTCATTGTCTTGCCCAGGTGTAATCTCCTGACTCTCAGTTGGTGGCTCCACTTGTGGAGGTTGTTCATCACTGGGTAGCTGGCCCTACCCAGGGGTGTGTGCATGTGGGCAAAGGAAAGGATTTATGTTAATACATGCCAAGGATACAAACACAGAGAATAATCGTAAATAACCATAAATACATTTAAAAGCACGATTCTATAGTCTCATTCTTGATGAATTGACTCTTTCCAAACTGTGGCCACTCCCAGAGCAGCTGCTCACAAGGACGTGAGAAGCGATTTCACTCTGAGAAGCGATTTCACTCTCCGCTGGGATGGATGGGCACAGTCTGTGGGGAACAAGCTTGAGAAAGAAGTCACAGGCTGCGTTTCCACTGGCAATGCCAGCATGGATTCCTCCTGGATAGATGTTTCCTTCGTCTTCACGACACGGAAACACTTTTCACTGCATCTATAGTCGTTCAATAGAACTTTGAGGACATACACGTGTGGTAAGAGAAAACATGGAACATTAAAGCACTCACAACCACAGGTCCAACTGGCTCCGAAGCCTCTTCATCTTGCAGTAGGACTTTCCATAGGGATGGGGATCTCACATGCTTACTCATACTTCACACTGAAAGCAGAATAAGGTGACTTGAAAAGTTCACGTACGAGGTTAGCAGTACCATTTGCACGGCTATGTTCTATGTAATTCGTTTTTAAAGTTCGAAACACTTTCAAAATACGTCTCAGGGTCAGTGCAGGGCACACGCTTTCCGGTCAGAGCAAACACAAGGGCTGGTAAATCCGTCTATTTGATGGACAAGCTGGCAGTAGCACCGCCGTAAGCACGGGACCACACACCAGGTTGGGTTCCAGACCCCGATTCCCCATCGGTAAGACCTTGAAGAAAACCCTGCTAGACCCTTCATCCTCCCGCGACCGCTGCTTTGGGCCCACGGCCACCGACAAGGCCCATTTTCCCGCTTCAATAAAGTGGGGCTGGAACACACAGGAAGGCTCAAGTCTGGCCAGGCCGCCTGTGCGGTTTTCTGACCACAAGGCCCAGGCGACGGGCTGCCACCCAGCCCCTCAGGCCCGCTTCTCCCGCGGCACCCGCCTGGTACACGGCACGTCTCGGGGACCCAGTGGCAGTCCTACCGCGGGCCCATTTCTAGGCCCTGCCTCACAGCCCGCCCAGCCCCGGCCCGGGCCCCACGGAGGGCTCCGCATTCGGGCTCCCGTGGCTGTTCCAGGGGCCGCCAGCCCCCCCCACACTGAAATCACGGCCCTGCACTGCCCGTCCTCATCTCACCCCTCCCCTCCACGGCCCACCAGCCACTACCCCCTCGGCCCGCTCCCACCGGGACCACAGGGGCCATGGCGGCCACGACCCGAGCGAGGGGAGAGACGACGACCTCGAGGACCTTCCCCCTCGGAGCCACAGGAAGCAGCCCCGTCTCCACGGAAGCCCGCGGCTGTCCCCCCACTCCCTCGTCCTTCCACACCTGGGAGCACTCATCTAGGGACCTACCCGTTCAGTCCCAAGCGGCCACAGAGAATCTAGAAGGAAGGAACACGACCGCCTCCGTCCCAGCTCTGCTTGCACAACGCGGACAGCAGTGCGCTTGCGCAGCAACTGCCACCTGCTGCACGGCGCATGCGCACCAACGAGCGCGCGCACCAACGAGCATGCGCACTGACTTGGGGTCCTGCGTTGCAGGGTGAGGTTTTCCCCGCCTGGGCCACAGAGCCTCCAAAGCCCTGGGCCTACGGTCGTCGAAGACTGGAGCCCGACCTGTCTTCTTCCTTCCCCCTGCTATCTTTCTAATGCTTCCAGAAACGTTGTGCACACACTGCCCCGGGTTACCGCTCGTGGACAATGCATGTCAAAAACTTGGCCATGACAGAAATGGATACTAAGGATTTTAATACATTTTTGTACACATACTGGGATTCATCAGTTCCTCCTGTGCATCTGGATTATGTGTCAGGTAAACAAAGCATTTACACACTGCCATAGATTAGTTAGGTTTAACCATCTTTTCTTTACATTTCTGCTCACCTTATTGCACGTTTAAATCCCTGGACTGGTAACTGGTTTCCTGGGATTATACCTGTGGTCCTTCAGTCAGTGTGTGGTTCACAAATACCCTTTGGTAATGGTCCTAGGATCCAGTCTCAGCCCACTGTCACATGGTGTACAGCACTGGTGATTCTACTTCTCACGTTACTTCCTAAAAACCAGCCAAACAACTTGATGAGCCAGATGATGTTATTACCTAACAATCAGGTAGAGCAATACCTGGGCAGAAACTTAACACAGTCTGGAGGTGGCAGAGCAAAAGACACACACACACACACACACACACACACACAAACATATGTTAATTTAATTATTTTTTTAAATTAAATTTTATTAGTGTGACAACTGTTAGCAAAGATACATACATTTCAGGTGTACAATTGTATAATACATCTTCTATATATCACATGGTGTGTTCACCATCCAGAGCCAGTTCTCTTTCCATCACCATGTATTTCATTCCTTTTACCCTCATCTACCAGACCCTGTTCTCTTACCTGTGCTGACCACTAAACTATCATCTGTGACTATGAGTTTATGCTTCTTTGTTAGTCTTCTTCTTTTGTTCTTTTCAGTTTTATATACCACATATCAGTGAATTCATATAGTTCTCTACTTTTCATGTCTGACTTATTTCGCTTAGCATTATAATCTCAAGATCCATCCATGTTGTCACAAATGGTCCTATTTCAACTTTTCTTATGGGAGAATAGTATTCCATTCTGCATACCTACCACACCTTCATTACCCATTCATCTATTAAAGAACATTTCGTTGTTTCCATGTCTTGGCCACCATAAATAAAGCTGCAATGAAGAGTGGAGCAACTATGTGTTTATGGATAAATGTAATGGTGCTGGGAGAATTGGAAAGCAACCTGTAAAAGAATGAAACTGCACTGTCTGTTACCGTGTACCAAACTTAAGTCAGAATTGATCAAATACTTAAACAGAAGACCTGAGATAATATACTGCATAGGAAAATACATAGGTACTGAACATATAGACCTGCAGTTCAAAGAACATTTTATGAATTTGACTCCAAAGGGAAGGGAACTAAAAGCGAAAATAAATTAATGGGACTATATCAAACTAAAAAGCATCTGTACAGCAAAATAAACCATCGACAAATGAAAGAGGCAACCGATCGAATGGGAGAAGATATTTTGTAAACAACGCCACCGATGAGGGAACTCGTACAACTTAACAACAACCAAAAAAGACACAATCCAACGTCTCCATAAGGGGATAATATCCAAAATGTATAAAGAAATTATACAACAACAGAAAAACACACAATGCAGTTAGAAAATGGTTAGAGGCCCTGAAGACATGTTTCCAAAGAAGACGTGCAAAATGGTCAATAGACATATGAAAATATGCTCAACATCACTAATCATCAGTAATGCAAATAAAAAGTACGATGACATATCACCTCACGCCAGTTAGACTGGTTATCATCAATGAGACAAATAGTAACAAGTGCTGGAGAGGCTGTGGAGAAAACGAACCCTCATACACTGTTGGTGGGAATGCAGACTGGTGGAGCCACTATGGAAGGCAGTGTGGAGGTTCCTCAAAAAATTACGAATAGAATTACCATAGGACCCAGCAATCCCTCTCCTGGGTATCTATGCAAAAGACATATTGTGGGGGAAGAGTGTGATTAGGTTTGGGTAAGAGCGGTGATCTAATGGTTTCCAGACACTGCAAGGCACAGGTTCCAAGACAAATTGTTCAAAAGATATAGGGGTTGATAAACGTCATTTGGTATTTTTTGATGAAGAGTTAATGTGTCTTTTAGGGAGTTGGTCTAATGAAGAATAAAGTTGTTTTCAACTTTTATCTCTTTAGGCGGGATATTACTCGATTTGAAAAGTTATGTCGATGAAGCTAGTGGGAATAAAAACTCTTGTCAATTTACACAGAATCTCTGTGCATGTTTCTTTTCCACTGTTTTACATTGCTGATCAGTTTTGTCTGGGAAGTAGCACACGTAAGGGAAATTCAGGAAGGGACAGAAATAAGAAAGTGCTTTTTATACTACATATATAAAACTTTGTTTTACGTAAAATTAATGATAACACTCAAACAAATCCAGAACTGAGACATGTAACATGAAAAAAGAGGAAGCACCGGGAAAAATCATAGAATACCACCACACTGAAATAACAGACAGGAACAAAGGGCCATGAAACAATGTAGGCAACGAAATACTGTAGATATTATTTTGTGTAAACACAAAATAAAAATTAAAATGGAAATAGGAAATCCTCATATATCAATATAGTCACCCTAAATGTCAATGGAATGAACTCACCCATACAAAGGCACAGAGTAGCGGACTGATCAGAAAACGATCCCCAACCTTATGCTGCCTCCAAGAGACACATATCAGCTACAAGACAGATACAGTCTTAAACTGAAAGTGTGGAGAATGATACTCGAAATAAATGGTCGCCAGAGAAAATCAGGCGTAGTCATACTTATATGAGACAAAACAGGCTTCAGGATAAAAAAGTAACAAGAACAAAGATGGACGTTTCATAATGATAAACGGGACAATATAAGAAGACATACTTGTCAATATGTATACCCTCAATTGGCAAAGAACAAAATATACAAAGCAACTCCTAGCAGAACGAAAGGGAGAAATCACAAAAGCACAACTATAGTGGGGGACCCAAGAACAGCACTGACAGGCTTGAAAAGATTATCCAAACAGAAAATCGGTGAGGAAATATCAGCCTTAATGACACATTAGACCAAATTAACATAATGGACATTTACAGAGCACTTCATCCTACAACACCAGGCAACACATTCTTTTCTAATGTGTATGGAACATTTTCAACCGTGGACCGTATGCTGGGACATAAAACTAGCTTCACCAAATTTAAGAAGTTTGAAATCATAACAAGCAGATGCTCTGATCACAAGTCTTTGAAATTGGATATCAACCGTGAAAAGAAAGCAGGAAAAACCACAAATATGTGCAGATAAGCAACATGCTATTGAAGAATGACGGGGTCATGGAAGAAATACAAGGAGAGATCAAAAGATTCATACAAACAAATGAGAATGAAAATCGCCCTATCAAAATTACTGGGACGCCGCGAAAGCAGTAAAAAGAGGGAAATGTATATCACTACAGGCATATCTCAAGAAACAAGAAATATCCCAATACACAACCTAACATTATACCTTAAAACTGGAAAAAGTAGAACAAACAAAACGCAAAGTCAGCAGAAGACATGGAAGAATGAATGTTAGAGCAGAACTAAGCTAAATAGAGAAAAAAGACAAGGGAAAGAATAAATGCAAGAAAAAGCTAGTCTGTTGAAAACCTCAACAACTTTGGCAAACCCTTGGTTAGATACAGTTACGGTAAGTAGAGAAAAGACACAAATAAACAAAATCAGAAATGAAAGACGAGAGGTTAGCACAGGTACCACGGAAATACAAAGAATCATACAAGAATACCATGAAGGAATATATGCTACCAAATTGAATAACGTAGAAGAAATGGAAAGTTCTCAGAAACATGTAGCCTTCCTAGACTGAATCATGAAGAACTGGAAAATCTAAATAGAATGATCAACAGTAAGGAAATTGAATCACTCATCCAAAACCTTCCCAAAAGCAAAAGGCCAGGACTTGATGGCTTTATGAGGGAATTCTACCAAACATTCAAAGAGGATCTAACATCTGTCCTCCTCAGACACTTCCAAAAACTTGGGAAGAACAGGCGATACTTCCTAACTCATTTTATGAGGCCAACATAGCCCTGATACCAAAATCTGGTGAGCATAACAGAAAAAATGAAAACTATGAAACAATATGTCGGATGAATACTGATGAAAAAAGCATCGTAAAATACTAGCAAATCGAATACAACAACACATTAAAAAGGTAATCCATCACGATTAAGTGGAGTTCATTCCGGGGGCACAAAGATGGTTCAGGATACCCAATTCTATCCATGTGATGTACTACATAAACAAAATAAACGATAAAAGCCATATACTTATATCAATAGATGCAGGAAAAGCATATTACAAGATATTGTGATTCCCCAAAAACAAGACCTAGCCGAATAATCAGTTCTAAAGCGTGTTTTTGAGACAAAATTAACATAAGACCTGGGCTTATTTTACTATAGTATAAGACCGGGTCTCCTTTTAGTAGAAGACTGGGTCTTATTTTACTATTATAAAAGACCAGGTCTTATATAATATAAAATATAAGACCGGGTCTTATATTACTTTTTGCTCCAAAAGACACGTTAGCGCTGACTGTCCACCTAGCTCTTATTCCTGGGGAAAACACCCATTTAACATTAAAACACTTCAGAAAATAGCTATAGAAGGAAAATACCCTAAAACAATGAATTCCATATGTGACAAACCCTCAGCTAATTTCATAATTAACAGTGAAAAGATGAAGCCGTTTGTTCTACGTTCAGGAACAACACACGGCTGCCCCAATCACTGGTGTTATTCAATATAGTATTGGAAGTCCTCGCCAGAGCAATCACGCAACAGAAACAAATAAAAGGCATCCACATTGGGAATGAAGAAGTTAAGTTGTCAGTTTTGCAGATCACAGGATTCTTTATATAGAAAACCCTAAAGATACACCAAACAGCTATTACAAACAGTAAAGGAACACAATAAAGTTGCTGGCTACAATATCAATGTACAAAAACCCATAGCTTTCCTACATACTAACAACAAAAAATAAATGAAAAAGAAATCCTTTTGGAAGTGCCAGAAAAAGAATAAAATACCCAGGAACATACTTAACACATGATGTCAAGGACCTATACACTGGAAAGTATAAGACATTTCAAAAACAAAGTGAAGTTGACACAAAGAAAGGGAAAGACATTCCGTGTTCATGGATTGGAAGAATCAGCATATTTAAAATGTCCTATTACCCAAAGCAATATACAGACTTAATGCAATCCGCCTCCAAGTTCCAGTGGCATTTTTTTAAACAAATAAAGAATAAATCATCAGATTTGTATGGAATCACAAAAGACCACGAATAGCCAAAGCAGCCCCCCAAATAATGAACAAGCCTGGAGGTATCACTCTCCTGACTTCAGCATGTAGTACAAGGAGACAATGATCAAAACAGCATGGTATTGGCAGGAAACAGACACACAGAACAATGGCAGAGAATTGGAAAGCCAAAAATAAACCCACATAAACATGGGCAGACAAATTCTGACACATGAGCCAGAAAACGTACCATGGATTAAAAAAAGCCTCTTCAACAAATGGTGCTCGTAAATAGGAAAGCCACGTACAAAGGACTGAAACTAGACTGTAATCTAAAAGTGGATCCAAGACCTCAACATAAGACCTGAAATAATAAATTGCATAGAAGAAAGCATAGGTACGAAACTTATGAACCTTGGATTCAAAGAGGATTTTATGAATTTGACTTCAAAGGCAAGGGAAGTCAACGCTAAAATAAATCAATGGGACTATAACGAACAAAAAAAAGTTCTGCATACCACAAGCACCATTAACAAAAGAAAGAGGCAACCATTCGAAAGAGAGAAGATATTTGGAAACCACACCTCTGATTAGAGGCTAATATCCAAAATATATTCAAATCACCGACACCTCAATAACAAAAATGATACTATCCAATGAAAAAATGGACAGGGAACCTGAACGGGGACTTCTCCCAAGAAGACACATAAAGCCCAAGAAATATATGTAATAATCCGCAATTTCACCAGCTATTAGGGAAATACAAATCAAAACCTAAAGGAGATACCACCTCACACCTGTTAGAATGGCTACCATCAACAACACAAATAACAAGTTTTGCAAAGGCTGTGCGGAAAATGGAACCCTCATAGACTGTTGATGTGTATGGAAATTGGTACGGGCACTATGGAAAACACTGTGGGGGTTACTAACAAAAAATAAGAATAGAATTGCCATATGATGCCCCAATCCATCTACTGGGTATCAACCCCAAAAATATGAAAACATTTATCCATAAAGATAGGAGTATACGGACTCCGATGTTGATAGCAGCATTAGTTTCGGTGGCCAAGACACGGAAACAACCAACGTGTCCTTCGATAGTTGATTGGATAAAGAACACGTGGTATCTAGACACAATGGACTACTACTCTGCCATAAGAAAAGTTGAAATACTGCCATTTGTGACAACAAGGAAGGATCTTGAGATTATTATGGTAAGCGAAATAAGTCAGACAGAAAAAGTCGAGAAGCATATGACTTCATTCATATGAGGGATACAAAACTGAAAGCAACAAAATGTGAAAGAAAGGAAGAAAGAAAGAAGGAAGGAGAGAGAGAGAGAGAGAGAGAGAGAGAGAGAGAGAGAGAGAGAGAGAGAGAGAGAGAGAAATAGAAAGAAAGAAGGAAAGAAAGAAAGAAAGAAAGAAAGAAAGAAAGAAAGAAAGAAAGAAAGAAAGAAAGAAAGAAAGAAAACTTATAGACAGAGAACAGTTTACCTGTTATCAGAGGGTTTGGGGGGATGGGGATGGTAGAAGAGGGTAAAGGGGGTGAAACATATTGAAGAACTCACTCTGGGTGCTGAGCACACAATATCATATATGTATGTATTACAAATGTACACTTGAAACCTATGTAATTTTACTCACAGTTGACACCCCAATAAATTAAATTAAAAAATAAAAAACTGAAATAAATAAAAGATTTGTTATAAAAAAGAAAATCCCTGAGATCACCAAACCCTTTTTTGTCTAGGGAACAGATGTAAAATTCTATGACTTTGTAGGCCACGGGTAGTATTCATGGTGTACAGCTCTTTTAGGAAAATGATGCATTAAAAGATAAAAAGGATTCTTAGCTCAAAAGGATAGAGAAACAAGCCAAGGGCAGGATTTAGCCAGCAAGCCATACGTTTCTAGCCCGTGGGTTATATTTGAATCCAAGTAGTTGAATATGAGTTTTCAACTCGCAATCCTAATAATAGTAATGGAGAGTTCCACTTCTATGGATGCAAGTGACGATTGACTTCTGCAATTACAACAGGTACTCAAAGTGGTTACCATCTGTGTCCACATTCTTCTGATTGCGATGAACTACTGCTTCAGCACAGATAACATCTCTTGAAATGCGTATATATATTTTTGGCACCCCAGTATTATCCTGTCTATTCTATTCCTGTGGAGAACACTGCCTGATACACATTATGGTAACGGAGAGGTTGTAGAGAACACACATTTTAAGAATCAGTTTTCAGACTTTATCCTTGTGTTTCTGGAACCGGCTGTCTAACTTGATCAGACTTAAAGAAAGTAATGGCTCTGATCTCAGTGGGAAAGAGAGCAGGGAGAGTCACTGGATTTTTTAGAGATATGCAAAATATCTGCATTGGATACGCTTAGTCAACCACTCATAGGAAGTAAGCAACTAACTGATCCTGAATGTGATACTTGGGAACATTGTTGAAAAAGTAAGGAATATACAGACACCGGTTGGTTTCTTGTAATGTCCCAGGAGAAAGTGGTTAAACAACAAGGTGACTTCCGGGGTTTGAATTCCCAGCTCAAGAGCCAGCAAAAAACCCAAGTTTTTCTAGCTGTGCCCTGAAGGAGAACCTCATATCCGGTATCCACAGGGCTGAAATCGCTGAAAACCAAATGCAGATTCCTTCTGCAATTGGCTAACTTACAAAGCTTGCTGAAGTCCTATCCTTGTAAGGTGTCTACTATTAAAGCCAGGACAACTGATGTGGAAAGAACTGGATCCTGTAAGTTGGAATGAACCTGGGGATATTCAGCCCCTAAATTCTGATGAGTTCTTTGGCAGTGGAAGGAGTCTCCCCAGCCCCCCAGCAATGAGTCTTCTCCACCCAGTAGTGGTTTCCAGAACCTCAGTAGGACAGGCCTTTCCAAATCTATCTGAGGGATTAACCCTGCACTGTCTGAGGAAATGGCGATGCACCCCCCACCCCCGTGCTTTAGATGACATGCAATACACTGCTAAGCATTCTCAGATCTCTCCCCCATCATTATTTGTCTTTGCCTGTACCTCCATCACCAGATGCTTCTCCCAGCAGGCCTCTGGAGGTGAGCTCAGAGTCGGACCCATGATGAGATGTGCTCACTCCTCTGAACCTGAGAGGGGCTGCCCAGAAGGCAAAAGTGCAGGAATTCTTGAGGGCCAGAGAAACTCAGTGACCCAAAGGAACCACAGAGGATGGTCTCATCATAAATTCTAACTGGGAACGGAAGATCATGGTAGGTAGTGGGGTACAAGGCCTAGAGCTTCTTGAGCAAAAGGCTAATCTGTACCTCAAGCGAGCACCATCCCTTGGTCTTATGTATCTAGGATAACGTACCTGTCTAATGAAAGAGTCGTTTTCTTTTACAGACCCTTCCCAGGAACGACAACAGGCACCAGGCCACAAATCCACGAAACTCCTCACCGTGATGATCTTGCCAAAATACCATCTCTGTTTACTGCTAATGACAAACGCTAAGGGTCCTGTACCCACCAATGTAAAGGAAGTATGTATCTCTCCATTGAACTTTCTGTCCAATCCCGGAATTTTCCCCGCTGTGTTTTCTCCCACCTCCCTCATTTGCCAGCAATGAATTTCACGTCACTTGTCCTCACCTTTTCTCCTTTGATTCTAAATGTATAAAACAAAATGCAACACTGCCATTCTCCAGAGCATTTTCTCCATCTGTTGATAGCTTGCTTCTGTGCACATGCTCCGTTTGGTGCAAATAAATTCCAAGACATTCCGAGAAAAAATTCCATAGGAATGGATGTTCTTACATTGACCTAATGGAGCGGAAGGGATTCAAGGGCAAAGGGGATTAGAATGTTAGAGTGGATTGCCACTTAACAGCTCCACATGCAAACTGGGAGGGCACAGAACACATACCTTTCACCAACACGATGAGAAACACATGTGTGAGGAGGATCCCGGCATCCCTCCTGGAAGCCCAAGTGATTGCTCTTCACTGTCGTATAGAACTTACAGTTGCACCGCAGCCACTCAGGAGGAAAAGCTACATGAACTTGGATCCCAAAGCGGCAGTATGTGGACGCTGAGGAGGCCAGGGCAGCACTGAATGGCCACAGGCCAGGTGGGTGCGGTTCCCCTAATGCACAGCAGTCACAGCCGCAATCGCAAGAGTCTGACTCCCACACACCGACCTTGTAGACGAGGTAACCGTGGTGATCCTAGGAGCGAAACACATAGAGGCCCACTAAGTTTTTCTGGGTCTATGTAAACAAAAAGTTCTAGATCAAATGAGCGAGTCTAATTCAACTCACGGAAACACAGACTCACGGCCCACATTTAATTCCCAGACGTGACCCACTTTACAGGTGCCAAACCTCTTAATGTAAAAGAGGCCGGGCGCCCTTTCAGAATAATCCTGGGACACTAGTGGAAACTTATGCTGTACATCTTTCTTCCAACCTTCCCGGAGGAGAACTTTTACCATGGAACTCGACTTCGGTGGACAGGAATTCATTAGGATGAAATCCTAAATGTAGTAAGCAATTTTACACAGGTTCCCATAAGGCATGTCCCCTTTGCCTCAGGCAGTTATTTCGTGAGCCAGCTGTAAAGATGAATTCCTTGCTGGGAATGCTTGCATTGAACAAACCACTGAGTTCCTAAGGTGTGGGCAGGAAGACCAAGGTGAGGGAGGGAGAGGCGGGCTATCAGTCCATTGTGGCAAACTGGGAGTAAGCTGGAAATTAGAACCCAAGTCCATAGCCGGGAGATAGCCTGATGGAAGAGTCACATTCTGTGTGTTGTGTCCTTCCCCATCTTGCAGCTTCTGACAAGAATCCTACCAGGAAGGCAGCTAGCCGATATCACAAATATAGGGCCGATCCTCAGCTCCATGTTAGGTTCTCCCATCAGAGAACAAGCACCTTTCCCTGGGCAAGTGACTTCGACAAAGCAGCAGATGGGATGTTTCCCTAGTTGATGGGCTCACGGAGGGGTGTCTTACATCTGGAAAGGTCCCAGAGTTCCAGTTCTCTTCACTGAGCCTCCTTGCAGGTCAGCACAGCTCCTGCCGAGGACAACACAGCCCAGAGCAGCAACATCAGGTTTCAGCACAGAGTCAGGCGGGCCATTTAGGATCTGTGCATTTCCCATTCCAAGGAAGCACAGGCTTTGCTTTGCAGCAGCAACGCAAGAGCTGCAAGGCCACACAGCACTTTCCAACGTCCAAGGGACAAGCCAGGCTATCTGAAGCCTCGTTTATCGCGTGGGTCTTAGAGCCCACATGGCCCATTCAAAAATACACTCATACGCCCGACATCATCAGATATCTGATGGACCACGTATCTAATTTCACAAGCGTTACCTAGAAATTGAAAACTGCTTCAAGAACCAAAATGTGTATCTCCATTTACACACTGCCTTTTTTTCTTGTCTCCTTTATTCCACAGTCAACCATGTGAGCAAAAACATCAGCAATGCGAACATATTACCTTTTTAACATTCAGAGTTTATATTCCCGTCTGCTCACCACAGTCAAACAGCAAGGGAGGTGGATCCCATTCATACCTTTTTTTGGTCGTTTCCCTGATGGGGACGATCCCTCTAGCATTTGTTAAATTAGAAGCATGTACCATTTGACAACAATTTTGCCGAACATCCAGATGCCATAGCCATGAAACAAAAAAGCCATTTGAAAATGCCTTTGTTTGGTGTTATCGCAATTCCAGGGTTATCGGCATAACTGCCCTTTGAGATCCCGAAAGGAATGCCAGTAGCAGACTTCAATAGCAGCAACAAAAGTGAAGAAGAGCCTTGGAAGGTGTTTTCTTTTTCTCCCTTGTGTTGTCTGTGGCTTTTCTCCAGCCCAGGAATTGATTTCATTTTCCCTCCCACTTGAAGGAGATAGAAACTCACAATGTGAACATATGTTGCCCACCCAAATCTTACTTTTTCAATCCTAAGGCCTTTTTCCATCCTGCCTAGAGAAGAGAACACAAACCAAAGTCATCAAGTCCCAGTGCTTTTCTCTCCCGTCCCACTGTCCAGTGTGGTGAAAGGAGCCAAGGACAACAGTGATCTCAGTGTCCCACTGGTGAGTCTGTTATTTGCAATTTCCGTAAGTGACATACACTGAGCAAATGGTCTCAGGACAAGATGAAACAGTTTTCCTCTGAAAATCAACCGGTAATGAGCCAGTATCAGGAAAATCGCAGGCCCAAAGGGGGTCCATGTTCACCCCTCTGTTGGGGAAGCTGCCTGCAAAAGGGACAGGAGCCAAGAGGAGTGATGAGTGCAGGAGCAGTCCCTGAGCAGGGGGAAGGCATGGGACCCTGAGCACGGGTGAGGGCTGGCTGCAGTCAGGAGCAGGTACGCTCAGAGGCAGCAGGGGATGCCAGGGGAGAAGCACCTCGACTCGGTTTGAGAAGCTCAGGGAACTCCCCCCTCATAGCTTCTGTGCTCTGCACGAATTATTAGGAGAGGTCACTGGGATGGAAGCCGGGTCCCTGTGAGTAAGGCAGAGGTGAAGGAAGGTGACAGGGAAAGTGAGAAGCAGTGATCTCCTGGTCATGGATTGAAGATGAACCCTTCAGTAAGAAGTCGGGTTTTCTCATCAAACTTCAGGTACTGTCATGTAGGCTGTCATGCAGGATGTCAGCTCCTGCTCCTCAGCTAAGAACGCAGGACATGGTGAGGCCAAAAAGGAACACCCACGCAGCCATAGGTAGGGGAGTCTTACACTCTATGCTCCAAGGCGGCTGGGTTGTAGACACAGGAAGCAGGAGCCACATCATTTGCAACCTACTGTCCGCTTATCTGTCAACCAAACTCCCTTGCTGGCTGCAATCCGCAGTGCTAACTGCAATCTGCTTCTAGCTCAGCCACCATCTTCTTGCCCCCATTTTCTGCTAATGTAGCCAAGGCAGTTATATTGGTGGCCAAGGGCTCACTGGTTACAGCTGCCTGCCAACGAGTCACAGCTGATGGCCATCCAGTCACAGTCGATGGCCCTTTTCTACCCGAGTGAGCACCTTTCCACGTGCGGCCCAGAGCCTGGAAACTGCACTCCTGCCTCTGTCCCCACACCAGTGCTTGTCCATGAGCACCGGGATGGTCGGTTGCCCAGGAGAAAATCCCTAAGGAGACACTCCAGGGTTGATCCAGTCAGGCTCCTGGGCCATGAGGCCCTGGGGAGGGTTCCCTGGACTGAGGACTGACAGGAGGCAAGTGACTGTGTGACCAGTAGTGGGAGATCACAGGCACGTGGAGGTAGAGGGAGGGGTGATGGGGAACAAGGTCTGGGAGGATAGGAGGAAGAGCTGGGGTTGGCACTGTCCCTCAGTTGTAAGGGAGGGGCAGGTGGAGTAACTGGGTAAAAAGTGACCCTGTCCCTCAACTGAAAGTTTGCCACAGGGACTGGAAGGAAAGTTCTACCAGATGTGAAATCCCAGACTGACACCAACGTAACAGGTCAGTGCGCAGGCCCAGAACCCATCAATTACACCACAGCTCCAGCCCTGTTGGGGCAGGAGTCCTGTGTATAAGAATGTGACAAGCTGTTCCTATGGTTTCAAGGGCGGGACTTAGGAAGAGGCCAGTTGGTTTTGGTACTCAGAAGTCTCTTGGGCTGAGGTTTGCTTTATCTGGCCTTTATTGGCATGAAGTCTTTACACAGCTTCTGTGGTGTTTTTCCAGAAAACTAGAGATAAAGGAGTTTATGTCAGGAATGTGCACGCTCAGTTTCTCTGGACATTAGATGGCACTGTGGCATCGTATAACTTATCCCTGCCCCGCCCTTCGTGTTTGAAAAAAACCACTCTGCCTCTCCTCTGCAATAAATGGCTGCTTCTCTGTAAGTCCCCCTGTGCCAGGCACAACAGTGGGAAATAGGCTCCCTTCAGTAGCATCCCTACTGAAAAGCAAGTGTCCAGGCTCCATAGAATCTTGTGTTTCTGCTGATCGGAACGTCTTGTCACCAGTTTTCCTCCTATTGTTTTCGGTTTTTATCCATGTATTCTCCACGTACCCTAGTCACTTCAAGCTCCCTGGAGAATATTTGGAGGCCTCACAACTATAACAAAGCAATCACAGTCCCATCCCCCCAGGATGACCAGTATTGACTTGGGAAGAATTTCGTTACTGCTTTTCTGAAGTATAAAGGTGCACAGTAAACACTATGAGATTCATATGGCATGGTGACTTCACCAGATTTTATTAAACTCAGAGCATCAGTTAGCTGTTCAAAACATCATTTGAAAAAGCTTGAAAATGTTTAATTCATTTCTCTTGCTGAAAGTAGAAGTAGTAAAAAGAGTGAAAATATTGTATTTCGTAACCTGACATTGACAGCAGAAAGAACCCAATTCCTTTCTCAAAGTGAAATAGCATCTTGCAACCTTCCCAAGTCCAGCAGCTACATTTTTGCCCGTCTGATTCTTTGCTTAGAGTTCTATTTTCATTGTATGAAATGCATTTGTATAGTCTGTCCTCTAGCATGCTTACCTTATGTTCCCTGTGGTGAGGGCCAACTGTCCCCTTCATCCTGCCCAGGGGCAGGGCGATTACAGAACCCACTCAGAAGAGAAGTCATACATTCACTCCTAATTTTGCTCTCAGGCGATAAAGGAAATTCTTCGATTGGCAGTCATTTGGGAAGGCAGAGAACAGATGACAGAAAAATTGAGAAATCCTCCACCACCCAATCACTTTCACCTCGTTTTGCATATCAGCTTCAAGTTTACATCCTTGTAATAGTGCAGGATGCAGTAAGGAACTCTGAAGTCTCAGTGGTTGACGTTAGGTAATTCATTTATCTTCTGGAAATTCCACTTTCTCTATCATCCACACATGCACCTTCCACATTTGCTACTTTGTGTTTCAAACATAAAAAAGAACGCCAAGACTAGTGTCTTACCTGGATTCCTACACGTTGATACACTTGCCACTTTCCCTTAACTAGGAACCCACGCCAGTACCTGTGTCACTGTATCCAGACAGTACTGACAGTGCTTTAAGTGCCTGCTAGGTGACAGGTGAAAACTATGTCGCTACTCTTTCAAAAAGGCTTCTAAGAATTATTTCTGAGATTCAATATCCATGTCTATATTTAATTCCAGTGCATTTAATTTGTATCTTCCTCATAAAAACAGAATACTGGAAATTCATATAAAGAGATTTAATTAACTTTAAAATGAGTACCTGAGAAAATGAGAAAACGAGACATGAGAATTTTCATAGACTACGAAGTTTCATGGACGTGAAGTTAATTCGCTAAGTCCATGTCTCCTTTGCTTGTTTCCTTTTCATGCTGATACCTACACCCCTTACCAAGGGCATCCATCATGTCCAAGCAAGAACTGCCCACTGGCCTGTGGAAACACATGATCCAGGCTACGGTCAGGGACAGGAGACCAAGAACACACTGCTCCTTCTCCCCACTTCTTGACTCAATTCCTGGACCTTGTACATCCCTCTTCCTTCCTCTCTGAAAAGAATGGGGTGATAATGAGCGGAGTTTATCATTATATAGCAGACATTGTAAATTAATTAAAACAGGCCCCACTTTTCCTTGCTTCAACCCTTGTCTCCTTGAATTTCCTTTCGCTTCTCTTCCACTGTGCACCTGTGTTGGCACCTCCTCTTACCCTCTAATCGGAACAAACAACAAGACGTACAAAAGCAGCTCTCAAGCAACTTTTCTGAAGGCTGCTGGAATGAGATTTACAGCAAGGGTCGGAGAAGCAGCAGAACCAATTCCCAGCCTCTCCAACCACACATTAGCAGCTGTTACAGAAACTGTAACCTAGGAACAGCGGTCATGGACCTCTCTTCTCCTTTTCCTGCACAGGGACCTCTGCTCTCCTTTCGGTCTACATGGGCTTCTCATGTCCTTTCCGTAGCCGGGGACCTTCCTTCTACACTCCCTGTACAGTCTCCAGTTCTGCTTCAGCTCAGAGTGGTCCCCGGTCTGAAGGTGACACACATTAGCTGGATGAAGCCTTTAACCTCCATTTGAATCACTTGACCTGGATTCTTTTCTCCCCAGGTGCTACCACTGGTTTGACCCCAATTTCCCAGCAGCAACAGGACAGAGTTCCACAGGGTCACTTCCATAAACGAAAGTCACCACTGGTCAATAGGAAGCATTTTCTCAAGGCATCTACCAGTGTTCCCAATAGTGAGACTGCAGGGAACCGTGTGCCCTGAGTCATCATAGGGTTCAGGTTCTACAGACACCTGTGGCAGGGACCTAAGTCGCAGAATCTTCTCATCTGATAATGGACATAATTATACTAACCTACCAGATAAGGTTTCTCTCATGAATGAGACCACAGTACGTACAGAGGGCTTAGTGCACTGCCTGGCACACAGTATATACGCAAACGTCTTCGCCACATGATTTTGTAACAGGTCGGAGCACCAGCTCTGGAATCCTAACTTCCGGGGGAGTAAACCGTTTCCCTACATCCTTAAATTTCAAACAATGGGTGTCTGTGTCAGAATAACGCAACAAAAGATGCCATTAGTTAGCAAATATGGCAATTATGATTTCCCATTTGGAAACGATCCTTCATGAAAAGCTCCCTAAACTGAAATAAAGGCTGCAATCCGTCTCGGTTTTGGTCTTTGATGCTGCTACAGTCCATTGACTCATTAATTCAGGGTAATGTCTAGTGTATGAAGACGGTATCAAAAATATATCAGCTTTAAAGTGATGTTTCTCTTTCTGATAATCTTTCCATTACAACTAGGGCATGTATAGGTGCATCACCGCGTTGGGGATCTAAGCTCTGGGTCACAATTAGCGTCTGTCCCCTAAGGATGGGCCAGTTCATGTTTATAATTTCCCCCTTCTCCATTCTTCCTTTCGTGTCTGGGGGACTGGCATCAGCGGGAATATTACGATATGTAGACCACGGATATTGAACACTCCAGAAGAGGAAAGCTAACGCTTCCTAGAACGAATTCCAACACATGCCGAAAAAGCAGAGTTTTGACTCGGACCAGGGGCCCTATCACCACCCCTTCCCTGGTTGGGACTCCATGTTCAAATAATAGCGCAGTGCAAGTGCCCTTCTTAAAATGGAACAAACAGCAGCTCAGAAAGCAAAGCAGCGCAGAGAGCAAAAACGGTAAGGCTGGTAGCCCACGAACTGGAAGGGAGTTCTCCTGAGCCCTGGCGCAAGGCCGTCCAGGAGACCAGAGTGGAAGAAAATACTAGGGAAGAACTGGGTGTCCAATAAGCAGGCATTTTTATTGTAAAGAAGTTGTCACGATCAATGTGTTCAAACTTTTTGTGGTCAGTACTGTTTAAAATGAACCTTATTCATTTTAAACTTATTCATTTATTCCTAAGGAACCTGGGACTGTAGTTATGTGAGGCTTGAGAGAAATGAACGTAAGAAGTCTTAAGTGGACTTAGTGAGAAAGACCACTGCGTTCAGATCAGGCTGGCTTCATACACGGTGCTGGCACCTGCCTTGTTCCCAATCCAATAGCAGGGCCGGCTATGGGCCCCTAAGGTCATGTTCAGTGTATTCTTTATACCCACATTTACAAAAGCTTTCTACATTTTACAACACCTCACCGTTACTTTTCTGTACAATGACGTTAAATATGAAAACGATTTTCAAACACGAAAAACTGACTTGAAACCCCAAGGAGGGAGAGGTCACGATGCAAAAATGAACGATTAAGTATACTGAAAATGCAGGCCTTTTGAAGAAAAATCTCTAAGGACATTTAGCGCAAAACACTAATAATGGCCTTGGCGGGGTGACAGGACTGTGGTTTGGGTCAGTCTTCAGTACATTCATCTGTCCTCCAAATTTTCTACCCTGACATGTGAGGGCGTTTCATCACTGAAGAAACTCTGGATACAGGCCCAGCCAAGGCCAAACCACATGTGGCAAGACAGTGACCAGCGCATTCAGAGAAACGGAAACACAAGTCCCTGAGGAACCCAAGCAGCCCAGTAGAAGAAGAGCTAATTTTGAAGGCAAATGGGTTTTTGTTCCCAAGCACAACCTTTTCAAAACAGATGCACTCAAAGGGAGCCCAACAAACAGTAATTTCGAGTGCAGCGCGCAGGCGCAGTAGGAAACCTCAGTTTTGCAGTGAAGACACTGCCGAGTTTTTTCAAACGAGAAGGGCGGGGGAGAGGGGAGCCGGCGGCTGCGCGTCACCACACTGCCCCCTGCTGCCCACAGAAACCAAATGGCTCACATGCAACTCAAAAGCCGCTCTCTCTTAGGCGGTTTGCAAGGAGACCTTGGCGGAGCAAGAGAAGCGCGCGGATGCTGAAGAGCAGCGGACACTGCGACCACCCGAGTAGCGCCGCCGGGCAGCCCTGGGCACGGCGCCTTCTCCCGCTGCCCTGGATCCCGGCAACAAGGGCCGGAAGCCACGCTCCCCGGCGGATGCGCATGCGTGGCGTCGCTGCTCCCGGATTGGCCAGTTCTGATCCTGCGCGCCGGGGCGCCGTGAGGTCCTTGCCAGTCGCCCTGCAGCCTTGTGCCTGAGGGTCCCTTCTGCACCGCGTTTGCAATGTCCGCTAGCGTCCCCGCACTGTGACGTCCACGTCCTGTCGCCCGACTGACACAGCGGAGCCTCCGCCCTCGTGCGGAACCTGTAGCACTGCCCTAGTCATCCTCCTCCCGCCCGGCCCACTCAGCTTCTGCCTTCAACTGGCAGGTCCTGAGACACCCTCCTCCTCCTCCTCCCCCTGTCCCTCCCCATTCCCCTCCGCCTCTGCTCCCCCTCCCTCCTCCCTTCTTCCTCCTCCTCCTCCTCTTCCTCCTCTTCCCCCCCCTGGCTTTCAGGAAACCTCCAGGGGACCTCAGGCCCAGGAGCCTCGTCCTTGCATAATCGGAGCCTCTCTGTCCTCAGAGCTGTTATACCTATATATAGCTTCCTGATGCTGCACCCCCTGCCCAAGGCATTTCCCTGGGCATCAGAGAATCCACCCCACGCCCTGCCTATCACAGGTCCCCAGACACAGACACACACACAAATGAACACATGATGTCCCTTTGTAGCCTTCCCTGTCTCATGTCCTCAACATCTTTTCCTAGGAGTCCTGCTCCCTCACTCTAATGGCTCTGCTTACACAGCCTTCCACTTCTGGGGGTGTCCTGTGTGTACCCGCAGCTTTCGCCATCTTCCATCAGGCCCCTTCTTACCCAGCTTACTAAGTGCTATAATCTCCCCATCAGGCACCCTTCTCTAGCTGTTTTCTCCCAGTCCATACTCTCCTGCTCTATCCCAATAAGGGACACATCCGTTTCTGTGAGACCCTGAGCACTGATAACAAAACTAGAAACTTTACTGAATTGTTTATCTTAAATCCATGATCGGGAGAACACTGCTTCTCACTTTCCATCTCAGGCTACCTACACAGCAGCCTGGTTCACTAGGGACCTGCTTCCACTCCAATGACCTCTATTAATAATTCATGGAGAAGGCATATACACAATGGAACATAACTCGGCTATAAGCAAAGATGAGCTACTTCCACTGGGAACAGATAACAGATAACACGACCGAGCTTGAGAGAAATAAGTCAGACAGAGAAACTCGAGAAGTATGCGACTTCACTCATATGTGGGATATAAAAGTGAAAGCTAAAAACAATCAAGACAAAGAAAGAAAAAGACATATATCCACACAACAGTTTCATGGTTACCAGAAGGTAAGGAAGCAGGCTGGTAGAAGAGGGTAAAGGGGGTCATATATATGATGATGGAAGGAGAACTGATTCGCGGTGGTAAACTCACAATACAACATGTACATATTATTATACAATTGTGCACTTGAAAGCTGATTTTAACACCCAATGTCATAACAAGACATTTAACAAAACTTATTTAATAATTAACAATCAGTGTCTGACTACCATGCTCTTTTTGTAATCATTCCTATTCTTTCAAACCATAGAGTTTTATTAAATTCTAAGCATTTACACAACGGTGACACACCCTTTTGAATTTTCACCTTCATCCTCACTGGCTTTTGATGTAGTGAAAGGGTTGCTCAATACTATGGTGTTCAAATTTCCTGGTAAGCATATGTAATATTTACTTTACTTGAAACCAAAAATATTTAAAAATTGCACTAGAAAAAATGGTAGAAACTCAGTGAAATTAAAATTCATTATTTAATATAATGTACAACATTTATGTACCTTTAGGAGATCGAGAATGGGGGGGGCGGGGAGCGAGCGAAGAAAAGTTATCAACAGCAGAAACGAAAGCGGTGATTTTCCTACAGACCCAGCAAAATTGAAAGGGGCAATATGATAATACAACATTCAACTCCACATTTATACATGGAACATCTTAGAAGAAATGGATCGATTTCCCATAAACCATGAACTACAAAAACTCACCCAGGTGTGAATAGTCCAATATATTTTAAAGAAATGATTTAGGTAGTTAAAAACCTTGGGGGGGAAAAGCCAGAGAGTAAATACCAGAAGCAAACAATTCATGGGATTTAAATCTGGCACCATTCTGAGAAGTGTGATGAAATCTCAGGCCATCGACTCTGACCCCACCCACGTGAATCATCCCTTTGTCCAGT
Source organism: Rhinolophus hipposideros (assembly GCF_964194185.1). NCBI lineage: Eukaryota > Metazoa > Chordata > Mammalia > Chiroptera > Rhinolophidae > Rhinolophus > Rhinolophus hipposideros. The sequence goes on along the minus strand of NC_138046.1, from coordinate 85,236,065 downwards.
TCTAAAAGGATGCTTGGACTGGAAGCACCTACAATCACTTAGTGGTCCTCTGGGTTATCAGACTGACTGTTGACGTATTACAGTGCTTGTGTGCAAGTGACCCTTATTTTAATTAACAACGACCCCAAATCGGAAGAGCAGGGTTGCTGACAAACCAGATATGCCAAACGGAAGCTGTAAAGTGCATGTATGTATAGGAGAAACATAGTATGTAGGCTTCGGTGCTACCTGTGGTTTCAGGCATCCACTAGGGGTCTCGGAATATACTCCCCATGGATAAGGGGAACTAGTGTAACTCACAGAATATAGTGAAAACAATCACTTACGAAATCAAAATGTTCCATTAGAAAATATCTATAACATACAAACAAAGCTGTAAAGGAGGTACCAAAGAACAAACAGAGAAGAGACACAGAAAAAAAGAATAGGATAATGCAGATTGGAGTCTACCTACATCAATAAGATCATTAAATGTGAGCAGATTAAACCATCCAGTCAAAACGCAGACATTGACAGACTGGATTTGAAAAAGCAAGATGAAAGTACATGCCGGCTATGGGAGATACAGTTTAGATTCCAAGATACAAACAGATCACCAGTGAAATAGGGGAGAAGGTATATCAAACAACCAGCAACCCCAAGAAAACTTCAGGGGGCATCCTCATATCAGGCATTTAAATTTTAATGTTAAAGATATATTTATAACATGACCCAGCAAATCTCCTAGAGGATCCTTTCCAAGAGAAACGAAAAACATATGTCCATACAGAGACCGGTACTCAAACATTCATAGAAACTTTGTTCATAAGAGTCAAAAGTAGAAACAATCCAAATTGACAAATACTGGTAAATGGATCAAAGAAAAATACACGAAGGAATACAACAAACTAATGATAAAGGGGACCATACATCAGACACACATAACCGTGATAGACATTCGTGCCCCCAATCAGGGAGCATCGAAATATACCAAGCGACTACTAACAGTACTGAACGGAGAAACTGACCAAAACACAATTATACTAGAGGACGTAAACACATCACTGACAGCTATGGATAGATCATCCAAACAGAAACCAAACAAAGAACTAGCAGCCCTAAATGACACATTAGATGAAATGGACATAATTGACATTTACAGATCAATTCATCGTAGAACACCAGACTGCACATTTTTTTCTAATGTACACGGACCATTCTCAAGGATAGACCACATATAGGGTCAGAAAACTAGCCTCAGAAAATTTAAGAAGATTGAAATCATACCAAACATATTCTCTGATGACAAGGCTCTGAAATTGGATATCAACTGCAAAAAGAAAGCAAGAGAAACCACAAATGTGTGGACATTAAACAACATAGTTCTAAAGAACAATCGGGTCAAAGAAGAAATAAGAGGAGAGCTCAAAAGATACAAACAAACAAATGAGAATGAAAACACATCCTAAGAAAATTTTTATGACGCAGGAAAACCAGTTCTAAGAGGGAAATGCACTTTTAAGAGGTGAGCAATCCCTCACCTGGGTATCTACACCCAAAATCTGAAAACATTTATCTATAAAGACAAGTGTGCTTCAATGTTCATTGCAGCTTTATTTACAGTGGCCAAGACGTGGAAACAATCAAAGTGTCCTTTGATAGGTGAATGGATAAAGAAGTTGTGCTATATACATATATACAATGGAATACTCTTCGGCAGTAAGTAAAGATGAAATAGGACCATTTGCAACAACATGCGTGGATCTTGAGATTATAATCCTAAGTGAAATAAGATAGAAAAAGTAGAGAACCATTTGATTTCACTGATATGTGGTACACAAAACTGAAAACAACAAAAGAACAATACATATACATGAAGGAACAAAAACACATAAACAGACAATGGTTTACGGGGTACCGAAGGTAAGGGGGGAGGGTGCTCTCACAGAGGGTAAATGGGGTCTAATATATGGTGATGGAAAGAGAAGTGACTCTGGGTGGTGAACACACAAGGTGAGATACAGATAATGAATTACAGAATTGTACACCTGAAATCTATGTAACAATTGTCACCCCAAGAAACTTTAATTGAAGAAAAAACTTACAGATGATACATATTAATAATATCCGAGAGCCGAAAAACGTTGTCTACACTCTTTCAAGTGGGAGCCCCTTCAAGGTATTTCCGGAATCCTTCTGATATGTCCCCATCATTCCTTGAATTTAGGCTCATTATTCACACCACAAATTGAGCCGGATTCCTGTATCCTTTCCCTCCCCCAGTCCAGGCACCAGTCTTTGGTGGAGAATGGTATTTAGAAACCAGGATCTGGTGCCTACATGTGATTACTGCCATTGGATTGTGGGGGTACCCAAAACTGTTGGAATACACGTATGTACGCACTCAGGCACACACACGGGTATACATAGGTACATCTGTATCTATCACCTAATAGAATATGTACGTATATTGAAAACCACGAGTTCCATAGAGGCCTCCAATTCCAGCATAACATCTCAGAGTTTGTTCTAGGTTTCTTTATTTCCACATGAGATGCTCCCCTTTCTAAAGTGAGTGTCGTGGCTCCCATATCCTGATTTATTTACTGATGTGATGACACCCAATGTGTACGAGGTAGGACAATTAAAAATTCCTCAACTTTTGCAACGATGTGGCGAAAATTTTTTTGATATCAGCGGGATTATTCACTATGAATCTATACCAACTGCACAAACAGTTTACCAAGTCTGCTATTTGGAAGTGCTGAAAAGGCTGCAAGAACTTTTCACCAACAATTCATGGCTCTTGCATCAGGACAATGCACCAGCCCACAGGGCACTGTCTGTGAGGGAGTTTTCAGCCAGTGAATAAGTAACTGTATTGGAATGCACTCCCTCCTCACCTGGCGTGGCCCCCAGTGACTTCTTTCATTACCTGAAGATAAACGAAATACTAAAAAGACGACATTTTGATGACATAGGACATCAAGGGTAATATGATGACAGCTCCGTTGGCCACTCTAGAAAAAGAGTTCCAAATTGCTTTGAAGGCTGGACTAGGCACTGGCATCTGAGCATTGCTTCCTTACGGAAGTATTTCGAAGGTGACCGTAGTGATAATCAGTGATGAGGTACTTAGCACTTTTTCTAGGATGAGTTCGCGAACTTAACTGGCACACGTAGTATATGGCATCCTTCCCAAACAGAGGCCAGCCTCACATGCTGTGCTCAAGTATCCCCTGCCCGTGACCTCCCTCCACAACTTACTCAGCATTGAATCCCGGATCCATGTAGCCTCTCCCACCCAACCCCCAGGGACAGCCTCCTACTGGCCTGGGGCTCTGTCCCCCACTGCACCCTATCCTTGGGTGTGGATGCCCTCCTCAGTCTGCCTGAGCTCTGACTCCCCTAGCTGGGAAGCACCTAGAAGCATTCGCTTGCCTTCCTCTGCAGCACCTCACGTGACAGCTTGAGGACTGAACTCCTCTGGCACAAAAGAGAAGGGAAGTGAAAGAATGGTCAAGGCAGAGGAAAAGGTGAACATACCCAACACAATCACTTAATTAAGGTGAATGCAGCCCAATCCAGGCAATACTATGAAACCTGAGGGATTAAGCTCACTCTTCTGCAGCCTCCCCTTCCGGTCTGTCTCCTCTGACTGAGTTCCTGTTTCATTATGAAGGTATTGCCTTCCATCAACAATAGAAACATTAGAGGCAGCCAGATGGCTCCACAGGTTAGAGTCCAAACTAGGATCAACAGGGTTGGCGGTGCCAGTCCCACAGGGGCCAGTGAGCAACGCTGTGCACACCAAGATTGAAGACAATGAGCTGTCTTTGAGATTCCAGAGGGGCGCTGGATGGCTCACTTGCTTACAGCCTGAACTCTCAGCAACAAGGTTGCCAGTACAATACCCTCATGGGATGGTGGGCTGCACCCCCTGCAATTAAAGATTGAAAATGGCAATTGGACTTGGAGCTGAGCTGCGCCCTCCACAACTAGAGTCAAGGACAACGACCTGGAGCTGAGGACCCCGGAATACATACTGTTCCCCAATATTCCCCAATTCAAAAAAAAAAAAAGGAAGAATGGTACAGGGACTTCATTAAAAAACAGTAGAAATACTACCATGGGCGTGATGCCTGGATTGTCATTTATATCAGCTGGATGGCCCACATTCACTGTGGATGGTGTCAGCCCTGCAGCTCTGACACTCAGAGCCTCTGTTTTCCATGACAGAGTCAAATACTTCACCCCTCTTTTAGCACTTTCAGATGTGAGGGGGAGAACAGCCTCAGGCCACTATTGCAGCCTCAGGACTTTCCTCTGGAAAAGAGGTTGACCTCACCTCCCTCACAAGTGGGAAGGGAAATACAGAGCGCAACACCGGACACCTTTCATGAGCGCTGTGTGCCAAACCCAGTGATGAGGGCTTTACGAACACCCCAGGATTCCCTGACACCCAGGAACACACCGAGTGGATTTCCGCCTCAGCACTGTTGCACTTGCTGTTCCTTCTGCCTGGCATGCTCTTCCCTCAGGTAATGTACGGCCTGCTCCCTCCCTTCCTCCAGGCCTCTGCTCACTCATCACTTTTCAGGGAGACCTTCTCTGATCACGCTCAATACACTGAGAACATTCTCCCCTCATAGCCTTGCCCGGAACCCGTTATTTTCAGTCTCCACTGGACTTGCCAGTCCCAGATATGTTATACTTGTACTGAGCAACTCTATGAGTCAGACATTCCATCAATGTAGTTCTCTGTTGTACCCCATCTCCTAGAACGCTGCTCAGATACATACTGTACCAGGGACTCAGAAATTTCTTGTGGAAAACTGAGTGGGACCCAGACTCTTTACACACATTGCTAAGATGTACACTGTCTTCCAACATGGGAATTGGCCCCATTTATTGGTTATGATGCATATCAAGTCTAAAGGACACAAGTGACTTGCCCAAGGACACACAACCAAGACGTGGGGCTCCAGGCTTTGGAATCCCATCTGACAGGTTCCAAATCCCTCAGGTCCTACACAGAGACCTCACACCCGAGAAGGTAAGAGATCTCACCAGACACACAAACCCCAAACACCTCACATACCCAGAGACACCAAACACAGCTCAGTCAACAAAACCTAAAACAGATTCCAAACGTCTCTGCACAGGGAGGTCACCGCTTGTGTCACACACTCCCAGACACAGCAGAGGCCACACACACTGTGACAGCGCCCACCCCGCAGACCAAGGTCCTCATCCCAGGAAACAAATTAAAACTGCTGATACCTCTCACCCTGCAGGTAGGCTCCCAAAGCTCCCAGGCACGAGCCGACTGATTACAAGGGCTCCGAAAGCAGGAAGACAGAAGCTCAATTAACTCCGAAACACCCCATAACCTTAGGATAACGTCCCCATACGGATCAGAGAACCTACACCCTGGACACAGACCCCAAAACAGCCCCCCTACTTCCTACCTTAAGAGAAAGCCTCCGCCCACCCCACTCAGTTCAGAGAGATCACAGCTCCAGACCCAGCATCACAAAGTGCTGGGAGCCCTCATTCCCGGGGTGCGGTCCCACACACAGATCTCCACCCGGGACACAGACGCCGGGAACCACAGAAAATGCTGAGCCAGGTACACGTGTGTAGGCACACGAGGCCCACGAGGCACAGGAGGCCGCACAGACCTTTAGTCCGTGGCACAGAATCCACTCAGATAAAACCTCCCATTCGCGCACAATCCCTCAAAGGCTCAGAGGGAGCCAGTGTACCCACAGAGCACCTGTGAGGTGGCAGCTCGCCATACACATCCCCAAATGCCTGACACTTCACTTCCCAGGCAGGGACACCAAGGAGCGCAGACACCGCTCCCTGGACCTTAACTGCCTGCGTGTGAGAGTCTCTCCGATGCCGTGCCAATCGCGCCACACTAGGCTGGTGACTGACATAGGGCTAAACGACAGTAAGGAGCTCACGTGAAGACAGCGCCGTCACCCGCGATCGCAGCGTGGGGCACTGACTCCACGCCAGCGACTGCGCGGAACTCACCACTGCCAGGGGCGGCATCGCCAGGCCTGTCCGGACGCTCAGGCGCTGAGGAGTCCAACTCGGAGAAACTTCTACGCTCTGAAAATACACGCGCGCGCGCGAACACGCGGGCACACACACGCCTCACCCTCAGCTCCAGCTTGCAGTAGGCGACATCCCACACAGATGGCCACGGGCACGGGGCCGCCAGACTGCGAGGCCAAGATGACAGGCCCAGCGGGAGCCATCCCGCGCCCGGGTCGGCTTCTGGGAGGGTTTATTCCGTCAATCTCCCCGCGACCAATCAGCGCACAGCATGGACCTGGGAGCAGTTCCTTTATCCTCCCCACCCCCCACCCGCAATCTCTCCACCCAGGGTCTTCCAGCTGGATGCGACCACGTGACAAGGGACGGGTGCATCTCGGGAATTGACAGTGAGGGCCGCAACCTCACACCCCGAGGCCACTCGGTGTCCAGCGGGTCGGGAGAATGGAGACCTCCGAGTCTACTGGGCCCGGCCGCTGTATACACACCCTCAGTGTGCTCACACACACAGTGGGGTTTTCCCAAACGCCCTCCCCAGTGGTACCTCCCGGAATACAGAGGCGCCCCTCCAGACCTGTGTGGTTTGTGCCTGGCAGCACCTGCTCCCTCGCGGGCGCCCCTTGGCGGTGGGAACCGGAACTGGCTCATCCATTCGGATGCACATGGACCATTCTAGGCTGGTCCCCAAAGGGTGGGAAGGCAAAGGCAGGATGAAAACCCCATTTCGCTGCACTCTTGCATTCTTGGGACCGTCTTAGTGACCTGAAATGTACCTCCCTGCAGTGGCCACTCTGATACCGGGGAGCCGTACAAGCTTTTCTCTGCGGAGGATTGTGCTGGCTTCTGTCTCCTGGGTAACTGCAGAATGCATCTAGTGGGGCAACCGCGCCACAGTCCCGCAAGGGCAGGAGGGCTAGACCTCCCGACTGGGGTTAGAAGGCCTGGTGTGGGACAGGCTGCAGTCCTTGACTGTCAGCAATAGGTGAGAGGGATGGCGGGTCATCTGGTTTTGTTAGGGAAGGGGCCATCTCCCAGGGGCCAATGGACAGGTTAGGTTACATACAGACCAGGTGCTTCGTCACAATCCTGTCTCGCTTGGAAATGTTACCTAGTAGACTCCTCGGCCTGTCTAACTATGCCTCTTGCCACCACTTTGCACTTGTTTGTTTATTCCCTGATTCACTGGGTAAAGAATGAAGAGCTTAAGGCTTAATCAAGAAAGGAAATTACTTACCTGAGTGAAAGGAGTTGCAGCCCTGGAAACACACAACTACTTAGAAATGCAAACTGCTCTCCAGAGAGACAAAGAAACGTTGTGATTGTAAACGCGAAAACCACAAAGTGTAATTCTCTCATGCAAATGAAGGACTGCTGGCTAATTTAGCAAGGGTTGGTTAGTTCCAAGGAGCAAAGGAGGAACTCAAAACTCCAAGATGGGGGTAAAGTTTATATGTGTCCACACAGCAGTTGTTGTTCCCGGATATTGATGGCTGACCTGGGACTGAGTTCTCTCAGGTTCGCAACTTCAGAGCTGCTCTGAGACTGAGGCACCAGCTGTGCATAGGCCCCACTTTCCCCAAAAGCCTCCAACTCTATTTTATGTGTCTCTCTTTGTAATGTTTATTCCAACTCTTTTTTTTCCATGATCACGTTTTGTCTCTCCAAATTAAGTGTCAGGTACTGTAATGGGAGGTAGGAATGCAGTCGTAGGAAAAGAGAATAAACAACATCTTACCTTTAGGTAGCTTACTGTGGGGACAGAGCCCCAGAAAGCAGTTTCCAGGCTCTCGGACTCATATAGAAAGGTGCTGGCTCGGGTAGTAAATGGCCATCAACTGTGATCAGATGGCCATCAGCTGTGGCTAGTTGGCCATCAGGTATAACCCGGAAGCCATTGGCCACTAATATAACTGGTGTGGCCACGCTAGCAGAAAAAATGGGGGCTACGGAAAAAATGGGGGCTAGCAAGAGTGGATTGCAGACAGGCGGAATCCGCCGGCGAGAATGTAGTGAAATGACTCCGCTACTTATGGCTCCATGGGTGTTCCTTTTTGGCCTCACCATTTCCAGCGTTCTTATGTGGGGAACGGGCCCAGAGACCCCGCCGGACGCCCCGCACGACACTTACAGTGTAGTGGGATCATGTAGCAGAGAAATCTCTCTAATTTGTCAGCTGTTGGTAATGGCTGTGATTAAAATTGAATGTGAATAAAGAAATTAAAGGCGTGAATATTGCCAGAGAGAGTGGTGCGGAGAAAATTTCCCATGTACATGACATTTGACCAGAAAGGCAAGGAGACGGATATGTGGGTGAAAAACATCCTAGATACCGGTCAGACCAGTGGAAAGGTGTGGGAGTGGAACTCAGGCTACAGTGCATGAGGAACCGGGTGGCTGGCACAGTGTGACCTATGGAGACACAGGACATGAGTTCAGGGAGGTAACGGACAACACATCACATAGTGTTATCTGGGCTGTTGAACAAGTGGCGTGGAAGTTGACTTCCTCTCAGCGATTAACGGGAGGGTTCTTAGCACAGAAGACTCATGATTCTGTCAGAAGTCAGAGGTCTAGTTCAGCAAATGGAAGGGGAGGACCTCCCGGTTTGCCCCACGAAAATCCCTTCCCCAGGCTCTTGACATCTGACCGTGCCTTCCCTGGACAATCCTGTGCACTCAGGGGGACTGTTGTAATTGGTCCCCACTGAGATACACACAGAAGAATGATATCTTTAGGAGAAGAGGAGCAAGGGCCCTCTTGGTGTAGGTGAGGTCACGCCCAGGCCAGGGTATGAGAGGGAGCAGAAAGAGGGTGCCACTGAACCTCATAGCACAACTAGTACCCAAGGCCACTGTACTAAGAGCAGAAATTATAGCAGCCCAACGTACTTCACAGAAAGAAACACACGAACGCATCTAACATTGGAGACAAAGAAACATGTTCCACATGAAAAAAAGAACAACGTTCCAGAAAAAGTACTAAATGAAATGGAGATAACCTATGTGTCAGATGCAGATTTCCAAATACTGGTTATAAGGATGCTCAATGATCTCAGGGAAAACTTCAACAGAGAGTCAGGAAGCATCAAAATGGACATGAAAACCATGAAAAGTATGAGTGAGAAATAAAGGACATAATGACGGAAGTGAAGAATATATTTCAGGCAATCATCAGTAGACTAGACGAAGCCCAGGATGCAGCCAGCGATGTAGAAGATAAGGTAGTACAAAATACCCAAGGGACAAAGAGAGAATCCTAAAAGAAGCAAGAGAAGAGCATTTAGTTAGCAATAACGGAGCCCCCATAAGACTGGTAGCTCATTTCTCAGCAGAAACTGCAGGCAAGAAGGGATTGGCAGGAAATATTTCATGTGATGAAAAGCAAGGAACTACAACCAAGATTACTCTACCCAGCAAAGTTATCCTTTAGAATTGTAGGGTTGATAAGGAGCTACCCAGACACGAAAAAGCTGAAGGAGTTCATCACCACCAAACCAGTATCATAGGGAATATTAGAGGAACTTCTTGAAGTCGGGACGGGGGTTAAGGATAGGTGAAAGGTGGAGGGATTAAGAAGTTCAAATTGATTGCTTCACAGTAGTCATGGGAATGTAGGGTATAGCATAAGGCATATAGTGAATAATATTGTAATAACTAGTTATGGTGCCAGATAGGTACTAGATCTCTCAGGGTGTAGACCGTAAAGGGATCGGGGGTGAAAAAGATATTGAGAAATATGAATTGGTAGTTAATACATATAATCAACAATGTTGTAAATCACGGAAGGTGACAGATGGGCACTGGACTTTTCAGGGTAATCACGTCATAGACTGTGTACATGCCTGAATAATGCGTAATACACCGGAAGCTGAGGTAAAAAATGTTGACTGTAAACTCTAACTAAATATATGGGTATATATAGTCACAGGATATGGAGTACAACATAGGGAAATAGTCGGTGGCATTATAACAGCTACATAACATGTCAGAGGGGTAGTAGCTTGTGGCAGAGGAGTTATAACTTTGTGAGGGGTGTAAATTTCTAACTATTATGTTGCTTCGCATGCCTGAAAGTAATAAAAAAAACTTTAAGAACAACAAAAAAGGATCTATGATACTCTCAGGAGGAGGAGGAAGGGCCTTCACGGCGTACATGTGTTCACACCCAGGCCGGTGTGTGAGAGGGACACAGAAACTGGGACAGAGAAGTCAGAAAGAAAGAGAGAGCATTCCAGAGACAGAAACAGATTATTACTGTCAAGTCACCGTTCCCATTGAATTAGTCACCACCTCTGGGCCCACAGCGCTGCTATTGGATGATGTGCCTGTCTTTCCAGGGAAAGGACGGCCCTCCCCAGGGACAGTGTCTAGGGAATGACTCAGCTGCCCATGGCCTGTGCCTCAGTCACGCTGTCTTGACAATCATCAGCACCTCTGCCCCTGAGGAGAAGGACATGGTGTAGTTATGGGGAGCATCGTATTGTAAACAGGGTCCCCGACACCCACTCAAGCTCTTGACCACCCTCCTGCTGATCTCCATGCCAACGCCATGATTAAATGGGGGAAGGGACCTGTACATTAGCAGTGCACCTTGTGGAAGTGCATGAATGTGAGGTATTTCCCCTCCTGCATGCGTGTTTCCTGTCTACCTTCCACCACCATCTCCACAGGTAATGTGAGGATTCTATTCCGTATACCTAGTACCAAGCCCGCGGGGAGAGCAAGAGGCAGAGAGTCAGAATTCTGACAGTGGGTCAGTCCCAGAGTCCTTGTGACCCTGAGGAAACCTCTCCTGTTCCACTTCCTTGGCTCCCCCACCTGTCCTGGGCTGTGCTGAGCCTTCCCCTGCCTCCTCCAAGGAGACCCCGTTACTACCACTTACTCCCTCCTCAAAAGCTGACACCTTCTGTGCACACTGGGCCCAGGCCCCTGTTCTTAAGTATTCGGGCCAATTTCCTGAGTTAATATGTGGCCATAGGTTTGTCTCATGGCCCTGAGCAAAGGTGGGGTGATGTCAGCAGTTACTACTCTTATCAGTATGGTCACCATGTGCTCCTCGAGCTGCACATGCCAGAGGACTGCCCTCCCTGAGGAGGGGCACCCTGACATTTCATCTCTGTGGCACCAGGGCAGGGATGGGAGAAACCTCAGCAAAGGTGAAATCACACACCTAGCTAGAGCTCATAGTAAGCAAGGTCCGTCCTGCTTTGGTCTCACAGAGATCCCGGGATGCAGTTCCATGAACAGCTTAGAGACCAACGCTCTGGACCAAGAAAGACTCCTCTGCAGAGTTCAGGGACCTCACACGCTGGGACAGACCCACCAACGTTTCAGAGACCTTCACCGGAGACGCAGTCACACGTGAGGACATAGACACCAGCAGCTCAGGGAAGTGCGACCCTAGCTCGCAGCTCCCCTTCACTCAGAGGCCTCACAGGCCTCCCTGGACAGCCTACAGGCTGCACCCTGGAACACAGAGCCACAAATCTTCAGCTCAGGGCTGCCATGTGGCCAGTGACACTGAGTTTCTGGGTACCGAGCCCCTTGTGTTATTAATGCCCCTTGCATTTTTGGCAGTGAGAATGAAATCATTTAATTGTTAATTAGCATATAGATATTGGCTTTCACTAAATGTTTGAACTGCTTCAGGTGTCACAGCTTATAATCAAAGATGAGGAAAGTATGTTCGTGTACTAGATTAATGGGAGATGATTTCATAATTTACAGAACTCTCTACGTATTCTGCCGTAACCTGAAACTAATGCAAAATAATAATGAATGTAAACTGAATTTGAAAAAACCTTCCCCCTGTCGTAGCCACACATCCTATGATACTTTGTTACGGCAGCCCCAGCTGACGAATAATACAAATGGGTACATCTGTAGACATCGATATTGAAAGAGATCCAAACTACAGAATAATACAGTAAAAACAATAGTTAAGGAACAGTATGCAGAACATAATACTACAGATGCCAAAAGAAACGATGATAAATTGTTGGTTGAAAAAATAAAAACGAACGAATGTTAGTCATGTTCTGAAGGACTACATGTAAAGCAAGTTCCAGGAGAAATGTTTCAAATACACTTTGCTTGAGATTCTCAAAAACTCTACCAGGGTAACCACACAGCAACGACAGCCTAATCAAGGCGGTACTCATTGTCTGGTTTCTGCTGTTTGCTTGAAAGATAACATCACTGACTCACAATGATGAGACAGTCCACAGCATCCTGATTCTTCTCCCCAGCAACCCGTGTTGTCATAATGGCATTTTGTGTTGCTGATGTCCTGTTTGTTTGCAATCAGGAGGAGACAACGTCTGGGTCCGGAGCAGAAATTATGAGTTAGGTTTGATGTAAGAAAGAATACCTGCAAGGTACCTGTGACCAGCTTCTGATGCCCAGGAGTCTGATATGAATAAGTGTCACACAGACTTCTCTCTCAGTTCCCCGGAGGTGCCCATCGTCTACTGTCTACTCCCTAGCTGCAAAAACACTCTCTTCAATTGCGATTTGGGAGAAGTATTTGAGAACTCTACCTGTCCAGTCCTTTCATTTGGCCAAATCGAGTAACAATTTCTCTATCGCCAAGCACTGGTGTCTCACTCTTTTGGCTTTACCTACACAACTGGCACACGAAAGGGGATTTGGGGAGATGATTCTGCAACATCTATTCCATCCATCTTGTAGAACAGAGGTCAGAGGAATTGGAGACCCTGCTGTGTGCAGTCACCATCGTGTCCATATGAGGGAGGGAGGTTCATGCTAGGGATGGAAAGGGACTCCAGAGCTGAGGGATTCTGAGAATGACCTCTCGGGTCTGAGTCCTGGAAAAACTGTGTTATGACCAATCCTGCTGGCCTCTGGTCATGGTGAGTTAGGCATCCTTCCCTATGGGGGTTAGTGTGAACCCCACATCCACAGGAGGTGGCCCATAAACCCTGCCATCCCTGCTGAGCCCCGCCAACCAGCCACGCTGCCTGTGGCTGACGGACCTGACACCGGGTATTGGGGTCCATCCGTTTCCCCAGGACGAGCCACAGCTGCCATCAGCAGGTGGACTGTCCCTAGTGGCCCTGGATTTCTCGACTTCCTTGTCCCCACAACAAATCTACTGTTCCCGCGCCAGCTCCTATGTAATCAAATCTATAGACAATGAGACGAAATGGGACCGGAGGGGTCCCCGGCGATGCCTCAGAAAGCTGTTACCCTAGGCTGGAATTGGGAGCTAGAGGGCCTGAAGACTGTCATCTCAACTTTTATCAAACTGTGCGGTGATCAAATGTAAATTTTCTGTACATTCTGGCTTACTTTCTTCTGAGGATGGAATGATGTCATAAATGTATGGAACCTAGGTCAGGGAAGTGGCCAGCACACAGCACATACCCTGCAAATGTGAGTTATCATTATTCATGGGATTAGTATAGAACTCAATACACGGATGTATTGCCATAACTGGACACAGCTGAAGGATCGGGCAGGCCATTCCCCACCACGGGGCACAGATAGAAATTATCCAGGCAACTTAGCAGAGACATGACGTGTAACTTAGTGTGTGTGGGAGACTAACATCATCACAGAAACGGGAGCAGGTGCTTTCAGAGCCACAGCACCACTAGAGGTATCTTGCGGGGAAGACGGCACCTCACCCAGGCTGAAGGGATGGGGACCTGGAGCTTCCCTGTCACTCACCTGTTAGTGGGGTCCAGTACTAACAAGAGAGATGAAATCAAGAAACAGCGGAACAAGGGAAAGCTGGCGCTACACTCCTCCCAGCCTTGCACTGCGTTCCCTGCCAGAGACTAAAAGAGTTTGTACAGACCAATTCACTGGAGGCATCTAGTGTAACCGTGATTCCAAAATGCATGACCTAAAAGCACACGCTAGTCACTCAGGAGGTCATACACGAACATCCTAAACACATGACACTAATGTGTAGGTTTTTGGTAAAAATAATATATCATGACCCAATATAGCGCCGTAAGAAGGTAACCTTGGTTTATACATAGGAAGTTTCCTGTGTAATTCAGGACATTAACAGACTGTTGGAGGAGCACATCCTTCAATTATCTCAATAAATGCACAAGTGTTTGATGAAAATCAACATTTATTGAAGATATATATTGTTAGCAACCCAGGACTGCAGTGGAACTTCCTCTGCTTCACAGTAACTTGGCGAAATGTCGAAATTCTGCATTTCCCATCAAAGACAAGAGAAACATGGCCCACTATTAAGGCTTCTATTCACACCGTACTGGCTGGCTCTGTCCAAGGTTGTAAAATGAGAAAAGGGAAAAAAAAGACAACATGTTTCAAAGAGCACAAAACTCTGCTCGTTCTCACAAATGATCTGTGCATGGTGAAATTCCAAAAGGATCTAACATAAGCTTTCAGAATTCATAAGCAGATTTTGCAAGGTTGCTGGAGAAATACCAATCTGCAGATACATCTGTATATACAACTTCAATCAGGACATAAAATTACAAAAAACAATACAATTTTCAATAGTATCAACCGCTTAGACATCCACTTAACAATAGATTGGTGATGCTCATTGGGGAAAGCAAAAAAACTTTACTGAGATAATTTTCATAGTCAGATATCCCACGTTGTAGTTTTCATGTTTTCAGCTCACCTTCCTTAATCCTTTGCTTGCCCTTCCCCTGCAAGAGAAACATGACAGGTGGGAACACAACTTAGCAGAGTGTCATTGAGATTACACTGAAGGTGTACAAAGGACACTGCAGCTCTGGTTTCATAAAAAAAAGACTTCAAAGCAGATCGTTTACCACTACTTTTTAGCACGAGACTCTTTCTATTGGTACAAGGAAATGAAATCAATGTTTCTGTACAGAACACATGACACAAAATGAAAATGTAAAATGGAAGTGTTAAACAGAAAGCAAAAATTCTGCATCCTTTTACTAAAAATCCAAGCAACACCCCATAAATCCTGAGAGAAAAGAAATTTACAAGAATATACTGATTAACTGCTTTGACTGAAATAATTTACTGAGCATAACATACTTAAAACAGTAATGCCACATTGGTTACTGCTTAAGTGAAGTAAATACAAGTCCAATACTACATTTGTGTTTTCTCTCTGTTGCAGGAATGGAAAAACGTATCTTTGGGCCATTTTAGCCATCGTGTGATTGCGTAAGTGGGGTATTAATGTGTCCCCATTTTCACCTGTAGTCCAAGCGTAATAATAAATAATGTCTTTTCCACATTTGAAAGTATTTCAGTTTATATAATAAATTATAGAATCACTCTCGTTTTAAGTCATTACCGTCATTTCTGACAGCAAAATGTGAAGAACATATATGCCAAGGAGTATGTCATGGCAAAAAAAAAATGAAAAGCATGAAGAAGAAGAATGAAGAGAGGGCGCGATAAGGAAAGAGAATGAGAGAAACAGTAAGATATCTAGAAGGTAAATTTTCTTCCAAAAACATTGCTCCGTAAATTTTTATTCAGGAAAAAGTAATAAATATGATTGCATGTATTTAAAGTATAAAACATGGTGATTTGATGTATCTATACATTGTGGAATGATTACTAAGACAAAAGGAAGTAATTAACACATCCAACACCTCACATAGTTATTTACCTTTTGTGAGGAGAATGCTTCAACATCTATTCTCATCAATTTTCAAGCATACGCTACCTTGATCTTAAGTAAAATAAGACCTTTTGAGG
The DNA here is from genome assembly GCF_964194185.1 of Rhinolophus hipposideros. Lineage (NCBI taxonomy): Eukaryota > Metazoa > Chordata > Mammalia > Chiroptera > Rhinolophidae > Rhinolophus > Rhinolophus hipposideros. The sequence continues at coordinate 85,220,316 of NC_138046.1, read as the reverse complement.
GACAAGTCTGATGAATTTCCAAAGCACTCCTATGATATCTGTGATGTTCAGATATTCGAGTATTAATGGGATGTATTAAATAACATATATTTTCCTAGAATATCAACCATTCCTTTCATATTTTGAAAATATTACTTTAGAGGTCAAGAATGTATTCACTTTCAATTATATAAAACAATCAATATCTGTCAGTGTCTCAATCATATTCCCTACCCTGTGTACTTGGATTTCTTGCAAATTCTTCAAGATCATGCTACTCATGGACAATATTCACAAAAGTTTTTCAGTGTCCTTAGTGCTTAATTTCTTCACAAATATTTTTCAGAAGAACCATTTCTTGATTTACTAGTGAAATTATGTTTACTTTTCCCAAAGATTTAAACTTTTATTACTTATCTCGTATCCTATCCCTTTGGTTTGCTCTGCTGTGGGTTTTTTTCCTGAACTTTGATATTGGATACTCAAGCAATTTGGTAGCTATGTAATAACACGTACATTTCTAGGCTACGCTATGCCTATGAATACATTTTCGCTATGTCTAACAGGCTCCTGGAAGTAGTCTGAAAACTCTCTTAAGGTAAATAGTCTAATGAAATGCTTCGGCAAATGAGCAGTAAAAAGGTTAGAAGACTAATCTGAGGCAAGTTCTTCCCAAAATATAAAATGCTGCCTTGAAATTCAAAAGCTCTCGAATTCATGGTCAGTGATTTGGTAAACGGATAAATAGGATTCTTATTGCATAACATACCTGCTTCCAGCATGTGAATGGTTTCTAGCTTAGAGACAAGCTCCTGCGTGACATCTGGACCATCTCTGCCCTCTCGGTCAATCCTCGGCTGAGCCAGTTCCTGGAGACCATCTTCCGGATCAAGCCCTTAAGAGATGTTATAAATGTGAACGGCCAGCATACCTAAGTTCATTACCCAGCAAATATTAAGTTTATAGTTTTTTGAATTTCAAATCTAAGCAATTGACATTTCGACACAGAAGCATATACGATGCCCCAGCTGATACGGTTAGAGGTGATTATATCCTAGTCTCCGCATTCAAATTAGAGGGAATCACAAGAATGACGGTGATGAAGGAGACCACGCTTAGCGCAGGTATCTTATGCATCGCCTCCTGGTCATCGGTAACAGCATGAACACTCTGTACTGTTTGAGACACAGAAAATAGAAACTAGTCTATTTCTGGCAATTTCATGACTCAGTCATTTGAGGCTTTCTGGGGAAAAAGATTTAAAATTTGTTTTCGAAGAGTCAGAAGAAGTCAGAATTTGACAGAATCTGAGCACATGGATACAGGTCTCCATACAGAAACAGACACGTAAAGCGGACTTATTTCATTATCTTAGTTGTAGTGAAATCTTAAAATCTGGTACAAGGTGATATGTCATCAATCATAAATAAGTCATGAAAAACAGAATGTCTTTGTGTTCTATGTATTACATACACAAGAGCTAGAGAACACAACAAAACAGCACTGAAGATGGTTTTTATTAATATATGTCTGATTTGTTCACAATTTATATAAGGGTAAAAAACCGTGTAGAAGTTAAGGGGTGCTCCCAGAATCTCACACATTACATTAAAGCTGGTACTTCCGAACCTCAGCTTGTTTCACACCAAGTGACAAATACATCAAATGCATGATGTATTAGATATAGGCAAAAATTATAGAAGCTTCTGAAATTTTTAGTGGTGGCTCAAGGTACAAAGGATGAAAAGTAACAAAAGGCTTTCATATTTTATAATTCAATTAGCCTTGACACTCATCGTTTCTGTATCTGATAGAACGTAAGTCAGGCAGACAGCCAGCTGGCCTATCAATTACTCGGCAAAAATATGTAGATCTGAGCTTTATTAAAGTTACAGTATGTTACTCTACATCGTTAAAGACGTGCTTGTGGAAAACAGATACCCTGTAAAGTGTATTCTTCTAGGTAGAAACCTTCTTCTGGCATAGAAATGGACTCTAGTTTTGGTAAAATGTCCTCCATGACATCAGGACCTTCGCTGCCTTCATCCCCAGTGTTCGGCTGAGTCAGGTACGGGACATCACTTTCCACATCAGGCCCTAATAGAAAAGGTTATCAATTGCAAACGTGTGCATACTAAGTTGATTACTCAGAAATTATTAAGGTGATAGTCTTTGAACTTGAAATGCAAACAATCGCTTTGCGAAGGCAGAAATCCATATGCGACACATTTGATATGGTTAGAGGTGATAATATCATAGTTTGCATACTTTTATAATTGGATACAGCTTAGCTTCAACCCGTTTCTGTAGCTGATAGACTGTAAGTCTGGCAGTGTGGCCTTTGGGGCCTGAAATACACTTCAAAAATCTTTCTAGGTGAGCTCTATTAATACTAGACTATGTTATCTCTATATTAGTAACGCTGTGCTTCTGCATAACAGAAACCCCCAAAACTGTACTCCTATGAGTAACGTACCTGCTTCTGGCATATAAATGGACTCTAGTTTTGGTAAAATGTCCTCCATGGCGTCAGGACCATCACTGCCCTCATCCGCAATGTTCGGCTGAGCCAGGTTCTGGAGATCAGTTTCCAGGTCAGGCCCTTATGAGAAAACGTTTTCACAGATTTCAGGTGAATATGATCTTGTAGGTAAATACTGTGCTTGCGTCCTCTCATGACCATATCAAAGTAACAACTAAGTTATAGAACAACCATCATTGAGAATCTCCTGAAATCTAGATAAACCAAAGTCCAACAACTAAGGACATACAGAAGAAGCCACCTCGAGACTGGCTTCATCTTCAGTTCTATCCTCCAGTGTTAGGACCAGGGAATGCCCTGTGGAATTAATCCGGAGCTCCAATGCGGCGCTCCAGTCTGTATCGGTCACCTGTCCCAATCAAGTGATGCCCACGTGACATGCAATAATCTCATAGAGTCAAAAACAGTCTTGGGGCCTTCACTGTCCCTGAGACATGAAAACGCATATTCTAACATTTTATAGGAACATCCTCAGCAGAGGAAATTTTAGGAAGGGCATTTGTGAGCAGTGAACCAGACAGCCCAGGCTCGTTGCTTTACTGATGACATGACATTCCCTGGATTTAACGATTCCCGAGTTGACAGTTTTTACTCATAGGGATGTTCCTACTTCCCTGGTATTCATATATTACGTAACGTTTGTATTTATTGTTTTCCACTACGTAATGTAGGGAAAATTTGAAAGTGTATTATAAACAACAGGCAGAAATTGTGATGTGCCATTTTTTACATAAAGATGTTTCATTGATATTTTCATGTAACCTTTAATCAGTAATTACTCTATGTTCCACACTAAAAATATCATAACGTGACTGTGAAAATGGCAGTTGCATTGTCTTTCGTTAATTATGAATATTTTTATTATTTAATGGAATATGAGAACTGAGTAATGCAACACATATGTAAGAAGTGACAAAGGGACAAAGAATGCACGTATCAGACCCTGTTAGAGGCAAGTCATACCATTCCCTTGCTCTTTCTCTTTCCAATTCACACTATGGGACAAAGAAGTAAGGGAATTTAGGACACTCTGTACAGCATTCTCTATGGTAATAAACATGATTCAGATTTTTTCCATAATCCTTTTGGCTAATACTATCTCTGTGCATTTCTTTCTTTTAGGAATCTATTGATTCCTTCTAGCAATCATTGTTAAATCTGCAGATTGTAGAAACCGCCACACCAGAAATACACAATCGTGATATTTTAAAAAAAACGTTGCAAGTTTAAAGACTAAGCATACTTAATTGGTTACTCAGAAATTATTAAGGCTGTAGTCTTTGAGCCTGAAATGTTATCAATTGATTGCTGGGTGCACGAACTTACACTATGACACGTTTGATATGCTTACAGGTGATACTGTCACAGTGCGCACATTTTCATTCCTGACAGTAACTCACTTACACTGACAGTGGGGACAGGGAGCGTGCTTAGTACAGGGACCTCACTCCCAATGGCCTGGACACCCGTGACTGCTTGCATTCTCTCTTCCTGATCAGACACAGAATCTAGCAACTAGATAATTCGTGCCATTTTTCAATTTGGGCATTTGGGGCCCTTTGGGGAAAGGACTTAAAGTGCAATTATGTTCTAAGAGCCAGAAGAATTCAAAGTTTGTCAGAATCGAAGAGAAAGTATACAGGTGTGAATACGAAAAAAAAAAGAAAGGAAAAAAGTTAAAGGTCAGGTAATACTGTTTACTCATCATCTTAGTTGCAATGAAATCCTGAAATGTCTCTCAAGATGTTACACTATTATAAATAAGTCATGGAAAAACAGAATGTCTCTGTATTCCATGTGTTACATACAAGAGAACTAGAGAACACAAACACCAACATTGAGAAGGACTTTTGTACATCTGGATTTGAATTTACTATGTATGTAAGAGGAGCTATCGGTTTAGAAGTTAAGGGGTTCTCCCAGAATCCCACACGTTATATTCAAGCTGATACTAGAGACCAGTTCTTTATCTCAGCATATGTTACACAAACTGAAAAGTATTTCAAATGCTTATGTATCTGTTAAAAGAAGGAAGTATACAAGAAATAGAAAATTATTTGCTATTGGTTAAACTACCAACATGGCATATAAATGGACCAAAAACTAAGAACAGTTTTTCAAATTTTATAGTTCAATATATCTTTGCCCCAAGTCGTTTCTGTAAGTGACAGAGTGGGAGTCAGGCAGTCAGGCATTTGGGGTCTGAACTACCATTCAAAAATCTTTTCATGCGAGCTCTACAGAAATGTCATCTCTGTATTGTGAAAGTCGGAAACCAAACAACTTGCATTCTAATTGGGTCTCATAACTGCTTCCAGCACATCAATCCGCTGGAGATTGGGAAAATCTTGCCTTTGACGATCAGGACCCTCCGAGTCCTCACCCTCACTCTTTGCCTGACCTTTTTCTGGAGAACAGCTTCCATTTGACCAGTAAACAGCCTTAAGTTGACTACTCTGAATTTATGAAGCTTATAGTCCTTGAACTTCAAATCATAATAATTCGTTTTTGCGAGAGAGAGTGTACCAACATGTCACATGTGGCATAGTTACAGGTGACCATACCACGTGGTCCATACATGTGTAATGGAAAGTCAGTCAATAACTGACAGTGGTGACTGAGCACGCTCAGCACAGGTATCTCACTCACTCCAGCCTGGAGCATCAGTGCTTGTCTGCATTCTCTCTACTGGACCGGACACAGAAACTAGCAAAGAGACTTCCTCTTGCCATTTCATGACACTGTCATGTGAGGCTTCATTGGGCAAAAGATTTATTATGCGATTGTTATTACTAGCCCAGAGGCCACACTTGCACAGAATCTATGCGGGTCTCCATAAAGAAAAAGGAACTTCAAGGGAAGTGTTTACTGATTATCTTATTAACTATGAAGTCTCAACTCAGATCTGAATATGTGACTCAAGATGATAGTTTCTCGTACCGTGTTTCCCTGAAAATGAGACCTTGCCGCAGAATCAGCTCTAAGGTGTCTTTTGGACCAAATGTTAATATAAGACCTGGTCTCATTTTTCTATAAGACCTGGTCTTGCATAATATAATGTGATGTAATATAATAAAATAGAATAGAATACAACATAACGGAACATAATATGATAAAATGTAACACCGGGTCTCCTATTAATTTCTGATCCAAAAGACACATTAGCGCCGATTGTTCGGCTGGGGGTTATTTTCAGGGTGACACTGTATAAGTCATGAAAAAGAAGCAACTTTGTATTCTCTGTATTCTATTCAAGAGTACCAGAGAAGGCAAACATCACCTTTGCTAATGATTTTAATGCATCTGACTTGATTTCACTATTTATAAAAGAGTAAAGGTGTTTTTGAAGTTATGAGATTGTCCCAGAGAAACACACATGATTTTAGAACTGGTACTAGAACCTACTTCAGTGCCTCAGCATATTTCAGACAACCTGATATTGATGACAAATGCATTCACGTGTTTCTTAAATGCAGGAATTATAAAAGAATCTGAAAATTATCTGCTGTTAGTGATAGGACATGTACTCAAAGGTAACAATGTGTTATTGTATTTTATAATTTAATATAGCTTTGACATCATTTGTTTCTATCTCTGACAGTCTGTAAGTCAGGCAGTCAGGTCCTTGCGGCAGAATTCTATTACAAGTGATCTTTATATATGACTCTATTAACGTTACAGCATGGTACCTCTATAGTATCGGAGATGGGATTGCGAAGAAAACACACAAGTTGCATTTTTAATGGATAACATACCTGCTGCTGGCATTTGAAAGGGCTGTAAATTTGGTACACTCTCCCCTTGGACTTTGCCCTCACGACCTGTCTTAGCGAGAGCCAGGTCCTGGAGATCAGCTTCTGGGTCAGAATCTTAACAAGAAAAAAAAGTTCTCCTTTTGACCAATGTCCATGGCATATAAATAAGTCAATTAAAATCATCATTCCTCCAGCTAATAGCAATAAAAGCCTGTATTTTTTGGGAGAAGAAGTGTGACGTCAAGATGCACTGCATATCTCTGTTTTCCTGTAATATGAAACCTTATGTTAAATGACAGTCTGAAGATAAAGCACAGACATCTGTATTTCCCGTATGTTGCAATCTAGTACTAAGAATAGAGAGCCTCAGCTCTGTCCAGGAAGTCTGAGGGCTACGCCATCGATGGTGTTGTGATTACAATGAAACGTGATTTACCGCAGGCGTAACTGAGTGCATTTGGGGGCCTATAACAACCCTTATGGTAGTGACCTCATCCGCTTACTACAATAATCCAAAACTTACTATCTCAAAATAACTAGTTATATTTACGTGCAGGGAATTCATTTCGATAAATGAGTCCCATTCAGAAAAGGATGAAAAATAAAAACAAATTATTAGTGATAAACATCAAAACATCTGCCTCACAGTGAGATGAAGGAAAGTAGAGTGGAAAGAAATGAATGGACTGTAGTGTCAGTCATACTGCGGAAAACTCTCAACAGAGAATTGGGACAAGGATCCGTGACCTGAGTCATGTAAATAACTTACTACAAATGTTTGGTGAAAATACTATAGAGTTAGAAGAAATAATTTCTGTTTCATAATAATTTTAAGGTATTTTTTGCATTTCCTAACGTTAAAACTATTTAAACCCCTTTTACATCACTTTTTAAAAGTCACACTCCTATCATTACCTATGTGCCAGAATTCGTAATTGTCCAGCTTTTACCAAACTTACCGTAACAAAAACATGGAAACAGGGCATACAGCGGCCATCATTCTCTGAACTCATTTCAGGAGTATCTATGCTGCTCCACTGAACTGCATCTATTTTCATGGCAGCAATGAGCTACCTGACCATACAGACACATCTGACAATGTAGCATTTGATACAAAATCATTCACTACTTCGCACACCAACACAGATGACAGGAGCCCACAAAGCTTGGAATGAAGTATGACTTCTGTGTCAGTGACTCAAGTGCTGACGTAGCCTCAGTTTTCTCATCTTAAAAGGAAGCTACCTTCCTGATGCAAATCGGTTTTACTTCAGGTGTTATAGGATATGCTGACTTGGCACTCTGCCCACGCTCATAAAAGTTGCTTACACTTTTGATGCAATGACTGAGAAGCCCTTCAACCAAGTTCTAAGAAGAACAAATTAAACGAGTGGACGAATGTACACTTTTGTAGTGAAAATTACACAGTTTCCTCTGATTTAGACTGGCTGTCTTTTCAAGCACACACAAAAGAAATCTTGCAGAAAACGACAAAAGTCATTATACTGAAAGAGTGCAAGAAGCTGGAAACTATACTCTGTTCACATTTTCAGCCCATTTGCACGGAATGTTTGAGATGCCTTTCAATGGTTTCCATCCACAGTTCCGCTATGTCTCAATACACCAGACACACTGACCCCTTTCCACCACGGGCATTCTTCCTCCCTTTCCCTTCACCTTGAACCTCAGGTACTCCTTCATCTTCATTGTCTTGCCCAGGTGTAATCTCCTGACTCTCAGTTGGTGGCTCCACTTGTGGAGGTTGTTCATCACTGGGTAGCTGGCCCTACCCAGGGGTGTGTGCATGTGGGCAAAGGAAAGGATTTATGTTAATACATGCCAACGATACAAACATATACAATAATCGTAAATAACCATAAATACATTTAAAAGCACGATTCTATAGTCTCATTCTTGATGAATTGACTCTTCCCAAACTGTGGCCACTCCCAGAGAAGCTGCTCACAAGGACGTGAGAAGCGATTTCACTCTCCGCTGGGATGGATGGGCACAGTCTGTGGGGAACAAGCTTGAGAAAGAAGTCATAGGCTGTGTTTCCACTGGCAATGCCAGTATGGATTCCTCCTGGATCGATGTTTCCTTCGTCTTCACGACACGGAAACATTTTTCACTGCATCTATAGTCGTTCAATAGAACTTTGAGGACATACACGTGTGGTAAGAGAAAACATGGAACATTAAAGCACTCACAACCACAGGTCCAACTGGCTCCGAAGCCTCTTCATCTTGCAGTAGGACTTTCCATAGGGATCTGGATCTCACAAGCTTACTCATACTTCGCACTGAAAGCAGAATAAGGTGACTTGAAAAGTTCACGTAAGAGGTTAGTGGTACCATTTGCACGGCTATGTTCTATGTAATTCGTTTTTTTTTTTTGTCTTTGTTGTATTTTTATCTATATTAGTCACCTTACATATTTTTGTCAACAAATACTAGGTTTTTCTATGGTGATCGTGATGCAAAGTTTTCTTTTTTTTTTTTTTAATTAATTAATTTATTTATTAGTTTCAGGTGTACAAAACAAGGTAATACTTAGACGTTCATCATTTATATCCCGCATACTGTGAACCCCCCTCCCCCCATCCACTATCCCTCCGACCTCACACTGAACCATTTGGGAGACCACCTCAGGGATACTGTGGATACCTGATCATGGCATTGTACACCAGAAGCTAAACATTAATGTAATTCGTTTTTAAAGTTCGAAACACTTTCAAAATACGTCTCAGGGTCAGTGCAGGGCACAGGCTTTCCGGTCACAGCAAACACAAGGGCTGGTAAATCCGTCTATTTGATGGACAAGCTGGCAGTAGCATCGCCGTAAGCACGTGAGCACACACCAGGTTAGGTTCCAGAACCGGATTCCCCACCAAGAAGACCTTGAAGAAAACCCTGCTAGACCCTTGATCCTCCCGCGACCGCTGCTTTGGGCCCACGGCCACCGACAAGGCCCATTTTCCCGCTTCAATAAAGTTGGGCTGGAACACACAGGAAGGCTCAAGTCTGGCCAGGCCGCCTGTGCGGTTTTCTGACCACAAGGCCCAGGCGACGGGCTGCCACCCAGCCCCTCAGGCCCGCTTCTCCCGCGGCACCCGCCTGGTACACGGCACGTCTCGGGGACCCAGTGGCAGTCCTACCGCGGGCCCATTTCTAGGCCCTGCCTCACAGCCCGCCCAGCCCCGGCCCGGGCCCCACGGAGGGCTCCGCATTCGGGCTCCCGGGGCTGGTCCAGGGGCCGCCAGCCCCCACCCCCACTGAAATCAGGGCCCTGCACTGCCGTCCTCATCTCACCCCTCCCCTCCACGGCCCACCAGCCACTACCCCCTCGGCCCGCTCCCACCGGGACCACAGGGGCCATGGCGGCCACGACCCGAGCGAGGGGAGAGACGACGACCTCGAGGACCTTCCCCCTCGGAGCCACAGGAAGCAGCCCCGTCTCCACGGAAGCCCGCGGCTGTCCCCCCACTCCCTCGTCCTTCCACACCTGGGAGCACTCATCTAGGGACCTACCCGTTCAGTCCCAAGCGGCCACAGAGAATCTAGAAGGAAGGAACACGACCGCCTCCGTCCCAACTCTGCTCGCACAACGCGGACAGCAGTGCGCTTGCGCAGCAACTGCCACCTGCTGCACGGCGCATGCGCATCAAGGAGCACGCGCACCAACGAGCATGCGCACTGACTTGGGGTCCTGCTTTCCAGGGTGAGGTTTTCCCCGCCTGGGCCACAGAGCCTCCAAAGCCCTGGGCCTACGGTCGTCAAAGACAGGAGCCTGAACTGTCTTCTTCATTCCCCCTGCTATCTTTCTAATGCTTTCAGAAACGTTGTGGACACACTGCCCCGGGTTACCGCTCGTGGACAATGCCTGTCAAAAATATGGCCATGACAGAAACGGATACTGAGGATTTTAATACATTTTTGTACACATACTGGGATTCATCAGTTCCTCCTGTGCATCTGGATTATGTGTCAGGTAAACAAGGCATTTACACACTTCCATAGATTAGTTAGGTTTAACCATGTTTTGTTTACTTTTCTGCTCACCTTATTGCACGTTTAAATCCCTGGACTGGTAACTGGTTTCCTGGGATTATACCTGTGGTCCTTCAGTCAGTGTGTGGTTCACATATACCCTTTGGTAATGGTCCTAGGATCCAGTCTCAGTCCACTGTCACATGGTGTACAGCAGTGGTGATTCTGCTTCTCACGTTACTTCCTAAAAACCAGCCAAACAACTTGATGAGCGAGATGATGTTATTACCTAACAGTCAGGTAGCGCAATACCTGGGCAGAACCTTAACGCAGTCTAGAGGTGCCAGAGCAAAACACACACACACACACACACACACACATTTTAATTTACTTATTTTTTTTAAACTTTTATTTCCTTTTTTATTAAATTTATTGGGGTGGCAATTGTTACTAAATTTACATAGATTTCAGGTGTACAATTCTGTATTACATCGTCTATAAAACCCATTGTGTGTTCACCACCCAGAGTCAGTTCTCCTTCCATCACCATATATTTGATCCCCTTTACCCTCATCACGCACCCCCCAACCCCTTACCCTCTGGTAACCACTAAATTATTGTCTGTGTCTATGAGTATTTTTTTCTCATTTGTTTGTCTTGTTCTTTTTGGTTTATATACCACATATCAGTGAAATCATAGGGTTCTCTGGTTTGTCTGTCTGACTTATTTCACTTAGCATTATACTCTCAAGATCCATCCATGTTGTCACAAATGCTCCTATATCATCTTTCCTTAACGCGGAATAGTATTCCATTGTGTATATATACCACAACTTCTTTATCCATTCATCTATTGAAGGATATTTTGGTTGTTTCCATGTCTTGGCAAAATCCTGCTCAAACTCTTCCAAAAAATTGAAGAAGAGTCACTACTCCCTAACTCATTTTATGAGGCCAACATTACCCTGATACCAAAACCTGGTAAGGACAACACAAAAAAAGAAAACTACAGACCTATATCTCTGATGAATACAGATGCTAAAATCCTAAACAAAATTCTAGCAAATCGAATACAACAATGCATTAAAAAGATTATTCATCACAACCAAGTGAGGTTCATCCCCGGGGCACAAGGATGGTTCAACATTCGCAAATCCATCAATGTGATACATCACATAAACAAAATAAAGGACAAAAATCATATGATTCTATCAATTGATGCAGAAAAAGCATTTGATAAGATACAACATCCATTTATGATTAAAACACTTACTAAAATTGGTATAGAATGAAAATACCTCAACATAATAAAGGCCATATACGACAAACCCTCATCTAATCTCATAATTAATAGTGAAAAGATGAAGCCCTTTGCTCTACGTTCAGGAATACTTATTTTTTAAATTAAATTTTATTAGGGTGACAACTGTTAGCAAAGATACATACATTTCAGGTGTACAATTCTATAATACATCTTCTATATATCACATGGTGTGTTCACCATCCAGAGCCAGTTCTCCTTCCATCACCATGTATTTCATTCCTTTCACCCTCATCGACCAGACCCTTGTTCTCTTACCTCTGCTGACCACTAAACTATCATCTGTGACTATGAGTTTATGCTTCTTTGTTAGTCTTGTTCGTTTGTTCTTTTCAGTTTTATATACCACATATCAGTGAAATCATATAGTTTTCTACTTTTCATTTCTGACTTATTTTGCTTAGCATTATAATCTCAAGATCCATCCATGTTGTCACAAATGGTCCTATTTCAACTTTTCTTATGGGAGAATAGTATTCCATTGTGCATATCTACCACACCTTCATCACCCATTCATTTATTGAAGAACATTTGGTTGTTTCCATGTCTTGGCCACCATAAATAAAGCTGCAATGAAGAGTGGAGCACCTATGTGTTTATGGATAAATGTAATGGTGCTGGGAGATTTGGAAAGCAACCTGTAAAAGAATGAAACTGCACTGTCTGTTACCATGTACCAAACTTAAGTCAGAATTGATCAAATACTTAAAGAGAAGACCTGAGATAATATACTGCATAGAAAAAAACATAGGTACTGAACATATAGACTTTCAGTTCAAAAAACATTTTATGAATTTGACTCCAAAGGGAAGGGAAGTAAAAGCGAAAATAAATGAATGGGACTATATCAAACTAAAAAGCATCTGTACAGCAAAAGAAACCATCGACAAAAGAAAGAGGCAACCGATCGAATGGGAGAAGATTTTTTGCAAACAACGCCACCGATGAGGGAACTCGTACAACTTAACAACAACCAAAAAAGAAACAATCCAACGTCTCCATAAGGGGATAATATCCAAAATGTATAAAGAATTTATACAACAACAGAAAAACACACAATCCGATTAAAAAATGGGTAGAGGCCCTGAAGACATGTTTCCAAAGAAGACATGCAAAATGGTCAATAGACACATGAAAATATGCTCAACATCACTAATCATCAGTAATGCAAATAAAAAGTACGATGACATATCACCTCACCCCAGTTAGACTGGTTATCATCAACGAGACAAAAAGTAACAAGTGTTGGAGAGGCTGTGGAGAAAACGAACCCTCATACACTGTTGGTGGGAATACAGACTGGTGGAGCCACTATGGAAGGCAGTGTGGAGGTTCCTCAAAAAATTACGAATAGAATTACCATAGGACCCAGCAATCCCTCTCCTGGGTATCTAAGCAAAAGACATATTGTGGGGAAAGAGTGTGATTAGCTTTGGGTAAGAGCGGTGATCTAATGGTTTCCGGACACTGCAAGGCACAGTTTCCAAGACAAATTGTTCAAAAGATATAGGGGTTGATAAACGTCATTTGGTACTTTTTGATGAAGAGTTAATGTGTCTTTTAGGGAGTTGGTCTAATGAAGAATAAAGTTGTTTTCAACTTTTATCTCTTTAGGCGAGATATTACTCGATTTGAAAAGTTATGTCGATGAAGCTAGTGAGAATAAAAACTCTTGTCAATTTACACAGAATCTCTGTGCATGTTTCTTTTCCACTGTTTTACATTGCTGATCAGTTTTGTCTGGGAAGTAGCACACGTAAGGGAAAGTCAGGAAGGGACAGAAATAAGAAAGTACTTTTTATACTATATATATAAAACTTTCTTTTAAGTAAACTTAATGATAACACTCAAACAAATCCAGAACTGAGACATGTAACATGAAAAAAGAGGAAGCACCGGGAAATATAGAATACCACCACACCGAAATAACAAACAGGAACAAAGGCAATGAAACAACGTAGACTATGAAATAATGTAGACATTATTTTGTGTAAACACAAAATAAAAGTTAAAATGGAAATACTAAATCCGCATATATCAATATAGTCACCCTAAATGTCAATGGAATGAACTCACCCATACAAAGGGACAGAGTATCGGACTGATCAGAAAATGATCCCCAACATTATGCTGCCTCCAAGAGACACATCTCAGCTACAAAGACAGATACAGACTTAAAGTGACAGTGTGGAAAATGATACTCGAAGCAAATGGTCGCCAGAGAAAATCAGGAGTAGTCATACTTATATGAGACAAAACAGGCTTCAGGATAAAAAAGTAACAAGAACAAAGATGGACATTTCATAATGAGAAACGGGACAATACAAGAAGACATACTTGTCAATATGTATACCCTCAATTGGCGAAGAACAAAATATACAAAGCAACTCCTAGCAGAACGAAAGGGAGAAATCACAAAAGCACAACTATAGTAGGGGACCCAAGAACAGCACTGACAGGCTTAAACAGATTATCCAAACAGAAAATCGGTGAGGAAATATCAGCCTTAATGACACATTAGACCAAATTAACGTAACGGACATTTACAGAGCACTTCATCCTACAACATCAGGCAACACATTCTTTTCTAGTGTGTATGGAACATTTTCAACCACGGACCGTATGCTGGGACATAAAACTAGCTTCACCAAATTTAAGACGTTTGAAATCATAACAAGCAGATGCTCTGATCACAAGGCTTTGAAATTGGATATCAACCGTGAAAAGAAAGCAGGAAAAACCACAAATATGTGCAGATAAGTAACATGCTATTGAAGAATGACGGGGTCAAGGAAGAAATACAAGGAGAGATCAAAAGATACATACAAACAAATGAGAATGAAAATACGTCCTATCAAAATTACTGGGATGCCGCGAAAGCAGTAAAAAGAGGGAAATGTAAATCAGTACAGGCATATCTCAAGAAACAAGAAATATCCCAATACACAAACTAACATTATACCTTAAAACTGCAAAAAGTAGAACAAACGAAACGCAAAGTCAGCGGAAGACATGGAATAATAAAAGTTAGGGCAGAACTAAGCTAAATAGAGAAAAAAGACAAGGGAAAGAATAAATGCAAGAAAAAGCTAGTCCGTTGAAAACCTCAACAACTTTGGAAAACCCTTGGTTAGATACAGTTACGGTAAGTAGAGAAAAGACACAAATAAACAAAATCAGAAATGAAAGAGGAGAGGTTAGCACAGGTACCGCGGAAATACAAAGAATCATACAAGAATACCATGAAGGAATATATGCTACCAAATTGAATTACGTAGAAGAAATGGAAAGTTCTCAGAAACATGTAGCCTTCCTAGACTGAATCATGAAGAACTGGAAAATCTAAATAGAATGATCAACAGTAAGGAAATTGAATCAGTCATCCAAAACCTTCCCAAAAGCAAAAGGCCAGGACTTGATGGCTTTACGAGGGAATTCTACCAAACATTCAAAGAGGATCTAACATCTGTCCTCCTCAGACTCTTCCAAAAATTTGGGAAGAACAGGCAATACTTCCTAACTCATTTTATGAGGCCATCATTGCCCTGATACCAGAATCTGATGAGCATAACAGAAAAAATGAAAACTATGAAACAGTATGTCGGATGAATACTGATGGAGAAAGCATCATAAAATACTAGCAAATCGAATACAACAACACATTAAAAAGGTAATCCATCACGATGAAGTGGAGTTCATTCCCGGGGCACAAAGATGGTTCAGCATACCCAATTCGATCCATGTGATGTACTACATAAACAAAATAAAGGATGAAACCTATATACCTATATCAATAGATGCAGAAAAAGGATTTCACAAGATATTGTGATTTCCCAAAAATAAGACCTAGCCGGACAATCAGCTCTAAACTGTCTTTTCGAGCCAAAATTACTGTAAGAGCCAGTCTTATTTTACTATAATATAAGACCGGGTCTTATTTTACTATAACATAATACCAGGTCTTATATAATATAATAAGATATAAGACCGGGTCTTATATTACTTTTTGCTCCAAAAGACGCAAGCTCTTGTTTTGGGGAAACACGATACAACATACATTAAACATTAAAACACTTAAGAAATGGCTATAAAAGGAAAATACCTTAACATAATAAAGGCCATTTGTGACAAACCCTCAGCGAATTTCATAATTAAAAGTGAAAAAATGAATCCTTTATTTCTACGTTCAGGAACAAGACACAGCTGAAGTCCTCACCAGAGCAATCATGCAAGGGAAACAAATAAAAGGCATGTACATTGGGAATGAAGAAGTTGTCACTTTTTGCAGATGACAGGATTCTTTATGTAGAAAACCCTAAAGATTGCACCAAACAGCTATTACAAACAGTAAATGAATACAATAAAGTTCCTGTCTACAATAACAATGTACAAAAACCCATAGCTTTCATACATAATAAGAACAAAATTTCAGAAAAATAAAGGAAGAAGAAATCCTTTCACAATTGCAACAAAAAGAATAAAATACCTAGGAACAAACTTAACACATGATGTGAAGGACCTATACACTGGAAAGTACAAGACATTTCAAAAAGAAAGTGAAGGAGACACAAAGAAAGGGAAAGACATTCTGTGTTCATGGATTGGAAGAATCAACATAGTTAAAATGGCCATATTACCCAAAGCAATATACAGACTTAATGCAATCCCCCTCCAGTTCCAGGGGCATTTTTTTAAACAACTAAATGAAGAAATCTAAACGACGTCATCAAAAGGGAGGTGTGAGGTGAGCCTCCCTAAAGCTCCCCTGGAATTTACCACTAATCGGAAAACAATAACTCCACAAAGGACTCCCTGCACAGGAGACAGGCACGATGAAGTGGCCCACTACTGAATTTGCCTAAAGGTGGGAGAATCGCGCGAGCGAGGGAGGAGGGAAGGGAGAAGTGCCGGGACACAGCCGCGCGGGCGCAGGACACAGACCTAGCTCAGTGCTCGGAGCTCGCTGCATCCCACAGCTACCACAGCTGCAGGAGAGGGAAGGACTTGGACTGCTAGGGCTCCGCTTATGGCCCAGAGGGCTGAGGGTCAGCATATAACACGGCTGAACGCAATGCTCACGGCAGAGACCTCGGAGTAATGACTGAAGGAAGAAGGCTGAAAACGGAGGTTTAAGCCCTCACTGCGGAGCAGAGAACGGAAGCCTTAGGCACTGAAACTAGCTGCCTCCTCCCTACCCTCCCAGAGCTCTCCCCGCCCCCACCTGCCCGGTGCTAGAAGAGGAACAGCAGCAGGGTCATATCAAAAAAATAGAATATTTGCTGTTCTAAGAACTGTGAACCCCAGACATAGATTCGCAGCAGAAATAGTTCCAGCAAAGGGTGGGAGCTGTGGAAGCAGGACCGGCTGTGGTGGTGGTCGCCGCCATTGCTCTGGGCCACTTCTCACAACTCACCCCACCCCTGGCCCAACCTATCAGGGCAAATCCCTACAGGAGCAAACAGAACTGCTAAAACATACGAGCTCTGAATCTGGTGCAGAAAGAGCTTCGGAACTTCAAAAGCTCTCCGCATACCCACAGGGACACTATGCCCTGTGACCCAGGCGAACTATTAACAGAGGAGAAGCCCGTCTCCCAGGGAATCCCCCCATTGTGTGAGAAGCTGGAATAGTGCAGAGAAAACATAGCACTACCGTGTGAGACAGAAAAAAAAGGCTGCAGTTAGAGAGAAAACATTCTACCAACAAGTACTGGAAAACCAAAGAAAGACCTCTTCCTATCAACCTGTTTTAGAAACCACTCCTGTAGATGTCTAGGAAGAGAAATAATAAATCAGTAATTGCCATGAATAACCAAGGGAACAAGACAGCTCACAAAGAAAGTGAAAAGTCTCCAGAAAAGGAACTTAAAGATATGGAAATATGTGACTTAAATGACAGAGAATTCAAGATTGCAGTTCTGAAAAAACTCAACGAGATGAAAGAAAACACAGAAAGGAAGTTTAATGAACTCTGAAACACAATCAAAGAACAACCTGATCACTTTACAAAAGATCTTGATGTTTTAAAAAAGAACCAAATGGAATTTCTGGAGATTAAGAACTCAATAGAAGAAATTAAGAATGAAATAAACGTCTTAGGTAGTAGAGTTGACCAGATGGAGGAAAGAATCAGTGACATCGAAGATAGAAACCTGTAAATGACACACACAAGAAGAATAAGACTTGAGACTTAAAAGAAATGAAAAAACTCTACAAGAACATTCTGACTTCATCAGAAAGAGAAATATAAGAATAATGCGCATAGCAGAAGGAGAAGAAAGAGAGAAGGGAACAGAGAATATATTCAAAAAAATTGTTGATGAGAACTTCCCAAACTTGTGGACAGAACTGGATCCTCGAATCCAAGAAGCAAATAGAAGATCCAATTACCTCAATCCCAACAGACCTTCTCCAAGGCCCATTGTATTGAAGCTGTCGAAAATCAACGACAAAGTCAGAAAGAGAAAGCCAAGTACCATATGATCTCACTTATATATGGAATCTAAAGAAAAGACTATGTGAATAAACTAATCAGAAACAGTTTTGGGGACACAAAGGAAAAACCGAGAGTTGTTAGATGGGTGTGGGAGGGGGGTGGGGATAAGGGGAAAGGTAAAGGGATTTGGAAGCAGCTGGTAACCACAAGATGGCCTCAGGGTTTTTTTGAAAATTAATTTGGGGAAGGTATTCAATAATGTTGTAAAGATTTTGTTGGGTATCCGATGGACATGCGTCCTATTTGGGAGACCACCTCAGGGATACTGTGGATACCTGATCATGGCATTGTACACCAGAAGCTAAACATTAATGAATGCCAACTATAATTTTATATATATAACGTGATGGTTCAGTGTGAGGTCGGAGGGATAGTGGATGGGGGGAGGGGGGTTCACAGTGTGAGGGATATAAATGATGAACGTCTAAGTATTACCTTGTCTTGTACACCTGAAACTAATAAATAAATTAAAAAAATAAAAAATAAAAAAAAATAAAAATAAAATAAAATAAAATAAAATCAACGACAAAGAAAGAATCCTCAAGGCAGCCAGAGAAAAGAAGATGGTAACTTACAAAGGAAAGCCCATTATTTTATCATCAGATTTTTCAGCAGAAACTCTACAAGCCACGAGGGAGTGGAACCAAATATTCAAAGTATTGAAAGAGAGAAATTATGAGCCAAGAATAATATATCCAGCAAAGATATCCTTTAGATATGAAGGAGGAATAAAGACCTTTCCAGACATACAGAACATGAGGGAATTTTCGAATACACGACCTGCACTACAAGAAATATTAAAGGAGGCTATTCGACCACCATCAACAGGGACAATTTGTGGTAACAAAAACATAAAAAAGGGGAGAGTAAAGGTCTTACCTGGAATATGGGAATGGAGAAAGTAAGTGTGCTGCAGAAAATGGAATACTCTAAATATCAAATTTTCTTCTCTATAAACTTAAGGGTAACCACTCAAAAAAACTCCAGAACTGCAATATATACTGTAACAAAAGAAGAAACACACGACAAAATAGAGACAACCAACTGAATGGGAAAGGTATTTGGAAACAGTACCTCCGATAAGGGGCTAATATCCAAAATATACAAGGAACTCATGAAACTCAACAACAAAAAAACAAACAACCCAATTGAAAAATGGACAGAGGACCTGAAGAGATATTTCTCCAAAGAGGATATACAAATGGCAAATAGACATATGAAAAAATGCTCAACATCGCTAATCATCAGAGAAATGCAAATGAAAACCACAATGAGATATCACCTCACCCCAGTCAGAATGGCTTTCATCAACAACACAAATAGTAACAACTGTTGGAGAGGCTGTGGAGAAAAAGGAACTCTCATACACTGTAGGTGGGAATGCAGACTGGTGCAGCCGCTATGGAAGGCAGTGTGGAGGTTCCTCAAGAAATTACGAATAGAATTACCATATGACCCAGCAATCGCTCTCCTGGGTATCTACCCCAAAAATATAAAAGCATTTCTCTATAGAGACACGTGTACGCCAATGTTCATTGCAGCTTTGTTTACGGTGGCCAAGACATGGAAACAACCAAAATGTCCTTCGATAGATGAATGGATAAAGAAGTTGTGGTACATATACACAATGGAATACTATTCGGAGTTAAGGAAAGATGATATAGGAGCATTTGTGACAACATGGATGGATCTCGAGAGAATAATGCTAAGTGAAACAAGTCAGACAGAAAAAGCAGAGAACCCTATGATTTCATTGATATTTGGTATATAAACCAAAAAGAACAAGACAAACAAATGAGAAACAAAAACTCATAGACACAGACAATAATTTAGTGGTTACCAGAGGGTAAGGGGGTGGGGAGTGGGTGATGAGGGTAAAGGGGATCAAATATATGGTGATGGAAGGAGAACTGACTCTGGGTGGTGAACACACAATGGGATTTATAGACGATGTAATACAGAAGTGTACACCTGAAATCTATGTAAATTTACTAACAATTGTCACCCCAATAAAATTAATTAAAAAAAAAAAGAAGAAGACACGTGTGCTCCACTGTTCATTGCAGCTTTGTTTACGGTGGCCAAGACACGGAAACAACCAAAATGTCCTTCGATAGATGAATGGATAAAGAAGTTGTGGTATATATACACACTGGAATACTATACGGCGGTAAGAAAAGATGATATAGGAACATGGATGGATCTTGAGTGTCTGATGCTAAGCAAAATAAGTCAGACAGAAAAAGCAGAGAACCCTATGCTTTCACTGATATGTGATATATAAACCAAAAACAACAAAAGAACACGACAAACAAATGAGAAACAAGAACTCATAGACACAGACCATAATTTAGTGGTTACCAGAGGATAAGGGGGGTGGGGGATGGGAGATGAGGGTAAGGGGGATCAAATACATGGTGATGGAAGGAGAACTGATTCTGGGTGGTGAACACACAATGGGATTTATAGATGATGTAATACAGAATTGTACTCCTGAAGTCTATGTAATTTTACTAACAATTGTCACCCCAATAAATTGAAAAAAGAAACGAATCATCAGATTTGTATGGAATCACAAAAGACCACGAACAGCCATAGCAATCCCAAGAAAAATGAACAAGCCTGGAGGTATCACTCTCCCTGACTTCAGCGTGTACTACAAAGTGACAATGATCAAAACAGCATGGTATTGACAGGAAAAAGACACACAGACCAATGGCAGAGAATTGGAAAGTCAAAAATAAACCCACATAAACATGGGCAGACAATTTTTGACAAATGAGCCAAAAACATACCATGGAGAAAAGAAAGCCTCTTCAATAAATGGTGCTCGGAAATTGGAAAGCCACGTACAAAGGAAGGAAACTAGACTGTAATCAGTCAGCATATACCAATACTCACTCAAAATGGATCCATGAGCTAAACATAAGACCTGAAATAATAAATTGCATAGAAGAAAGCATAGGTACTAAACTTATGAACCTTGGATTCAAAGAGGATTTTACAAATTTGACTTCAAAGGCAAGGGAAGTCAAAGCTAAAATAAATGAATGGAAGTATAATGAACAAAAAAAGTTCTGCATACCAAAAGTACCATGAACAAAAGAAAGAGGCAACTAACCTTAAGGGAGAAGATATTTGGAAACCAGGCCTCTGAATTAGGGGCTAATATCCAAAATGTATACAAAACACGGACACCTCCACAATACAAATGACACTATCCAATGAAAAAATGGACAGGGAACCTTAACAGGGACTTCTCTCAAGAAGACACACAAAGCCCAAGAAATATATGAAATAATGCTCAAATTCACCAGCTATTAGGGAAATGCAAATCAAAACCAAAAGGAGATACCACCTCACACCTGTTAGAATGGCTATCATCAAAATCACAAATAACAAGTTTTGTAAAGGCTGTGGAGAAAATCGAACCCTCATAGACTTTTGATGTGTATGGAAATTGGTACGGGCTCTATGGAAAATACTGTGGAGGTTACTAAAAAAAATAAGAATAGAATTACCATATGACGCAGCAATCCATCTCCTGGGTATCTACCCAAAAAATATGAAAACATTTATGCATAAAGATAGGGGTATACGGACTCCGATGTTCATAGCAGCATTATTTTCGGTGGCCAAGACACAGAAACAACCAAAGTGTCCTTCAATAGATGAATGGATAAAGAAGATGTGGTATATATACACAATGGAATACAACTCTGCCATAAGAAAAGATGAAATACTGCCATTTGTGACAACAAGGATGCATCTTGAGATTATTATGGTAAGCGAAATAAGTCAGACAGAAAAAGTGGAGAACCTTATGACTTCACTCATATGAGGGATATAAAACGGAAAGCAACAAAATGTGAAAGAAAGAAAGATAGAAGGAAGGAAGGAAGGAAGGAAGGAAGGAAGGAAGGAAGGAAGGAAGGAAGGAAGGAAGGAAGGAAGGATACAGAGAGAGAGAGAGAGAGAGAGAGACAGACAGACAGACAGAGAGAGAGACAGAGAGGGGCTGCCCAGAAGGTAAAAGTGCAGGAATTCTTGAGGGCCAGAGAAACTCAGTGACCCAAAGGAACCACAGAGGATGGTCTCATCATAAATTCTTAACTGGGAAGGGAAGATCCTGGTAGGTAGTGGCCTACAAGGCCTAGAGATTCTTTAGCAAAGGGCTAATCTGTACCTCAAGCGAGCACCATCCCTTGATCTTATGTATCTAGGATAACGTACCTGTGAAATGTCAGAGTCCTTTTGTTTTACAGACCCTTCCCAGGAACGACAAGAGGCACCAGGCCACAAATCCACGAAACTCCTCACCGTGATGTTCTTGCCCAAATACCATCTCTGTTTACTGCTAAGGACAAAGGCTAACAGTGCTGTACCCACCAATGTAAAGGAAGTATGTATCTCTCCATTGAACTTTCTATCCAATCCCGGAATTTTCCCCGGTGTGTTTTCTCCCACCTCCTTCATTTGCCAGCAATGAATTTCACGTCACTTGTCCTCACCTTTTCTCCTTTGATTCTAATAGTATAAAACAAAATGCAACACTGCCATTCTCCAGAGCATTTTCTCCATCAGTTGATGTCTTGCTTCTGTGCACATGCTCCGTTTGGTTCAAAAAATTCCAAGACATTCCGAGAAAAAATTCCATAGGAATGGATATTCTTACATTGACCTAATGTAGAGGAAAGCATTCAAAAGCAAAGGGGATTAGAATGTTAGAGTGGATTGCCATTTAACAGCTCCACATGCAAACTGGGAGGGCACAGAACACATACCTTTCACCAACACGATGAGAAACACATGTGTGAGGAGGATCCCGGCATCCATCCTGGAAGCCCAAGTGATTGCTCTTCACTGTCGTATAGAACTTACAGTCGGACTGCAGCCACTCAGGAGGAAAAGCTACATGAACTTGGATCCCATAGCGGCAGTATGTGGACGCTGAGGTAGCCAGGGCAGCACAGAATGGCCACAGGCCAGGTGGGTGCGGTTCCCCTAATGCACAGCAGTCACAGCCGCAATCGCAAGAGTCTGACTCCCACACACCGACCTTGTAGACGAGGTAACCGTGGTGATTCTAGGAGCGAAACACATAGAGGCCCACTAAGTTTTTCTGGGTCTATGTAAACAAAAAGTTCTAGATCAAATGAGCGAGTCTAATTCAGCTCACGGAAACACAGACTCACGGCCCACATTTAATTCCCAGACGTGACCCACTTTACAGGTGCCGAACCTCTTAAATGTAAAGGAGGCCGGGCTCCCTTGCGGAATAATCCTGGGACACTAGTGGAAACTTATGCTGTACATCTTTCTTCCAACCCTCCCGGAGGAGAACTTTTACCATGGAACTCGACTTCGGTGGACAGGAATTCATCAGGATGAAATCCTAAATGTAGTAAGCAATTTTACACAGGTTCCCATAAGGCATGTCCCCTTTGCCTCAGGCAGTTATTTCGTGAGCCAGCTGTAAGGATTAATTTCTTGCTGGGAATGCTTGCATTGAACAAACCACTGACTTCCTAAGGTGTGGGCAGGAAGACCAAGGTGAGGGAGGGAGAGGCGGGCTATCAGTCCATTGTGGCAAACTGGGAGTAAGCTGGAAATTAGAACCAAAGTCCATAGCCGGGAGATACCCTGATGGAAGAGTCACATTCTCTGTGTTGTGTCCTTCCCCATCTTGCAGCTTCTGACAGGAATCCTACCAGGAAGGCAGCTAGCCGATATCACAAATATAGGGCCGATCCTCAGCTCCATGTTAGGTTCTCCCATCAGAGAACAAGCACCTTTCCCTGGGCAAGTGACTTCAACAAAGAAGCAGATGTGATGTTTCCCTAGTTGATGGGCTCACGGAGGGGTGTCTTACATCTGGAAAGGTCCCAGAGTCCCAGTTCTCTTCACTGAGCCTCCTTGCAGGTCAGCACAGCTCCTGCCGAGGACAACACAGCCCAGCGCAGCAACATCAGGTTTCAGCACAGAGTCAGGCGGGCCATTCAGGATCTGTGCATTTCCCATTCCAAAGAAGCCACAGGCTTTGCTTTGCAGCAGCAACGCAAGAGCTGCAAGGCCACACAGCACTTTCCCACGTGCAAGGGACAAGCCAGGCTATCTGAAGCCTCGTTTATCGCGTGGGTCTTAGAGCCCACATGGCCCATTCAAAAATACACACATACGCCCGACATCATCAGATATCTGATGGACCACGTATCTAATTTCACAAGTGTTACCTAGAAACTGAAAACTGCTTCAAGAAACGAAATGTGTATCTCCATTTATACACTGCCTTTTTTTCTTGTCTCCCTTATTCCACAGTCAACCATGTGAGCAAAAACATGAGACATACAACCATATTACCATTTTAACATTCAGAGTTTATATTCCCATCTGCTCACCAGAGTCAAACATCAAGGGAGGTGGATCCCATTCATACCTTTATTTTGTCGTTTCCCTGATGGGGACGATCCTTCTAGCATTTGTTAAATTAGAAGTATGTACCATTTGACAACAATTTTGCCATACGTCCAGATGCCATAGCCATGAAACAAAAAAGCCATTTGAAAATGCCTTTGTTTGGTGTTATCGCAGTTCCAGGGTTAAGGGCATGACTACCCTTTGAGATCCCGAAAGGAATGCCAGTAGCAGACTTCAATAACAGCAACAAAAGTGAAGCAGAGCCTTGGAAGGTGTTTTCTTTTTCTCCCTTGTGTTTTCTGTGGCTTTTCTCCAGCCCAGGAATTGATTTCATTTTCCCTCCTACTTGGAGGAGATAGGAACTCGCAATGTGAACATATGTTGCCCACCCAAATCTTACCTTTTTCAGTCCTAAGGTCTTTTTCCATCCTGCCTAGAGAAGAGAACACAAACCAAAGTCATCAAGTCCCAGTGCTTTTCTCTCCCGTCCCACTGTCCAGTGTGGTGAAAGGAGCCAAGGACAACAGTGATCTCAGTGTCCCACTGGTGAGTCTGTTATTTCCAATTTCCGTAAGTGACATACACTGAGCAAATGATCTCAGGACAAGATGAAAGAGTTTTGCTCTGAAAATCAACATGTAATGAGCCAGTATCAGCAGAATCGCAGGCCCAAAGGGGGTCCATGTTCACCCCTCTGTTGGGGAAGCTGCCTGCAAAAGGGACAGGAGCCAAGAGGAGTGATGAGTGCAGGAGCAGTCCCTGAGCAGGGGGAAGGCATGGGACCCTGAGCACAGGTGAGGGCTGGCTGGAGTCAGGAGCAGGTACGCTCAGGGGCAGCAGGGGATGCCAGGGGAGAAGCACCTCGACTGGGTTTGAGAAGCTCAGGGAACTCCCCCCTCATAGCTTCTGTGCTCTGCACGAATTATTAGGAGAGGTCACTGGGATGGAAGCCGGGTCCCTGTGAGTAAGGCAGAGGTGTAGGAAGGTGACAGGGAAAGTGAGAAGCAGTGCTCTCCTGGTCATGGATTTAAGATGAACCCTTCAGTAAGAAGTCTGGTTTTCTCATCAAACCTCAGGTACTGTCATGTAGGGTGTCATGCAGGATCTCAGCTCCTGCTCCTCAGCTAAGAACGCAGGACATGGTGAGGCCAAAAAGTAACACCCATGAAGCCATAGATAGGGGAGTCTTACACTCTATGTTCCAAGGCGGCTGGGTTGTAGACACAGGAAGCAGAAGCCACATCATTTGCAACCTACTGTCCGCTTATCTGTCAACCAAACTCCCTTGCTGGCTGCAATCCACAGTGCTAACTGCAATCTGCTTCTAGCTCAGCCACCATCTTCTTGCCCCCATTTTCTGCTAATGTAGCCAAGGCAGTTATATTCCTGGCCAATGGCTCACTGGTTACAGCTGCCTGCCAACGAGTCACAGCTGATGGCCATCCAGTCACAGTCGATGGACCCTTTCTACCCGAGTGAGCACCTTTCCACGTGGGGCCCAGAGCCTGGAAACTGCACTCCTGCCTCTGTCCCCACACCAGTGCTTGTCCATGAGCACCGGGATGTTCGGTTGTCCAGGAGAAAATCCCTAAGGAGACACTCCAGGGTTGATCCAGTCAGGCTCCTGGGCCATGAGGCCCTGGGGAGGGTTCCCTGGACTGAGGACTGACAGGAGGCAAGTGAGCCTGTCACCAGTAGTGGGTGTTCACAGGTAGGTGGCGGTAGGGGGAGGGGTGATGGGGAACAAGGTCTGGGAGGATAGGAGGAAGAGCTGGGGTTGGCACTGTCCCTCAGTTGTAAGGGAGGGGCAGGTGGAGCAACTGGGTAACAAGTGACCCTGTCCCTCAACTGAAAGTTTGCCACAGGGAGTGGAAGGAAAGTTCTACCTGATGTGGGATCCCAGACTGAAACCAACCTAACAGGTCAGTGCGCAGGCCCAGAACCCATCAATTACACCACAGCTCCAGCCCTGTTGGGGCAGGAGTCCTGTGTACAAGATGTGACATGCTGTTCCTATGGTTTCAAGGGCGGGACTTAGGAAGAGGCCAGTTGGTTTTGTTGCCCAGAAGTCTATTGGGCTGACGTTTGCTTTATCTGCCCTTTATTGGCATGAAGTCTTTACACAGCTTCTGTGGTGTTTTTCCGGGAAACTAGACATAAAGGAGTTTATGTCAGGAATGTGCACACTCAGTTTCTCTGGACATTAGATGGCACTGTGGCACCGTATAACTTATCCCTGCCCCGCCCTTCGTGTTTCAAAAAAACTACTCTGTGTCTCCTCTGCAATAAATAGCTGCTTCTCTGTAAGTCCCACTGTGCCAGGCACAACAGTGGGAAAAAGGCTCCCTTTAGTAGCATCCCTACTGGAAACCAAGTGTCCAGGCTCCATAGAATCTTGCGTTTCTACTGATTGGAACGTCTTGTAACCAGCTTTCCTCCATTTGTTTTCGGTTTTTATCCATGTATTCTCCATGTACCCTAGTCACTTCAAACTCCCTGGAGAATATTTGGAGGCCTCACAACTATAACAAAGCAATCACAGTCCCATCCCCCCAGGATGACCACTATTGACTTGGGAAGAATTTCTTTACTGGTTTTCTGAAGTATAAAGGTGCACAGCAAACACTATGAGATTCATATGGCATAGTGACTTCACCAGATTTTATGAAACTCAGAGCATGAGTTAGCTGTTCAAAACATCATTTGAAAAAGCTTGAAAATGTTTAATTCATTTCTCTTGCTGAAAGTAGAAGTAGTAAAAAGAGTGAAAATATTATATTTCGTAACCTGACATTGACAGCAGAAATAAACCAATTCCTTTCTCAAAGTGAAATAGCATCTTGCAACCTTCCCAAGTTCAGCAGCTACATTTTTGCCCGTCTGTTTCTTTGCTTAGAGTTCCATTTTCATTGTATGAAACACATTTGTTTAGTCTGTCCTCTAGCATGCTTACCTTATGTTACCTGTGGTGAGGGCCAACTGTCCCCTTCATCCTGCCCAGGGGCATGGAGATTACAGAACCCACTCAGAAGAGAAGTCATACATTCACTCCTAATTTTGCTGTCAGGCGATAAAGGAAATTCTTCGATTTGCAGTCATTTGGGAAGGCAGAGAACAGACGACAGAAAAATTGAGAAATCCTCCACCACCCAATCACTTTCACCTCGTTTTGCCTATCAGCTTCAAGTTTACATCCTTGTAATAGCGCAGTATGAAGTAAGGAACTCTGGAGTCTCAGTGGTTGACGATAGGTAATTCATTTATCTTCTGGAAATTCCACTTTCTCTATCATCCACATTCCACATTTCCTACTTTGTGTTTCAAACATAAAGAAGAACGCCAGGACTAACTAACGTCTTGCATAAATCCATGACCACGTTTTAGATAATGTGTCTTGCCTGGATTCCTGCACGTTGATACACTTGCCACTTTCCCTTAACTAGGAACCCAGGCCAGTGCCTGTGTCATTGTATCCAGACAGTATTGACAGTGCTTTAAGTGCCTGCTAGGTGACAGGTGAAAAGTATGTCGCTACTCTTTCAAAGAGGCTTTTAACAATCATTTCTGAGATTCAATATCCATGTCTTTATTTAATTACAATGCATTTAATTTGTACCTTCCTCATAAAAAACAGAATACTGGAAATTCATATAAAGAGATTTAATTAACTTTAAAATGAGTACCTGAGAAAATGAGAAAACGAGACATGAGAATTTTCATAGACTATCAAGTTTCATGGACGTGAAGTTAATTCGCTAAGTCCATGTCTCCTCTGCTTGTTTTCTTTTCATTCTGATACCTACACCCCTTACCAAGGGCATCCATCATGTCCAAGCAAGAACTGCCCACTGGCCTGTGGAAACACATGATCCAGGCTACGGTCAGGGACAGGAGACCAAGAACACACTGCTCCTTCTCCCCACTTCTTGACTCAATTCCTGGACCTTGTACATCCCTCTTCCTTCCTCTCTGAAAAGAATGGGGTGATAATGAGCGGAGTTCATCATCTTATAGCAGACGTCATAAATTAATTAAAACAGGCCCCAGTTTTCCTTGCTTCAACCCTTGTCTCCTTGAATTTTTTTCTCACTTCTCTTCCATTGTGCACCTGTGTTGGCACCTCCTCTTACCCTCTAATCGGAACAAACAACAAGACGCACAAAAACAGCTCTCAAGCAACTTTTCTGAAGGCTGCTGGAATGAGATTTGCAGCAAGGGTCGGAGAAGCAGCAGAACCAATTCCCAGCCTCTCCAACCACACATTAGCAGCTGTTACAGAAACTGTAACCTAGGAACAGCGGTCATGGACCTCTCTTCTCCTTGCCCTGCACAGGGACCTCTGCTCTCCTTTCCGTCTACATGGGCTTCTCATGTCCTTTCCGTAGCCCTGGACCTTCCTTCTACACTCCCTGTACAGTCTCCAGTTCTGCTTCAGCTCAGATTGGTCCCTGGTCTGAGGTGACACACATCAGCTGCATGAAGCCTTTAACCTCCATTTGAATCACTTGACCTGGATTCTTTTCTCCCCAGGTGCTACCACTGGTTTCACCCCAATTTCCCAGCGGCAACAGGACAGAGTTCCACAGGGTCACTTGCATAAACGAAAGTCACACTGGTCAATAGGAAGCATTTTCTCAAGGCATCTACCAGTGTTCCCAATAGTGAGACTGCAGGGAAACGTGTGCCCTGAGTCATCATAGGGTTCAGGTTCTACAGACACCTGTGGCAGGGACCTAAGTCGCAGAATCTTCTCATCTGATAATGGACATAATTATACTAACCTACCAGATAAGGTTTCTCTCATGAATGACACGACAGTACGTACAGAGTGCTTAGTGCACTGCCTGACACACAGTATATACGCAAACGTCTTCGCCACAATTTTGTAACAGGTCAGAGCACCAGCTCTGGAATCCTAACTTCCAGGGGAGTAAAGCGTTTCCCTACATCCTTAAATTTCAAACAATGGGTGTCTGTGTCAGAATAACGCAACAAAAGATGCCATTAGTTAGCAAATATGGCAATTATGATTTCCCATTTGGAAAAGATCCTTCATGAAAAGCTCCCTAAACTGAAATAAAGGCTGCAATCCGTCTCGGTTTTGGTCTTTGATGCTGCTGCAGTCCATGCACTTATTAATTCAGGGTAATGTCTAGTGTATGAAGACGATATCAAAAATATATCAGCTTTAAAGAGATATGTTTCTCTTTCTGATAATCTTTCCATTACAACTAGGGCATGTATAGGTGCTTCACCGCGTTGGGGATCTAAGCTCTGGGTCACAATTAGCGTCTGTCCCCTAAGGATGGGCCAGTTCATGTTTATAATTTCCCCCTTCTCCATTCTTCCTTTCATGTCTGGGGGAGTGGCATCAGCGGGAATATTACGGTATGTAGACCACGGATATTGAACACTCCAGAAGAGGAAAGCTAACGCTTCCTAGAAAGAATTCCAACACATGCAGAAAAAGCAGAGTTTTCACTGGGAGCAGGGGCCCTATCACCACCCCTTCCCTGGTTGGGACTCCATGTTCAACTAATAGCGCAGTGCAAGTGCCCTTCTTAAAATGGAACAAACAGCAGCTCAGAAAGCAAAGCAGCGCAGAGAGCAAAAACGGGAAGGCTGGTAGCCCAGGAACTGGAAGGGAGTTCTCCTGAGCCCTGGCGCAAGGCCCTCCAGGAGACCAGAGTGGAAGAAAATACTAGGAAAGAACTGGGTGTCCAATAAGCAGGCATTTTTATTGTAAAGAAGTCACGATCAATGTGTTCAAACTTGTGTGGTCAGTACTGTTTAAAATGAACCTTATTCATTTTAAACTTATTCATTTATTCCTAAGGAACCTGGGACTGTAGTTATGTGAGGCTTGAGAGAAATGAACGTAAGAAGTCTTAAGTGGACTTAGTGAGAAAGACCACTGCGTTCAGATCAGGCTGGCTTCATACACGGTGCTGGCACCTGCCTTGTTCCCAATCCAATAGCAGGGCCGGCTATGGGCCCCTAAGGTCATGTTCAGTGTATTCTTTATACCCACATTTACAAAAGCTTTCTACATTTTACAACACCTCACCGTTACTTTTCTGTACAATGACGTTAAATATGAAAACGATTTTCAAACACGAAAAACTGACTTGAAACCCCAAGGAGAGGTCACGATGCAAAAATGAAGGATTAAGTATACTGAAAATGCAGGCCTTTTGAAGAAAAATCTCTAAGGACATTTAGCGCAAAACACTAATAATGGCCTTGGCGGGGTGACAGGACTGTGGTTTGGGTCAGTCCTCAGTACATTCATCTGTCCTCCAAATTTTCTACCCTGACATGTGAGGGCGTTTCATCACTGAAGAAACTCTGGATACAGGCCCAGCCAAGGCCAAACCACATGTGGCAAGACAGTGACCAGCGCATTCAGAGAAACGGAAACACAAGTCCCTGAGGAACCCAAGCAGCCCAGTAGAAGAAGAGCTAATTTTGAAGGCAAATGGGTTTTTGTTCCCAGGCACAACCTTTTCAAAACAGATGCACTCAAAGGGAGCCCAACAAACAGTAAGTTCGAGTGCAGCGCGCAGGCGCAGTAGGAAACCTCAGTTTTGCAGTGAAGACACTGCCGAGTTTTTTCAAACGAGAAGGGCGGGGGAGAGGGGAGCCGGCGGCTGCGCGTCACCACACTGCCCCCTGCTGCCCACAGAAACCAAATGGCTCACATGCAAGTCAAAACCCGGTCTCTCTTAGGAGGTTTGCAAGGAGACCTCGGCGGAGCAAGAGAAGCGCGCGGATCCTGAAGAGCAGCGGACACTGCGACCACCCGAGTAGCGCCGCCGGGCAGCCCTGGGCACGGCGCCTTCTCCCGCTGCCCTGGATCCCGGCAACAAGAGCCGGAAGCCACGCTCCAGGGCGGATGCGCATGCGTGGCGGCGCTGCGCCCGGATTGGCCAGTTCTGATCCTGCGCGCCGGGGCGCCCTGAGGTCCTTTCAGGTCGCCCTGCAGCCTTGTGCCTGAGGGTGCCTTCTGCACCGCGTTTGCAATGTCCGCTAGCGTCCCCGCACTGTGACGTCCACGTGCTGTCGCCCGACTGACACAGCGGAGCCTCCGCCCTCGTGCGGAACCTGTACCACTGCCGTAGTCATCCTCCTCCCGCCCGGCCCACTCAGCTTCTGCCTTCAACTGGCAGGTCCTGGGACACCCTCTTCCTCCTCCTCCCCCTGCTCCTCCCCATTCCCTTCTGCCTCAGCTCCCCCTCTGCCCCCGCTCTCCCTCCTCCCGGCCCCTCCCCCTCCCTTCTGCCTCCTCCTCCTCCTCTTCCTCCTCTTCCACCCCCTGGCTTTCAGGAAACCTCCAGGGGACCTCAGGCCCAGGAGCCTCGTCCTTGCATAATCGGAGCCTCTCTGTCCTCAGAGCTGATATACCTATATATAGCTTCCTGATGCTGCACCCCCTGCTCAAGGCATTTCCCTGGGCATCAGAGAATCTACCCCACGCCCTGCCCATCCCACGCCCCCAGACACAGACACACACACAAATGAACACATGATGTCCCTTTGTAGCCTTCCCTGTCTCATGTCCTCAACATCTTTTCCTAGGAGTCCTGCTCCCTCACTCTAATGGCTCTGCTTACACAGCCTTCCACTTCTGGGGGTGTCCAGTGTGTACCCGCAGCTTTCGTCATCTTCCATCAGGCCCCTTCTTACCCAGCTTACTAAGTGCTATAATCTCCCCATCAGGCACCCTTCTCTAGCTGTTTTCTCCCCTGTCCATACTCTCCTGCTCTGTCCCAATAAGGGGCACATCCGTTTCTGTGAGACCCTGAGCACTGATAACAAAACTAGAAACTTTACTGAATTGTTTATCTTAAATCCATGATCGGGAGAGCACTGCTTCTCACTTTCCATCTCAGGCTACCTACACAGCAGCCTGGTTCACTAGGGACCTGCTTCCACTCCAATGACCTCTATTAATAATTCATGGAGAAGGCATATACACAATGGAACATAACTCGGCTATAAGAAAAGATGAGCTACTTCCACTGGGAACAGATAACAGATAACACGACCGAGCTTGAGAGAAATAAGTCAGACAGAGAAACTCGGAAGTGTGCGACTTCACTCATATGTGGGATATAAAAGTGAAAGCAAAAAACAATCGAGACAAAGAAAGAAAAAGCCATATATCCACACAACAGTTTCATGGTTACCAGAAGGTAAGGAAGCAGGCTGGTAGAAGAGGGTAAAAGGGGTCATATATATGATGTTGGAAGGAAAACTGATTCTCGGTGGTAAACTCACAATACAACATGTACATATTATTATACAATTGTGCACTTGAAAGCTGATTTTAACACCCAATGTCATAACAAGACATTTAACAAAACTTATTTAATAATTAACAATCAGTGTCTGACTACCATGCTCTTTTTGTAATCATTCCTATTCTTTCAAACCATAGAGTTTTATTAAATTCTAAGCATTTACACAACGGTGACACACCCTTTTGAATTTTCACCTTCATCCTCCCTGGCTTTTGATGTAGTGAAAGGGTTGCTCAATACTATGGTGTTCAAATTTCCTGGTAAGCATATGTAATATTTACTTGAAACCAAAAATATTTAAAAATTGCACCACAAAAAATGGTAGAAACTCAGTGAAATTAAAATTCATTATTTAAGATAATGTACAACATTTATGTACCTCTAGGAGATCGAGAATGGGGGGGGGCGGGGAGCGAGCGAAGAAAAGTTATCAACAGCAGAAACGAAAGCCGTGATTTTCCTACAGACCCAGCAAAATTGAAAGGGGCAATATGATAATACAACATTCAACTCCACATTTATACATGGAACATCTTAGAAGAAATGGATCGATTTCCCATAAACCATGAACTACAAAAACTCACCCAGGTGTGAATAGTCCAATATATTTTAAAGAAATGATTTCGGTAGTTAAAAACCTTGGGGGGGGAAAGCCAGAGAGTAAATACCAGAAGCAAACAATTCATGCGATTTAAATCTGGCACCGTTCTGAGAAGTGTGATGAAATCTCAGGCCATCGACTCCGACCCCACCCACGTGAATCATCCCTTTGTCCAGTTCTAAAAGGATGCTTGGACTGGAAGCACCTACAATCACTTAGTGGTCGTCAGGGTTATCAGAGTGACTGTTGAGGTATTACAGTGCTTGTGTGCAAGTGACCCTTATTTTAATTAACAACGACCCCAAATCGGAAGAGCAGGGTTGCTGACAAACCAGATATGCCAAACGGAAGCTGTAAAGTGCATGTATGTATAGGAGAAACATAGTATGTAGGCTTCGGTGCTACCTGTGGTTTCAGGCATCCACTAGGGGTCTCGGAATATACTCCCCATGGATAAGGGGAACTAGTGTAACTCACAGAATATAGTGAAAACAATCACTTAAGAAATCAAAATGTTCCATTAGAAAATATCTATACCATACAAAGAAAGCTGTAAAGGAGGTACCAAAGAACAAACAGAGAAGAGACACAGAAAAAAAGAATAGGATAATGGGAGATTGGAGTCTACCTACATCAATAAGATCATTAAATGTGAGCAGATTAAACCATCCAGTCAAAACGCAGACATTGACAGACTGGATTTGAAAAAGCAAGATGAAAGTACATGCCGGCTATGGGAGATACAGTTTAGATTCCAAGATACAAACAGATCACCAGTGAAATAGGGGAGAAGGTATATCAAACAACCAGCAACCCCAAGAAAACTTCAGGGGGCATCCTCATAGCAGGCATTTAAATTTTAATGTTAAAGATATATTTATAACATGACCCAGCAAATCTCCTAGAGGATCCTTTCCAAGAGAAACGAAAAACATATGTCCATACAGAGACCTGTACTCAAACATTCATAGAAACTTTGTTCATAAGAGTCAAAAGTAGAAACAATCCAAATTGACAAATACTGGTAAATGGATCAAAGAAAAATACACGAAGGAATACAACAAACTAATGATAAAGGGGACCATACATCAGACACACATAACCGTGATCGACATTCGTGCCCCCAATCAGGGAGCATCGAAATATACCAAGCGACTACTAACAGTACTGAAGGGAGAAACTGACCAAAACACAATTATATTAGAGGACGTAAACACATCACTGACAGCTATGGATAGATCATCCAAACAGAAACCAAACAAAGAACTAGCAGCCCTAAATGACACATTAGATGAAATGGACATAATTGACATTTACAGATCAATTCATCGTAGAACACCAGACTGCACATTTTTTTCTAATGTACACGGACCATTCTCAAGGATAGACCACATATAGGGTCAGAAAACTAGCCTCAGCAAATTTAAGAAGATTGAAATCATACCAAACATATTCTCTGATGACAAGGCTCTGAAATTGGATATCAACTGCAAAAAGAAAGCAAGAAAAACCACAAATGTGTGGACATTAAACAACATAGTTCTAAAGAACAATCGGGTCAAAGAAGAAATAAGAGGAGAGCTCAAAAGATACAAACAAACAAATGAGAATGAAAACACATCCTAAGAAAATTTTTATGACGCAGGAAAACCAGTTCTAAGAGGGAAATGCACTTTTAAGAGGTGAGCAATCCCTCACCTGGGTATCTACACCCAAAATCTGAAAACATTTATCTATAAAGACAAGTGTGCTTCAATGTTCATTGCAGCTTTATTTACAGTGGCCAAGACGTGGAAGCAATCAAAGTGTCCTTTGATAGGTGAATGGATAAAGAAGTTGTGCTATATACATATATACAATGGAATACTCTTCGGCAGTAAGTAAAGATGAAATAGG
Organism: Rhinolophus hipposideros; assembly: GCF_964194185.1. NCBI lineage: Eukaryota > Metazoa > Chordata > Mammalia > Chiroptera > Rhinolophidae > Rhinolophus > Rhinolophus hipposideros. Next base: position 85,185,018 of record NC_138046.1, on the reverse strand, counting down.
ACCATTTGCAACAACATGCGTGGATCTTGAGATTATAATCCTAAGTGAAATAAGATAGAAAAAGTAGAGAACCATTTGATTTCACTGATATGTGGTACACAAAACTGAAAACAACAAAAGAACAATACATACACATGAAGGAACAAAAACACATAAACAGACAATGGTTTACGGGGTACCGAAGGTAAGGGGGGAGGGTGCTCTCACAGAGGGTAAATGGGGTCTAATATATGGTGATGGAAAGAGAAGTGACTCTGGGTGGTGAACACACAAGGTGAGATACAGATAATGTATTACAGAATTGTACACCTGAAATCTATGTAACAATTGTCACCCCAAGAAACTTTAATTGAAGAAAAAATTTACAGATGATACATATTAATAATATCTGAGAGCCGAAAAACGTTGTCTACACTCTTTCAAGTGGGAGCCCCTTCAAGGTATTTCCGGAATCCTTCTGATATGTCCCCATCATTCCTTGAATTTAGGCTCATTATTCACACCACAAATTGAGCCGGATTCCTGTATCCTTTCCCTCCCCCAGTCCAGGCACCAGTCTTTGGTGGAGAATGGTATTTAGAAACCAGGATCTGGGGCCTACATGTGATTACTGCCATTGGATTGTGGGGGTACCCAAAACTGTTGGAATACACGTATGTACGCACTCAGGCACACACACGGGTATACATAGGTACATCTGTATCTATCACCTAATAGAACGTGTACGTATATTGAAAACCACGAGTTCCATAGAGGCCTCCAATCCAGCGTACCATCTCAGAGTTTGTTCTAGGTTTCTTTGTTTCCACATGAGACGCTCCCCTTTCTAAAGTGAGTGTCGTGGCTCCCATATCCTGATTTATTTACTGATGTGATGACACCCAATGTGTACGAGGTAGTATAATTAAAAATTCCTCAACTTTTGCAACGATGTGGCGAAAATTTTTTTGATATCAGCGGGATTATTCACTATGAATCTATACCAACTGCACAAACAGTTTACCAAGTCTGCTATTTGGAAGTGCTGAAAAGGCTGCAAGAACTTTTCACCAACAATTCATGGCTCTTGCATCAGGACAATGCACCAGCCCACAGGGCACTGTCTGTGAGGGAGTTTTCAGCCAGTGAATGAGTAACTGTATTGGAATGCACTCCCTCCTCACCTGACCTGGCCCCCAGTGACTTCTTTCATTACCTGAAGATAAACGAAATACTAAAAAGACGACATTTTGATGACATCGGGACATCAAGGGTAATATGATGACAGCTCCGTTGGCCACTCTAGAAAAAGAGTTCCAAATTGCTTTGAAGGCTGGACTAGGCACTGGCATCTGAGCATTGCTTCCTTACGGAAGTATTTCGAAGGTGACCGTAGTGATAATCAGTGATGAGGTACGTAGCACTTTTTCTAGGATGAGTTCGTGAACTTAACTGGCACACGTAGTATATGGCATCCTTCCCACACAGAGGCCAGCCTCACATGCTATGCTCAAGTATCCCCTGCCCGTGACCTCCCTCCACAACCTACTCAGCATTGAATCCCGGATCGATGTAGCCTCTCCCACCCAACCCCCAGGGACAGCCTCCTACTGGCCTGGGGCTCTGTCCCCCACTGCATCCTGTCCTTGGGTGTGGATGCCCTCCTCAGTCTGCCTGAGCTGTGACTCCCCTAGCTGGGAAGCACCTAGAAGCATTCGCTTGCCTTGCTCTGCAGCACCTCATGTGACAGCTTGAGGACTGAACTCCTCTAGCACAAAAGAGAAGGGAAGTGAAAGAATGGTCAAGGCAGAGGAAAAGGTGAACATACCCAACACAATCACTTAATTAAGGTGAATGCAGCCCAATCCAGGCAATACTATGAAACCTGAGGGATTAAGCTCACTCTTCTGCAGCCTCCCCTTCCGGTCTGTCTCCTCTGACTGAGTTCCTGTTTCATTCCGAAGGTATTGCCTTCCATCAACAATAGAAACAGTAGAGGCAGCTAGATGGCTCCACAGGTTAGAGTCCAAACTAGGATCAACAGGGTTGGCGGTGCCAGTCCCACAGGGCCAGTGAGCAACGCTGTGCACACCAAGATTGAAGACAATGAGCTGCCTTTGAGATACCAGAGGGGCGCTGGATGGCTCAGTTGCTTACAGCCTGAACTCTCAGCAACAAGGTTGCCAGTACAATACCCTCATGGGATGGTGGGCTGCACCCCCTGCAATTAAAGATTAAAAATGGCAATTGGACTTGGAGCTGAGCTGCGCCCTCCACAACTAGAGTCAAGGACAACGACCTGAAGCTGAGGCCCCCGGAATACATACTGTCCCCCAATATTCCCCAATTCAAAAAAAAAAAGGAAGAATGGTACAGGGACTTCATTAAAAACCAGTAGAAATACTACCATGGGCATGATGCCTGGATTGTCATTTATATCAGCTGGATGGCCCACATTCACTGTGGATGGTGTCCGCCCTGCAGCTCTGACACTCAGAGCCTCTGTTTTCCATGACAGAGTCAAATACTTCACCCCTCTTTTAGCACTTTCAGATGTGAGTGGGAGAACAGCCTCAGGCCACTATTGCAGCCTCAGGACTTTTGTCTGGAAAAGAGGTTGACCTCACCTCCCTCACAAGTGGGAAGGGAAATACAGAGCTCAACACCGGACACCTTTCATGAACGCTGTGTGCCAAACCCAGTGATGAGGGCTTTATGAACACCCCAGGATTCCCTGACACCCAGGAACACACCGAGTGGATTTCCGCCTCAGCACTGTTGCACTTGCTGTTCCTTCTGCCTGGCATGCTCTTCCCTCAGATAACGTACGGCCTGCTCCCTCCCTTCCTCCAGGCCTCTGCTCACTCATCACCTTTTCAGGGAGACCTTCTCTGATCACGCTCAATACACTGAGAACATTCTCCCCTCATACCCTTGCCCGGAACCCGTTATTTTCAGTCTCCACAGCACTTGCCACTCCCAGATATGTTATACTTGTACTGAGCAACTCTATGAAGTCAGACATTCCATCAATGTAGTTCTCTGTTGTACCCCATCTCCTAGAACGCTGCTCAGATACATACTGTAGCAGGGACTCAGAAATATCTTGTGGAAAACTGAGTGGGACCCAGACTCTTTACACACATTGCTAAGATGTACACTGTCTTCCAACATGGGAATTGGCCCCATTTATTGGTTATGATGCATATCAAGTCTTTAGGACACAAGTGACTTGCCCAAGGACACACAACCAAGACGTGGGGCTCCAGGCTTTGGAATCCAATCTGACAGGTTCCAAATCCCTCAGGTCCTACACGGAGACCTCACACCCGAGAAGGTAAGAGATCTTACCAGACACACAAACCCCAAACACCTCACATACCCAGAGACACCAAACACAGCTCAGTCAACAAAACCTAAAACAGATTCCAAACGTCTCTCCACAGGGAGGTCACCGCTTGTGTCACAGACTCCCAGACATAGCAGAGGCCACACACACTGTGACAGCCCCCACCCTGCACACCAAGGTCCTCATCCCAGGAAAGAAATTAAAACTGCTGATACCTCTCACCCTGCAGGTAGGCTCCCAAAGGTCCCAGGCACGGGCCGACTGATTACAAGGGCTCTGAAAGCAGAAAGACAGAAGCTCAATTAACTCCGAAACACCCCATAACCTTAGGATAACGTCCCTATACAGATCAGAGAACCTACACCCTGGACACAGACCCCAAAACAGCCCCCGACTTCCTACGTTAAGAGAAAGCCTCCGCCCACCCCACTCAGTTCAGAGAGATCACAGCTCAGGACCCAGCATCACAAAGTGCTGGGAGCCCTCATTCCCGGGGTGCGGTCACACACACAGATCTCACCCAGGACACAGACGCCGGGAACCACAGAAAATGCTGAGCCAGGTACACGTGTGTAGGCCCACGAGGCCCACGAGGCACACGAGGCCGCAGAGACCTTTAGTCCGTGGCACAGAATCCACTCAGATAAAACCTCCCATTCGCGCACAATCCCTCAAAGGCTCACAGGGAGCCAGTGTACCCACAGAGCACCTGTGAGGTGGCAGCTCGCCATACACATCCCCAAATGCCTGACACTTCACTTCCCAGGCAGGGACACCAAGGAGCGCAGACACCGCTCCCTGGACCTTAACTGCCTGCGTGTGAGAGTCTCTCCGATGCCGTGCCAATCGCGCCACACTAGGCTGGTGACTGACATAGGGCTAAACGACAGTAAGAAGCTCACGTGCAGACAGCGCCGTCACCCGCGATCGCAGCGTGGGGCACTGACTCCACGCCAGCGACTGCGCGGAACTCACCACTGCCAGGGGCGGCATTGCCAGCCCCGTCCGGACGCTCAGGCGCTGAGGAGTCCAACTCGGAGAAACTTCTACGCTCTGAAAATACACGCGCGCGCGCGAACACGCGGGCACACACACGCCTCACCCTCAGCTCCAGTTTGCAGTCAGGCGACATCCCACACAGATGGCCATGGGCACGGGGCCGCCAGACGGGGAGGCCAAGATGACAGGCCCAGCGGGAGCCATCCCGCGCCCAGGGACGGCTTCTGGGAGGGTTTATTCCGTCAATCTCCCCGCGACCAATCAGCGCACAGCATGGACCTGGGAGCAGTTCCTTTATCCTCCCCACCCCCCACCCGCAATCTCTCCACCCAGGGTCTTCCAGCTGGATGCGACCACGTGGCAAGGGACGGGTGCATCTCGGGAATTGACAGTGTGGGCTGCAACCTCACACCCCGAGGCCACTCGGTGTCCAGCGGGTCGGGAGAATGGAGACCTCCGAGTACTACTGGGCCCGGCCGCTGTATACACTCCCTCAGTGTGCTCACACACACAGTGGGGTTTTCCCAAACGCCCTCCCCAGTGGTACCTCCCGGAATACACAGGCGCCCCTCCAGACCTGTGTGGTTTGTGCCCGGCAGCAACTGCTCCCTCGCGGGCGCCCCTTGGCGGTGGGAACCGGAACTGGCTCATCCATTGGGATGCACATGGACCATTCTAGGCTGGTCCCCAAAGGGTGGGAAGGCAAAGGCAGGATGAAAACGCCAGTTCGCTGCACTCTTGCATTCTTGGGACCGTCTTAGTGACCTGAAATGTACCTCCCTGCAGTGGCCACTCTGATACCGGGGAGCCTTACAAGCTTTTCTCTGTGCGGAGGATTGTGCTGGCTTCTGTCTCCTGGGTAACTGCAGAATGCATCTAGTGGGGCAACCGCGCCACAGTCCCCCAATGGCAGGAGGGCTAGACCTCCAGACTGGGGTTAGAAGGCCTGGTGTGGGACAGGCTGCAGTCCTTGACTGTCAGCAATAGGTGAGAGGGATGGCGGGTCATCTGGTTTTGTTAGGGAAGGGGCCATCTCCCAGGGGCCAATGGACTGGTTAGGTTACATACAGACCAGGTTCTTCGTCACAATCCTGTCACGCTTGGACATGTTACCTAGCAAACTCCTCGGCCTCTCTAACTATGCCTCTTGCCACCACTTTGCACTTGTTTATTTATTCCCTGATTCACTGATAAAAAATGAAGAGCTTAAGGCTTAATCAAGAAAGGAAATTACTTACGTGAGTGAAAAGAGTTGCAGCCCTGGAAACCCACAACCACTTAGCAACACAAACTGCTCTCCGGAGAGACAAAGAAACGTAGTGATTATAAAGGCAAAAACCACAAAGTGTAATTCTCTCATGCAAATGAAGGACTGCTGGCTAATTTAGCAAGGGTTGGTTAGTTCCAATAAGCAAAGGATAACTCAAAACTCCAAGATGGGGGTAAAGTTTATGTGTGTCCACACAGCAGTTGTTGTTCCCAGATATTGATGGCTGACCTGGGACTGAGTTCTCTCAGGTTCGCAACTTCAGAGCTGCTCTGAGACTGAGACACCAGCGGTGCATAGGCCCCACTTTCCCCAAAAGCCTCCGACTCTATTTTATGTGTCTCTCTTCGTAATGTTTATTCCAACTCGTTTTTTTTCATGATCACGTTTTATCTCTCCAAATTAGGTGTCAGGTACTGTAATGGGAGGTAGAAATGCAGTCGTAGCAAAAGAGAATAAACAACATCTTACCTTTAGGTAGCTTACTGTGGGGACAGAGCCCCAGAAAACAGTTTCCAGGCTCTCGGCCTCACATAGAAAGGTGTTGGTTCGGGTAGTAAATGGGCATCAACTGTGATCAGATGGCCATCAGCTGTGGCTAGTTGGCCATCAGCTATAACCCGGAAGCCATTGGATGCTAATATAACTGGTGTGGCTACGATAGCAGAAAAAATGGGGGCTAGCGAAAAAATGGGGGCTAGCAAGAGTGGATTGCAGAGAGGCAGATGCCGCCGGCGAGAATGTAGTGATATGACTCCCCTACTTATGGCTCCATGGGTGTTCCTTTGTGGCCTCACCATTTCCAGCGTTCTTATGTGGGGAACGGGACCAGAGACCCCGCCGGACGCCCCGCACGACACTTACATTGTAGTGGGATCATGTAGCAGAGAAATCTTTGTAATTAGTCAGCCGTTGGTAATGGCTGTGATTAAAATTGAATGTGAATAAAGAAGTTAAAGGCGTGAATATTGCCAGAGAGAGTGGTGCGGGGAAAATTTCCCATGTACGTGACATTTGAGCAGAAAGGCAAGGAGATGCATATCTGGGTGAAAAACATCCTAGATACTGGTCAGACCAGTGGAAAGGTGTGGGAGTGGAACTCAGGCTACAGTGCATGAGGAACCGGGTGGCTGGCACAGCATGACCTATGGAGACACAGGACATGAGTTCAGGGAGGTAACGGGCAACACATCACATAGTGTTATCTGGGCTGTTGAACCAATGGCGTGGAAGTTGACTTCCTCTCAGCGATTAACGGGAGGGTTATTAGCACGGAAGACTCATGATTGTGTCAGAGGTCAGAGGTCTAGTTCACCAAATGGAAGGGGAGGAGCTCCCGGTTTGCCCCAACGAAAAACCCGTCCCCAGCCTCTGGACATCTGACAGTGCCTTCCCTGGACAATCCTGTGCACGCAGGGGGACTCTTGTAATTCGTACCCACTGAGATACACACAGAAGAATGATATCCTTAGGAGAGGAGGAGCAAGGGCCCTCTTGGTGTAGGTGAGGTCACGCCCAGGCCAGTGTATGAGAGGGACCAGAAAGAGAATGCCACTGAACCTCATAGCACACCTTGTACCCAAGGCCACTCTACTAAGAGAAGAAAATATAGCAGCCTAACGTAATTCACAGAAGGAAACACACGGAGGCATCTAACATTGGAAGACAAAGAAACATCTTCCACATGAAAAAAAAGAACAACGTTCCAGAAAAAGTACTAAATGAGATGGAGATAACCTATGTGTCAGATGCAGATTTCCAAACACTGGTTATAAGGATGCTCAATGATCTCAGGGAAAACTTCAACAGAGAGACAGGAAGCATAAAAATGGACATGAAAACCATGAAAAAGAATGAGTGGGAAATAAAGGACACAATGACGGAAGTGAAGAATATATTTCAGGCAATCATCAGTAGACTAGATGAAGCCGAGGATGCAGCCAGCGATGTAGAAGATAAGGTAGTAGAAAATACCCAACCAGAGCAGCAAATGAAAAACAATCCAAAAAACTGAGGAGAGTTTAAGGGGCCTTTGAGACAATATCAAGCGTACCAACATTTGCATTATAGGGGTACCAGAAGGTGAACATAGAGACAAGCATTTGAAAACGTATTTGAAGAAATAATGACAGAACATTTCCCTAACCTGGTGATGGAGATAGACAGACAAGTCCAGAAAGCACAGAGAGTCCCAAACAAGATGAACCCGAAGAGGCCAGCAACAAGACACATCATAATCTCAGGGACAAACGTTAAAGACAAAGAGAGAATCCTAAAAGAAGCAAGAGAAGAGCAGTTAGTTACCTATAACGGAGCGGCCATAAGACTGGCAGCTCATTTCTCATCAGAAACATTGCCGGCAAGAAGGGATTGGCAGGAAATATTCCATGTAATGAAAAGCAAGGACCTACAACCAAGATTACTCTACCCAGCAAAGTTATCGTTTAGTATTGAAGGGTAGACAAGGAGCTTCCCAGACACAAAAAAGGTGAAGGAGTTCATCACCAACAAACCAGTATTACAGGGAATATTAGAGGAACTTCTTGAAGTCGGGAAGGGGTTAAGGATAGGTGAAAGGGGGAGGGATTAAGAAGTTCAAATTGATTGCTTCACAGTAGTCATGGGAATGTAGGGTATAGCATAAGGCATATAGTCAATAATATTGTAATAACCAGTTATGGTGCCAGATAGGTACTAGATCTATCAGGGTGTAGACCGGAAAGGGATCGGGGGTGAAAAAGATATTGAGAAATATGAATTGGTAGTTAACACATATAATCAACAATGTTGTAAATCATGGAAGGTGACAGATGGGCACTGGACTTTTCAGGGTAATCACGTCATAGACCGTGTACATGCCTGAACAATGCGTAATACACCGGAAGCTGAGGTAAAAAATGTTGACTGTAAACTCTAACTAAATATATGGGTATATATAGTCACAGGATATGGAGTACAACATAGGGAAATGGTCGGTGGCATTATAACAGCTACATAACATGTCAGAGGGGTAGTAGCTTGTGGCAGAGGAGTTATAACTTTGTGAGGGGTTTAAATTTCTAACTATAAAGTTGCTTCGCATGCCTCAAAGTAATAAAAAAAACTTTAAGAACAACAAAAAAGGATCTATGATACTCTCAGGAGGAGGAGGAAGGCATCCTTCCCTATGAGGGTTAGTGTGAACCCCATATCCACAGGAGGTGGCCCATAAACCCTGCCATCCCTGCTGAGCCCCGCCAACCACCCACGGTGCCTGTGGGTGACGGCCCTGACACCGGGTATTGGAGTCCATCCCTTTCCCCAGGACGAGCCACACCTGCCATCAGCAGGTGGACTGTCCCTAGTGGGCCTGGATTTCTCGACTTCCTTGTCCCCACAACAAATCTACTGTTCCCTTGCCAGCTCCTATGTAATCAAATCTATAGACAATGAGACAAAATGGGACCGGAGTGGTTCCCGGCGATGCCTCAGAAAGCTGTTACCCTAGGCTGGAATTGGGAGCTAGAGGGCCTGAACCGTGTCATCTCAACTTTTATCAAACTGTGCGGTGATCAAATCTAAATTTTCTGTACATTCTGGCTTCCTTTCTTCTGAGGATGGAATGATGTCATAAATGTATGGAACCTAGCTCAGGGAAGTGGCCAGCACACAGCACATACCCTGCAAATGTGAGTTATTATTATTCATGGGATTAGTATAGAACTCATTACACGGATGTATTGCCATAACTGGACACAGCTGAAGGATCGGGCAGGCCATTCCCCACCACGGGGCACAGATAGAAATTATCCAGGCAACTTAACAGAGACATGACGTGTAACTTAGTGTGTGTGGGAGACTAACATCATCACAGAAACGGGAGCAGGTGCTTTCAGAGCCACAGCACCACTAGAGGTATCTTGTGGGGAAGACGGCACCTCACCCAGGCTGAAGGGATGGGGACCTGGAGCTTCCCTGTCACTCACCTGTTAGTGGGGTCCAGTACTAACAAGAGAGATGGAATCCAGAAACAGCGGAACAACGGAAAGCTGGCGCTACACTCCTCCCAGCCTTGCACTGGGTTCCCTTCCAGAGACTAAAAGAGTTTGTACAAACCAATTCACTGGAGGCATCTAGTGTAACCGTGATTCCAAAGTGCATGACCTAAAAGCACACGCTAGTCACTCAGGAGGTCATACACGAACATGCTACACAGATGACACTAATGTGTAGATTATTGGTAAAAATAATATATCATGACCCAATTTACCGCCGTAAGAAGGCAACCTTGGTTTATACATAGGAACTTTCCTGTGTAATTCAGGACATTAACAGACTGTTGGAGTAGCACATCCTTCAATTATGTCAATAAATGCACAAGTGTTTGATGAAAAGTCAACATTTATTGAAGATATATATTGTTAGCAACCCAGGACTGCAGTGGAACTTCCTCTGCTTCACAGTAACTTGGCGAATTGTTGAAATTCTGCATTTCCTATCAAAGACAAGAGAAACATGGCCCACTATTAAGGCTTCTATTCACACCGTACTGGCTGGCTCTGTCCAAGGTTGTAAAATGAGAAAAGGGAAAAAAAGACATGTTTCAAAGAGCACAAAACTCTGCTCGTTATCACAAACGATCTGTGCATGGTGAAATTCCAAAAGGATCTAACATAAGCTTTCAGAATTCATAAGCAGATTTTGCAAGGTTGCTGGAGAAATACCAATCTGCAGATATATCTGTATATACAACTTCAATCAGGACATAAAATTACAAAAAACAATACAATTTTCAATAGTATCAACCGCTTAGACATCCACTTAACAATAGATTGGTGATGCTCATCGGGGAAAGCAAAAAAACTTTACTGAGATAATTTTCATAGTCAGATATCCCACGTTGTAGTTTTCATGTTTTCAGCTCACCTTCCTTAATCCTTTCCTTGCCCTTCCCCTGGAAGAGAAACATGACAGGTGGGAACACATTTAGCAGAGTGTCATTGAGATTACACTGAAGGTGTACAAAGGACACTGCAGCTCTGGTTTCATAAAAAAAAGACTTCAAAGCAGATCATTTACCACCACTCTTTAGCACGAGAATCTTTCTATTGGTACAAGGAAATGAAATCAATGTTTTTGTACAGAACACATGACACAAAATGGAAATGTTAAATGGAAGTGTCAAACAGAAAGCAAAAATTGCGTATCCTTTTACTAAAAATCCAAGCAACACCCCAGAAATCCTGAGAGAAAAGAAATTTACAAGAATATATTGATTAACTGCTTTGACTGAAATAATTTACTGAGCAGAACATACTTAAAACAGTAATGTCACATTGGTTACTGCTTAAGTGAAGTAAATACAAAGTCCAATACTACATTTGTGTTTTCTCTCTGTTGCAGGAATGGAAAAACGTATCTTTGGGCCATTTTAGCCATCGTGTGATTGCGTAAGTGGGGTATTAATGTGTCCCCATTTTCACCTGTAGTCCAAGCGTAATAATAAATAATGTCTTTTCCACACTTGAAAGTATTTCAGTTTATATAATAAATTATAGAATCACTCTCGTTTTAAGTCATTACCGTCATTTCTGACACCAAAATGTGAAGAACATATATGCCAAGGAGTATGTCATGGCAAAAAAAAAATGAAAAGCATGAAGAAGAAGAATGAAGAGAGGGCGAGGTAAGGAAAGAGAATGAGAGAAATAGTAAGATATCTAGAAAGTAAATTTTCTTCCAAAAACATTGCTCCGTAAATTTTTATTCAGGAAAAAGTGATAAATATGATTGCATGTATTTAAAGTATAAAACATGGTGATTTGATGTATCTATACATTGTGGAATGATTACTAAGACAAAAGGAAGTAATTAACACATCCAACACCTCACATAGTTATTTACCTTTTGTGAGGAGAATGCTTCAACATCTATTCTCATCAATTTTCAAGCATACGCTACCTTGATCTTAAGTAAAGTAAGACCTTTTGAAGGACAAGTCTGATGAATTTCCAAAGCACTCCTATGATATCTGTGATGTTCAGATATTCGAGTATTAATGGGATGTATTAACATATATTTTCCTAGAATATCAACCATTCCATTCATATTTTGAAAGTATTACTTTAGAGGTCAAGAATGTATTCACTTTCAATTATATAAAACAATCAATATCCGTCAGTGTCTCAATCATATTCCCTACCCTGTGTACTTGGATTTCTTGCAAATTCTTCAAGATCATGCTACTCATGGACAATATTCACAAAAGTTTTTCAGTGTCCTTAGTGCTTAATTTCTTCACAAATATTTTTCAGAAGAACCATTTCTTGATTTACTAGTGAAATTATGTTTACTTTTCCCAAAGATTTAAACTTTTATTACTTATCTCGTATCCTATCCCTTTGGTTTGCTCTGCTGTGGGTTTTTTTTCCTGAACTTTGATATTGGATACTCAAGCAATTTGGTAGCTATGTAATAACACGTACATTACTAGGCTACGTTATGCCTATGAATACATTTTCGCTATGTCTAACAGGCTCCTGGAAGTAGTCTGAAAACTCTCTTAAGGTAAATAGTCTAATGAAATGCTTCGGCAAGGTTAGAAGACTAATGCGAGGCAAGTTCTTCCCAAAATATAAAATGCTGCCTTGAAATTCAAAAGCTCTCGAATTCATGGTCAGTGATTTGGTAAACGGATAAATAGGATTCTTATTGCATAACATACCTGCTTCCGGCATGTGAATGGTTTCTAGCTTAGAGACAAGCTGCTGCGTGACATCAGGACCATCTCTGCCCTCTCGGTCAATCCTCAGCTGAGCCAGTTCCTGGAGACCATCTTCCGGATCAAGCCCTTAAGAGATGTTATAAATGTGAACGGCCAGCATACCTAAGTTGATTACGCAGCAAATATTAAGTTTATAGTTTTTTGAATTTCAAATCAAATCAATTGACATTTCGACACAGAAGCGTATATGATGCCCCAGCTGATACGGTTAGAGGTGATTATATCCTAGTCTCCGCATTCAAATTAGAGGGAATCACAAGAATGACGGTGATGAAGGAGACCACGCTTAGCGCAGGTATCTTACGCATAGCCGCCTGGTCATCGGAAACTGCATGAACACTCTGTACTGTTTGAGACACAGAAAATAGAAACTACTCTATTTCTGGCAATTTCACGACTCAGTCATTTGAGGCTTTCTGGGGAAAAAGATTTAAAATTTGTTTTCGAAGAGTCAGAAGAAGTCAGAATTTCACAGAATCTGAGCACATGGATACAGGTCTCCATACAGAAACAGAAACATAAAGCGGACTTATTTCATTATCTTAGTTGTAGTGAAATCTTAAAATCTGGTACAAGGTGATATGTCATCAATCATAAATAAGTCATGAAAAACAGAATGTCTTTGTGTTCTATGTATTACATACACAAGAGCTAGAGAACACAACAAAACAGCACTGAAGATGGTTTTTATTAATGTATGTCTGATTTGTTCACTATTTATATAAGGGTAAGGAACCATGTAGAAGTTAAGGGGTGCTCCCAGAATCTCACACATTACATTAAAGCTGGTACTTCCGAACCTCAGCTTGTTTCACACCAAGTGACAAATACATCAAATGCATGATGTATTAGATATAGGCAAAAATTATAGAAGCTTCTGAAATTTTTAGTGGTGGCTCAAGGTACAAAGGATGAAAAGTAACAAAAGGCTTTCATATTTTATAATTCAATTAGGCTTGACACACGTCGTTTCTGTATCTGATAGAACGTAAGTCAGGCAGACAGCCAGCTGGCCTATCAATTACTCGGCAAAAATATGTACATCTGAGCTTTATTAAAGTTACAGTATGTTACTCTACATCGTTAAAGACGTGCTTGTGGAAAACAGATACCCTGTAAAGTGTATTCTTCTAGGTAGAAACCTTCTTCTGGCATAGAAATGGACTCTAGTTTTGATAAAATGTCCTCCATGACATCAGGACCTTCGCTGCCTTCATCCCCAGTGTTCGGCTGAGCCAGGTCCGGGACATCACTTTCCACATCAGGCCCTAATAGAAAAGGTTATCAATTGCAAACGTGTGCATACTAAGTTGATTACTAAGAAATTATTAAGGTGATAGTCTTTGAACTTGAAATGCAAACAATCGCTTTGCGAAGGCAGAAATCCATATGCGACACATTTCATATGGTTAGAGGTGACAATATCATAGTTTGCATACTTTTATAATTCATACAGCTTTGCTTCAACCCGTTTCTGTAGCTGATAGACTATAAGTCTGGCAGTGTGGCCTTTGGGGCCTGAAACGCCCTTCAAACATCTTTCTAGGTGAGCTCTATTAATAATAGACTATGGTATCTCTATATTAGTAACGCTGTGCTTGTGGATAACAGAAACCCCCAAAACTGTACTCCTATGAGTAACGTACCTGCTTCTGGCATATAAATGGACACTCGTTTTGGTAAAATGTCCTCCATGGCGTCAGGACCATCACTGCCCTCATCCGCAGTGTTCGGCTGAGCCAGGTTCTGGAGATCAGTTTCCAGGTCAGGCCCTTATGAGAAAACGTTTTCACAGATTTCCGGTGAATATGATCTTGTAGGTAAATACTGTGCTTTGTCCTCTCATGACCATATCAAAGTAACAACTAAGTTATAGAACAACCATCATTGAGAATCTCCTGAAATCTAGATAAACCAAAGTCCAACAACTAAGGACATACAGAAGAAGCCACCTCGAGACTGGCTTCGTCTTCAGTTCTATCCTCCAGTGTTAGGACCAGGGAATGCCCTGTGGAATTAATCCGGAGCTCCAATGCGGCGTTCCAGTCTGTATCGGTCACCGGTCGAATCAAGTGATGCCCACGTGACATGCAATAATCTCATAGAGTCAAAAACAGTCTTGGGGCCTTCACTGTCCCTGAGACATGAAAACGCATATTCTAACATTTTATAGGAACATCCTCAGCAGAGGAAATTTTAGGAAGGGCATTTGTGAGCAGTGAACCCGACAGCCCAGGCTCGTTGCGTTACTGATGACATGACATTCCCTGCATTTAACGATTCCCGAGTTGACCGTTTTTACTCACAGGGACGTTCCTACTTCCCTGGTATTCATATATTACGTAACGTTTGTATTTATTGTTTTCCACTACGTAATGTAGGGAAAATTTGAAAGTGTATTATGGACAACAGGTAGAAATTGTGATGTGCCATTTTTTACATAAAGATGTTTCATTGATATTTTCATGTAACCTTTAATCAATAATTACTCTATGTTCCACACTAAAAATATCATAACGTGACTGTGAAAATGGCAGTTGCATTGTCTTTCGTTAATTATGAATATTTTTATTATTTAATGGAATATGAGAACTGAGTAATGCAACACATATGTAAGAAGTGACAAAGGGACAAAGAATGCACGCATCAGACCCTGTTAGAGGCAAGTCATACCATTCCCCTGCTCTTTCTCTTTGCAATTCATACTATGGGACAAAGAAGTAAGGGAATTTAGGACACTCTGTACAGCATTCTCTATGGTAATAAACATGATTCAGATTTTTTCCATAATCCTTTTGGCTAATACTATCTCTGTGCATTTCTTTCTTTTAGGAATCTATTGATTCCTTCTAGCAATCATTGTTAAATCTGCAGATTGTAGAAACCGCCACACCACAAATACACAATCGTGATATTTTAAAAAAAACGTTGCAAGTTTAAATACTAAGCATACTTAATTAGTTACTCAGAAATTATTAAGGCTGTAGTCTTTGTACGTGAAATGTTATCAATTGATTGCTGGGTGCATGAACTTACACTATGACACGTTTGATATGCTTACAGGTTATAATGTCACAGTGCGCACATTTTCATTCCTGACAGCAACTCACTTAGACTGACAGTGGGGACAGTGAGCGTGCTTAGCACATGGATCTCACTCCCAACGGTCTGGACACCCGTGACTGCTTGCATTCTCTCTTCCTGATCAGACACAGAATCTAGCAACTAGAAAATTCGTGCCATTTTTCAATTGGGGCATTTGGGGCCCTTTGGGGAAAGGACTTAAAGTGCAATTATGTTCTAAGAGCCAGAAGAATTAAACGTTTGTCAGAATCGAAGAGCAAGTATACAGGTCTGAATACCGAAAAAAAAAAAAGAAAGGAAAAAAGTTAAAGATCAGGTACTACTGTTTACTCATCATCTTAGTTGCAATGAAATCCTGACATGTCTCTCAAGATGTTACACTATTATAAATAAGTCATGGAAAAACAGAATGTCTCTGTATTCCATGTGTTACGTACAAGAGAACTAGAGAACACAAACACCAACATTGAGAAGGACTTTTGTACATCTGGATTTGAATTTACTATGTATGTAAGAGGAGCTATCGGTTTAAAGTTAAGGGGTTCTCCCAGAATCCCACACGTTATATTCAAGCTGATACTAGAGACTAGTTCTTTATCTCAGCATATGTTACACAAACTGAAAAGTATTTCAAATGCTTATGTATCTGTTAAAAGAAGGAAGTATACAAGAAATAGAAAATTACTTGCTGTTGGTTAAACTACCAACATGGCATATAAATGGACCAAAAACTAAGAACAGTTTTTCAAATTTTATAGTTCAACATATCTTTGCCCCACCCTTTTCTGTAAGTGACAGAGTGGGAGTCAGGCAGTCAGGCATTTGGGGTCTGAACTACCATTCAAAAATCTTTTCATGCGAGCTCTACAGTAATGTCATCTCTGTATTGTGAAAGTCGGAAACCAAACAACTAGCATTCTAATTGGGTCTCATAACTGCTTCCAGCACATCAATCCGCTGGAGATTCGGAAAAGTCTTGCCTTTGACGATCAGCACCCTCCGAGTCCTCACCCTCACTCTTTGCCTGACCTTTTTCTGGAGAACAGCTTCCATTTGACCAGTAAACAGCCTTAAGTTGACTACTCTGAATTTATGAAGCTTATAGTCCTTGAACTTCAAATCATAATAATTCGTTTTTGCGAGAGAGAGTGTACCAACATGTCACATGTGGCATAGTTACAGGTGACCATACCACGTGGTCCATACATGTGTAATGGAAAGTCAGTCAATAACTGACAGTGGTGACTGAGCTCGCTCAGCACAGGTATCTCACTCACTCCAGCCTGGAGCATCAGTGCTTGTCTGCATTCTCTCTACTGGACCGGACACAGAAACCAGAAAAGAGACTTCCTCTTGCCTTTTCATGACACCGTCATGTGAGGCTTCATTGGGCAAAAGATTTATTATGCGATTGTTATTACTAGCCCAGAGGCCACACTTGCACACTTGCGGGTCTCCATAAAGAAAACAGAACTTCAAGGGAAGTGTTTACTGATTATCTTATTAACTATGAAGTCTCAACTCAGATCTGAATATGTGACTCAAGATGATAGTTTCTCGTACCGTGTTTCCCTGAAAATGAGACCTTGCCGCAGAATCAGCTCTAAGGTGTCTTTTGGACCAAATGTTAGTATAAGACCTGGTCTCATTTTTCTATAAGACCTGGTCTTGCATGATATAATGTGATGTAATATAATAAAATAGAATAGAATACAACATAACAGAACATAATATGATAAAATGTAACACCGGGTCTCCTATTAATTTCTGATCCAAAAGACACATTAGCGCTGATTGTTCGGCTGGGGGTTATTTTCAGGGTGTCACTGTGTAAGTCATGAAAAAGAAGCAACTTTGTATTCTCTGTATTCTATTCAAGAGTACCAGAGAAGGCAAACATCACCTTTGCTAATGATTTTAATGTATCTGACTTGATTTCACTATTTATAAAAGAGTAAAGGTGTTTTTGAAGTTATGAGATTGTCCCAGAGAAACACACATGATTTTAGAACTGGTACTAGAACCTACTTCAGTGCCTCAGCATATTTCAGACAACCTGATATTGATGACAAATGCATTCACGTGTTTCTTAAATGCAGGAATTATAAAAGAATCTGAAAATTATCTGCTGTTAGTGATAGGACATGTACTCAAAGGTAACAATGTGTTATTGTATTTTATAATTTAATATAGCTTTGACATCATTTGTTTCTATCTCTGACAGTCTGTAAGTCAGGCAGTCAGGTCCTTGCGGCAGAATTCTATTACAAGTGATCTTTATATATGACTCTATTAACGTTACAGCATGGTACCTCTATAGTATCGGAGATGGGATTGCGAAGAAAACACACAAGTTGCATTTTTAATGGATAACATACCTGCTGCTGGCATTTGAAAGGGCTGTAAATTTGGTACACTCTCCCCTTGGACTTTGCCCTCACGACCTGTCTTAGCGAGAGCCAGGTCCTGGAGATCAGCTTCTGGGTCAGAATCTTAAGAAGAAAAAAAAGTTCTCCTTTTGACCAATGTCCATGGCATATAAATAAGTCAATTAAAATCATCATTCCTCCAGCTAATAGCAATAAAAGCCTGTATTTTTGGGGAGAAGAAGTGTGACGTCAAGATGCTCTGCATATCTCTGTTTTCCTGTAATATGAAACCTTATGTTAAATGACAGTCTGAAGATAAAGCACAGACATCTGTATTTCCTGTATGTTGCAATCTAGTACTAAGAATAGAGAGCCTCAGCTCTGTCCAGGAAGTCTGAGGGCTACGCCATCGATGGTGTTGTGATTACAATGAAACGTGATTTACCGCAGGTGTAACTGAGTGCATTTGGGGGCCTATAACAACCCTTATGGTAGTGACCTCATCCGCTTACTACAATAATCCAAAACTTACTATCTCAAAATAACTAGTTATATTTACGTGCAGGGCCCTCATTTCGATAAATGAGTCCCATTCAGAAAAGGAGGAAAAATAAAAACAAATTATTAGTGATAAACATCAAAACATCTGCCTCACAGTGAGATGAAGGAAAGTAGAGTGGAAAGAAATGAATGGACTGTAGTGTCAGTCATACTGCGCAAAACTCTCAACAGAGAATTGGGACAAGGATCCGTGACCTGAGTCATGTAAATAACTTACTACAAATGTTTGGTGAAAATACTATAGAGTTAGAAGAAATAATTTCTGTTTCATAATAATTTTAAGGTATTTTTTGCATTTCCTAATGTTAAAACTATTTAAACCCCTTTTACATCACTTTTTAAAAGTCACACTCCTATCATTACCTATGTGCCAGAATTCGTAATTGTCCAGCTTTTACCAAACTTACCGTAACAAAAACATGGAATCAGGGCATACAGCGGCCATCAATCTCTGAACTCATTTCAGGAGTCTCTATGCTGCTCCATTGAACTGCATCTATTTTCATGGCAGCAATGAGCTACGTGACCATACAGACACATCTGACAATGTAGCATTTGACACAAAATCATTCACTACTTCGCAACCAACACAAATGACAGAAGCCCACAAAGCTTGGAATGAAGTATGACTTCTGTGTCAGTGACTCAAGTGCTGACGTAGCCTCAGTTTTCTCATCTTAAAAGGAAGCTACCTTCCTGATGCAAATCGGTTTTACTTCATGTGTTATAGGATATGCTGACTTTGCACTCTGCCCACGCTCATATGCCATTCAACCAAGTTCTAAGAAGAACAAATTAAACGAGTGGACGAATGTACACTTTTGTAGTGAAAATTACACAGTTTCCTCTGATGTAGACTGGCTGTCTTTTCAAGCACACACAAAAGAAATCTTGCAGAAAGCGACAAAAGTCATTATAGTGAAAGAGTGCAAGAAGCTGGAAACTATACTCTGTTCACATTTTCAGCCCATTTGCACGGAATGTTTGAGATGCCTTTCAATGGTTTCCATCCACAGTTCGCTATGTCACAATACACCAGACACACCGACCCCTTTCCCCCACGGGCATTCTTCCTCCCTTTCCCTTCACCTTGAACCTCAGGTGCTCCTTCATCTTTATTGTCTTGCCCAGGTGTAATCTCCTGACTCTCAGTTGGTGGCTCCACTTGTGGAGATTGTTCATCACTGGGTAGCTGGCCCTACCCAGGGGTGTGTGCATGAGGGCAAAGGAAAGGATTTATGTTAATACATGCCAACGATACAAACATATACAAACATAGAGAATAATCGTAAATAACCATAAATACATTTAAAAGCACGATTCTATAGTCTCATTCTTGATGAATTGACTCTTCCCAAACTGTGGCCACTCCCAGAGGAGCTGCTCACAAGGACGGGAGAAGCGATTTCACTCTGAGAAGCGATTTCACTCTCCGCTGGGATGGATGGGCACATTCTGTGGGGAACAAGCTTGAGAAAGAAGTCACAGGCTGCGTTTCCACTGGCAATGCCAGCATGGATTCCTGCTGGATAGATGTTTCCTTCGTCTTCACGACACGGAAACATTTTTCACTGCATCTATAGTCGTTCAATACAACTTTGAGCACATACACGTGTGGTAAGAGAAAACATGGAACATTAAAGCACTCACAACCACAGGTCCAACTGGCTCAGAAGCCTGTTCATCTTGTAGTAGGACTTTCCATAGGGATCTGGACCTCACATGCTTACTCATACTTCACACTGAAAGCAGAATAAGGTGACTTGAATTGTTCACGTAAGAGGTTAGCGGTACCATTTGCACGGCTATGTTCTATTTAATTCGTTTTTAAAGTTGGAAACACTTTCAAAATACGTCTCACGGTCAGTGCAGGGCACAGGCTTTCCCGTCACAGCAAACACAAGGGCTGGTAAATCCGTCTATTTGATGGACAAGCTGGCAGTAGCATCGCCGTCAGCACGTGACCACACACCAGGTTGGGTTCCAGACCCCGATTCCCCACCGGGAAGACCTTGAAGAAAACCCTGCTAGACCCTTGATCCTCCCGCGACCACTGCTTTGGGCCCACGGGCACCGACAAGGCCCATTTTCCCGCTTCAATAAAGTGGGGCTGGAACACACAGGAAGGCTCAAGTCTGGCCAGGCCGCCTGTGCGGTTTTCTGACCACAAGGCCCAGGCGACGGGCTGCCACCCAGCCCCTCAGGCCCGCTTCTCCCGCGGCACCCGCCTGGTACACGGCACGTCTCGGGGACCCAGTGGCAGTCCTACCGCGGGCCCATTTCTAGGCCCTGCCTCACAGCCCGCCCAGCCCCGGCCCGGGCCCCACGGAGGGCTCCGCATTCGGGCTCCCGGGGCTGCTCCAGGGGCCGCCAGCCCCCCCCACACTGAAATCACGGCCCTGCACTGCCGTCCTCACCTCACCCCTCCCCTCCACGGCCCACCAGCCACTACCCCCTCGGCGCGCTCCCACCGGGACCACAGGGGCCATGGCGGCCACGACCCGAGCGAGGGAGAGACGACGACCTCGAGGACCTTCCCCCTCGGAGCCACAGGAAGCAGCCCCGTCTCCACGGAAGCCCGCGGCTGTCCCCCCACTCCCTCGTCCTTCCACACCTGGGAGCACTCATCTAGGGACCTACCCGTTCAGTCCCAAGCGGCCACAGAGAATCGAGAAGGAAGGAACACGACCGCCTCCGTCCCAGCTCTGCTCGCACAACGCGGACAGCAGTGCGCTTGCGCAGCAACTGCCACCTGCTGCATGACGCATGCGCATCAAGGAGCACGCGCACCAACGAGCATGCGCACTGACTTGGGGTCCTGCTTTGCAGGGTGAGGTTTTCCCCGCCTGGGCCACAGAGCCTCCAAAGCCCTGGGCCTACGGTCGTCGAAGACAGGAGCCTGAACTGTCTCCTTCCTTCCCCCTGCTATCTTTCTAATGCTTCCAGAAACATTGTGGACACACTGCCCCGGGTTACGGCTCGTGGACAATGCCTGTCAAAAATATGGCCATGACAGAAACAGATACTAAGGATTTTAATACGTTTTAGTACACATACTGGGATTCATCAGTTCCTCCTGTGCATCTGATTATGTGTCAGGTAAACAAAGCATTTACACACTCCCATAGATTAGTGAGGTTTAACCATCTTTTCTTTACATTTCTGCTCACCTTATTGCACGTTTAAATCCCTGGATTGGTAACTGGTTTCCTCGGATTATACCTGTGGTCCTTCAGTCAGTGTGTGGTTCACAAATACCCTTTGGTAATGGTCCTAGGATCCAGTCTCAGTCCACTGTCACATGGTGTACAGCAGTGGTGACTCTGTTTCTCACGTTACTTCCTAAAAACCAGCCAAACAACTTGATGAGCGAGATGATGTTATTACCTAACAATCAGGTAGAGCAATACCTGGGCAGAACCTTAATGCAGTCTGGAGGTGACAGAGCAAAAGACACACACACACACACACACACACACACACACACAAATATATGTTAATTTAATTATTTTTTTAAATTAAATTTTATTAGTGTGACAACTGTTAGCAAAGATACATACATTTCAGGTGTACAATTGTATAATACATCTTCTATATATCACATGGTGTGTTCACCATCCAGAGCCAGTTCTCTTTCCATCACCATGTATTTCATTCCTTTTACCCTCATCTACCAGACCCTGTTCTCTTACCTGTGCTGACCACTAAACTATCATCTGTGACTATGAGTTTATGCTTCTTTGTTAGTCTTCTTCTTTTGTTCTTTTCAGTTTTATATACCACATATCAGTGAATTCATATAGTTCTCTACTTTTCATGTCTGACTTATTTCGCTTAGCATTATAATCTCAAGATCCATCCATGTTGTCACAAATGGTCCTATTTCAACTTTTGTTATGGCAGAATAGTATTCCATTCTGCATACCTACCACACCTTCATCACCCATTCATCTATTAAAGAACATTTCGTTGTTTCCATGTCTTGGCCACCATAAATAAAGCTGCAATGAAGAGCGGAGCACCTATGTGTTTATGGATAAATGTAATGGTGCTGGGAGAATTGGAAAGCAACCTGTAAAAGAATGAAACTGCACTGTCTGTTACCATGTACCAAACTTAAGTCAGAATTGATCAAATACTTAAACAGAAGACCTGAGATAATATACTGCATAGAAAAATACATAGGTACTGAACATATAGACCTTCAGTTCAAAGAACATTTTATGAATTTGACTCCAAAGGGAAGGGAACTAAAAGCGAAAATAAATGAATGGGACTATATCAAACTAAAAAGCATCTGTACAGCAAAATAAACCATCGACAAAAGAAAGAGGCAACCGATCGAATGGGAGAAGATATTTTGTAAACAACGCCACCGATGAGGGAACTCGTACAACTTAACAACAACCAAAAAAGAAACAATCCAACGTCTCCATAAGGGGATAATATCCAAAATGTATAAAGAAATTATACAACAACAGAAAAACACACAATGCAGTTAGCAAATGGTTAGAGACCCTGAAGACATGTTTCCAAAGAAGACGTGCAAAATGGTCAATAGACATATGAAAATATGCTCAACATCACTAATCATCAGTAATGCAAATAAAAAGTACGATGACATATCACCTCACCCCAGTTAGACTGGTTATCATCAATGAGACAAATAGTAACAAGTGCTGGAGAGGCTGTGGAGAAAATGAACCCTCATACACTGTTGGTGGGAATGCAGACTGGTGGAGCCACTATGGAAGGCAGTGTGGAGGTTCCTCAAAAAATTACGAATAGAATTACCATAGGACCCAGCAATCCCTCTCCTGGGTATCTATGCAAAAGACATATTGTGGGGGAAGAGTGTGATTAGGTTTGGGTAAGAGCGGTGATCTAATGTTTTCCAGACACTGCAAGGCACAGGTTCCAAGACAAATTGTTCAAAAGATATAGGGGTTGATAAACGTCATTTGGTATTTTTTGATGAAGAGTTAATGTGTCTTTTAGGGAGTTGGTCTAATAAAGAATAAAGTTGTTTTCAACTTTTATCTCTTTAGGCGAGATATTACTCGATTTGAAAAGTTATGTCGATGAAGCTAGTGGGAATAAAAACTCTTCTCAATTTACACAGAATCTCTGTGCATGTTTCTTTTCCACTGTTTTACATTGCTGATCAGTTTTGTCTGGGAAGTAGCACACGTAAGGGAAAGTCAGGAAGGGACAGAAATAAGAAAGTGCTTTTAATACTACATATATAAAACTTTGTTTTACGTAAAATTAATGATAACACTCAAACAAATCCAGAACTGAGACATGTAACATGAAAAAAGAGGAAGCACCGGGAAAAATCATAGAATACAACCACACTAAAATAACAGACAGGAACAAAGGGCAAAGAAACAATGTAGGCAACGAAACACTGTAGATATTATTTTGTGTAAACACAAAATAAAAATTAAAATTGAAATCGGAAATCCTCATATATCAATATAGTCACCCTAAATGTCAATGGAATGAACTCACCCATACAAAGGCACAGAGTAGCGGACTGATCAGAAAACGATCCCCAACCTTATGCTGCCTCCAAGAGACACATATCAGCTACAAGACAGATACAGTCTTAAACTGAAAGTGTGGAGAATGATACTCGAAATAAATGGTCGCCAGAGAAAATCAGGCGTAGTCATACTTATATGAGACAAAACAGGCTTCAGGATAAAAAAGTAACAAGAACAAAGATGGACGTTTCATCATGATAAACGGGACAATATAAGAAGACATACTTGTCAATATGTATACCCTTAATTGGCAAAGAACAAAATATACAAAGCAACTCCTAGCAGAACGAAAGGGAGAAATCACAAAAGCACAACTATAGTGGGGGACCCAAGAACAGCACTGGCAGGCTTGAAAAGATTATCCAAACAGAAAATCGGTGAGGAAATATCATCCTTAATGACAGATTAGACCAAATTAACATAATGGACATTTACAGAGCACTTCATCCTACAACACCAGGCAACACATTCTTTTCTAATGTGTATGGAACATTTTCAACCGTGGACCGTATGCTGGGACATAAAACTAGATTCACCAAATTTAAGAAGTTTGAAATCATAACAAGCAGATGCTCTGATCACAAGGCTTTGAAATTGGATATCAACCGTGAAAAGAAAGCAGGAAAAACCACAAATATGTGCAGATAAGCAACATGCTATTGAAGAATGACGGGGTCATGGAAGAAATACAAGGAGAGATCAAAAGATTCATACAAACAAATGAGAATGAAAATCGCCCTATCAAAATTACTGGGATGCCGCGAAAGCAGTAAAAAGAGGGAAATGTATATCACTACAGGCATATCTCAAGAAACAAGAAATATCCCAATACACAACCTAACATTATACCTTAAAACTGGAAAAAGTAGAACAAACAAAACACAAAGTCAGCAGAAGACATGGAAGAATGAAAGTTAGAGCAGAACTAAGCTAAATAGAGAAAAAAGACAAGGGAAAGAATAAATGCAAGAAAAAGCTAGTCCGTTGAAAACCTCAACAACTTTGGAAAACCCTTGGTTAGATACAGTTATGGTAAGTAGAGAAAAGACACAAATAAACAAAATCAGAAATGAAAGACGAGAGGTTAGCACAGGTACCACGGAAATACAAAGAATCATACAAGAATACCATGAAGGAATATATGCTACCAAATTGAATAACGTAGAAGAAATGGAAAGTTCTCAGAAACATGTAGCCTTCCTAGACTGAATCATGAAGAACTGGAAAATCTAAATGGAATGATCAACAGTAAGGAAATTGAATCAGTCATCCAAAACCTTCCCAAAAGCAAAAGGCCAGGACTTGATGGCTTTATGAGGGAATTCTACCAAACATTCAAAGAGGATCTAACATCTGTCCTCCTCAGACACTTCCAAAAATTTGGGAAGAACAGGCGATACTTCCTAACTCATTTTATGAGGCCAACATAGCCCTGATACCAAAATCTGGTGAGCATAACAGAAAAAATGAAAACTATGAAACAATATGTCGGATGAATACTGATGAAAAAAGCATCGTAAAATACTAGCAAATCGAATACAACAACACATTAAAAAGGTAATCCATCACGATTAAGTGGAGTTCATTCCGGGGGCACAAAGATGGTTCAGCATACCCAATTCTATCCATTTGATGTACTACATAAACAAAATAAACGATAAAAGCCATATACTTATATCAATAGATGCAGGAAAAGCATATTACAAGATATTGTGATTCCCCAAAAACAAGACCTAGCCGAATAATCAGTTCTAAAGCGTGTTTTTGAGACAAAATTAACATAAGACCTGGGCTTATTTTACTATAGTATAAGACCGGGTCTCCTTTTAGTAGAAGACTGGGTCTTATTTTACTATTATAAAAGACCAGGTCTTATATAATATAAAATATAAGACCGGGTCTTATATTACTTTTTGCTCCAAAAGACACGTTAGCGCTGACTGTCCACCTAGCTCTTATTCCTGGGGACAACACCCATTTAACATTAAAACACTTAAGAAAATAGCTATAGAAGGAAAATACCCTAAAACAATGAATTCCATATGTGACAAACCCTCAGCTAATTTCATAATTAACAGTGAAAAGATGAAGCCGTTTGTTCTACGTTCAGGAACAACACACGGCTGCCCCAATCACTGGTGTTATTCAATATAGTATTGGAAGTCCTCGCCAGAGCAATCACGCAACAGAAACAAATAAAAGGCATCCACATTGGGAATGAAGAAGTTAAGTTGTCAGTTTTGCAGATCACAGGATTCTTTATATAGAAAACCCTAAAGATACACCAAACAGCTATTACAAACAGTAAAGAAACACAATAAAGTTGCTGGCTACAATATCAATGTACAAAAACCCATAGCTTTCCTACATACTAACAATAAAAAATAAATGAAAAAGAAATCCTTTTGGAAGTGCCAGAAAAAGAATAAAATACCCAGGAACATACTTAACACATGATGTCAAGGACCTATACACTGGAAAGTATAAGACATTTCAAAAACAAAGTGAAGTTGACACAAAGAAAGGGAAAGACATTCCGTGTTCATGGATTGGAAGAATCAGCATAGTTAAAATGTCCTATTACCCAAAGCAACATACAGACTTAATGCAATCCGCCTCCAAGTTCCAGTGGCATTTTTTTAAACAAATAAAGAATAAATCATCAGATTTGTATGGAATCACAAAAGACCACGAATAGCCAAAGCAGCCCCCCAAATAATGAACAAGCCTGGAGGTATCACTCTCCTGACTTCAGCGTGTAGTACAAAGCGACAATGATCAAAACAGCATGGTATTGGCAGGAAACAGACACACAGAACAATGGCAGAGAATTGGAAAGCCAAAAATAAACCCACATAAACATGGGCAGACAAATTCTGACACATGAGCCAAAAAACGTACCATGGATTAAAAAAAGCCTCTTCAACAAATGGTGCTCGTAAATAGGAAAGCCACGTACAAAGGAGTGAAACTAGACTGTAATCTAAAAGTGGATCCAAGACCTCAACATAAGACCTGAAATAATAAATTGCATAGAAGAAAGCATAGGTACGAAACTTATGAACCTTGGATTCAAAGAGGATTTTATTAATTTGACTTCAAAGGCAAGGGAAGTCAACGCTAAAATAAATCAATGGGACTATAACGAACAAAAAAAAGTTCTGCATACCACAAGCACCATTAACAAAAGAAAGAGGCAACCATTCGAAAGAGAGAAGATATTTGGAAACCACACCTCTGATTAGAGGCTAATATCCAAAATATATTCAAATCACCGACACCTCAATAACAAAAATGATACTATCCAATGAAAAAATGGACAGGGAACCTGAACAGGGACTTCTCCCAAGAAGACACATAAAGCCCAAGAAATATATGTAATAATCCGCAATTTCACCAGCTATTAGGGAAATACAAATCAAAACCAAAAGGAGATACCACCTCACACCTGTTAGAATGGCTACCATCAACAACACAAATAACAAGTTTTGCAAAGGCTGTGCGGAAAATGGAACCCTCATAGACTGTTGATGTGTATGGAAATTGGTACGAGCACTATGGAAAACACTGTGGGGGTTACTAACAAAAAATAAGAATAGAATTACCATATGATGCCCCAATCCATCTACTGGGTATCAACCCCAAAAATATGAAAACATTTATCCATAAAGATAGGAGTATACGGACTCCGATGTTCATAGCAGCATTTGTTTCGGTGGCCAAGACACGGAAACAACCAACGTGTCCTTCGATAGTTGATTGGATAAAGAACACGTGGTATCTAGACACAATGGACTACTACTCTGCCATAAGAAAAGTTGAAATACTGCCATTTGTGACAGCAAGGAAGGATCTTGAGATTATTATGGTAAGCGAAATAAGTCAGACAGAAAAAGTCAAGAAGCATATGACTTCATTCATATGAGGGATACAAAACTGAAAGCAACAAAATGTGAAAGAAAGGAAGAAAGAAAGAAGGAAGGAGAGAGAGAGAGAGAGAGAGAGAGAGAGAGAGAGAGAGAGAGAGAGAGAGAGAGAGAGAGAGAAATAGAAAGAAAGAAAGAAGGAAAGAAAGAAAGAAAGAAAGAAAGAAAGAAAGAAAGAAAGAAAGAAAGAAAGAAAGAAAGAAAGAAAGAAAGAAAGAAAACTTATAGACAGACAACAGTTTACCTGTTATCAGAGGGTTTGGGGGGATGGGGATGGTAGAAGAGGGTAAAGGGGGTGAAATATATTGAAGAACTCACTCTGGGTGCTGAGCACACAATATCATATATGTATGTATTACAAATGTACACTTGAAACCTATGTAATTTTACTCACAGTTGACACCCCAATAAATTAAATTAAAAAATAAAAAACTGAAATAAATAAAAGATTTGTTATAAAAAAGAAAAAACCTGAGATCACCAAACCCTTTTTTGTCTAGGGAACAGATGTAAAATTGTATGACTTTGTAGGCCACGGGTAGTATTCATGGTGTACAGCTCTTTTAGGAAAATGATGCATTAAAAGATAAAAAGGATTCTTAGCTCAAAAGGATAGAGAAACAAGCCAAGGGCAGGATTTAGCCAGCAAGCCATACGTTTCCAGCCCGTGGGTTATATTTGAATCCAAATAGTTGAATATGAGTTTTCAACTCGCAATCCTAATAATAGCAATGGAGAGTGCCACTTCTATGAATGCAAGTGACGATTGACTTCTGCAATTACAACAGGTACTCAAAGTGGTTACCATCTGTGTCCACATTCTTCTGATTGCGATGAACTACTGCTTCAGCACAGATAACATCTCTTGAAATGCGTATATATATTTTTGGCACCCCAGTATTATCCTGTCTATTCTATTCCTGTGGAGAACACTGCCTGATACACATTATGGTAACGGAGAGGTTGTAGAGAACACACATTTTAAGAATCAGTTTTCAGACTTTGTCCTTGTGTTTCTGGAACCGGCTGTCTAACTTGATCAAACTTAAAGAAAGTAATGGCTCTGATCTCAGTGGGAAAGAGAGCAGGGAGAGTCACTGGATTTTATAGAGATATGCAAAATATCTGCATTGGATACGCTTAGTCAACCACTCATAGGAAGTAAGCAACTAACTGATCCTGAATGTGATACTTGGGAACATTGTTGAAAAAGTAAGGAATATACAGACACCGGTTGGTTTCTTGTAATGTCCCAGGAGAAAGTGGTAAAACAACAAGGTGACTTCCGGGATTTGAATTCCCAGCTCAAGAGCCAGCAAAAAACCCAAGTTCTTCTAGCTGTGCCCTGAAGGAGAACCTCATATCCGGTATCCACAGGGCTGAAATCGCTGAAAACCAAATGCAGATTCCTTCTGCAATTGGCTAACTTACAAAGCTTGCTGAAGTCCTATCCTTGTAAGGTGTCTACTATTAAAGCCAGGACAACTGATGTGGAAACAACTGGATCCTGTAAGTTGGAATGAACCTGGGGATATTCAGCCCCTAAATTCTGATGAGTTCTTTGGCAGTGGAAGGAGTCTCCCCAGCCCCCCAGCAATGAGTCTTCTCTGCCCAGTAGTGGTTTCCAGAACCTCAGTAGGACAGGCCTTTCCAAATCTATCTGAGGGATTAACCCTGCACTGTCTGAGGATATGGCGATGCACCCCCCACCCCCGTGCTTTAGATGACATGCAATACACTGCTAAGCATTCTCAGATCTCTCCCCCATCATTATTTGTCTTTGCCTGTACCTCCATCACCAGATGCTTCTCCCAGCAGGCCTCTGGAGGTGAGCTCAGAGTCGGACCCATGATGAGATGTGCTCAAATCCTCTGAACCTGAGAGGGGCTGCCCAGAAGGCAAAAGTGCAGGAATTCTTGAGGGCCAGAGAAACTCAGTGACCCAAAGGAACCACAGAGGATGGTCTCATCATAAATTCTAACTGGGAACGGAAGATCCTGGTAGGTAGTGGCGTACAAGGCCTAGAGCTTCTTTAGCAAAAGGCTAATCTGTACCTCAAGCGAGCACCATCCCTTGGTCTTATGTATCTAGGATAACGTACCTGTGAAATGTCAGAGTCGTTTTCTTTTACAGACCCTTCCCAGGAACGACAACAGGCACCAGGCCACAAATCCACGAAACTCCTCACCGTGATGATCTTGCCCAAATACCATCTCTGTTTACTGCTAATGACAAACGCTAAGGGTCCTGTACCCACCAATGTAAAGGAAGTATGTATCTCTCCATTGAACTTTCTGTCCAATCCCGGAATTTTCCCCGCTGTGTTTTCTCCCACCTCCCTCATTTGCCAGCAATGAATGTCACGTCACTTGTCCTCACCTTTTCTCCTTTGATTCTAAATGTATAAAACAAAATGCAACACTGCCATTCTCCAGAGCATTTTCTCCATCTGTTGATAGCTTGCTTCTGTGCACATGCTCCGTTTGGTTCAAATAAATTCCAAGACATTCCGAGAAAAAATTCCATAGGAATGGATGTTCTGACATTGACCTAATGTAGCGGAAGGGATTCAAGGGCAAAGGGGATTAGAATGTTAGAGTGGATTTGCCATTTAACAGCTCCACATGCAAACTGGGAGGGCACAGAACACATACCTTTCACCAACACGATGAGAAACACATGTGTGAGGAGGATCCCGGCATCCATCCTGGAAGCTCAATGTGATTGCTCTTCACTGTCGTATAGAACTTACAGTCGGACCGCAGCCACTCAGGAGGAAAAGCTACATGAACTTGGATCCCATAGCGGCAGTATGTGGACGCTGAGGAGGCCAGGGCAGCACTGAATGGCCACAGGCCAGGTGGGTGCGGTTCCCCTAATGCACAGCAGTCACAGCGCAATCGCAAGAGTCTGACTCCCACACACCGACCTTGTAGACGAGGTAACCGTGGTGATCCTAGGAGCGAAACACATAGAGGCCCACTAAGTTTTTCTGGGTCTATGTAAACAAAAAGTTCTAGATCAAATGAGCGAGTCTAATTCAGCTCACGGAAACACAGACTCACGGCCCACATTTAATTCCCAGACGTGACCCACTTTACAGGTGCCGAACCTCTTAATGTAAAGGAGGCCAGGCGCCCTTTCAGAATAATCCAGGGACACTAGTGGAAACTTATGCTGTACATCTTTCTTCCAACCTTCCCGGAGGAGAACTTTTACCATGGAACTCGACTTCGGTGGACAGGAATTCATCAGGATGAAATCCTAAATGTAGTAAGCAATTTGACATAGGTTCCCATAAGGCATGTCCCCTTTGCCTGAGGCAGTTATTTCGTGAGCCAGCTGTAAGGATGAATTCCTTGCTGGGAATGCTTGCATTGAACAAACCACTGAGTTCCTAAGGTGTGGGCAGGAAGACCAAGGTAAGGGTAGGAGAGGCGGGCTATCAGTCCATTGTGGCAAACGGGGAGTAAGCTGGAAATTAGAACCCAAGTCCATAGCCGGGAGATACCCTGATGGAAGAGTCAATTCTGTGTGTTGTGTCCACCCCATCTTGCAGCTTCTGACAGGAATCCTACAAGGAAGGCAGCTAGCCGATATCACAAATATAGGGGCGATCCTCAGCTCCATGTTAGGTTCTCCCATCAGAGAACAAGCACCTTTCCCTGGGCAAGTGACTTCGACAAAGCAGCAGATGGGATGTTTCCCTAGTTGATGGGCTCACGGAGGGGTGTCTTACATCTGGAAAGGTCCCAGAGTTCCAGTTCTCTTCACTGAGCCTCCTTGCAGGTCAGCACAGCTCCTGCTGAGGACAACACAGCCCAGAGCAGCAACATCAGGTTTCAGCACAGAGTCAGGCGGGCCATTTAGGATCTGTGCATTTCCCATTCCAAAGAAGCCACAGGCTTTGTTTGCAGCAGCAACGCAAGAGCTGCAAGGCCACACAGCACTTTCCCACGTCCAAGGGACAAGCCAGGCTATCTGAAGCCTCGTTTATCGCGTGGGTCTTAGAGCCCACATGGCCCAGTCAAAAATACACTCATACGCCCGACATCATCAGATAGCTGATGGACCACGTATCTAATTTCACAAGCGTTACCTAGAAACTGAAAACTGCTTCAAGAACCGAAATGTGTATCTCCATTTACACACTGCCTTTTTTTCTTGTCTCCCTTATTCCACAGTCAACCATGTGAGCAAAAACATGAGACATACAAACATATTACCATTTTAACATTCAGAGTTTATATTCCCATCTGCTCACCAGAGTCAAACAGCAAGGGAGGTGGATCCCATTCATACCTTTATTTTGTCGTTTCCCTGATGGGGACGATCCCTCTAGCATTTGTTAAATTAGAAGTATGTACCATTTGACAACAATTTTGCCGAACATCCAGATGCCATAGCCATGAAACAAAAAAGCCATTTGAAAATGCCTTTCTTTGGTGTTATCGCAATTCCAGGGTTAACGGCATGACTGCCCTTTGAGATCCCGAAAGGAATGCCAGTAGCAGACTTCAATAGCAGCAACAAAAGTGAAGAAGAGCCTTGGAAGGTGTTTTCTTTTTCTCCCTTGTGTTGTCTGTGGCTTTTCTCCAGCCCAGGAATTGATTTCATTTTCCCTCCCACTTAGAGGAAATAGAAACTCGCAATGTGAACATATGTTGCCCACCCAAATCTTACCTTTTTCAATCCTAAGGCCTTTTTCCATCCTGCCTAGAGAAGAGAACACAAACCAAAGCCATCAAGTCCCAGTGCTTTTCTCTCCCGTCCCACTGTCCAGTGTGGTGAAAGGAGCCAAGGAAAACAGTGATCTCAGTGTCCCACTGGTGAGTCTGTTATTTCCAATTTCCGTAAGTGACATACACTGAGCAAATGGTCTCAGGACAAGATAAAACAGTTTTGCTCTGAAAATCAACAGGTAATGAGCCAGTATCAGGAAAATCGCAGGCCCAAAGGGGGTCCATGTTCACCCCTCTGTTGGTGAAGCTGCCTGCAAAAGGGACAGGAGCCAAGAGGAGTGATGAGTGCAGGAACAGTCCCTGAGCAGGGGGAAGGCATGGGACCCTGAGCACAGGTGAGGGCTGGCTGCAGTCAGGAGCAGGTACGCTCAGGGGCAGCAGGGGATGCCAGGGGAGAAGCACCTCTACTCGGTTTGAGAAGCTCAGGGAACTCCCCCCTCATCGCTTCTGTGCTCTGCTGGAATTATTAGGAGAGGTCATTGGGATGGAAGCCGGGTCCCTGTGAGTAAGGCAGAGGTGTAGGAAGGTGACAGGCAAAGTGAGAAGCAGTGCTCTCCTGGTCTGGATTGAAGATAAACCCTTCAGTAAGAAGTCGGGTTTTCTCATCAAAGCTCAGGTACTGTCATGTAGGGTGTCATGCAGGATCTCAGCTCCTGCTCCTCAGCTAAGAACGCAGGACATGGTGAGGCCAAAAGGAACACCCACGGAGCCATAGATAGGGGAGTCTTACACTCTATGCTCCAAGGCGGCTGGGTTGTAGACACAGGAAGCAGGAGCCACATCATTTGCAACCTACTGTCCGCTTATCTGTCAACCAAACTCCCTTGCTGGCTGCAATCCGCAGTGCTAACTGCAATCCGCTTCTAGCTCAGCCACCATCTTCTTGCCCCCATTTTCTGCTAATGTAGCCAAGGCAGTTATTTTCCTGGCCAATGGCTCACTGGTTACAGCTGCCTGCCAACGAGTCACAGCTGATGGCCATCCAGTCACAGTCGATGCCCCTTTTCTACCCCAGTGAGCACCTTTCCACGTGGGGCCCAGAGCCTGGAAACTGCACTCCTGCCTCTGTCCCCACACCAGTGCTTGTCCATGAGCACCGGGATGGTCGGTTGCCCAGGAGAAAATCCCTAAGGAGACACTCCAGGGTTGATCCAGTCAGGCTCCTGGGCCATGAGGCCCTGGGGAGGGTTCCCTGGACTGAGGACTGACAGGAGGCAAGTGAGTGTGTCACCAGTAGTGGGAGATCACAGGCAGGTGGAGGTAGGGGGAGGGGTGATGGGGAACAAGGTCTGGGAGGATAGGAGGAAGAGCTGGGGTTGGCACTGTCCCTCAGTTGTAAGGGAGGGGCAGGTGGAGCAACTGGGTAACAAGTGACCCTGTCCCTCAACTGAAAGTTTGCCACAGGGACTGGAAGGAAAGTTCTACCAGATGTGGGATCCCAGACTGACACCAACCTAACAGGTCAGTGCGCAGGCCCAGAACCCATCAATGACACCACAGCTCCAGCCCTGTTGGGGCAGGAGTCCTGTGTATAAGAATGTGACAAGCTGTTCCTATGGTTTCAAGGGCGGGACTTAGGAAGAGGCCAGTTGGTTTTGGTACTCAGAAGTCTCTTGGGCTGAGGTTTGCTTTATCTGGCCTTTATTGGCATGAAGTCTTTACACAGCTTCTGTGGTGTTTTTCCAGAAAACTAGAGATAAAGGAGTTTATGTCAGGAATGTGCACGCTCAGTTTCTCTGGACATTAGATGGCACTGTGGCATCGTATAACTAGTCCCTACCCCGCCCTTCGTGTTTGAAAAAAACCACTCTGCCTCTCCTCTGCAATAAATGGCTGCTTCTCTGTAAGTCCCCCTGTGCCAGGCCTAAGGGTGGGAAAAAGGCTCCCTTCAGTAGCATCCCTACTGGAAACCAAGTGTCCAGGCTCCATAGAATCTTGTGTTTCTGCTGATCGGAACGTCTTGTCACCAGCTTTCCTCCATTTGTTTTCGGTTTTTATCCATGTATTCTCCACGTACCCTAGTCACTTCAAGCTCCCTGAGAATATTTGGAGGCCTCACAACTATAACAAAGCAATCACAGTCCCATCCCCCCAGGATGACCAGTATTGACTTGGGAAGAATTTCGTTACTGCTTTTCTGAAGTATAAAGGTGCACAGTAAACACTATGAGATTCATATGGCATAGTGACTTCACCAGATTTTATGAAAGTCAGAGCATCAGTTAGCTGTTCAAAACATCATTTGAAAACGCTTGAAAATGTTTAATTCATTTCTCCTGCTGAAAGTAGAAGTAGTAAAAAGAGTGAAAATATTGTATTTCGTAACCTGACATTGACAACAGAAAGAACCCAATTCCTTTCTCAAAGTGAAATAGCATCTTGCAACCTTCCCAAGGTCAGCAGCTACATTTTTGCCCGTCTGTTTCTTCGCTTAGAGTTCTATTTTCATTGTATGAAATTCATTTGTTTAGTCTGTCCTCTAGCATGCTTACCTTATGTTCCTTGTGGTGAGGGCCAACTGTCCCCTTCATCCTGCCCAGGGGCAGGGAGATTACAGAACCCACTCAGAAGAGAAGTCATACATTCACTCCTAATTTTGCTCTCAGGCGATAAAGGAAATTCTTCGATTTGCAGTCATTTGGGAAGGCAGAGAACAGACGACAGAAAAATTGAGAAATCCTCCACCACCCAATCACTTTCACCTCGTTTTGCCTATCAGCTTCAAGTTTACATCCTTGTAATAGTACAGGATGCAGTAAGGAACTCTGAAGTCTCAGTGGTTTACGTTAGGTAATTCATTTATCTTCTGGAAATTCCACTTTCTCTATCATCCACACATGCACCTTCCACATTTGCTACTTTGTGTTTCAAACATAAAAAAGAACGCCAAGACTAGTGTCTTACCTGGATTCCTACACGTTGATACACTTGCCACTTTCCTTTAACTAGGAACCCAGGCCAGTGCCTGTGTCATTGTATGCAGAGAGTACTGACAGTGCTTTAAGTGCCTGCTAGGTGACAGGTGAAAACTATGTCGCTACTCTTTCAAAAAGGCTTCTAAGAATTATTTCTGAGATTCAATATCCATGTCTATATTTAATTCCAGTGCATTTAATTTGTATCTTCCTCATGAAAAACAGAATACTGGAAATTCATATAAAGAGATTTAATTAACTTTAAAATGAGTACCTGAGAAAATGAGAAAACGAGACATGAGAATTTTCATAGACTACGAAGTTTCATGGACGTGAAGTTAATTCGCTAAGTCCATGTCTCCTTTGCTTGTTTTCTTTTCATGCTGATACCTACACCCCTTACCAAGGGCATCCATCATGTCCAAGCAAGAACTGCCCACTGGCCTGTGGAAACACATGATCCAGGCTACGGTCAGGGACAGGAGACCAAGAACACACTGCTCCTTCTCCCCACTACTTGACTCAATTCCTGGACCTTGTACATCCCTCTTCCTTCCTCTCTGAAATGAATGGGGTGATAATGAGCGGAGTTTATCATTACATAGCAGACATTGTAAATTAATTAAAACAGGCCCCACTTTTCCTTGCTTCAACCCTTGTCTCCTTGAAT
This sequence comes from Rhinolophus hipposideros, assembly GCF_964194185.1. Classification (NCBI taxonomy): domain Eukaryota; kingdom Metazoa; phylum Chordata; class Mammalia; order Chiroptera; family Rhinolophidae; genus Rhinolophus; species Rhinolophus hipposideros. The sequence goes on along the minus strand of NC_138046.1, from coordinate 85,148,845 downwards.
TTCCTTTCGCTTCTCTTCCACTGTGCTCCTGTGTTGGCACCTACTCTTACCCTCTATTCGGAACAAACAACAAGACGCACAAAAACAGCTCTCAAGCAACTTTTCTGAAGGCTGCTGGAATGAGATTTGCAGCAAGGGTCGGAGAAGCAGCAGAACCAATTCCCAGCCTCTCCAACCACACATTAGCAGCTGTTACAGAAACTGTAACCTAGGAACAGCGGTCATGGACCTCTCTTCTCCTTGCCCTGCACAGGGACCTCTGCTCTCCTTTCCGTCTACATGGGCTTCTCATGTCCTTTCCGTAGCCGTGGACCTTCCTTCTACACTCCCTGTACAGTCTCCAGTTCTGCTTCAGCTAAGAGTGGTCCCTGGTCTCAAGGTGACACACATTAGCTGGACGAAGCCTTTAACCTCCATTTGAATCACTTGACCTGGATTCTTTTCTCCCCAGGTGCTACCACTGGTTTGACCCTAATTTCCCAGCAGCAACAGGACAGAGTTCCACAGGGTCACTTCCATAAACGAAAGTCACCACTGGTCAATAGGAAGCATTTTCTCAGGCATCTACCAGTGTTCCCAATAGTGAGACTGCAGGGAAACGTGTGCCCTGAGTCATCATAGGGTTCAGGTTCTACAGACACCTGTGGCAGGGACCTAAGTCACAGAATCTTCTCATCTGATAATGGACATAATTATACTAACCTACCAGATAAGGTTTCTCTCATGAATGAGACGACAGTACCTACAGAGGGCTTAGTGCACTGCCTGACACACAGTATATACGCAAACGTCTTCGCCACATGATTTTGTAACAGGTCGGAGCACCAGCTCTGGAATCCTAACTTCCGGGGGAGTAAAGCGTTTTCCTACATCCTTAAATTTCAAACAATGGGTGTCTGTGTCAGAATAACGCAACAAAAGATGCCATTAGTTAGCAAATATGGCAATTATGATTTCCCATTTGGAAACGATCCTTCATGAAAAGCTCCCTAAACTGAAATAAAGGCTGCAATCCGTCTCGGTTTTGGTCTTTGATGCTGCTGCAGTCCATGCACTTATTAATTCAGGGTAATGTCTAGTGTATGAAGACGGTATCAAAAATATATCAGCTTTAAAGAGACATGTTTCTCTTTCTGATAATCTTTCTGTTACAACTAGGGCATGTATAGGTGCTTCACCGCGTTGGGGATCTAAGCTCTGGGTCACAATTAGCGTCTATCCCCTAAGGATGGGCCAGTTCATGTTTATAATTTCCCCCTTCTCCATTCTTCCTTTCCTGTCTGGGGGACTGGCATCAGCGGGAATATTACGGTATGTAGACCACGGATATGGAACTCTCCAGAAGAGGAAAGCTAACGTTTCCTAGAACGAATTCCAACACATGCCGAAAAAGCAGAGTTTTGACTGGGAGCAGGGGCCCTATCACCACCCCTTCCTTGGTTGGGACTCCATGTTCAACTAATAGCGCAGTGCAAGTGCCCTCCTTAAAATGGAACAAACAGCAGCTCAGAAAGCAAAGTAGCGCAGAGAGCAAAAACGGTAAGGCTGGTAGCCCAGGAACTGGAAGGGAGTTCCCCTGAGCCCTGACGCAAGGCCGTCCAGGAGACCGGAGTGGAAGAAAATACTAGGGAAGAACTGGGTGTCCCATAAGCAGGCATTTTTATTGTAAAGAAGTCACGATCAATGTGTTCAAACTTTTGTGGTCAGTACTGTTTAAAATGAAAATTATTCATTTTAAACTTATTCATTTATTCCTAAGGAACCTGGGACTTTAGTTATGTGAGGCTTGAGAGAAATGAATGTAAGAAGTCTTAAGTGGACTTAGTGAGAAAGACCACTGCGTTCAGATCAGGCTGGCTTCATACACGGTGCTGGCACCTGCCTTGTTCCCAATCCAATAGCAGGGCCGGCTATGGGCCCCTAAGGTCATGTTCAGTGTATTCTTTATACCCACATTTACAAAAGCTTTCTACATTTTACAACACCTCACCGTTACTTTTCTGTACAATGACGTTAAATATGAAAACGATTTTCAAACACGAAAAACTGACTTGAAACCCCAAGGAGGGAGAGGTCACGATGCAAAAATGAACGATTAAGTATACTGAAAATGCAGGCCTTTTGAAGAAAAATCTCTAAGGACATTTAGCGCAAAACACTAATAATGGCCTTGGCGGGGTGACAGGACTGTGGTTTGGGTCAGTCTTCAGTACATTCATCTGTCCTCCAAATTTTCTACCCTGACATGTGAGGGCGTTTCATCACTGAAGAAACTCTGGATACAGGCCCAGCCAAGGCCAAACCAGGTGGGGCAAGACAGTGACCAGCGCATTCAGAGAAATGGAAACACAAGTCCCTGAGGAACCCAAGCAGCCCAGTAGAAGAAGAGCTAATTTTGAAGGCAAATGGGTTTTTGTTCCCAGGCACAACCTTTTCAAAACCCATGCAGTCAAAGGGAGCCCAACAAACAGTAAGTTCCAGTGCAGCGCGCAGGCGCAGAAGGAAAAAACCGTTTTACAGTGAAGACACTGCCGAGTTTTTTTCAAACGAGAAGGGCGGGGGAGAGGGGAGACGGCGGCTGCGCGTCACCACACTGCCCCCTGCTGCCCACAGAAACCGAATGGTTCACAGGCAAGTCAAAAGCCGCTCTCTCTTAGGGCGTTTGCAAGACCTCGGCGGAGCAAGAGAAGCGCGCGGATCCTGAAGAGCAGCGGACACTGCGACCACCCGAGTAGCGCCGCCGGGCAGCCCTGGGCACGGCGCCTTCTCCCGCTGCCCTGGATCCCGGCAACAAGGGCCGGAAGCCACGCTCCCGGGCGGATGCGCATGCGTGGCGGCGCTGCGCCCGGATTGGCCAGTTCTGATCCTGCGCGCCGGGGCGCCGTGAGGTCCTTACAGGTCGCCCTGCAGCCTTGTGCCTCAGGGTGCCTTCTGCACCGCGTTTGCAATGTCCGCTAGCGTCCCCGCACTGTGACGTCCACGTCCTGTCGCCCGACTGACACAGCGGAGCCTCCGCCCTCGTGCGGAACCTGTAGCACTGCCCTAGTCATCCTCCTCCCGCCCGGCCCACTCAGCTTCTGCCTTCAACTGGCAGGTCCTGAGACACCCTCCTCCTCCTCCCCGTGTCCCTCCCCATTCCTCTCCGCCTCCGCTCTCCCTCCTCCCGGCCCCTCCCCCTCCCTGCTTCCTCCTCCTCCTCCTCTTCCTCCTCTTCCACCCCCTGGCTTTCAGGAAACCTCCAGTGGACCTCAGGCCCAGGAGCCTCGTCCTTGCATAATCGGAGCCTCTCTGTCCTCAGAGCTGTTATACCTATATATAGCTTCCTGATGCTGCACCCCCTGCCCAAGGCATTTCCCTGGGCATCAGAGAATCCACCCCACGCCCTGCCCATCCCACGCCCCCAGACACAGACACACACACAAATGAACACATGATGTCCCTTTGTAGCCCTCCCTGTCTCATGTCCTCAACCTCTTTTCCTAGGAGTCCTGCTCCGTCACTCTAATGGCTCTGCTTACACAGCCTTCCACTTCTGGGGGTGTCCAGTGTGTACCCGCAGCTTTCGTCATCTTCCATCAGGCCCCTTCTTAGCCAGCTTACTAAGTGCTACAATCTCCCCATCAGGCACCCTTCTCTAGCTGTTTTCTCCCCTGTCCATACTCTCCTGCTCTGTCCCAATAAGGGACACATCCGTTTCTGTGAGACCCTGAGCACTGATAACAAAACTAGAAACTTTACTGAACTGTTTATTTTAAATCCATGATCGGGAGAGCACTGCTTCTCACTTTCCATCTCAGGCTACCTACTCAGCAGCCTGGTTCACTAGGGACCGGCTTCCACTCCAATGACCTCTAGTAATAATTCATGGAGAAGGCACATACACAATGGAACATAACTCGGCTATAAGCAAAGATGAGCTACTTCCACTGGGAACAGATAACAGATAACACGACCGAGCTTGAGAGAAATAAGTCAGACAGAGAAACTCGAGAAGTATGCGACTTCACTCTTATGTGGGATATAAAAGTGAAAGTAAAAAACAATCGAGACAAAGAAAGAAAAAGCCATATATCCACACAACAGTTTCATGGTTACCAGAAGGTAAGGAAGCAGGCTGGTAGAAGAGGGTAAAGGGGGTCATATATATGATGATGGAAGGAGAACTGATTCTCGGTGGTAAACTCACAATACAACATGTACATATTATTATACAATTGTGAACTTGAAAGCTGATTTTAACACCCAATGTCATAACAAGACATTTAACAAAACTTATTTAATAATTAACAATCAGTGTCTGACTACCATGCTCTTTTTGTAATCATTCCTATTCTTTCAAACCATAGAGTTTTATTAAAATTCTAAGCATTTACACAACGGTGACACACCCTTTTGAATTTTCACCTTCATCCTCACTGGCTTTTGATGTAGTGAAAGGGTTGCTCAATACTATGGTGTTCAAATTTCCTGGTAAGCGTATGTAATATTTACTTTACTTGAAACCAAAAATATTTAAAAATTGCACCACAAAAAATGGTAGAAACTCAGTGAAATTAAAATTCATTATTTAAGATAATGTACAACATTTATGTACCTCTAGGAGATCGAGAATGGAGGGGGGGCGGGGAGCGAGCGAAGAAAAGTTATCAACAGCAGAAACGAAAGCGGTGATTTTCCTACAGACCCAGCAAAATTGAAAGAGGCAATATGATAATACAACATTCAACTCCACATTTATACATGGAACATCTTAGAAGAAATGGATCGATTTCCCATAAACCATGAACTACAAAAACTCACCCAGGTGTGAATAGTCCAATATATTTTAAAGAAATGATTTCGGTAGTTAAAAACCTTGGGGGGGAAAAGCCAGAGAGTAAATACCAGAAGAAAACAATTCATGCCATTTAAATCTGGCACCATTCTGAGAAGTGTGATGAAATCTCAGGCCATCGACTCTGACCCCACCCACGTGAATCATCCCTTTGCCCAGTTCTAAAAGGATGCTTGGACTGGAAGCACCTACAATCAATTAGTGGTCGTCTGGGTTATCAGAATGACTGTTGACGTATTACAGTGCTTGTGTGCAAGTGACCCTTATTTTAATTAACAACGACCCCAAATCGGAAGAGCAGGGTTGCTGACAAACCAGATATGCCAAACGGAAGCTGTAAAGTGCATGTATGTACAGGAGAAACATAGTATATAGGCTTCGGTGCTACCTGTGGTTTCAGGCATCCACTAGGGGTCTCGGAATATACTCCCCATGGATAAGGGGAACTAGTGTAACTCACAGAATATAGTGAAAACAATCACTTAAGAAATCAAAATGTTCCATTAGAAAACATCTATACCATACAAACAAAGCTGTAAAGGAGGTACCAAAGAACAAACAGAGAAGAGACACAGAAAAAAAGAATAGGATAATGGGAGATTGGAGTCTACCTACATCAATAAGATCATTAAATATAAGCAGATTAAACCATCCAGTCAAAACGCAGACATTGACAGACTGGATTTGAAAAAGCAAGATGAAAGTACATGACGGCTATGGGAGATACAGTTTAGATTCCAAGATACAAACAGATCACCAGTGAAATAGGGGAGAAGGTATATCAAACAACCAGCAACCCCTCGAAAACTTCAGGGGGCATCCTCATATCAGGCATTTAAATTTTAATGTTAAAGATATATTTATAACATGACCCAGCAAATCTCCTAGAGGATCCTTTCCAAGAGAAAGGAAAAACATATGTCCATACAGAGACCTGTACTCAAACATTCATAGAAACTTTGTTCATAAGAGTCAAAAGTAGAAAGAATCCAAATTGACAAATACTGGTAAATGGATCAAAGAAAAATACACGAAGGAATACAACAAACTAATGATAAAGGGCACCATACATCAGACACACATAACCGTGATCGACATTCGTGCCCCCAATCAGGGAGCATCGAAATATACCAAGCGACTACTAACAGTACTGAAGGGAGAAACTGACCAAAACACAATTATACTAGAGGACGTAAACACATCACTGACAGCTATGGATAGATCATCCAAACAGAAACCAAACAAAGAACTAGCAGCCCTAAATGACACATTAGATGAAATGGACATAATTGACATTTACAGATCAATTCATCGTAGAACACCAGACTGCACATTTTTTTCTAATGTACACGGACCATTCTCAAGGATAGACCACATATAGGGTCAGAAAACTAGCCTCAGCAAATTTAAGAAGATTGAAATCATACCAAACATATTCTCTGATGACAAGGCTCTGAAATTGGATATCAACTGCAAAAAGAAAGCAAGAAAAACCACAAATGTGTGGACATTAAACAACATAGTTCTAAAGAACAATCGGGTCAAAGAAGAAATAAGAGGAGAGCTCAAAAGATACAAACAAACAAATGAGAATGAAAACACATCCTAAGAAAATTTTTATGACGCAGGAAAACCAGTTCTAAGAGGGAAATGCACTTTTAAGAGGTGAGCAATCCCTCACCTGGGTATCTACACCCAAAATCTGAAAACTTTTATCTGTAAAGACAAGTTTCCTTCAATGTTCATTGCAGCTTTATTTACAGTGGCCAAGACATGGAAACTATCAAAGTGTCCTTTGATAGGTGAATGGATAAAGAAGTTGTGGTATATACATATATGCAATGGAATACTCTTCGGCAGTAAGTAAAGATGAAATAGGACCATTAGCAACAACATGCGTGGATCTTGAGATTATAATCCTAAGGGAAATAAGATAGAAAAAGTAGAGAACCATTTGATTTCACTGATATGTGGTACACAAAACTGAAAACAACAAAAGAACAATACATACACATGAAGGAACAAAAACACATAAACAGACAATGGTTTACGGGGTACCGGGGGTAAGGGGGGAGGGTGCTCTCAGAGAGGGTAAACGGGGTCTAATATATGGTGATGGAAAGAGAAGTGACTCTGGGTGGTGAACACACAAGGGGAGATACAGATAATGTATTACAGAATTGTACACCTGAAATCTATGTAACAATTGTCACCCCAAGAAACTTTAATTGAAGAAAAAACTTACAGATGATACATATTAATAATATCCGAAAGCCGATAAACGTTGTCCACACTCTTTCAAATGGGAGCCCGTTCAAGGTATTTCCGGAATCCTTCTGATATGTCCCCATCATTCCTTGAATTTAGGCTCATTATTCACACCACAAATTGAGCCGGATTCCTGTATCCTTTCCCTCCCCCAGTCCAGGCACCAGTCTTTGGTGGAGAATGGTATTTAGAAACCAGGATCTGGGGCCTACATGTGATTACTGCCATTGGATTGTGGGGGTACCCAAAACTGTTGGAATACACGTATGTACGCACTCAAGCACACACACGTGTATACATAGGTACATCTGTATCTATCACCTAATAGAACGTGTACGTATATTGAAAACCACGAGTTCCATAGAGGCCTCCAGTTCCAGCATAACATCTCAGAGTTTGTTCTAGGTTTCTTTATTTCCACATGAGACGCTCCCCTTTCTAAAGTGAGAGTCCTGGCTCCCATATCCTGATTTATTTACTGATGTGATGACACCCAATGTGTACGAGGTAGGACAATTAAAAATTCCTCAACTTTTGCAACGATGTGGCGAAAATTTTTTTGATATCAGTGGAATTATTCACTATGAATCTATACCAACTGCACAAACAGTTTACCAAGTCTGCTATTTGGAAGTGCTGAAAAGGCTGCAAGAACTTTTCACCAACAATTCATGGCTCTTGCATCAGGACAATGCACCAGCCCACAGGGCACTGTCTGCGAGGGAGTTTACAGCCAGTAAATAAGTAACTGTATTGGAATGCACTCCCTCCTCACCTGGTCTGGCCCCCAGTGACTTCTTTCATTACCTGAAGATAAACGAAATACTACAAAGACGACATTTTGATGACACTCAGGACATCAAAGGTAATATGATGACAGCTCCATTGGCCACTCCAGAAAAAAAGTTCCAAATTGCGTTGAAGGCTGGACTAGGCACTGGCATCTGAGCATTGCTTCCTTACGGAAGTATTTCGAAGGTGACCATAGTGATAATCAGCGATGAGGTACGTAGCACTTTTTCTAGGATGAGCTCCGGAACTTAACTGGCACACGTAGTACATGGCATCCTTCCCACACAGAGGCCAGCCTCACATGCTGTGCTCAAGTATCCCCTGCCCGTGACCTCCCTCCACAACCTACTCAGCATTGAATCCCGGAGCCATGTAGCCTCTCCCACCCAACCCCCAGGGACAGCCTCCTACTGGCCTGGGGCTCTGTCCCCCACTGCACCCTGTCCTTGGGTGTGGATGCCCTCCTCAGTCTGCCTGCGCTCTGACTCCCCTAGCTGGGAAGCACCTAGAAGCATTCGCTTGCCTTCCTCTGCAGCACCTCACGTGACAGCTTGAGGACTGAACTCCTCTGGCACAAAAGAGAAGGGAAGTGAAAGAATGGTCAAGGCAGAGGAAAAGGTGAACATACCCAACACAATCACTTAATTAAGGTGAATGCAGCCCAATCCAGGCAATACTATGAAACCTGAGGGATTAAGCTCACTCTTCTGCAGCCTCCCCTTCCGGTCTGTCTCCTCTGACTGAGTTCCTGTTTCATTACGAAGGTATTGCCTTCCATCAACAATAGAAATATTAGAGGCAGCCAGATGGCTCCACTCGTTAGAGTCCAAACTAGGATCAACAGGGTTGGCGGTGCCAGTCCCACAGGGGCCAGTGAGCAACGCTGTGCACACCAAGATTGAAGACAATGAGCTGCCTTTGAGATTACAGAGGGGCACTGGATGGCTCAGTTGCTTACAGCCTGAACTCTCAGCAACAAGGTTGCCACTACAATACCAGCATGGGATGGTGGGCTGCGACCCCTGCAACTAAAGATTGAAAACGGCAATTGGACTTGGAGCTGAGCTGCGCCCTCCAGAAATAGAGTCAAGGAGAACGACCTGGAGCTGAGGCGCCCCGGAATACATACTGTTCCCCAATATTCCTCAATTCAGAAAAAAAAGGAAGATTGTTACAGGGACTTCATTAAAAAAACAGTAGAAATACTACCATGGGCGTGATGACTGGATTGTCATTTATATCAGCTGGATGGCCCACATTCACTGTGGATGGTGTCCGCCCTGCAGCTCTGACACTCAGAGCCTCTGTTTTCCATGAGAGAGTCAAATACTTCACCCCTCTTTTAGCACTTTCAGATGTGAGGGGGAGAACAGCCTCAGGCCACTATTGCAGCCTCAGGACTTTCGTCTGGAAAAGAGGTTGACCTCACCTCCCTCACAAGTGGGAAGGGAAATACAGATCGCAACACCGGACACCTTTCATGAGCGCTGTGTGCCAAACCCAGTGATGAGGGCTTTACGAGCACCCCAGGATTCCCTGACACCCAGGAACACACCGAGTGGATTTCCGCCTCAGCACTGTTGCACTTGCTGTTCCTTCTGCCTGGCATGCTCTTCCCTCAGGTAACGTATGGCCTGCTCCCTCCCTTCCTCCAGGCCTCTGCTCACTCATCATCTTTTCAGGGAGACCTTCTCTGATCACGCTCAATACACTGAGAACATTCTCCCCTCATACCCTTGCCCGGAACCCGTTATTTTCAGTCTCCACAGCACTTGCCACTCCCAGATATGTTATACTTGTACTGAGCAACTCTATGAAGTCAGACATTCCATCAATGTAGTTCTCTGTTGTACCCCATCTCCTAGAACGCTGCTCAGGTACATACTGTAGCAGGGACTCAGACATTTCTTGTGGAAAACTGAGTGGGACCCAGACTCTTTACACACATTGCTAAGATGTACACTGTCTTCCAACATGGGAATTGGCCCCATTTATTGGTTATGATGCATATCAAGTCTAAAGGACACAAGTGACTTGCCGAAGGACACACAACCAAGACGTGGGGCTCCAGGCTTTGGAATCCCATCTGACAGCTTCCAAATCCCTCAGGTGCTACACGGAGACCTCCCACCCGAGAAGGTAAGAGATCTCACCAGACACACAAACCCCAAACACCTCACATACCCAGAGACACCAAACACAGCTCACTCAACAAAACCTAAAACAGATTCCAAACGTCTCTGCACAGGGAGGTCACCGCTTGTGTCACAGACTCCCAGAAACAGCGGAGACCACACACACTGTGACAGCCCCCACCCTGCACACCAAGGTCCTCATCCCAGGAAACAAATTAAAACTGCTGATACCTCTCACCCTGCAGGTAGGCTCCCAAAGCTCCCAGGCACGGGCCGACTGATTACAAGGGCTCTGAAAGCAGAAAGACAGAAGCTCAATTAACTCCGAAACACCCCATAACCTTAGGATAACGTCCCCATACAGATCAGAGAACCTACACCCTGGACACAGACCCCAAAACAGCCCCCCTACTTCCTACGTTAAGAGAAAGCCTCCGCCCACCCCACTCAGTTCAGAGAGATCACAGCTCAGGACCCAGCATCACAAAGTGCTGGGAGCCCTCATTCCCGGGGTGCGGTCACACACACAGATCTCCACCCGGGACACAGACGCCGGGAACCACAGAAAATGCTGAGCCAGGTACACGTGTGTAGGCACACGAGGCCCACGGGGCACACGAGGCCGCAGAGACCTTTAGTCCGTGGCACAGAATCCACTCAGATAAAACCTCCCATTCGCGCACAATCCCTCAAAGGCTCACAGGGAGCCAGTGTACCCACAGAGCACCTGTGAGGTGGCAGCTCGCCATACACATCCCCAAATGCCTGACACTTCACTTCCCAGGCAGGGACACCAAGGAGCGCAGACACCGCTCCCTGGACCTTAACTGCCTGCGTGTGAGAGTCTCTCCGATGCCGTGCCAATCGCGCCACACTAGGCTGGTGACTGACGTAGGGCTAAAGGACAGTAAGGAGCTCACGTGAAGACAGCGCTGTCACCCGCGATCGCAGCGTGGGGCACTGACTCCACGCCAGCGACTGCGCGGAACTCACCACTGCCAGGGGCGGCATCGCCAGCCCCGTCCGGACGCTCAGGCGCTGAGGAGTCCAACTCGGAGAAACTTCTACGCTCTGAAAATACACGCGCGCGCGCGAACACGCGGGCACACACACGCCTCACCCTCAGCTCCAGCTTGCAGTCAGGCGACATCCCACACAGATGGCCACGGGCACGGGGCCGCCAGACACGGAACCCAAGATGACAGGCCCAGCGGGAGCCAACCCGCGCCCAGGGACGGCTTCTGGGAGGGTTTATTCCGTCAATCTCCCCGCGACCAATCAGCGCACAGCATGGACCTGGGAGCAGTTCCTTTATCCTCCCCACCCCCCACCCGCAATCTCTCCACCCAGGGTCTTCCAGCTGGATGCGACCACGTGGCAAGGGACGGGTGCATCTCGGGAATTGAGAATGAGGGCCGCAACCTCACACCCCGAGGCCACTCGGTGTCCAGCGGGTCGGGAGAATGGAGACCTCCGAGATCTACTGGGCCGGCCGCTGTATACACTCCCTCAGTGTGCTCACACACACAGTGGCGTTTTCCCAAACGCCCTCCCCAGTGGTACCTCCCGGAATACCGAGGCGCCCCTCCAGACCTGTGTGGTTTGTGCCCGGCAGCAACTGCTCCCTCGCGGGCGCCCCTTGGCGGTGGGAACCGGAACTGGCTCATCCATTGGGATGCACATGGACCATTCTAGGCTGGTCCCCAAAGGGTGGGAAGGCAAAGTCAGGATGAAAACCTCAGTTCGCTGCACTCTTGCATTCTTGGAAACGTCTTTGTGACCTGAAATGTACCTCCCTGCAGTGGCCACTCTGATACCGGGGAGCCTTACAAGCTTTTCTCTGTGCGGAGGATTGTGCTGGCTTCTGTCTCCTGGGTAACTGCAGAATACATCTAGTGGGGCAACCGCGCCACAGTCCCGCAAGGGCAGGAGGGCTAGACCTCCCGACTGGGGTTAGAAGGCCTGGTGTGGGACAGGCTGCAGTCCTTGACTGTCAGCAATAGGTGAGAGGGATGGCGGGTCATCTGGTTTTGTTAGGGAAGGGGCCATCTCCCAGGGGCCAATGGACAGGTTAGGTTACATACAGACCAGGTGCTTCGTCACAATCCTGTCACGCTTGGACATGTTACCTAGCAGACTCCTCGGCCTGTCTAACTATGCCTCTTGCCACCACTTTGCACTTGTTTGTTTATTCCCTGATTCACTGGGTAAAGAATGAAGAGCTTAAGGCTTAATCAAGAAAGGAAATTACTTACCTGAGTGAAAGGAGTTGCAGCCCTGGAAACACACAGCTACTTAGAAATGCAAATTGCTCTCCAGAGAGACAAAGAAACGTTGTGAGTATAAAGGCAAAAACCACAAAGTGTAATTCTCTCATGCAAATGAAGGACTGCTGGCTAATTTAGCAAGGGTTGGTTAGTTCCAAGGAGCAAAGGAGGAACTCAAAACTCCAAGATGGGGGTAAAGTTTATATGTATCCACACAGCAGTTGTTGTTCCCGGATATTGATGGCTGACCTGGGACTGAGTTCTCTCAGGTTCGCAACTTCAGAGCTGCTCTGAGACTGAGGCACCAGCTGTGCATAGGCCCTACTCTCCCCAAAAGCCTCCAACTCTATTTTATGTTTCTCTCTTTGTAATGTTTATTCCAACTCTTTTTTTTCCATGATCACGTTTTGTCTCTCCAAATTAAGTGTCAGGTACTGTAATTGGAGGTAGGAATGCAGTCTTAGGAAAAGAGAATAAACAACATCTTACCTTTAGGTACCTTACTGTGGGGACAGAGCCCCAGAAAGCAGTTTCCAGGCTCTCGGCCTCACATAGAAAGGTGCTGGCTCGGGTAGTAAATGGCCATCAACTGTGATCAGATGGCCATCAGCTGTGGCTAGTTGGCCATCAGCTATAACCCAGAAGCCATTGGCCACTAGCGTAACTGGTGTGGCTACGCTAGCACAAAAAATATGGGCTAGCGAAAAAATGGGGGCTAGCAAGAGTGGATTGCAGAGAGGCAGATGCCGCCGTCGAGAATGTAGTGATATGACTCCCCTACTTATGGCTCCATGGGTGTTCCTTTGTGGCCTCACCATTTCCAGCGTTCTTATGTGGGGAACGGGACCAGAGACCCCGCCAGACGCCCCGCACGACACTTACCTTGTAGTGGGATCATGTAGCAGAGAAATCTCTCTAATTTGTCAGCTGTTGGTAATGGCTGTGATTAAAATTGAATGTGAATAAAGAAGTTAAAGGCGTGAATATTGCCAGAGAGAGTGGTGCGGGGAAAATTTCCCATGTACGTGACATTTGAGCAGAAAGGCAAGGAGATGGATATCTGGGTGTAAAACATCCTAGATACCGGTCAGACCAGTGGAAAGGTGTGGGAGTGGAACTCAGGCTACAGTGTATGAGGAACCGGGTGGCTGGCACAGCATGACCTATGGAGACACAGGACATGAGTTCAGGGAGGTAACGGGCAACACATCACATAGTGTTATCTGGGCTGTTGAACAGGTGGCGTGGAAGTTGACTTCCTCTCAGCGATTCACGGGAGGGTTCTTAGCACAGAAGACTCATGATTGTGTCAGAGGTCAGAGGTCTAGTTCAGCAAATGGAAGGGGAGGAGCTCCCGGTTTGCCCCAACGAAAAACCCTTCCCCAGTCTCTTGACATCTGACCATGCCTTCCCTGGACAATCCTGTGCACTCAGGGGGACTCTTGTAATTGGTCCCCACTGAGATACACACAGAAGAATGATATTTTTAGGAAAGGAGGAGCAAGGGCCCTCTTGGTGTAGGTGAGGTCACGCCCAGGCCAGTGTATGAGAGGGACCAGAAAGAAGTTGCCACTGAACCTCATAGCACACCTCGTACCCAAGGCCACTCTACTAAGTGCAGAAAATATAGCAGCCCAAAGTATTTCAAAGAAGGAAACACACGGAGGCATTTAACATTGGGAGACAAAGAAACATGTTCCACATGTAAAAAAAGAACAACGTTCCAGAAAAAGTACTAAATGAGATTGGAGATAACCTATGTGTCAGATGCAGATTTCCAAACACTGGTTATAAGGATGCTCAATGATCTCAGGGAAAACTTCAACAGAGAGACAAGAAGCATAAAAATGGACATGAAAACCATGAAAAAGAACGAGTGAGAAATAAAGGACACAATGACGGAAGTGAAGAATACATTTCAGGCAATCATCAGTAGACTAGATGAAGCCGAGGATGCAGCCAGCGATGTAGAAGATAAGGTAGTAGAAAATACCCAACCAGAGCAGCAAATGAAAAACAATCCAAAAAACTGAGGGGAGTTTAAGGGGCCTTTGAGACAATATCAAGCGTACCAACATTTGCATTATAGGGCTACCAAAAGGTGAACATAGAGACAAGCAGTTGAAAACATATTTGAAGAAATAATGACAGAAAACTTCCCTAACCTGGTGATGGAGATAGACAGACAAGTCCAGAAAGCACAGAGAGTCCCAAACAAGATGAACCCGAAGAGGCCAGCAACAAGACACATCATAATCTCAGGGACAAACGTTAAAGACAAAGAGAGAATCCTAAAAGAAGCAAGAGAAGAGCAGTTAGTTACCTATAACGGAGCCCTGATAAGACTGGCAACTCATTTCTCAACAGAAACATTGCACGCAAGAAGGGATTGGCAGGAAATATTCCATGTGATGAAAAGCAAGGACCTAAAACCAAGATTACTCTACCCAGCAAAGTTATCATTTAGAATTGAAGGGTAGATAAGGAGCTTCCCAGACACGAAAAAGCTGAAGGAGTTCATCACCAACAAACCAGTATTACAGGGAATATTAGAGGGACTTCTTGAAGTCGGGACGGGGGTTAAGGATGAGTGAAAGGGGGAGGAATTAAGAAGTTCAAATTGATTGCTTCACAGTAGTCATGGGAATGTAGGGTATAGCATAAGGCATATAGTCAATAATATTGTAATAACTAGTTATGGTGCCAGATAGGTACTAGATCTATCGGGGTGTAGACCGGAAAGGGATCGGGGGTGAAAAAGATATTGAGAAATATGAATTGGTAGTTAACACATATAATCAACAATGTTGTAAATCATGGAAGGTGCCAGATGGGCACTGGACTTTTCAGGGTAATCACGTCATAGACCGTGTACATGCCTGAACAATGCGTAATACACCGGAAGCTGAGGTAAAAAATGTTGACTGTAAACTCTAACTAAATATATATGGGTATATATAGTCACAGGATATGGAGTACAACATAGGGAAATAGTCGGTGGCATTATAACAGCTACATAACATGTCAGAGGGGTAGTAGCTTGTGGCAGAGGAGTTATAACTTTGTGAGGGGTGTAAATTTCTAACTATTATGTTGCTTCGCATGCCTGAAAGTAATAAAAAAAACTTTAAGAACAACAAAAAAGGATCTATGATACTCTCAGGAGGAGGAGGAAAGGCCTTCACGGCGTACATGTGTTCACACCCAGGCCAGTGTGTGAGAGGGACACAGAAACTGGGACAGAGAAGTGAGAAAGAAAGTGAGAGCATTCCAGAGACAGAAACAGATTATTACTGTCAAGTCACCGTTCCCATTGAATTAGTCACCATCTCTGGGCCCACAGCGGTGCTATTGGATGATGTGCCCGTCTTTCCGGGGAAAGGACGCCCCTCCCCAGGGACAGTGTCTAGGGAATGACTCAGCTGCCCATGGCCTGTGCCTCAGTCACGCTGTCTTCACAATCATGAGCACCTCTGCCCCTGAGGAGAAGGACATGGTGTAGTTATGGGGAGCATCGTGTTGTAAACAGGGTCCCTCACACCCACTCAAGCTCTTGACTGCCCTCCTGCTGATCTCCATGCCAATAGGATGATGTAAAGGGGGGGAGGAACCTGTACATTAGCAGTGCACCTTGTGGAAGTGCATGAATGTGAGGTAATTCCCCTCCTGCATGCGTGTTTCCTGTCTACCTTCCACCACCATCTCCACAGGTAATGTGAGGATTCTATTCCGTATACCTAGTACCAAGCCCGCTGGGAGAGCAAGAGGCAGAGGGTCAGACTTCTGACAGTGGGTCAGTCCCAGAGTCCTTGTGACCCTGAGCAAACCTCTCCCGTTCCCCTTCCTTGGCTCCCCCACCTGGCCTGGGCTGTGCTGAGCCTTCCCCTGCCTCCTCCTAGGAGCCCACGTTACTACCACTTACTCCCTCCTCAAAAGCTGAGACCTTCTGTGCACACTGGGCCCACGCGCCTGTTCTTAAGTATTCGGGCCAATTTCCTGAGTTAATATGTGGCCATAGGTTTGTCTCATGGCCCTGAGCAAAGGTGGGGTGATGACAGCAGTTACTACTCTTACCAGTATGGTCACCATGGGCTCCTAGAGCTGCACATGACCGAGGACTGCCCTCCCTGAGGAGGGGCACCCTGACATTTCATCTCTGTGACACCAGGGCAGGGATGGGAGAAACCTCAACAAAGGTGAAATCACACACCTAGCTAGAGCACATAGTAAGCAAGGTCCTTCCTGCTTTGCTCTCACAGACATCCCGGGATGCAGTTCCATGAACAGCTTAGAGACCAACGCTCTGGACCAAGAAAGACTCCTCTGCAGAGTTCAGGGACCTCACACGCTGGGACAGACCCACCAACGTTTCAGAGACCTTCACCGGAGACCCAGTCACACGTGAGGACATAGACACCAGCAGCTCAGGGAAGTGGTACCCTAGCTCGCAGCTCCCCTTCACTCAGAGGCCTCACAGGCCTCCCCGGACAGCCTACAGGCTGCACCCTGGGACACTTGGCCACAAATCTTCAGCTCAGGGCTGCCGTGTGGCCAGTGACACTGAGGTTCTGGGTAGCCCCTTGTGTTATTAATGCCCCTTGCATTTTTGGCAGTGAGAATGAAATCATTTAATTGTTAATTAGCATATAGATATTGGCTTTCCCTAAATCTTTGAACTGCTTCAGGTGTCACAGCTTATAATCAAAGATGAGGAAAGTACGTTCGTGTACTAGATTAATGGGAGATGATTTCATAAAGTATAGAACTCTCTACGTATTCTGCCGTAACCTGAAACTAATGCAAAATAATAATGAATGTAAACTGAATTTGAAAAAACCTTCCCGCTGTCGTAGCCACCCATTCTGATACTTTGTTATGGCAGCCCCAGCTGACGAATAATACAAATCGGTACATCTGTAGATACCGATATTGAAAGAGATCCAAACTACATAATACAGTAAAAACAAAAGTTAAGGAACACTATGCAGAACATAATACTACAGATGCCAAAAGAAACGATGATAAATTGTTGGTTGAAAAAATAAAAACGAACGTATGTTAGTCATGTTCTGAAAGACTACATGTAAAGCAAGTTCCAGGAGAAATGTTTGAAATACACTTTGCTTGAGATTCTCAAAAACTCTACCAGGGTAACCACACAGCAACGACAGCCTAATCAAGGCGGTACTCATTGTCTGGTTTCTGCTGTTTGCTTGAAAGATAACATCACTGACTCACAATGATGAGACAGTCCACAGCATCCTGATTCTTCTCCCCAGCAACCCGTGTTGTCATAATGGCATTTTGTGTTGCTGATGTGCTGTTTGTTTGCAATCAGGAGGAGACAACGTCTGGGTCCGGAGCAGAAATTATGAGTTAGGTGGATGTAAGAAAGAATACCTGCAAGGTACCTGTGACCAGCTTCTGATGCCCAGGAGTCTGATATGAAAAAGTGTCACTCAGACTTCTCTCTCAGTTCCCCGGAGGTGCCCATCGTCTACTGTCTACTCCCTAGCCGCAAAAACACTCTCTTCAATAGCGATTTGGGAGAAGTATTTGAGAACTCTACCTGTCCCGTCCTTTCATTTGGCCAAATCGAGTAACAATTTCTCTATCGCCAAGCACTGGTGTCTCACTCTTTTGGCTTTACCTACACAACTGGCACACGAAAGGGGATTTGGGGAGATGATTCTGCAACATCTATTCCATCCATCTTGTAGAACAGAGGTCAGAGGAATTGGAGACCCTGCTGTGTGCAGTCACCATCGTGTCCTTATGACGGAGGGAGGTTCATGCTAGGGATGGAAAGGGACTCCGGAGCTGAGGGATTCTGAGAATGACCTCTGGTGTCTCAGTCCTGGAAAAACTGTGTTATCACCAATCCTGCTGGCCTCTGGTCATGGTGAGTAAGGCATCCTTCCCTATGGGGGTTAGTGTGAACCCCACATCCACAGGAGGTGGCCCATAAACCCTGCCATCCCTGCTGAGCCCCGCCACCCAGCCACGCTGCCTGTGGCTGACGGCCCTGACACCGGGTATTGGGGTCCATCCGTTTCCCCAGGACGAGCCACAGCTGCCATCAGCAGGTGGACTGTCCCTAGTGGGCCTGGATTTCTCGACTTCCTTGTCCCCACAACAAATATACTGTTCCCTCGCCAACTCCTATGCAATCAAATCTATAGACAATGAGACGAAATGGGACCAGAGTGGTTCCCGGCGATGCCTCAGAAAGCTGTTACCCTAGGCTGAATTTGGGAGCTAGAGGGCCTGAACCGTGTCATCTCAACTTTTATCAAACTGTGCGGTGATCAAATGTACATTTTCTGTACATTCTGGCTTACTTTCTTCTGAGGATGGAATGATGTCATAAATGTATGGAACCTAGCTCAGGGAAGTGGCCAGCACACAGCACATACCCTACAAATGTGAGTTATCATTATTCATGGGATTAGTATAGAACTCATTACACGGATGTATTGCCATAACTGGACACAGCTGAAGGATCGGGCAGGCCATTCCCCACCACGGGGCACAGATAGAAATTATCCAGGCAACTTAACAGAGACATGACGTGTAACTTAGTGTGTGTGGGAGACTAACATCATCACAGAAACGGGAGCAGGTGCTTTCAGAGCCACAGCACCACTAGAGGTATCTTGCGGGGAAGACGGCACCTCACCCAGGCTGAAGGGATGGGGACCTGGAGCTTCCCTGTCACTCACCTGTTAGTGGGGTCCAGTACTAACAAGAGAGATGAAATCCAGAAACAGTGGAACAAGGGAAAGCTGGCGCTACACTCCTCCCAGCCTTGCACTGCGTTCCCTGCCAGAGACTAAAAGAGTTTGTACAGACCAATTCACTGGAGGCATCTAGTGTAACCGTGATTCCAAAGTGCATGACCTAAAAGCACACGCTAGTCACTCAGGAGGTCATACACGAACATCCTAAACACATGACACTAATGTGTAGATTATTGGTAAAAATAATATACCATGGCCCAATTTACCGCCGTAAGAAGGCAACCTTGGTTTAAACATAGGAACTTTCCTGTGTAATTCAGGACATTAACAGACTGTTGCAGGAGCACATCCTTCAATTATCTCAATAAATGCACAAGTGTTTGATGAAAAGTCAACATTTATTGAAGATATATATTGTTAGCAACCCAGGACTGCAGTGGAACTTCCTCTGCTTCACAGTAACTTGGCGAAGTGTGGAACTTCTGCATTTCCTATCAAAGACAAGAGAAACATGGCCCAGTATTACCGCTTCTATTCACACCGTACTGGCTGTCTCTGTCCAGTGTTGTAATATGTGAAAAGGGAAAAAAAGACAACATGTTTCAAAGATGACAAAACTCTGCTCGTACTCCCAAATGATCTGACTGTGCATGGTGAAATTCCAAAAGGATCTAACATAAGCTTTCAGAATTCATAAGCAGATTTTGCAAGGTTGCTGGAGAAATACCAATGCGCAGATATATCTGTATATACAACTTCAATCAGGATGTAAAATTTCAAAAAACAATACAATTCTCAATAGTATCAAACACTTAGACATGCACTTAAGAAAAGATTGGTATTGTTCGTCGGGGAAACCAAAAAACCTTTACTGAGGCAATTTTCACAGATATCCCACGTGGTAGTTTTCATGTTTTCACCTCATCTTCCTTAATCCTGTGCTTCCCCTTCCCCTGCACGATAAACATGACACGTGGGAACACAACTTAGTAGAGTGTCATTGAGATTACATTGAAGGTGTACAAAGAGCACTGCAGCTCAGGTTTCATAAAAAAGACTTCAAAGCAGATCGTTTACCACTAGTTTTAAGCACACGACTCTTTCTATTGGTGCAAGGAAATGAAATCAATGTTTCTGTACAGAACATGACACAAAATGAAAATTTGAAATGGATGTTTTAAACAGAAAGGAAATATTGCGTATCCTTTTGCTAAAAATGCAAGCAACACCCCATAAATCCTAAGAGATGAAAGAAATTTACAAGAACGTATCAATTAACTGCTTTGACTGAAATAATTTACTGAGCATAACATACTTAAAACAGTAATGTCACATTGGTTACTGCTTAAGTGAAGTAAACTGAAAGTCCAGTACTACATTTGTGTTTTCTCTCTGTTGCAGGAATGGAAAAACGTATCTTTGGGCCATTTTAGCTATTGTGTGATTGCGTAAGTGGGGTATTAATGTGTCCCCATTTTCTCCCGTAGTCCAACCGTAACAATAAATAATGTCTTTTCCACACTTGAAAGCGTTTCAGTTTATATAATAAATTATACGGTCACACTAGTTTTAAGTCACTACCGTCATTTCTGACACCAAAATGTGAAGAACATATATGCGAAGGAGTATGGAATAGAAAAAAAAAAGCAAGAATAATAAGA
Organism: Rhinolophus hipposideros; assembly: GCF_964194185.1. Taxonomy (NCBI): domain Eukaryota; kingdom Metazoa; phylum Chordata; class Mammalia; order Chiroptera; family Rhinolophidae; genus Rhinolophus; species Rhinolophus hipposideros. The sequence continues at coordinate 85,128,148 of NC_138046.1, read as the reverse complement.
ATTAAAGAATGAAGAGAGGGAGCAATAAGGAAAAAGAATGAGAGCAAGAGTAAGCTATCTAGGAGGTAAATTTTCTTCCAAAAAAATTGCTCCGTAAATTTTTATTGAGGAAAAAGTAATAAATATGATTGTATACATTTAAAGTATAAAACATGGTGATTTGATGTATCTATACATTGTGGAATGATTACCAAGATAAACGGAACTAATTAACACATCCAACACCTCACATAGTTAATTATCTTTTGTGAGGAGAATGCTTCAACATCTATTCTCATCAATTTTCAAGCATGTGCTTCCATGGTCTTAAGTAAAATCTTTTGAGGGACAAGTCTGATGAATTTCCTCAGCACTCCCATGATATCTGTGATGTTCAGATATTCGAGTATTACTACGATATATTAAATAACATATATTTTCCTAGAATAGCCACCATTCCATTCATATTTTGAAAATATTACTTTAGAGGTCAAGAATGTATTCGCTTTCAATTATATAAAACAATCAATATCTGTTAGTGTCTCAATCATATTCTCTAACCTGTGTACTTGGATCACTTCCACATTCTTCAAGATCATGTGACTCATGGACAGTCTTCACAAAAGTTTTTCAGTGTCCTTAGTTTCGATGCTTAATTTCTTCACAAATACTATTCAGAAGAACCAACTTTTTGATTCACTAGTGAAATTATGTTTCCTTTTCCTAAGGATTTACACTTTTATTACGTATCTCACATCCTGTCTGTTTGGTTTACTCTGCTGTGGTTTTTTTTCCTGAACTTTGATATTGGTTGCTCAAGCAATTTCGTAGCTATGTAATAACACGTACATTACTAGGCTATGTTATGCCTATGAACACATTTTCGCTATGTCTTAGAGGCGCCTGGAAGTAGTCAGAAAACTCTCTTAATGTAAATATTCTAATGAAATGCTTCAGTAAATGTACAGTATAAAGGTTTAGAAGACTAATGGGAGGCAAGTTCTTCCCAAAATATAAAATGCTGTCTTGAAATTCAAAAGCTCTCGAATTCTTGGTCAGAGATTTGGTAAACGGATAAATAGGACTCTTACTACACAACATACCTGCTTCCGGCATGTGAATGGTTTCTAGCTCAGATACAAGCTCCTGCGTGACATCAGGACCATCTCTGCCCTCTCGGTCAATCCTCGGCGGAGCCAGTTCCTGGAGATCATCTTCCGGATCAAGCCCTTAAAAGATGTTATAAATGTAAGCGACCAGTAATACCTAAGTTGATTACGCAGCAATTATTAAGTATATAGGCTTTTGAACTTCAAATCTTATCAATTGACATTTCGACGCAGAAACGTATACCATGCCCCAGCTGATACGGTTAGAGGTGATTATATCCTAGTCTCCACATTCGTATTAGAGGGAATCACGAAGAATGACGGTGATGAAGGAGACCACGCTTAGCGCAGGTATCTTACGCATAGCCTCCCGGTCATCGGAAACTGCATGAACACTCTGTCCTGGATCAGACACGGAAAATAGAAACTAGACTATTTCTGGCAATTTCATGACTCAGTCATTTGAGGCTTTCTGGGGGAAAAGATTTAAATTTTATTTGTTTTTGTAGAGTCAGAAGAAGTCAGAATTTGACAGAAACTGAGCACATGCATACAGGTCCCTGTACAGAAACAGACACATAAAGTGGACTTATTTCATTATCTTAGTTGTAGTGAAATCTTAAAATTTGGTACAAGGTGATACGTCATCAATCATAAATAAGTCATGAAAAACAGAATGTCTTTGTGTTCTATGTAATACATACACGAGAACTAGAGAACACAACAAAACAGCACAGAAAATGGTTTTTATTAATATGTATCTGATTTGAATTCACCATTTATATTAGAGTAAGGAACCGTGTAGAAGTTAAGGGGTTAATCTCACACATTACATTAAAGCTGGTACTTCAGAACCAAAGCTTGTTTCACACCAAACGACATTTATGTCAAATGCATGATGTATTTGATAAAGGCTAAAATTATAGAAGCTTCTGAAAATTTTTAGCGGTGGGTCAAAGCACAAATGATGAAAAGTAACAAAAGGCTTTCACATTTTATAATTCAATTAGCTTTGACACACACCGTTTCTGTATATGGTAGAACGTAAGTCAGGCAGACAGCCAGCTGGCCTATCAATTACTCGGCAAAAATATTTAGGTCTGAGCTTTATTAAAGTTACAGTATGTTACCTCAACATCGTTAAAGTTGTGCTTGTGGAAAACAGATACCTTGTAAAGTGTATTCTCATAGGAACAAACCTTCTTCTGGCATAGAAATGGACTCTAGTTTTGGTAAAATGTCCTCCATGACATCAGGACCTTCGCTGCCTTCATCCCCAGTGTTCGGCTGAGCCAGGTCCGGGACATCACTTTCCACATCAGGCCCTAATAGAAAAGGTTATCAATTGCAAACGTGTGCATACTAAGTTGATTACTCAGAAATTATTAAGGTGATAGTCTTTGAACTTGAAATGCAAACAATCGCTTTGCGAAGGCAGAAACACATGTATGACACATTTGATATGGTTGGAGGTGATCATATCATAGTTTGCATACTTTTATTACCGACAATAACTATCATAGCCTAACAACGGTGACAGTGAGCTTCCTTAGCGGAGCTATCTTACTGACATCCAATGGGACATCCCTCAGTGCCTGCATTCTCTCTACATCAACAGACAGATAAACTAGGAACTAGAAAATTCTTGCCATTTCATTATTCAGCCATCTGAGGCTCTATTGCAGAAAAAAATTTAAATGCAGAAGAATTCACAATTTGAGAGAATCCAAAAACAAGTATTCAGTTCTCCCGAAAGGGACAACAAGAACAAAAATTCAAGTCGAGTATTTATTCATCAACTTATTTAGTCATCATCTTAGTTGCAATGAAATCTTGAAATTTGACTCAAGATGATACACTGTTAGGAATCAGTAATGAAAAACAGAGTATCTTTCTATTTTTGTAGTGAATACAAGTGAACTAGAGAACACAAAAGCCAGCACCGAAAATGATTGCTTGTATGTCTGATTGGAATTGATGATTGATGTAAGAGTAAAGAACCGTTCAGTAGTTAAGGGGCTACCCCAGAATCACACAATTACATTAAAGCTGCTACAAAAACCTAATTCACTCCTTCAGCATATTTCATACACACTGATTTATACAGGCTTGTTAAAAAAATATTAGCCATTGGTCAAAGTACAAATGCACAAAATAAGAAAAGGTTTTCATATTTTAAAATTCGATACAGCTCTGCTTCAAACCGTTTCTGTAGCTGACAGACTATAAGTCTGGCAGTGTGGCCTTTGGGGCCTGAAACACCCTTCAAACATCCTTGTAGGTGAGCTCTACTAATGCTAGACTACGTTATCTCTATATTCGTACCAGTGTGCTTGTGAAAAACAGAAACCCCCAACATTGTATTCCTATGAGTAACGTACCTGCTTCTGGCATATAAATGGACTCTAGTTTTGGTAAAATGTCCTCCATGGCGTCAGGACCATCACTGCCCTCATCCGCAGTGTTCGGCTGAGCCAGGTCCTGGGGATCAATCTCCAGGTCAGGCCCTTATAAGAAAACGTTTTCATGGATTTCCAGTAGAGATGATCTTGTAGGTAAATACTGTGCTTGCGTCCTCTCATGACCACATCAAAATAACAACTGAGCTATAGAACAACCATCATTGAGAATCTCCTGAAATCTAGATAAACCAAAGTCCAACAACTAAGGACATAGAGAAGAAGCCACCTCGAGACTGGCTTCGTCTTCAGTTCTATCCTCCAGTGTTAGGACCAGGGAATGCCCTGTGGAATTAATCCGGAGCTCCAATGCGGCGCTCCAGTCTGTATCGGTCACCTGTCCCAATCAAGTGATGGCCACGTGACATGCAATCATCTCATAGAGTCAAAAACAGTCTTGGGGCCTTCACTGTCCTTTGAGACATGAAAACGCATATTCTAACATTTTATAGGAACATCCTCAGCAGAGGAAATTTTAGGAAGGGCATTTGTGAGCAGTGAACCTGACAGCCCAGGCTCGTTGCTTTACTGATGACATGATATTCCCTGGATTTAACGATTCCCGAGTTGACAGTTTTTACTCATAGGGACGTTCCTACTTCCCTGGTATTCATATATTACGTAACGTTTGTATTTATTGTTTTCCACTACCCTAATGTAGGGAAAATTTGAAAGTGTATTATAAACAACAGGTAGAAATCGTGATGTGCCATTTTTTACATAAAGATATTTCACTGATATTTTCATGTAACCTTTAGTTAGTAATTACTCTATGTTCCACACTAAAAATATCATAATGTGACTGTGAAAATGGCAGTTGCATTGTCTTTCGTTAATTATGAATATTTTTATTATTTAATGGAATATGAGAACTGAGTAATGCAACACATATGTAAGAAGTGACAAAGGGACAAAGAATGCACGTATCAGACCCTGTTAGAGGCAAGTCATACCATTCCCTTGCTCTTTCTCTTTGCAATTCATACTATGGGACAAAGAAGTAAGGGAATTTAGGACACTCTGTACAGCATTCTCTATGATAATAAACACGATTCAGATTTTTTCCATAATCCTTTTGGCTAATACTATCTCTGTGCATTTCTTTCTTTTAGGAATCTATTGATTCCTTCTAGCAATCATTGTTAAATCTGCACATTGTAGAAACCGCCACACCACAAATACATAATCGTGATATTTAAAAAAAAACGCTGCAAGTTTTAGGACTAAGCATACTTAATTGGTTACTCAGAAATTATTAAGGCTGTAGTCTTTGAGCCTGAAATGTTATCAATTGATTGCTGGGTGCACGAACTTACACTATGACACGTTTGATATGCTTACAGGTGATAATGTCACAGTTCGCACATTTTCATTCCCGACAGTAACTCACTTAGACTGACAGCGGGGACAGGGAGCGTGCTTAACACAGGGCTCTCACTCCCAATGGCCTGGACACCCGTGACTGCTTGCATTCTCTCTTCCTGATCAGACATAGAACCTAGCAACTAGAAAATTCGTGCCATTTTTCAATTTAGGCATTTGGGGCCCTTTGGGGAAAAGGATTTAAAGTGCAATTATGTTCTAAGAGCCAGAAGAATTCAAAGTTTGTCAGAATCGAAGAGCAAGTATACAGGTCTGAATACCGAAAAAAAAAAAGAAAGGAAAAAAGTTAAAGGTCAGGTAATACTGTTTACTCATCATCTTAGTTGCAATGAAATCCTGAAATGTCTCTCAAGATGTTATACTATTATAAATAAGTCATGGAAGAACAGAATATCTCTGTATTCTATGTGTTACATACAAGAGAACTAGAGAACACAAACACCAACATTGAGAAGGACTTTTGTACATCTGGATTTGAATTTACTATGTATGTAAGAGGAGCTATCGGTTTAGAAGTTAAGGGGTTCTCCCAGAATCCCACACGTTATATTCAAGCTGATACTAGAGACTAGTTCTTTATCTCAGCATATGTTACACAAACTGAAAAGTATTTCAAATGCTTATGTATCTGTTAAAAGAAGGAAGTATACAAGAATCAGAAAATTATTTGCTGTTGGTTAAACTATATATACCAAAAACTGAGAACAGTTTTTCAAATTTTATAGTTCAAGATATCTTTGCCCCAACCCGTTTCTGTAAGTGACAGAGTAGGAGTCAGGCAGTCAGGCATTTGGGGTCTGAACTACCATTCAAAAATCTTTTCATGCGAGCTCTACAGAAATGTCATCTCTGTATTGTGAAAGTCGGAAACCAAACAACTTGCATTCTAATTGGGTCTCATAACTGCTTCCAGCACATCAATCCGCTGGAGATTGGGAAAATCTTGCCTTTGACGGTCAGCACCCTCCGAGTCCTCACCCTCACTCTTTGCCTGACCTTTTTCTGGAGAACAGCTTCCATTTGACCAGTAAACAGCCTTAAGTTGACTACTCTGAATTTATTAAGCTTATAGTCCTTGAACTTCAAATCATAATAATTCTTTTTTGCGAGACGGAAAGTACCAACATGTCACATGTGGCATAGTTACAGGTGACCATACCACGTGGTCCATACATGTGTAATGGAAAGTCAGTCAATAACTGACAGTGGTGACTGAGCACGCTCAGCACAGGTATCTCACTCACTCCAGCCTGGAGCATCAGTGCTTGTCTGCATTCTCTCTACTGGACCGGACACAGAAACCAGAAAAGAGACTTCCTCTTGCCTTTTCATGACACCGTCATGTGAGGCTTCATTGGGCAAAAGATTTAATATGCAATTATTTTAAAAGCCCGAAGAACACACTTGCACAGAATCCCTGCGGGTCTCCATAAAGAAAAAGGAACTTCAAGGGAAGTGTTTACTGATTATCTTATTAACTATGAAGTCTCTACTCAGATCTGAATATGTGACTCAAGATGATAGTTTCTCGTACCGTGTTTCCCTGAAAATGAGAGCTTGCCGAAAAATCATCTCTAAGGTGTCTTTTGGACCAAAAGTTAATATAAGACCTGGTCTCATTTTTCTATAAGAGCTGGTCTTGCATGATATAATGTGATGTAATATAATAAAATAGAATAGAATACAACAGAACAGAACATAATATGATACAATGTAACACCGGGTCTCCTATTAATTTCTGATCCAAAAGACACATTAGTGATGATTGTTCGCCTGGGGGTTATTTTAAGTCATGAAAAAGAAGCAACTTTGAATTCTCTGTATTCTATTCAAGAGTACGAGAGAAGGCAAAAATCACCTTTGGTAATGACTTTAATGTATCTGACTTGATTTCACTATTTATAAAAGAGTAAAGGTGTTTTTGAAGTTATGAGATTGTCCCAGAGAAACACACGAGATATTAGAACTGGTACTAGAACCTACTTCAGTGCCTCAGCATATTTCAGACAACCTGATATTGATGACAAATACATTCACGTGTTTCTTAAAAGCAGGAATTATAAAAGAATCTGAAAATTATCTGCTGTTAGTGATAGGACATATACTCAAAGGTAACAATGTGTTTTTGTATTTTATAATTTAATATAGCTTTGACATCATTTGTTTCTATCTCTGACAGTCTGTAAGTCAGGCAGTCAGGTCCCTGCGGCAGAACTCTATTACAAGTGATCTTTATATATGACTCTATTAACGTTACAGCATGGTACCTCTATAGTATCGGAGATGGGATTGCGAAGAAAACACACAAGTTGCATTTTTAATGGATAACATACCTGCTGCTGGCATTTGAAAGGGCTGTAAATTTGGTACACTCTCCCCTTGGACTTTGCCCTCACGACCCGTCTTAGCAAGAGCCAGGTCCTGGAGATCAGCTTCTGGGTCAGGATCTTAAGAAGAAAAAAAAGTTCTCCTTTTGACCAATGTCCATGGCATATAAACAAGTAAATTAAAATCATCATTCCTCCAGCTGATAGCAATAAAAGCCTGTATTTTTTGGGAGAAGAAGTGTGACGTAAAGATGCACTGCGTATCTTTGTTTTCCTGTAATATGAAACCTTATTTTAAATGACAGTCTGAAGATAAAGCACAGACATCTGTATTTCCCGTATGTTGCAATCTAGTACTAAGAATAGAGAGCCTCAGCTCTGTCCAGGAAGTCTGAGGCCTACACCTTCGATGGTGTTGTGATTACAATGAAACGTGATTTACCGCAGGTGTAACTGAGTGCATTTGGGGGCCTATAAAAACTCTTATGGTAGTGACCTCATCCGCTTACTACAATAATCCAAAACTTACTATCTCAAAATAACTAGTTATATTTACGTGCAGGGCCCTCATTTCGATAAATGAGTCCCATTCAGAAAAGGAGGAAAAATAAAAACAAATTATTAGTGATAAACATCAAAACATCTGCCTCACAGTGAGATGAAGGAAAGTAGAGTGGAAAGAAATGAATGGACTGTAGTGTCAGTCATACTGCGGAAACCTCTCAACAGAGAATTCGGACAAGAATCCGTGACCTGATTCATGTAAATAACTTACTACAAGTGTTTGGTGAAAATACTATAGAGTTAGAAGAAGTAATTTCTGTTTCATAATAATTTTAAGGTATTTTTTGCATTTCCTAATGTTAAAACTATTTAAACCCCTTTTACATCACTTTTTAAAAGTCACACTCGTATCATTACCTATGTGCCAGAATTCGGAATTGTCCAGCTATTACCAAACTACCATAACAAAAACATAGAATCAGGGCATACAGCGGACATCGTTCTCTGAACTCATTTCAGGAGTCTATGCTGCTCCATTGAACTGCATCTATTTTGATGGCAGCAATGAGCTACGTGACCATACAGACACATCTGACAATGTAGCATTTGATACAAAATCATTCACTACTTCGTACACCAACACAGATGACAGGAGCCCACAAAGCTTGGAATGAAGTATGACTTCTGTGTCAGTGAGTCGAGTGCTGACGTAGCCTCAGTTTCCTCATCTTAAAAGGTAGCTACTTTCCTGATGCAAATCGGTTTTACTTCATGTGTTATAGGATATGCTGACTTGGCACTCTGCCCACGCTCATAAAAGTTGCTTACACTTTTGATGCAATGACTGAGAAGCCATTCAACCAAGTTCTAAGAAGAACAAATTAAACGAGTGGACGAATGTACATTTTTGTAGTGAAAATTACACAGTTTCCTCTGATGTAGACTGGCTGTCTTTTCAAGCACACACAAAAGAAATCTTGCAGAAAACGACAAAAGTCATTATACTGAAAGAGTGCAAGAGGCTGGAAACTATACTCTGTTCACATTTTCAGCCCATTTGCACGGAATGTTTGAGATGCCTTTCAATGGTTTCCATCCACAGTTCCGCTATGTCACAATACACCAGACACACCGACCCCTTTCCCCCAAGGGCATTCTTCCTCCCTTTCCCTTTACCTTGACCCTCAGGTACTCCTTCATCTTCATTGTCTTGCCCAGGTGTAATCTCCTGACTCTCAGTTGGTGGCTCCACTTGTGGAGGTTGTTCATCACTGGGTAGCTGGCCCTACCCAGGGGTGTGTGCATGTGGGCAAAGGAAAGGATTTATGTTAATACATGCCAACGATACAAACATATACAATAATCGTAAATAACCATAAATACATTTAAAAGCACGATTCTATAGTCTCATTCCTGATGAATTGACTCTTCCCAAACTGTGGCCACTCCCAGAGAAGCTGCTCACAAGGACGGGAGAAGCGATTTCACTCTCCGCTGGGATGGATGGGCACAGTCTGTGGGGAACAAGCTTGAGAAAGAAGTCATAGGCTGTGTTTCCACTGGCAATGCCAGCATGGATTCCTCCTGGATCAATGTTTCCTTCGTCTTCACGACACGGAAACATTTTTCACTGCATCTATAGTCGTTCAATAGAACTTTGAGGACATACACGTGTGGTAAGAGAAAACATGGAACATTAAAGCACTCACAACCACAGGTCCAACTGGCTCCGAAGCCTCTTCATCTTGCAGTAGGACTTTCCATAGGGATGGGGATCTCACAAGCTTACTCATACTTCACACTGAAAGCAGAATAGGTGACTTGAAAAGTTCACATAAGAGGTTAGCGGTACTATTTGCACGGCTATGTTCTATGTAATTCGTTTTTTTTTTGTTTGTTTGTTTTTGTTTGTCTTTGTTGTATTTTTATCTATATTAGTCACCTTACATATTTTTGGCAACAGATACTAGGTTTTTCTATGGTGATCGTGATGCAAAGTTTTCTCTTTTTTTTTTAAATTAATTAATTTATTTATTAGTTTCAGGTGTACAAAAAAGGTAATACTTAGACGTTCATCATTTATATCCCTCATACTGTGAACCCCCCTCCCCCCATCCACTATCCCTCCGACCACACACTGAACCATTTGGGAGACCACCTCAGGGATACTGTGGATACCTGATCATGGCATTCTACACCAGAAGCTAAACATTAATGTAATTCGTTTTTAAAGTTCGAAACATTTTCAAAATACGTCTCAGGGTCAGTGCAGGGCACAGGCTTTCCGGTCACAGCAAACACAAGGGCTGGTAAATCCGTCTATTTGATGGACAAGCTGGCAGTAGCACCGCCGTAAGCACGGGACCACACACCAGGTTGGGTTCCAGACCCCGATTCCCCATCGGTAAGACCTTGAAGAAAACCCTGCTAGACCCTTCATCCTCCCGCGACCGCTGCTTTGGGCCCACGGCCACCGACAAGGCCCATTTTCCCGCTTCAATAAAGTGGGGCTGGAACACACAGGAAGGCTCAAGTCTGGCCAGGCCGCCTGTGCGGTTTTCTGACCACAAGGCCCAGGCGACGGGCTGCCACCCAGCCCCACGGGCCCGCTTCTCCCGCGGCACCCGCCTGGTACACGGCACGTCTCGGGGACCCAGTGGCAGTCCTACCGCGGGCCCATTTCTAGGCCCTGCCTCACAGCCCGCCCAGCCCCGGCCCGGGCCCCACGGAGGGCTCCGCATTCGGGCTCCCGGGGCTGCTCCAGGGGCCGCCAGCCCCCCCCCCACTGAAATCACGGCCCTGCACTGCCGTCCTCATCTCACCCCTCCCCTCCACGGCCCACCAGCCACTACCCCCTCGGCCCGCTCCCACCGGGACCACAGGGGCCATGGCGGCCACGACCCGAGCGAGGGGAGAGACGACGACCTCGAGGACCTTCCCCCTCGGAGCCACAGGAAGCAGCCCCGTCTCCACGGAAGCCCGCGGCTGTCCCCCCACTCCCTCGTCCTTCCACACCTTTGGAGCACTCATCTAGGGACCTACCCGTTCAGTCCCAAGCGGCCACAGAGAATCGAGAAGGAAGGAACACGACCTCCTCCGTCCCAGCTCTGCTCGCACAATGCGAACACCAGTGCGCTTGCGCAGCAACTGCCACTTCTGCACGGCGCATGCGCACCAACGAGCACGCGCACCAACGAGCATGCGCACTGATTTGGGGTCCTGCTTTGCAGGGTGAGGTTTTCCCCTCTGGGCCACAGAGCCTCCAAAGCCCTGGGCCTACGGTCGTCGAAGACAGGAGCCCGATCTGTCTTCTTCCTTCCCCCTGCTATCTTTCTAATGCTTCCAGAAACGTTGTGAACACACTGCCCCGGGTTACCGCTCGTGGACAATGCATGTCAAAAACTTGGCCATGACAGAAACGGATACTAAGGATTTTAATACATTTTTGTACACATACTGGGATTCATCTGTTCCTCCTGTGCATCTGGATTATGTGTCAGGTAAACAAGGCATTTACACACTGCCATAGATTACTTAGGTTTAACCATCTTTTGTTTACTTTTCTGCTCACTTATTGCACGTTTAAATCCCTGGATTGGTAACTGGGTTCCTGGGATTATACCTGTGGTCCTTCAGTCAGTGTGTGGTTCACAAATACCCTTTGGTAATGGTCCTAGGATCCAGTCTCAGCCCACTGTCACATGGTGTACAGCACTGGTGATTCTGCTTCTCACGTTACTTCCTAAAAACCAGACAAACAACTTGATGAGCAAGATGATGTTATTACCTAACAGTCAGGTAGCGCAATACCTGGGCAGAACCTTAAGGCAGTCTAGAGGTGGCAGAGCAAAAGACACACACACACACACACAGACACACACACATTTTAATTTACTTAATTTTTTAAATTAAATTTTATTAGGGTGACAACTGTTAGCAAAGATACATACATTTCAGGTGTACAATTCTATAATAAATCTTCTATATATCACATGGTGTGTTCACCATCCAGAGCCAGTTCTCTTTCCATCACCATGTATTTCATTCCTTTCACCGTCATCTACCAGACCCCTGTTCTCTTACCTCTGATGACCACTAAACTATCATCTGTGACTATGAGTTTATGCTTCTTTGTTAGTCTTGTTCTTTTGTTCTTTTTAGTTTTATATACCACATATCAGTGAAATCATATAGTTCTCTACTTTTTATGTCTGACTTATTTCGCTTAGCATTATAATCTCAAGATCCATCCATGTTGTCACAAATGGACCTATTTCAACTTTTGTTATGGCAGAATAGTATTCCATTCTGCATATCTACCACACCTTCATTACCCATTCATCTATTGAAGAACATTTGGTTGTTTCCATGTCTTGGCCACCATAAATAAAGCTGCAATGAACAGTGGAGCACCTATGTGTTTATGGATAAATGTAATGGTGCTGGGAGAATTGGAAAGAAAGCAAACTGTAAAAGAATGAAACTACACTGTCTGTTACCATGTACCAAACTTAAGTCAGAATTGATCAAATACTTAAACAGAAGACCTGAGATAATATACTGCATAGAAAAAAACATAGGTACCGAACATATAGACCTTCAGTTCAAAGAACATTTTATGCATTTTACTCCAAAGGGAAGGGAACTAAAAGCGACAATAAATGAATGGGACTGTATCAAACTAAAAAGCATCTGTACAGCATAATAAACCATCGACAAAAGAAAGAGGCAACCGATCGAATGGGAAAAGGTTTTTTTGTAAACAACACCACCGATGAGGGAACTCGTACAACTTAACAACAACCAAAAAAGAAACAATCCAATGTCTCCATAAGGGGCTAATATCCAAAACGTATAAAGAATTTATACAACAACAGAAAAAAACACAATGTAGTTAAAAAATGGGTAGAGGCCCTGAAGACATGTTTCCAAAGAAGACGTGCAAAATGGTCAATAGACAAATGAAAATATGCTCAGCATCACTAATCATCAGTAATGCAAATAAAAAGTATGATGACATATCACCTCACCCCAGTTAGACTCGTTATCATCAACGAGACAAATAGCAACAAGTGTTGGAGAGGCTGTGGAGAAAACGAACCCTCATACACTGTTGGTGGGAATGCAGACTGGTGCAGCCACTATGGAAGGCTGGGTGGAGGTTCCTCAAAAAATTACGAATAGAATTACCATAGGACCCAGCAATCCCTCTCCTGGGTATCTAAGCAAAAGACATATTGTGGGGGAAGAGTGTGATTAGGTTTGGGTAAGAGCGTTGATCTAATGGTTTCCGGACACTGCAAGGCACAGTTTCCAAGACAAATTGTTCAAAAGATATAGGGGTTGATAAACGTCATTTGGTACTTTTCGAGGAAGAGTTAATGTGTCTTTTAGGGAGCTGGTCTAATGAAGAATAAAGTTGTTTTCAACTTTTATCTCTTTAGGCGAGATATTACTCGATTTGAAAAGTTATGTCGATGAAGCTAGTGGGAATAAAAACTCTTGTCAATTTACACAGAATCTCTGTGCATGTTTCTTTTCCACTGTTTTACATTGCTGATCAGTTTTGTCTTGGAAGTAGCACACGTAAGGGAAAGTCAGGAAGGGACAGAAATAAGAAAGCCCTTTTTATACTATATATACAAAACTTTCTTTTACGTAAACTTAATGATAACACTCAAACAAATCCAGAACTGAGACATGTAACATGAAAAAAGAGGAAGCACCGGGAAAAATCATAGAATACCACCACACTAAAATAACAGACAGGAACAAAAGGCAATGAAACAATGTAGACTATGAAATAATGTAGACATTATTTTGTGTAAACACAAAATAAAAGTTAAAATGGAAATAGGAAATCCTCATGTATCAATATAGTCACCCTAAATGTCAATGGAATGAACTCACCCATACAAAGGGACAGAGTAGCGGAATGATGAGAAAATGATCCCCAACCTTATGCTGCCTACAAGAGACACATCTCAGCTACAAAGACAGATACAGACTTAAAGTGACAGTGTGGAAAATGATACTCGAAGCAAATGGTCGCCAGAGAAAATCAGGAGTAGTCATACTTATATGAGACAAAACAGGCTTCAGGATAAAAAAGTAACAAGAACAAAGATGGACATTTCATAATGATGAACGGGACAATACAAGAAGACATACTTGTCAATATGTATACCCTCAATTGGAGAAGAACAAAATGTACAAAGCAACTCCTAGCAGAACGAAAGGGAGAAATCACAAAAGCACAACTATAGTAGGGGACCCAAGAACAGCATTGACAGGCTTAAAAAGATTATCCAAACAGAAAATCGGTGAGGAAATATCAGCCTTAATGACACATTAGACCAAATTAACATAATGAACATTTACAGAGCACTTCATCCTACAACACCAGGCAACACATTCTTTTCTAGTGTATATGGAACATTTTCAACCGTGGACCGGCAGCCAGGGAAAAGAAGACGGTAACTTACAAAGGAAAGCCCATTATTTTATCATCAGATTTTTCAGCAGAAACTCTACAAGCCACGAGGGAGTGGAATCAAATATTCAAAGTACTGAAAGAGAGAGATTATGAGCCAAGAATAATATATCCAGCAAAGATATCCTTTAGATATGAAGGAGGAATAAAGACCTTTCCAGACATACAGAACATGAGGGGATTTTCGAATACACGACCTGCACTACAAGAAATACTAAAGGAGGCTATTCGACCACCATCAACAGGGACAATTTGTGGCAACAAAAAAATAAAAAAGGGGAGAGTAAAGGCCTTACCTGGAATATGGGAATGGAGAAAGTAAGCGTGCTGCAGAAAATGGAATACTCTAAATATCAAATTTTCTTTTCTATAAACTTAAGGGTAACCACTCAAAAAAACTCCAGAACTGCAATATATACTGTAACAAAAGAAGAAACACACGACAAAATAGAGACAACCAACTGAATGGGAGAAGGTATTTGCAAACAGTACCTCCGATAAGGGTCTAATATCCAAAATATACAAAGAACGCATGAAATTCAACAACAAAAAAGCAAACAACCCAATTGAAAAATGGGCAGACGAGCTGAAGAGACATTTCTCCAAAGAAGACATAAAAGCGGCAAATAGACATATGAAACAATGCTCAACATCACTAATCATCAGAGAAATGCAAATAAAAACCACAGTGAGATATCACGTCACCCGAATCAGAATGGCTATCATCAACAAGACAAATAGTAATAAGCGTTGCAGAGGCTGTGGAGAAAAAGGAACCCTCATACACTGTTGGTGGGAATGCAGACTGGTGCAGTCGTTATGGAAGGCAGTGTGGTGGTTCCTCCAAAAATTATGAATAGAATTACCATACGACCCATCAATCCTTCTTCTGGGTATCTACACCAAAAATCTGAAAACATTTATGCATAAAGACAGGTGTGCTCCACTGTTCATTGCAGCTTTGTTTACGGTGGCCAAGACACGGAAACAACCAAAATGTCCTTCGATAGATGAATGGATAAAGAAGTTGTGGTATATATACACACTGGAATACTATACGGCGGTAAGAAAAGATGATATAGGAACATGGATGGATCTTGAGTGTCTGATGCTAAGCCAAATAAGTCAGAAAGAAAAAGCAGAGAACCCTATGCTTTCACTGATATGTGATATATAAACCAAAAACAACAAAAGAACACGACAAACAAATGAGAAACAAGAACTCATAGACACAGACCATAATTTAGTGGTTACCAGAGGATAAGGGGGGTGGGGGATGGGAGATGAGGGTAAGGGGGATCAAATACATGGTGATGGAAGGAGAACTGATCCTGGGTGGTGAACACACAATGGGATTTATGGATGATGTAATACAGAATTGTACTCCTGAAATCTATGTAATTTTACTAACAATTGTCACCCCAATAAATTGAAAAAAGAAACGAATCATCAGATTTGTATGGAATCACAAAAGACCACGAACAGCCATAGCAATCCCAAGAAAAATGAACTAGCCTGGAGGTATCACTCTCCCTGACTTCAGCGTGTACTACAAAGTGACAATGATCAAAACAGCATGGTATTGACAGGAAAAAGACACACAGACAAATGGCAGAGAATTGGAAAGTCAAAAATAAACCCACATAAACATGGGCAGACAATTTTTGACAAATGAGCCAAAAACATACCATGGAGAAAAGAAAGCCTCTTCAATAAATGGTGCTCGGAAATTGGAAAGCCACGTACAAAGGAAGGAAACTAGACTGTAATCAGTCAGCATATACCAATACTCACTCAAAATGGATCCATGAGCTAAACATAAGACCTGAAATAATAAATTGCATAGAAGAAAGCATAGGTACTAAACTTATGAACCTTGGATTCAAAGAGGATTTTACAAATTTGACTTCAAAGGCAAGGGAAGTCAAAGCTAAAATAAACGAATGGAAGTATAATGAACAAAAAAAGTTCTGCATACCAAAAGCACCATGAACAAAAGAAAGAGGCAACTAACCTTAAGGGAGAAGATATTTGGAAACCAGGCCTTCGAATTAGGGGCTAATATCCAAAATGTATACAAAACACGGACACCTCCACAATACAAATGACACTATCCAATGAAAAAATGGACAGGGAACCTTAACAGGGACTTCTCTCAAGAAGACACACAAAGCCCAAGAAATATATGAAATAATGCTCAAATTCACCAGCTATTAGGGAAATGCAAATCAAAACCAAAAGGAGATACCACCTCACACCTGTTAGAATGGCTATCATCAAAATCACAAATAACAAGTTTTGTAAAGGCTGTGGAGAAAATCGAACCCTCATAGACTTTTGATGTGTATGGAAATTGGTACGGGCTCTATGGAAAATACTGTGGAGGTTACTAAAAAAAATAAGAATAGAATTACCATATGACGCAGCAATCCATCTCCTGGGTATCTACCCAAAAAATATGAAAACATTTATGCATAAAGATAGGGGTATACGGACTCCGATGTTCATAGCAGCATTATTTTGGGTGGCCAAGACACAGAAACAACCAAAGTGTCCTTCAATAGATGAATGGATAAAGAAGATGTGGTATATATACACAATGGAATACAACTCTGCCATAAGAAAAGATGAAATACTGCCATTTGTGACAACAAGGATGGATCTTGAGATTATTATGGTAAGCGAAATAAGTCAGACAGAAAAAGTCGAGAACCTTATGACTTCACTCATATGAGGGATATAAAACGGAAAGCAAAAAAATGTGAAAGAAAGGAAGATAGAAGCAAGGAAGGAAGGAAGGAAGGAAGGAAGGAAGGAAGGAAGGAAGGAAGGAAGGAAGGATACAGAGAGAGAGAGAGAGAGAGAGAGAGAGAGAGACAGACAGAGAGAGAGACAGAGAGGGGCTGCCCAGAAGGCAAAAGTGCAGGAATTCTTGAGGGCCAGAGAAACTCAGTGACCCAAAGGAACCACAGAGAATGGTCTCATCATAAATTCTTAACTGGGAAGGGAAGATCCTGGTAGGTAGTGGCCTACAAGGCCTAGAGATTCTTTAGCAAAGGGCTAATCTGTACCTCAAGCGAGCACCATCCCTTGATCTTATGTATCTAGGATAACGTACCTGTGAAATGTCAGAGTCCTTTTGTTTTACAGACCCTTCCCAGGAACGACAAGAGGCACCAGGCCACAAATCCACGAAACTCCTCACCGTGATGTTCTTGCCCAAATACCATCTCTGTTTACTGCTAAGGACAAAGGCTAACAGTGCTGTACCCACCAATGTAAAGGAAGTATGTATCTCTCCATTGAACTTTCTATCCAATCCCGGAATTTTCCCCGCTGTGTTTTCTCCCACCTCCTTCATTTGCCAGCAATGAATTTCACGTCACTTGTCCTCACCTTTTCTCCTTTGATTCTAATAGTATAAAACAAAATGCAACACTGCCATTCTCCAGAGCATTTTCTCCATCAGTTGATGTCTTGCTTCTGTGCACATGCTCCGTTTGGTTCAAAAAATTCCAAGACATTCCGAGAAAAAATTCCATAGGAATGGATATTCTTACATTGACCTAATGTAGAGGAAAGGATTCAAACGCAAAGGGGATTAGAATGTTAGAGTGGATTTGCCATTTAACAGCTCCACATGCAAACTGGGAGGGCACAGAACACATACCTTTCACCAACACGATGAGAAACACATGTGTGAGGAGGATCCCGGCATCCATCCTGGAAGCCCAAGTGATTGCTCTTCACTGTCCTATAGAACTTACAGTCGGACTGCAGCCACCTAGGAGGAAAAGCTACATGAACTTGGATCCCAAAGCGGCAGTATGTGGACGCTGAGGTAGCCAGGGCAGCACTGAATGGCCACAGGCCAGGTGGGTGCGGTTCTCCTAATGCACAGCAGTCACAGCCACAATCGCAAAAGTCTGACTCCCACACACCGACCTTGTAGACGAGGTAACCGTGGTGATCCTAGGAGCGAAACACATAGAGGCCCACTAAGTTTTTCTGGGTCTATGTAAACAAAAAGTTCTAGATCAAATGAGCGAGTCTAATTCAGCTCACGGAAACACAGACTCACGGCCCACATTTAATTCCCAGACGTGACCGACTTTACAGGTGCCGAACCTCTTAAATGTAAAGGAGGCCGGGCTCCCTTGCGGAATAATCCTGGGACACTAGTGGAAACTTATGCTGTACATCTTTCTTCCAACCCTCCCGGAGGAGAACTTTTACCATGGAACTCGACTTCGGTGGACAGGAATTCATCAGGATGAAATCCTAAATGTAGTAAGCAATTTTACACAGGTTCCCATAAGGCATGTCCCCTTTGCCTCAGGCAGTTATTTCGTGAGCCAGCTGTAAGGATTAATTTCTTGCTGGGAATGCTTGCATTGAACAAACCACTGAGTTCCTAAGGTGTGGGCAGGAACACCAATGTGAGGGAGGGAGAGGCGGGCTATCAGTCCATTGTGGCAAACTGGGAGTAAGCTGGAAATTAGAACCCAAGTCCATAGCCGGGAGATAGCCTGATGGAAGAGTCACATTCTCTGTGTTGTGTCCTTCCCCATCTTGCAGCTTCTGACAGGAATCCTACCAGGAAGGCAGCTAGCCGATATCACAAATAAAGGGCCGATGCTCAGCTCCATGTTAGGTTCTCCCATCAGAGAACAAGCACCTTTCCCTGGGCAAGTGACTTCGACAAAGCAGCAGATGTGATGTTTCCCTAGTTGATGGGCTCACGGAGGGGTGTCTTACATCTGGAAAGGTCCCAGAGTCCCAGTTCTCTTCAATGAGCCTCCTTGCAGGTCAGCACAGCTCCTGCCGAGGACAACACAGCCCAGCGCAGCAACATCAGGTTTCAGCACAGAGTCAGGCGGGCCATTTAGGATCTGTGCATTTCCCATTCCAAAGAAGCCACAGGCTTTGCTTTGCAGCAGCAACGCAAGAGCTGCAAGGCCACACAGCACTTTCCCACGTGCAAGGGACAAGCCAGGCTATCTGAAGCCTCGTTTATCGCGTGGGTCTTAGAGCCCACATGGCCCATTCCAAAATACACACATACGCCCGACATCATCAGATATCTGATGGACCACGTATCTAATTTCACAAGTGTTACCTAGAAACTGAAAACTGCTTCAAGAAACGAAATGTGTATCTCCATTTACACACTGCCTTTTTTTCTTGTCTCCCTTATTCCACAGTCAACCATGTGAGCAAAAACATGAGACATACAACCATATTACCATTTTAACATTCAGAGTTTACATTCCCATCTGCTCACCAGAGTCAAACAGCAAGGGAGGTGGATCCCATTCATACCTTTATTTTGTCGTTTCCCTGATGGGGACGATCCTTCTAGCATTTGTTAAATTAGAAGTATGTACCATTTGACAACAATTTTGCCATACATCCAGATGCCATAGCCATGAAACAAAAAAGCCATTTGAAAATGCCTTTCTTTGGTGTTATCGCAATTCCAGGGTTAACGTCATGACTGCCCTTTGAGATCCGGAAAGGAATGCCAGTACCAGACTTCAATAACAGCAACAAAAGTGAAGAAGAGCCTTGGAAGGTGTTTTCTTTTTCTCCCTTGTGTTTTCTGTGGCTTTTCTCCAGCCCAGGAATTGATTTCATTTTCCCTCCCACTTGGAGGAGATAGGAACTCGCAATGTGAACATATGTTGCCCACCCAAATCTTACCTTTTTCAATCCTAAGCCCTTTTTCCATCCTGCCTAGAGAAGAGAACACAAACCAAAGTCATCAAGTCCCAGTGCTTTTCTCTCCCGTCCCACTGTCCAGTGTGGTGAAAGGAGCCAAGGAAAACAGTGATCTCAGTGTCCCACTGGTGAGTCTGTTATTTCCAATTTCCGTAAGTGACATACACTGAGCAAATGATCTCAGGACAAGATGAAAGAGTTTTGCTCGGAAAATCAACATGTAATGAGCCAGTATCAGGAAAATCGCAGGCCCAAAGGGGGTCCATGTTCACCCCTCTGTTGGGGAAGCTGCCTGCAAAAGGGACAGGAGCCAAGAGGAGTGATGAGTGCAGGAGCAGTCCCTGAGCAGGGGGAAGGCATGGGACCCTGAGCATAGGTGAGGGCTGGCTGCAGTCAGGAGCAGGTACGCTCAGGGGCAGCAGGGGATGCCAGGGGAGAAGCACCTTGACTGGGTTTGAGAAGCTCAGGGAACTCCCCCCTCATAGCTTCTGTGCTCTGCACGAATTATTAGGAGAGGTCATTGGGATGGAAGCCGGGTCCCTGTGAGTAAGGCAGAGGTGTAGGAAGGTGACAGGGAAAGTAAGAAGCAGTGCTCTCCTGGTCATGGATTGAAGATGAACCCTTCAGTAAGAAGTCGGGTTTTCTCATCAAAGCTCAGGTACTGTCATGTAGGGTGTCATGCAGGATCTCAGCTCCTGCTCCTCAGCTAAGAACGCAGGACATGGTGAGGCCAAAAAGTAACACCCATGAAGACATAGATAGGGGAGTCTTACACTCTATGTTCCAAGGCGGCTGGGTTGTAGACACAGGAAGCAGGAGCCACATCATTTGCAACCTACTGTCCGCTTATCTGTCAACCAAACTCCCTTGCTGGCTGCAATCCGCAGTGCTAACTGCAATCCGCTTCTAGCTCAGCCACCATCTTCTTGCCCCCATTTTCTGCTAATGTAGCCAAGGCAGTTATATTCCTGGCCAATGGCTCACTGGTTACAGCTGCCTGCCAACGAGTCACAGCTGATGGCCATCCAGTCACAGTCGATGGACCCTTTCTACCCGAGTGAGCACCTTTCCACGTGGGGCCCAGAGCCTGGAAACTGCACTCCTGCCTCTGTCCCCACACCAGTGCTTGTCCATGAGCACCGGGATGGTCGGTTGCCCAGGAGAAAATCCCTAAGGAGACACTCCAGGGTTGATCCAGTCAGGCTCCTGGGCCATGAGGCCCTGGGGAGGGTTCCCTGGACTGAGGACTGACAGGAGGCAAGTGAGCGTGTCACCAGTAGTGGGTGTTCACAGGCAGGTGGAGGTAGGGGGAGGGGTGATGGGGAACAAGGTCTGGGAGGATAGGTGGAAGAGCTGGGGTTGGCACTGTCCCTCAGTTGTAAGGGAGGGGCAGGTGGAGCAACTGGGTAACAAGTGACCCTGTCCCTCAACTGAAAGTTTGCCACAGGGACTGGAAGGAAAGTTCTACCAGATGTGGGATCCCAGACTGACACCAACCTAACAGGTCAGTGCGCAGGCCCAGAACCCATCAATTACACCACAGCTCCAGCCCTGTTGGGGCAGGAGTCCTGTGTACAAGATGTGACATGCTGTTCCTATGGTTTCAAGGGCGGGACTTAGGAAGAGGCCAGTTGGTTTCGTTGCCCAGAAGTCTATTGGGCTGACGTTTGCTTTATCTGGCCTTTATTGGCATGAAGTCTTTACACAGCTTCTGTGGTGTTTTTCCGGGAAACTAGACATAAAGGAGTTTATGTCAGGAATGTGCACACTCAGTTTCTCTGGACATTAGATGGCACTGTGGCACCGTATAATTTATCCCTGCCCCGCCCTTCGTGTTTCAAAAAAACTATTCTGTGTCTCCCTGGCAATAAATGGCTGCTTCTCTGTAAGTCCCCCTGTGCCAGGCACAACAGTGGGAAAAAGGCTCCCTTCAGTAGCATGCCTACTGGAAACCCAGTGTCCAGGCTCCATAGAATCTTGTGTTTCTGCTGATGGAAACGTCTTGTCACCAGTTTTCCTCCTATTGTTTTCGGTTTTTATCCATGTATTCTCCAGGTACCCTAGTCACTTCAAGCTCCCTGGAGAATATTTGGAAGACTCACAACTATAACAAAGCAATCACAGTCCCATCCCCCCAGGATGACCAGTATTGACTTGGGAAGAATTTCGTTACTGGTTTTCTCAAGTATAAAGGTGCACAGTAAACACTATGAGATTCATATGGCATGGTGACTTCACCAGATTTTATGAAACTCAGAGCATCAGTTAGCTGTTCAAAACATCATTTGAAAACGCTTGAAAATGTTTAATTCATTTCTCTTGCTGAAAGTGTAAGTAGTAAAAAGAGTGAAAATATTGTATTTCGTAACCTGACATTGACAGCAGAAATAAACCAATTCCTTTCTCAAAGTGAAATAGCATCTTGCAACCTTCCCAAGTTCAGCAGCTACATTTTTGCCCGTCTGTTTCTTTGCTTAGAGTTCTATTTTCATTGTATGAAATGCATTTGTTTAGTCTGTCCTCTAGCATGCTTACCTTATGTTCCCTGTGGTGAGGGCCAACTGTCCCCTTCATCCTGCCCAGGGGCAGGGAGATTACAGAACCCACTCAGAAGAGAAGTCATACATTCACTCCTAATTTTGCTGTCAGGCGATAAAGGAAATTCTTCGATTTGCAGTCATTTGGGAAGGCAGAGAACAGACAACAGAAAATTTGAGAAATCCTCCACCACCCAATCACTTTCACCTCGTTTTGCATATCAGCTTCAAGTTTACATCCTTGTAATAGTGCAGGATGCAGTAAGGAACTCTGAAGTCTCAGTGGTTGACGTTAGGTAATTCATTTATCTTCTTGAAATTCCACTTTCTCTATCATCCACACATGCACCTTCCACATTTGCTACTTTGTGTTTCAAACATAAAAAAGAACGCCAGGACTAACGTCTTGCATAAATCCATGACCACGTTTTAGATGATGTGTCTTGCTTGGATTCCTACACGTGGATACACTTGCCACTTTCCCTTAACTAGGAACCCAGGCTAGTGCCTATGTCATTGTATCCAGACAGTACTGACAGTGCTTTAAGTGCTTGCTAGGTGACAGGTGAAAACTATGTCGCTACTCTTTCAAAAAGGCTTTTAACAATCATTTCTGAGATTCAATATCCATGTCTTTATTTAATTACAATGCATTTAATTTGTACCTTCCTCATGAAAAACAGAATACTGGAAATTCATATAAAGAGATTTAATTAACTTTAAAATGAGTACCTGAGAAAATGAGAAAACGAGACATGAGAATTTTCATAGACTACGAAGTTTCATGGACGTGAAGTTAATTCGCTAAGTCCATGTCTCCTTTGCTTGTTTTCTTTTCATGCTGATACCTACACCCCTTACCAAGGGCATCCATCATGTCCAAGCAAGAACTGCCCACTGGCCTGTGGAAACACATGATCCAGGCTACGGTCAGGGACAGGAGACCAAGAACACATTGCTCCTTCTCCCCACTTCTTGACTCAATTCCTGGACCTTGTACATCCCTCTTCCTTCCTCTCTGAAAAGAATGGGGTGATAATGAGCGGAGTTCATCATCTTATAGCAGACGTCGTAAATTAATTAAAACAGGCCCCAGTTTTCCTTGCTTCAACCCTTGTCTCCTTGAATTTTTTTCTCACTTCTCTTCCACTGTGCACCTGTGTTGGCACCTCCTCTTACCCTCTAATCGGAACAAACAACAAGACGCACAAAAACAGCTCTCAAGCAACTTTTCTGAAGGCTGCTGGAATGAGATTTGCAGCAAGGGTCGGAGAAGCAGCAGAACCAATTCCCAGCCTCTCCAACCACACATTAGCAGCTGTTACAGAAACTGTAACCTAGGAACAGCGGTCATGGACCTCTCTTCTCCTTTCCCTGCACAGGGACTTCTGCTCTCCTTTCCGTCTACATGGGCTTCTCATGTCCTTTCCGTAGCCCTGGACCTTCCTTCTACACTCCCTGTACAGTCTCCAGTTCTGCTTCAGCTCAGATTGGTCCCTGGTCTGAGGTGACACACATCAGCTGGATGAAGCCTTTAACCTCCATTTGAATCACTTGACCTGGATTCTTTTCTCCCCAGGTGCTACCACTGGTTTGACCCCAATTTCCCAGCGGCAACAGGACAGAGTTCCGCAGGGTCACTTGCATAAACGAAAGTCACCACTGGTCAATAGGAAGCATTTTCTCAGGCATCTACCAGTGTTCCCAATAGTGAGACTGCAGGGAAACGTGTGCCCTGAGTCATCATAGGGTTCAGGTTCTACAGACACCTGTGGCAGGGACCTAAGTCGCAGAATCTTCTCATCTGATAATGGACATAATTATACTAACCTACCAGATAAGGTTTCTCTCATGAATGACACGACAGTACGTACAGAGGACTTAGTGCACTGCCTGACACACAGTATATACGCAAACGTCCTCGCCACATGATTTTGTAACAGGTCGGAGCACCAGCTCTGGAATTCTAACTTCCGGGGGAGTAAAGCGTTTTCCTACATCCTTAAATTTCAAACAATGGGTGTCTGTGTCAGAATAACGCAACAAAAGATGCCATTAGTTAGCAAATATGGCAATTATGATTTCCCATTTGGAAAAGATCCTTCATGAAAAGCTCCCTAAACTGAAATAAAGGCTGCAATCCGTCTCGGTTTTGGTCTTTGATGCTGCTGCAGTCCATGCACTGATTAATTCACGGTAATGTCTAGTGTATGAAGACGATATCAAAAATATATCAGCTTTAAAGAGATATGTTTCTCTTTCTGATAATCTTTCCATTACAACTAGGGCATGTATAGGTGCTTCACCGCGTTGGGGATCTAAGCTCTGGGTCAAAATTAGCGTCTGTCCCCTAAGGATGGGCCAGTTCATGTTTATAATTTCCCCCTTCTCCATTCTTCCTTTCGTGTCTGGAGGACTGGCATCAGCGGGAATATTACGGTATGTAGACCACGGATATGGAACTCTCCAGAAGAGGAAAGCTAACGCTTCCTAGAACGAATTCCACCACATGCAGAAAAAGCAGAGCTTTGACTGGGAGCAGGGGCCCTATCACCACCCCTTCCCTGGTTGGGACTCCATGTTCAACTAATAGCGTAGTGCAAGTGCCCTTCTTAAAATGGAACAAACAGCAGCTCAGAAAGCAAAGCAGCGCAGAGAGCAAAAACGGTAAGGCTGGTAGCCCAGGAACTGGAAGGGAGTTCTCCTGAGCCCTGGCGCAAGGCCCTCCAGGAGACCAGAGTGGAAGAAAATACTAGGGAAGAACTGCATGTCCGATAAGCAGGCGTTTTTATTGTAAAGAAGTCACGATCAATGTGTTCAAACTTTTGTGGTCAGTACTGTTTAAAATGAAAATTATTCATTTTAAACTTATTCATTTATTCCTAAGGAACCTGGGACTGTAGTTATGTGAGGCTTGAGAGAAATGAATGTAAGAAGTCTTAAGTGGACTTAGTGAGAAAGACCGCTGCGTTCAGATCAGGCTGGCTTCATACACGGTGCTGGCACCTGCCTTGTTCCCAATCCAATAGCAGGGCCGGCTATGGGCCCCTAAGGTCATGTTCAGTGTATTCTTTATACCCACATGTGGGGACAAAACCCCAAAAAACAGTTTCCAGGCTCTCGGCCTCACATAGAAAGGTGCTGGCTCGGGTAGTAAATGGCCATCAACTGTGATCAGATGCCAGCAGCTGTGGCTAGTTGGCCGTCAGCTGTAACCCGTAAGCCATTGGCCACTAATATAACGGCTGTGGCTACGCTAGCAGAGAAGGAATGGGGGCTAGCGAGAAGATGGTGGCTGGCAAGCGCGGACTGCTGTTAGGCAGATTATGTAGATCCTGCTTCCTGTGTCTCCAGCCAAGCCTCCAGCGAGAATATATTGGTTTGACTCCCCTACTTATGGCTCCATGGGTGTTCCTTTTTGGCCTTACCGTGTCCTGCGTTCTTGGGCGGGGAGTGGGAGCTGAGACCCTGCATGACAAATGGCGCAGCGAGCAGGGTCCCCTGCGTGACACATGGCGTAGTCGGCAGGATACGGTGCTGGCCAAAGCTTTCCGAAGGGCAGTGGAGCAGTTTGTGTGTATGAAAGCTCAGTCTGAGGAAGACCAGGAGGAGCAGCTGCCGGAGAGCTCGATCCCCGTGGAGGGGTGGAAAGATGTGGATGGTTCCCCAACCAGCAGAGGCCGGAGAAAGTGGAGAAAGCGGAGAAAGCGAAGGTTGTTGCCGCCCTGTGGGCTGGGAAGTGCTTGCTGAGGAAGCCCAGATGCGGGACTTGTCCCAGGAGGAAATGCATGCTGAGTCCTCCTCGGGAGATGAGGGTGAGGTCAAGGTCATCATCCCTCACCCCCAGGACAGCCCTGGCGAATGACTATGGACTATGAGGAATTGCCTTCTATCCCTGATTTAATGGACGCTTGACTGTTTGGGAACATACCACCATGTAGTGGGACTGGTTTGATGTTTGCTTTTGTGTCTTGACTGGCCGCCATTGATAATATGTAAGCACCTTGATGTGAGCCGCTGTTGTTCCAGCACAGTACCCCGAGAGGCCCAGAGAGAGTGGCAGTGCCCTGACAGGCCCTGGCTGAGTCCAGGAAGTCTGGCTGTGCCCAGAGAGAGTGGCAGTGCCCTGAGAGCCCTGGCTGTGTCCAGGAAGTCTGGCTGTGTCCAGAGAGAGTGGCAGTGCCCTGAGAGCCCTGGCTGTGTCCAGGAAGTCTGGCTGTGTCCAGAGAGAGTGGCAGTGCCCTGAGGCCCTGGCTGTGTCCAGGAAGTCTGGCTGTGCCCAGAGAGAGTGGCAGTGCCCTGTGAGCCCTGGCTGTGTCCAGGAAGTCTGGCTGTGTCCAGAGAGTGGCAGTGTCCTGAGAGGCCCTGGCTGTGTCCAGGAAGTCTGGCTGTGCCCAGAGAGAGTGGCAGTGCCCTGAGAAACTCTGGCTGTGCCCGGGGAGACAGGTGGTACCCTAAGAAGCCCAGGAAGTCTGGCTGTGCCCAGAAGTACTGTGGTGGTGCCCTGAGAAAACCTGGCTGTGCCCGGGGAGACAGGTGGTACCCTAAGAAGCCCAGGAAGTCTGGCCGTGCCCAGAAGTACTGGTGGTGCCCTGAAAAACCCTGGCTGTGCCCAGAGAGCCTGGCTATGTCCAGGATATTGCATTCACCTCCAGGCTCCTTGCACAGGGCCCCTCGCAGAAGACGCTTGTCGCGTAGATTGTGAGGCGAGACCCTGTAGGGGTGGAGTGTGGGGACAAAACCCCAAAAAAAAGTTTCCAGGCTCTCGGCCTCACATAGAAAGGTGCTGGCTCGGGTAGTAAATGGCCATCAACTGTGATCAGATGCCAGCAGCTGTGGCTAGTTGGCCGTCAGCTGTAACCCGTAAGCCATTGGCCACTAATATAACGGCTGTGGCTACGCTAGCAGAGAAGGAATGGGGGCTAGCGAGAAGATGGTGGCTGGCAAGCGCGGACTGCTGTTAGGCAGATTATGTAGATCCTGCTTCCTGTGTCTCCAGCCAAGCCTCCAGCGAGAATATATTGGTTTGACTCCCCTACTTATGGCTCCATGGGTGTTCCTTTTTGGCCTTACCGTGTCCTGCGTTCTTGGGCGGGGAGTGGGAGCTGAGACCCTGCATGACAAATGGCGTAGCGAGCAGGGTCCCCTGCGTGACACCACATTTACCAAAGCTTTCTACATTTTACAACACCTCACCGTTACTTTTCTGTACAGTGACGTTAAATATGAAAACGATTTTCAAACACGAAAAACTGACTTGAAACCACAAGGAGGGAGAGGTCATGATGCAAAAATGAACGATTAAGTATACTGAAAATGCAGGCCTTTTGAAGAAAAATCTCTAAGGACATTTAGCGCAAAACACTAATAATGGCCTTGGCGGGGTGACAGGACTGTGGTTTGGGTCAGTCTTCAGTACATTCATCTGTCCTCCAAATTTTCTACCCTGATATGTGAGGGCGTTTCATCACTGAAGAAACTCTGGATACAGGCCCAGCCAAGGCCAAACCAGGTGGGGCAAGACAGTGACCAGCGCATTCAGAGAAACGGAAACACAAGTCCCTGAGGAACCCAAGCAGCCCAGTAGAAGAAGAGCTAATTTTGAACGCAAATGGGTTTTTCTTCCCAGGCACAACCTTTTCAAAACCCGTGCACTCAAAGGGAGCCCAACAAACAGTAAGTTCGAGTGCAGTGCGCAGGCGCAGAAGGAACACAGCTTTGCAGTGAAGACACTACGGAGTTTTTTCAAACGAGAAGGGCGGGGGAGAGGGGAGACGGCGGCTGCGCGTCACCACACTGCCCCCTGCTGCCCATAGAAACCGAATGGTTCACGTGCAAGTCAAAAGCCGCTCTCTCTTAGGAGGTTTGCAAGGAGACCTCGGCGGAGCAAGAGAAGCGCGCGGATAGTGAAGAGCAGCGGACACTGCGACCACCCGAGTAGCGCCGCCGGGCAGCCCTGGGCACGGCGCCTTCTCCCGCTGCCTTGGATCCCGGCAACAAGGGCCGGAAGCCACGCTCCCCGGCGGATGCGCATGCGTGGCGGCGCTGCGCCCGGATTGGCCAGTTCTGATCCTGCGCGCCGGGGCTCCGTGAGGTCCTTACAGGTCGCCCTGCAGCCTTGTGCCTGAGGGTGCCTTCTGCACCGCCTTTGCAATGTCCGCTAGCGTCCCCGCACTGTGACGTCCACGTCCTGTCGCCCGACTGACACAGCGGAGCCTCCGCCCTCGTGCGGAACCTGTAGCACTGCCCTAGTCATCCTCCTCCCGCCCGGCCCACTCAGCTTCTGCCATCAACTGGCAGGTCCTGAGACACCCTCCTCCTCCTCCTCCCCCTGCCCCTCCCCATTCCCCTCCGCCTCTGCTCCCCCTCCTCCCATCCCCTCCCCCTCCCCTTCCCTCCTCCCTCCTTGTCCTCCTCTTCCTCCTCTTCCCCCCCCTGGCTTTCAGGAAACCTCCAGGGGACCTCAGGCCCAGGAGCCTCGTCCTTGCATAATCGGAGCCTCTCTGTCCTCAGAGCTGTTATACCTATATATAGCTTCCTGATGCTGCACCCCCTGCCCAAGGCATTTCCCTGGGCATCAGAGAATCCACCCCACGGCCTGCCCATCCCACGCCCCCAGACACAGACACACACACAAATGAACACATGATGTCCCTTTGTAGCCCTCCCTGTCTCATGTCCTCAACATCTTTTCCTAGGAGTCCTGCTCCCTTACTCTAATGGCTCTGCTTACACAGCCTTCCACTTCTGGGGGTGTCCTGTGTGTACCCGCAGCTTTCGCCATCTTCCATCAGGCCCCTTCTTAGCCAGCTTACTAAGTGCTACAATCTCCCCATCAGGCACCCTTCTCTAGCTGTTTTCTCCCCTGTCCATACTCTCTTGCTCTGTCCCAATAAGGGGCACATCCGTTTCTGTGAGACCCTGAGCACTGATAACAAAACTAGAAACTTTACTGAACTGTTTATTTTAAATCCATGATCGGGAGAGCACTGCTTCTCACTTTCCATCTCAGGCTACCTACACAGCAGCCTGGTTCACTAGGGACCTGCTTCCACTCCAATGACCTCTATTAATAATTCATGGAGAAGGCATATACACAATGGAACATAACTCGGCTATAAGCAAAGATGAGCTACTTCCACTGTGAACAGATCACAGATAACACGACCGAGCTTGAGAGAAATAAGTCAGACAGAGAAACTCGAGAAGTATGCGACTTCACTCATATGTGGGATATAAAAGTGAAAGCAAAAAACAATCGAGACAAAGAAAGAAAAAGCCATAGATCCACACAACAGTTTCATGGTTACCAGAAGGTAAGGAAGCAGGCTGGTAGTAGAGGGTAAAGGGGGTCATATATATGATGATGGAAGGAGAACTGATTCTCGGTGGTAAACTCACAATACAACATGTACATATTATTATACAATTGTGCACTTGAAAGCTGATTTTAACACCCAATGTCATAACAAGACATTTAACAAAACTTATTTAATAATTAACAATCAGTGTGTGAGTACCATGCTCTTTTTGTAATCATTCCTATTCTTTCAAAGAATAGAGTTTTATTAAATTCTAAGCATTTACACAACGGTGACACACCCTTTTGAATTTTCACCTTCATCCTCACTGGCTTTTGATGTAGTGAAAGGGTTGCTCAATACTATGGTGTTCAAATTTCCTGGAAAGCATATGTAATATTTACTTTACTTGAAACCAAATATATTTAAAAATTGTACGAGAAAAAATGGTAGAAACTCAGTGAAATTAAAATTCATTCTTTAAGATAATGTACAACATTCATGTACCTCTAGGAGATTCAGAATGGGGGGGGAGCGAGCGAAGAAAAGTTACCAACAGCAGAAACGAAAGCGGTCCTTTAGCTACAGACCCAGCAAATTTGAAAGGGGCAATATGATAATACAACATTCAACTCCACATTTATACATGGAACATCTTAGAAGAAATGGATCGATTTCCCATAAATCATGAACTACAAAAACTCACCCAGGTGTGAATAGTCCAATATATTTTAAAGAAATGAAATCGGTAGTTAAAAACCTTGGGCGGGAAAACCCAGAGAGTATATACCAGAAACAAACAATTCATGCGATTTAAATCTGGCACCATTCTGAGAAGTGTGATGAAATCTCAAGCCATCGACTCCACCCGCCACCCACGAGAATCATCCCTTTGTTCAGTTCTAAAAGGATGCTTGGACTGGCAGCACCTACAATCACTTAGTGGTCGTCTGGGTTATCAGACTGACTGTTGACGTATTACAGTGGTTGTGTGCAAGTGACCCTTATTTTACTTAAGAAGGGCCCCAAAGCGGAAGAGCAGGGTTGCTGACAAACCAGATATGCCAAAGGGAAGCCGTAAAGTGCATGTATGTATAGGAGAAACATAGTATGTAGGCTTCGGTGCTACCTGTGGTTTCAGGCATCCACTAGGGGTGTCGGAATATACTCCCCATGGATAAGGGGAACTAGTGTAACTTACAGAATATAGTGAAAACAATCACTTAAGAAATCAAAATGTTCCATTACAAAATATCCATACCATACAAAGAAAGCTGTAAAGGAGGTACCAAAGAACAAACAGAGAAGAGACACAGAAAAAAAAGGAAAGGATAAAGGGAGATTGGAGTCTACCTACATCAATAGTAGCATTAACTGTGAACAGATTAAACAATCCAGTGAAAACGCAGACATTGACAGTCTCGTTTTGAAAAAGCAAGATGAAATTACATGACGGCTACGGGAGACACAGTTTAGATTCCAAGATACAAACAGATCACCAGTGAAATAGGGGAGAAGATATATCAAACAACCAGCAACCCCAAGAAAACTTCAGGGGGCATCCTCATATCAGGCATTTAAATTTTAATGTTAAACATATATTTATAACATGACCCAACAAATCTCCTAGAGAATCCTTTCCAAGAGAAACAAAAAACATATGTCCATACAGAGACCTGTACTCAAACATTCATAGCACCTTTGTTCATAGAGTCAAAAGTACAAACAATCCAAATTGACAAAAACTGGTAAATGGATCAAAGAAAAATACACAAAGGAATTCTACACACTAATGATAAAGGGGACGATACATCAGGAACACATAACCGTCATCAACATTCGTGCCCCTATCAGGGAGCATCGAAATACACCAAGCAACTACTAACAGTACTGAAGGGAGAAACTGACCAAAACACAATTATACTAGAGGACGTAAACACATCACTGACAGCTATGGATAGATCATCCAAACAGAAAATAAACAAATAACTAGCAGCCCTAAATGACACATTAGATGAAATGGACATAATTGACATTTACAGATCAATTCATCGTAGAACACCAGACTGCACATTTTTTTCTAATGTACACGGACCATTCTCAAGGATAGACCACATATAGGGTCAGAAAACTAGCCTCAGCAAATTTAAGAAGATTGAAATCATACCAAACATATTCTCTGATGACAAGGCTCTGAAATTGGATATCAACTGCAAAAAGAAAGCAAGAAAAACCACAAATGTGTGGACATTAAACAACATAGTTTTAAAGAACGACCGGGTCAAAGATGAAATAAGAGGAGAGCTCAAAAGATACAAAGAAACAAATGAGAATGAAAACACATCCTAAGAAAATTTTTATGATGCAGGAAAAGCAGTTCTAAGAGGGAAATGCACTTTTAAGAGATGAGCAATCCCTCACCTGGGTATCTACCCTCAAAATCTGAAAATATTTATCTGTAAACACAAGTGTGCTTCAATGTTCATTGCAGCTTTATTTACAGTGGCCAAGACATGGAAACAATCAAAGTGTCCTTTGATAGGTGAATGGATAAAGAAGTTGTGGTATATACATATATGCAATGGAATACTCTTCGGCAGTAAGTAAAGATGAAATAGGACCATTAGCAACAACATGCGTGGATCTTGAGATTATAATCCTAAGTGAAATAAGATAGAAAATATAGAGAACCATTTGATTTCACTGATATGTGGTACACAAAACTGAAAACAACAAAAGAACAATACATACACATGAAGGAACAAAAACACATAGACACACAAAGGTTTAGGGGGTACCAGGGGTAAGGGGAAAGGGTGCTCTCGGAGAGGGTAAACGGGGTCTAATATATGGTGATGGAAAGAGAGGTGACTCTGGGTGGTGAACACACAAGGGGAGATACAGATAATGTATTACAGAAGTGTACACCTGAAATCTATGTAACAATTGTCACCCCAAGAAACTTTAATTGAAGAAAAAACTTACAGATGATACATATTAATAATATCCGAGAGCCGAAAAACGTTGTCCACACTCTTTCAAGTGGGAGCCCCTTCAAGGTATTTTTGGAATCCTTCTGATATGTCCCCATCATTCCTTGAATTTAGGCTCATTATTCACACCACAAATTGAGCCGGATTCCTGTATCCTTTCCCTCCCCCAGTCCAGGCACCAGTCTTTGGTGGAGAATGGTATTTAGAAACCAGGATCTGGGGCCTACATGTGATTACTGCCATTGGATTGTGGGGGTACCCAAAACTGTTGGAATACACGTGTGTACGCACTCAGGCACACACACGGGTATACATAGGTACATCTGTATCTATCACCTAATAGAACGTGTACGTATATTGAAAACCACGAGTTCCATAGAGGCCTCCAGTTCCAGCATAACATCTCAGAGTTTGTTGTAGGTTTCTTTGTTTCCACATGAGAAGCTCCCCTTTCTAAAGTGAGAGTCCTGGCTCCCATATCCTTATTTATTTACTGACGTGATGACACCCAATGTGTACGAAGTGGGAAAATTAAAAGTTCCTGAACTTTTGCAACGATGTGGCGAAAATTTTTTTAATATCAGCGGGATTATTCACTATGAATATATACCAACTGCACAAACAGTTTACCAAGTCTACTATTTGGAAGTGCTGAAAAGGCTGCAAGAACTTTTCACCAACAATTCATGGCTCTTGCATCACGACAATGCACCAGCTCACAGGGCACTGTCTGCTACAGAGTTTTCAGCCAGTAAATAAGTAACTGTATTGGAATGCACTCCCTCCTCACCTGGCCTGGCCCCCAGTGACTTCTTTCATTACCTGAAGATAAACGAAATACTAAAAAGACGACATTTTGATGACACTCAGGACATCAAGGGTAATATGATGACAGCTCCGTTAGCCACTCCAGAAAAAGAGTTCCAAATTGCGTTGAAGGCTGGACTAGGCACTGGCATCTGAGCATTGCTTCCTTAAGGAAGTATTTCGAAGGTGACCGTAGTGATAATCAGCGATGAGGTACGTAGCACTGTTTCTAGGATGAGTTCGCGAACTTAACTGGCACACGTAGTATATGGCATCCTCCCCACACAGAGGCCCGCCTCACATGCTGTGCTCAAGTATCCCCTGCCCTTGACCTCCCTCCACAACCTACTCAGCATTGAATCCGGGATCCATGTAGCCTCTCCCACCCAACCCCCAGGGAAAGCCTCCTACTGGCCTGGGGCTCTGTCCCCCACTGCACCCTGTCCTTGGGTGTGGATTCCCTCCTCAGTCTGCCTGCGCTCTGACTCCCCTACCTGGGGGGCACCTAGAAGCATTCGCTTGCCTTGCTCTGCAGCACCTCATGTGACAGCTTGAGGAGTGAACTCCTCTGGCACAAAAGAGAAGGGAAGGGAAAGAATGGTCAAGGCAGAGGAAAAGGTGAACATACCCAACACAATCACTTAATTAAGGTGAATGCAGCCCAATCCAGGCAATACTATGAAACCTGAGGGATTAAGCTCACTCTTCTGCAGCCTCCCCTTCCGGTCTGTCTCCTCTGACTGAGTTCCTGTTTCATTACGAAGGTATTGCCTTCCATCAACAATAGAAATATTAGAGGCAGCCAGATGGCTCCACTGGTTAGAGTCCAAACTAGGATGAACAGGGTTGGCGGTGCCAGTCCCACAGGGTCCAGTGAGCAACGCTGTGCACACCAAGATTGAAGACAATGAGCTGCCTTTGAGATTCCAGAGGGGCACTGGATGGCTCAGTTGCTTACAGCCTGAACTCTCAGCAACAAGGTTGCCAGTACAATACCAGCATGGGATGGTGGGCTGCGACCCCTGCAACTAAAGATTGAAAACGGCAATTGGACTTGGAGCTGAGCTGCGCCCTCCAGAAATAGAGTCAAGGAGAACGACCTGGAGCTGAGGCGCCCCGGAATACATACTGTTCCCCAATATTCCTCAATTCAGAAAAAAAAGGAAGATTGTTACAGGGACTTCATTAAAAAAACAGTAGAAATACTACCATGGGCGTGATGCCTGGATTGTCATTTATATCAGCTGGATGGCCCACATTCACTGTGGATGGTGTCCGCCCTGCAGCTCTGACACTCAGAGCCTCTGTTTTCCATGACAGAGTCAAATACTTCACCCCTCTTTTAGCACTTTCAGATGTGAGGGGGAGAACAGCCTCAGGCCACTATTGCAGCCTCAGGACTTTCGTCTGGAAAAGAGGTTGACCTCACCTCCCTCACAAGTGGGAAGGGAAATACAGAGCGCAACACCGGACACCTTTCATGAGCGCTCTGTGCCAAACCCAGTGATGAGGGCTTTACGAGCACCCCAGGATTCCCTGACACCCAGGAACACACCGAGTGGATTTCCGCCTCAGCACTGTTGCACTTGCTGTTCCTTCTGCCTGGCATGCTCTTCCCTCAGGTAACGTATGGCCTGCTCCCTCCCTTCCTCCAGGCCTCTGCTCACTCATCACCTTTTCAGGGAGACCTTCTCTGATCACGCTCAATACACTGAGAACATTCTCCCCTCATAGCCTTGCCCGGAACCCGTTATTTTCAGTCTCCACAGCACTTGCCACTCCCAGATATGTTATACTTGTACTGAGCAACTCTATGAAGTCAGACATTCCATCAATGTAGTTCTCTGTTGTACCCCATCTCCTAGAACGCTGCTCAGGTACATACTGTAGCAGGGACTCAGACATTTCTTGTGGAAAACTGAGTGGGACCCAGACTCTTTACACACATTGCTAAGATGTACACTGTCTTCCAACATGGGAATTGGCCCCATTTATTGGTTATGATGCATATCATGTCTAAAGGACACAAGTGACTTGCCGAAGGACACACAACCAAGACGTGGGGCTCCAGGCTTTGGAATCCCATCTGACAGCTTCCAAATCCCTCAGGTCCTACACGGAGACCTCCCACCCGAGAAGGTAAGAGATCTCACCAGACACACAAACCCCAAACACCTCACATACCCAGAGACACCAAACACAGCTCACTCAACAAAACCTAAAACAGATTCCAAACGTCTCTGCACAGGTAGGTCACCGCTTGTGTCACAGACTCCCAGACACAGCGGAGACCACACACACTGTGACAGCCCCCACCCTGCAGACCAAAGTCCTCATCCCAGGAAACAAATTAAAACTGCTGATACCTCTCACCCTGCAGGTAGGCTCCCAAAGGTCCCAGGCACGGGCCGACTGATTACAAGGGCTCTGAAAGCAGAAAGACAGAAGCTCAATTAACTCCGAAACACCCCATAACCTTAGGATAACGTCCCCATACAGATCAGAGAACCTACACCCTGGACACAGACCCGAAAACAGCCCCCCTACTTCCTACCTTAAGAGAAAGCCTCCGCCCACCCCACTCAGTTCAGAGAGATCACAGCTCCAGACCCAGCATCACAAAGTGCTGGGAGCCCTCATTCCCGGGGTGCGGTCCCACACACAGATCTCCACCCGGGACACAGACGCCGGGAACCACAGAAAATGCTGAGCCAGGTACACGTGTGTAGGCACACGAGGCCCACGAGGCCCACGAGGCCGCAGAGACCTTTAGTCCGTGGCACAGAATCCACTCAGATAAAACCTCCCATTCGCGCACAATCCCTCAAAGGCTCAGAGGGAGCCAGTGTACCCACAGAGCACCTGTGAGGTGGCAGCTCGCCATACACATCCCCAAATGCCTGACACTTCACTTCCCAGGCAGGGACACCAAGGAGCACAGATACCGCTGCCTGGACCTTAATTGCCTGCGTGTGAGAGTCTCTCCGATGCCGTGCCAATCGCGCCACACTAGGCTGGTGACTGACATAGGCCTAAAGGACAGTAAGGAGCTCACGTGAAGACAGCGCCGTCACCCGCGATCGCAGCGTGGGGCACTGACTCCACGCCAGCGACTGCGCGGAACTCACCACTGCCAGGGGCGGCATCGCCAGCCCCGTCCGGACGCTCAGGCGCTGAGGAGTCCAACTCGGAGAAACTTCTACGCTCTGAAAATACACGCGCGCGCGCGAACACGCGGGCACACACACGCCTCACCCTGAGCTCCAGCTTGCAGTCAGGCGACATCCCACACAGATGGCCATGGGCACGGGGCCGCCAGACACGGAGGACAAGATGACAGGCCCAGCGGGAGCCAACCCGCGCCCAGGGAGGGCTTCTGGGAGGGTTTAATCCGTCAATCTCCCCGCGACCAATCAGCGCACAGCATGGACCTGGGAGCAGTTCCTTTATCCTCCCCACCCCCCACCGGAAATCTCTCCACCCCTGGTCTTCCAGCTGGATGCGACCACGTGACAAGGGACGGGTGCATCTCGGGAATTGACAGTGAGGGCCGCTACCTCACACCCCGAGGCCACTCGGTGTACAGCAGGTCCTGAGAATGGAGACCTCCGAGTCTCCTGAGCCCGGCCGCTGTATACACACCCTCAGTGTGCTCACACACACAGTGGGGTTTTCCCAATCGCCCTCCCCAGTGGTACCTCCCGGAATACAGAGGCGCCCTTCCAGACCTGTGTGGTTTGTGCCCCGCAGCAACTGCTCCCTCGCGGGCGCCCCTTGGCGGTGGGAACCGGAACTGGCTCATCCATTGGGATGCACATGGACCATTCTAGGCTGGTCCCCAAAGGGTGGGAAGGCAAAGGCAGGATGAAATCCCCAGTTCGCTGCACTCTTGCATTCTTGGAAACATCTTCGTCACCTGAAATGTACCTCCCTGCAGTGGCCACTCTGATACCGGGGAGCCTTACAAGCTTTTCTCTGTGCGGAGGATTGTGCTGGCTTGTGTCTCCTGGGTAACTGCAGAATGCATCTAGTGGGGCAACCGCGCCACAGTCCCCCAAGGGCAGGAGGGCTAGACCTCCGGACTGGGGTTAGAAGGCCTGGTGTGGGACAGGCTGCAGTCCTTGACTGTCAGCAATAGGTGAGAGGGATGGCAGGTCATCTGGTTTTCTTAGGGAAGGGGCCATCTCCCAGGGGCCAATGGACTGGTTAGGTTACATACAGACCAGGTGCTTCGTCACAATCCTGTCACGCTTGGACATGTTACCTAGCAAACTCCTCGGCCTCTCTAACTATGCCTCTTGCCACCACTTTGCACTTGTTTATTTATTCCCTGATTCACTGATAAAAAATGAAGAGCTTAAGGCTTAATCAAGAAAGGAAATTACTTACGTGAGTGAAAAGAGTTGCAGCCCTGGAAACACACAACCACTTAGCAACACAAACTGCTCTCCGGAGAGACAAAGAAACGTAGTGATTATAAAGGCAAAAACCACAAAGTGTAATTCTCTCATGCAAATGAAGGACTGCTGGCTAATTTAGCAAGGGTTGGTTAGTTCCAACAAGCAAAGGAGGAACTCAAAACTCCAAGATGGGGGTAAAGTTTATGTGTGTCCACATAGCAGTTGTTGTTCCCGGATATTGATGGCTGACCTGGGACTGAGTTCTCTCAGGTTCGCAACTTCAGAGCTGCTCTGAGACTGAGACACCAGCGGTGCATAGGCCCCACTTTCCCCAAAAGCCTCCGACTCTATGTTATGTGTCTCTCTTCGTAATGTTTATTCCAACTCGTTTTTTTTCATGATCACGTTTTATCTCTCCAAATTAGGTGTCAGGTACTGTAATGGGAGGTAGAAATGCAGTCGTAGCAAAAGAGAATAAACAACATCTTACCTTTAGGTAGCTTACTGTGGGGACAGAGCCCCAGAAAGCAGTTTCCAGGCTCTCGGCCTCATAAAGAAAGGTGTTGGTTCGGGTAGTAAATGGGCATCAACTGTGATCAGATGGCCATCAGCTGTGGCTAGTTGGATATCAGCTATAACCCGGAAGCCATTGGATGCTAATATAACTGGTGTGGCTACGATAGCAGAAAAAATGGGGGCTAGCGAAAAAATGGGGGCTAGCAAGAGTGGATTGCAGAGAGGCAGATGCCGCCGGCGAGAATGTAGTGATATGACTCCCCTACTTATGGCTCCATGGGTGTTCCTTTGTGGCCTCACCATTTCCAGCGTTCTTATGTGGGGAACGGGACCAGAGACCCCGCCGGACGCCCCGCACGACACTTACATTGTAGTGGGATCATGTAGCAGAGAAATCTTTGTAATTTGTCAGCCGTTGGTAATGGCTGTGATTAAAATTGAATGTGAATAAAGAAGTTAAAGGCGTGAATATTGCCAGAGAGAGTGGTGCGGGGAAAATTTCCCATGTACGTGACATTTGAGCAGAAAGGCAAGGAGATGCATATCTGGGTGAAAAACATCCTAGATACCGGTCAGACCAGTGGAAAGGTGTGGGAGTGGAACTCAGGCTACAGTGCATGAGGAACCGGGTGGCTGGCACAGCATGACCTATGGAGACACAGGACATGAGTTCAGGGAGGTAACGGGCAACACATCACATAGTGTTATCTGGGCTGTTGAACGAGTGGCGTGGAAGTTGACTTCCTCTCAGCGATTAACGGGAGGGTTATTAGCACGGAAGACTCATGATTGTGTCAGAGGTCAGAGGTCTAGTTCAGCAAATGGAAGGGGAGGAGCTCCCGGTTTGCCCCAACGAAAAACCCTTCCCCAGCCTCTTGACATGTGACCTTGCCTTCCCTGGACAATCCTGTGCACTCAGGGGGACTCTTGTAATTGGTCCCCACTGAGATACACACAGAAGAATGATATTTTTAGGAAAGGAGGAGCAAGGGCCCTCTTGGTGTAGGTGAGGTCACGCCCAGGCCAGTGTATGAGTGGGACCAGAAAGAGGGTGCCACTGAACCTCATAGCACACCTTGTACCCAAGGCCACTCTACTAAGAGAAGAAAATATAGCAGCCCAACGTAATTCACAGAAGGAAACACACAGAGGCATCTAACATTGGAAGACAAAGAAACATGTTCCACATGAAAAAAAAGAACAACGTTCCAGAAAAAGTACTAAATGACATGGAGATAACCTATGTGTCAGATGCAGATTTCCAAATACTGGTTATAAGGATGCTCAATGATCTCAGGGAAAACTTCAACAGAGAGACAGGAAGCATAAAAATGGACATGAAAACCATGAAAAAGAACGAGTGAGAAATACAGGACACAATGACGGAAGTGAAGAATATATTTCAGGCAATCATCAGTAGACTAGATGAAGCCGAGGATGCAGCCAGCGATGTAGAAGATAAGGTAGTAGAAAATACCCAACCAGAGCAGCAAATGAAAAACAATCCAAAAAACTGAGTAGACTTTAAGGGGCCTTTGAGACAATATCAAGCGTACCAACATTTGCATTATAGGGGTACCAGAAGGTGAACATACAGACAAGCAGTTGAAAACATATTTGAAGAAATAATGACATAAAACTTCCGTAACCTGGTGATGGAGATAGACAAACAAGTCCAGAAAGCACAGAGAGTCCCAAACAAGATGAACCCGAAGAGGCCAGCAACAAGACACATCATAATTAAAGGGACAAACGTTAAAGACAAAGAGAGAACCCTAAAAATAGCAAGAGAAGAGCAGTTAGTTATCTATAATGGAGCCCCCATAAGACTGGCAGCTTATTTTTCAGCAGATACTGCAGGCAAGAAGGGATTGGCAGGAAATATTCCATGTGATGAAAAGCAAGGACCTACAACCAAGATTACTCTACCCAGCAAAGTTATCGTTTAGTATTGAAGGGTAGACAAGGAGCTTCCCAGACACAAAAAAGGTGAAGGAGTTCATCACCACCAAACCAGTATTACAGGGAATATTAGAGGGACTTCTTGAAGTCGGGACGGGGGACAAGGATGGGTGAAAGGGGGAGGGATTAAGAAGTTCAAATTGATTGCTTCACAGTAGTCATGGGAATGTAGGGTATAGCATAAGGCATATAGTCAATAATATTGTAATAACCAGTTATGGTGCCAGATAGGTACTAGATCTATCAGGGTGTAGACCGGAAAGGGATCGGGGGTGAAAAAGATAGTGAGAAATATGAATTGGTAGTTAACACATATAATCAACAATGTTGTAAATCATGGAAGGTGACAGATGGGCATTGGACTTTTCAGGGTAATCACGTCATAGACCGTGTACATGCCTGAACAATGTGTAATACACCGGAAGCTGAGGTAAAAAATGTTGACTGTAAACTCTAACTAAATATATGGGTATATATAGTCACAGGATATGGAGTACAACATAGGGAAATAGTCGGTGGCATTATAACAGCTACATAACATGTCAGAGGGGTAGTAGCTTGTGGCAGAGGAGTTATAACTTTGTGAGGGGTTTAAATTTCTAACTATAATGTTGCTTCGCATGCCTCAAAGTAATAAAAAAAACTTTAAGAACAACAAAAAAGGATCTATGATACTCTCAGGAGGAGGAGGAAGGCATCCTTCCCTATGAGAGTAAGTGTGAACCCCATATCCACAGGAGGTGGCCCATAAACCCTGCCATCCCTGCTGAGCCCCGCCAACCACCCACGGTGCCTGTGGGTGACGGACCTGACACCGGGTATTGGGGTCCATCCCTTTCCCCAGGACGAGCCACACCTGCCATCAGCAGGTGGACTGTCCCTAGTGGGCCTGGATTTCTCGACTTCCTTGTCCCCACAACAAATCTACTGTTCCCTTGCCAGCTCCTATGTAATCAAATCTATAGACAATGAGACAAAATGGTACCAGAGTGGTTCCCGGCGATGCCTCAGAAAGCTGTTACCCTAGGCTGGAATTGGGAGCTAGAGGGCCTGAAGACTGTCATCT
Organism: Rhinolophus hipposideros; assembly: GCF_964194185.1. Classification (NCBI taxonomy): domain Eukaryota; kingdom Metazoa; phylum Chordata; class Mammalia; order Chiroptera; family Rhinolophidae; genus Rhinolophus; species Rhinolophus hipposideros. The sequence goes on along the minus strand of NC_138046.1, from coordinate 85,086,591 downwards.
CAACTTTTATCAAACTGTGCGGTGATCAAATCTAAATTTTCTGTACATTCTGGCTTACTTTCTTCTGAGGATGGAATGATGTCATAAATGTATGGAACCTAGCTCAGGGAAGTGGCCAGCACACAGCACATACCCTGCAAATGTGAGTTATCATTATTCATGGGATTAGTATACAACTCATTACACGGATGTATTGCCATAACTGGACACAGCTGAAGGATCGGGCAGGCCATTCCCCACCACGGGGCACAGATAGAAATTATCCAGGCAACTTAACAGAGACATGACGTGTAACTTAGTGTGTGTGGGAGACTAACATCATCACAGAAACGGGAGCAGGTGCTTTCAGAGCCACAGCACCACTAGAGGTATCTTGCGGGGAAGATGGCACCTCACCCAGGCTGAAGGGATGGGGACCTGGAGCTTCCCTGTCACTCACCTGTTAGTGGGGTCCAGTACTAACAAGAGAGATGGAATCCAGAAACAGCGGAACAACGGAAAGCTGGCGCTACACTCCTCCCAGCCTTGCACTGCGTTCCCTTCCAGAGACTAAAAGAGTTTGTACAAACCAATTCACTGGAGGCATCTAGCGTAACCGTGATTCCAAAGTGCATGACCTAAAAGCACACGCTATTCACTCAGGAGGTCATACACGAACATCCTACACAGATGACACTAATGTGTAGATTATTGGTAAAAATAATATATCATGACCCAATTTACCGCCGTAAGAAGGCAACCTTGGTTTATACATAGGAACTTTCCTGTGTAATTCAGGACATTAACAGACTGTTGGAGGAGCACATCGTTCAATTATGTCAATAAATGCACAAGTGTTTGATGAAAAGTCAACATTTATTGAAGATATATAAGTTAGCAACCCAGGACTGCAGTGGAACTTCCTCTGATTCACAGTAACTTGGCGAATTGTTGAAATTCTGCATTTCCTATCAAAGACAAGAGAAACATGGCCCACTATTAAGGCTTCTATTCACACCGTACTGGCTGGCTCTGTCCAAGTTTGTAAAATGAGAAAAGGGAAAAAAAGACATGTTTCAAAGAGCACAAAACTCTGCTCGTTATCACAAATGATCTGTGCATGGTGAAATTCCAAAAGGATCTAACATAAGCTTTCAGAATTAATAAGCAGATTTTGCAAGGTTGCTGGAGAAATACCAATCTGCAGATATATCTGTATATACAACTTCAATCAGGACATAAAATTACAAAAAACAATACAATTTTCAATAGTATCAACCGCTTAGACATCCACTTAACAATAGATTGGTGATGCTCATCGGGGAAAGCAAAAAAACTTTACTGAGATAATTTTCATAGTCAGATATCCCACGTTGTAGTTTTCATGTTTTCAGCTCACCTTCCTTAATCCTTTCCTTGCCCTTCCCCTGGAAGAGAAACATGACAGGTGGGAACACATCTTAGCAGAGTGTCATTGAGATTACACTGAAGGTGTACAAAGGACACTGCAGCTCTGGTTTCATAAAAAAAAGACTTCAAAGCAGATCATTTACCACCACTCTTTAGCATGAGAATCTTTCTATTGGTACAAGGAAATGAAATCAATGTTTTTGTACAGAACACATGACACAAAATGGAAATGTAAAATGGAAGTGTCAAACAGAAAGCAAAAATTGCGTATCCTTTTACTAAAAATCCAAGCAACACCCCATAAATCCTGAGAGAAAAGAAATTTACAAGAATATATCGATTAACTGCTTTGACTGAAATAATTTACTGCGCATAACATACTTAAAACAGTAATTTCACATTGGTTACTGCTTAAGTGAAGTAAATACAAGTCCAATACTACATTTGTGTTTTCTCTCTGTTGCAGGAATGGAAAAACGTATCTTTGGGCCATTTTAGCCATCGTGTGATTGCGTAAGTGGGGTATTAATGTGTCCCCATTTTCACCTGTAGTCCAAGCGTAATAATAAATAATGTCTTTTCCACATTTGAAAGTATTTCAGTTTATATAATAAATTATAGAATCACTCTCGTTTTAAGTCATTACCGTCATTTCTGACACCAAAATGTGAAGAACCTATATGCCAAGGAGTATGTCATGGCAAAAAAAAAATGAAAAGCATGAAGAAGAAGAATGAAGAGAGGGCGCAATAAGGAAAGAGAATGAGAGAAACAGTAAGATATCTAGAAGGTAAATTTTCTTCCAAAAACATTGCTCCGTAAATTTTTATTCAGGAAAAAGTAATAAATATGATTGCATGTATTTAAAGTATAAAACATGGTGATTTGATGTATCTATACATTGTGGAATGATTACTAAGACAAAAGGAAGTAATTAACACATCCAACACCTCACATAGTTATTTACCTTTTGTGAGGAGAATGCTTAAACATGTATTCTCATCAATTTTCAAGCATACGCTACCTTGATCTTAAGTAAAGTAAGACCTTTTGAGGGACAAGTCTGATGAATTTCCAAAGCACTCCTATGATATCTGTGATGTTCAGATATTCGAGTATTAATGGGATGTATTAAATAACATATATTTTCCTAGAATATCAACCATTCCATTCATATTTTGAAAGTATTACTTTAGAGGTCAAGAATGTATTCACTTTCAATTATATAAAACAATCAATATCCGTCAGTGTCTCAATCATATTCCCTGCCCTGTGTACTTGGATTTCTTGCAAATTCTTCAAGATCATGCTACTCATGGACAATATTCACAAAAGTTTTTCAGTGTCCTTAGTGCTTAATTTCTTCACAAATATTTTTCAGAAGAACCATTTTTTTTTTCCATGGGCTTTTATTCATTTTATTTATTTATTTTTTTTTATTAATTAATTTATTTATTAGTTTCAGGTGTACAAAACAAGGTAATACTTAGACGTTCATCATTTATATCCCTCATACTGTGAACCCCCCTCCCCCCATCCACTATCCCTCCGACCTCACACTGAACCATCACATTATATATATAAAATTATAGTTGGCATTCATTAATGTTTAGCTTCTGATGTACAATGCCATGATCAGGTATCCACAGTATCCCTGAGGTGGTCTCCCAAATAGGACGCATGTCCATCGGATACCCAACAAAATCTTTACAACATTATAGAATACCTTCCCCAAATTAATTTTCAAAAGAAAAACCCTGAGGCCATCTTGTGGTTACCAGCTGCTTCCAAATCCCTTCACCTTTCCCCTTATCCCCAACCCCCTCCCACACACCCATCTAACCACTCTCGGTTTTTTCTCTGCGTCCCCAAAACTGACTCTGATTAGTTCATTCACATAGTCTTTTCTTTAGATTCCATATATAAGTGAGATCATATGGTACTTGTCTTTCTCTTTCTGACTTATTTCACTTAACATAATGCAGAAGAACCATTTCTTGATTTACTAGTGAAATTATGTTTACTTTTCCCAAAGATTTAAACTTTTATTACTTATCTCGTATCCTATCCCTTTGGTTTGCTCTGCTGTGGGTTTTTTTCCTGAACTTTGATATTGGATACTCAAGCAATTTGGTAGCTATGTAGTAACACGTACATTACTAGGCTACGTTATGCCTATGAATACATTTTCGCTATGTCTAACAGGCTCCTGGAAGTAGTCTGAAAACTCTCTTAAGGTAAATAGTCTAATGAAATGCTTCGGCAAATGTGCAGTAAGAAGGTTAGAAGACTAATGCGAGGCAAGTTCTTCCCAAAATATAAAATGCTGCCTTGAAATTCAAAAGCTCTCGAATTCATGGTCATTGATTTGGTAAACGGATAAATAGGATTCTTATTGCATAACATACCTGCTTCCGGCATGTGAATGGTTTCTAGCTTAGAGACAAACTGCTGCGTGACATCAGGACCATCTCTGCCCTCTCGGTCAATCCTCGGCTGAGCCAGTTCCTGGAGACCATCTTCCGGATCAAGCCCTTAAGAGATGTTATAAATGTGAACGGCCAGCATACCTAAGTTGATTACGCAGCAAATATTAAGTTTATAGTTTTTTGAATTTCAAATCAAATCAATTGACATTTCGACACAGAAGCGTATATGATGCCCCAGCTGATACGGTTAGAGGTGATTATATCCTAGTCTCCGCATTCAAATTAGAGGGAATCACAAGAATGACGGTGATGAAGGAGACCACGCTTAGCGCAGGTATCTTACGCATAGCCGCCTGGTCATTGGTAACAGCATGAACACTCTGTACTGTTTGAGACACAGAAAATAGAAAGTAGTCTATTTCTGGTAATTTCATGACTCAGTCATTTGAGGCTTTCTGGGGAAAAAGATTTAAAATTTGTTTTCGAAGAGTCAGAAGAAGTCAGAATTTGACAGAATCTGAGCACATGGATACAGGTCTCCATACAGAAACAGAAACATAAAGCGGACTTATTTCATTATCTTAGTTGTAGTGAAATCTTAAAATTTGGTACAAGGTGATATGTCATCAATCATAAATAAGTCATGAAAAACAGAATGTCTTTGTGTTCTATGTATTACATACACAAGAGCTAGAGAACACAACAAAACAGCACTGAAGATGGTTTTTATTAATATATGTCTGATTTGTTCACTATTTATATAAGGGTAAGGAACCGTGTAGAAGTTAAGGGGTGCTCCCAGAATCTCACACATTACATTAAAGCTGGTACTTCCGAACCTCAGCTTGTTTCACACCAAGTGACAAATACATCAAATGCATCATGTATTAGATACAGGCAAAAATTATAGAAGCTTCTGAAATTTTTAGTGGTGGGTCAAGGTACAAAGGATGAAAAGTAACAAAAGGCTTTCATATTTTATAATTCAATTAGGCTTCACACGTCGTTTCTGTATCTGATAGAACGTAAGTCAGGCAGACAGCCAGCTGGCCAATCAATTACTCGGCAAAAATATGTACATCTGAGCTTTATTAAAGTTACAGTATGTTACTCTACATCGTTAAAGACGTGCTTGTGGAAACCAGATACCCTGTAAAGTGTATTCTTCTAGGTAGAAACCTTCTTCTGGCATAGAAATGGACTCTAGTTTTGGTAAAATGTCCTCCTTGACATCAGGACCTTCGCTGCCTTCATCCCCAGTGTTCGGCTGAGCCAGGTCCGGGACATCACTTTCCACATCAGGCCCTAATAGAAAAGGTTATCAATTGCAAACGTGTGCATACTAAGTTGATTACTCAGAAATTATTAAGGTGATAGTCTTTGAACTTGAAATGCAAACAATCGCTTTGCGAAGGCAGAAATCCATATGCGACACATTTGATATGGTTAGAGGTGATAATATCATAGTTTGCATACTTTTATAATTGGATACAGCTTTGCTTCAACCCGTTTCTGTAGCTGATAGACTGTAAGTCTGGCAGTAGGCCTTTGGGGCCTGAAATACACTTCAAAAATCTTTCTAGGTGAGCTCTATTAATACTAGACTATGTTATCTCTATATTAGTAACGCTGTGCTTGTGCATAACAGAAACCCCCAGAACTGTACTCTTATGAGTAACGTACCTGCTTCTGGCATATAAATGGACACTCGTTTTGGTAAAATGTCCTCCATGGCGTCAGGACCATCACTGCCCTCATCCGCAGTGTTCGGCTGAGCCAGGTTCTGGAGATCAGTTTCCAGGTCAGGCCCTTATGAGAAAACGTTTTCACAGATTTCAGGTGAATATGATCTTGTAGGTAAATACTGTGCTTGCGTCCTCTCATGACCATATCAAAGTAACAACTAAGTTATAGAAGAACCATCATTGAGAATCTCCTGAAATCTAGATAAACCAAAGTCCAACAACTAAGGACATAGAGAAGAAGCCACCTCGAGACTGGCTTCATCTTCAGTTCTATCCTCCAGTGTTAGGACCAGGGAATGCCCTGTGGAATTAATCCGGAGCTCCAATGCGGCGCTCCAGTCTGTATCGGTCACCTGTCCCAATCAAGTGATGTCCACGTGACATGCAATAATCTCATAGAGTCAAAAACAGTCTTGGGGCCTTCACTGTCCCTGAGACATGAAAACGCATATTCTAACATTTTATAGGAACATCCTCAGCAGAGGAAATTTTAGGAAGGGCATTTGTGAGCAGTGAACCTGACAGCCCAGGCTCGTTGCTTTACTGATGACATGACATTCCCTGGATTTAACGATTCCCGAGTTGACAGTTTTCACTCATAGGGACGTTCCTACTTCCCTGGTATTCATATATTATGTAACGCTTGTATTTATTGTTTTCCACTATGTAATGTATGGAAAATTTGAAAGTGTATTATAAACAATAGGTAGAAATTGTGATGTGCCATTTTTTACATAAAGATATTTCATTGATATTTTCATGTAACCTATAGTTAGTAATTACTCTATGTTCCACACTAAAAATATCGTAATGTGACTGTGAAAATGGCAGTTGCATTGTCTTTCGTTAATTATGAATATTTTTATTATTTAATGGAATATGAGAACTGAGTAATGCAACACATATGTAAGAAGTGACAAAGGGACAAAGAATGCACGTATCAGACCCTGTTAGAGGCAAGACATACCATTCCCTTGCTCTTTCTCTTTGCAATTCATACTATGGGACAAAGAAGTAAGGGAATTTAGGACACTCTGTATAGTATTCTCTATGATAATACACATGATTCGTGATATTTAAAAAAAACATTGCAAGTTTAAAGACTAAGCATACTTAATTGGTTACTCAGAAATTACTAAGGCTGTAGTCTTTGTACGTGAAATGATATCAATTGATTGCTGGGTGCACGAACTTACACTATGACACGTTTGATATGCTTACAGGTGATAATGTCACAGTTCGCACATTTTCATTCCCGACAGTAACTCACTTAGACTGACAGCGGGGACAGGGAGCGTGCTTAGCACAGGGCTCTCACTCCCAACGGCCTGGACACCCGTGACTGCTTGCATTCTCTCTTCCTGATCAGACATAGAACCTAGCAACTAGAAAATTCGTGCCATTTTTCAATTTAGGCATTTGGGGCCCTTTGGGGAAAAGGATTTAAAGTACAATTATTTTCTAAGAGCCAGAAGAATTCAAAGTTTGTCAGAATCGAAGAGCAAGTATACAGGTCTGAATACCGAAAAAGAAAAAGAAAAAAAGAAAGTTAAAGGTCAGGTAATACTGTTTACTCATCATCTTAGTTGCAATGAAATCCTGAAATGTCTCTCAAGATGTTACACTATTATAAATAAGTCATGGAAAAACAGAATGTCTCTGTATTCCATGTGTTACATACAAGAGAACTAGAGAACACAAACACCAACATTGAGAAGGACTTTTGTACATCTATTTTGAATTTACTATTTATGTAAGAGGAGCTATCGGTTTAGAAGTTAAGGGGTTCTCCCAGAATCCCACACGTTATATTCAAGCTGATACTAGAGACTAGTTCTTTATCTCAGCATATGTTACACAAACTGAAAAGTATTTCAAATGCTTATGTATCGGTTAAAAGAAGGAAGTATACAAGAATCAGAAAATTATTTGCTGTTGGTTAAACTACCAACATGGCATATAAATGGACCAAAAACTATGAATAGAGAGCCTCAGCTCTGTCCAGGAAGTCTGAGGGCTACGCCATCCATGGTGTTGTGATTACAATGAAACGTGATTTACCGCAGGTGTAACTGAGTGCATTTGGGGGCCTATAACAACTCTTATGGTAGTGACCTCCTCCGCTTTCTACAATAATCCAAAACTTACTATCTCAAAATAACTAGTTATATTTACGTGCAGGGCCCTCATTTCGATAAATGAGTCCCGTTCAGAATAGGAGGAAAAATAAAAAGAAATTATTCGTGATAACATCAAAACATCTGTCTCACAGTGAGATGAAGAAAAGTAGAGTGGAAAGAAATGAATGGACTGTAGTGTCAGTCATACTGCGGAAACCTCTCAACAGAGAATTGGGACAATAATCCGTGACTTGAGTCATGTAAATAACTTACTACAAGTGTTTGGTGAAAATACTATAGAGTTAGAAGAAATAATTTCTGTTTCACAATAATTTTAAGGTATTTTTTGCATTTCCTAATGTTAAAACTATTTAAACTCCTTTTAAATCACTTTTTAAAAGTCACACTCCTATCATTACCTATGTGCCAGAATTCGGAATTGTGCAGCTTTTACCAAACTTACCATAAGAAAAACATGGATCAGGGCATACAGCGGCCATCATTCTCTGAACTGATTTCAGGAGTCTCTATGCTGCTCCATTAAACTGCATCTATTTTCATGGCAGCAATGAGCTACGTGACCATACAGACACATCTGACAATGTAGCATTTGATACAAAATCATTCACTACTCGCACACCAACACAGATGACAGGAGCCCACAAAGCTTGGAATGAAGTATGACTTCTATGTCAGTGAGTCAAGTGCTGACGTAGCCTCAGTTTTCTCATCTTAAAAGGAAGCTACCTTCCTGATGCAAATCGGTTTTACTTCATGTGCTATAGGATATGCTGACTTGGCACTCTGCCCACGCTCATAAAAGTTGCTTACACTTTTGATGTAATGACTGAGAAGCCATTCAACCAAGATCTAAGAAGAACAAATTAAACGAGTGGACGAATGTACATTTTTGTAGTGAAAATTACACAGTTTCCTCTGATGTAGACTGGCTGTCTTTTCAAGCACACACAAAAGAAATCTTGCAGAAAACGACAAAAGTCATTATACTGAAAGAGTGCAAGAGGCTGGAAACTATACTCTGTTCACAGCCCATTTTTCAGCCCATTTGCACGGAATGTTTGAGATGCCTTTCAATGGTTTCCATCCACAGTTCCGCTATGTCACAATACAACAGACACACTGACACTCCTTTCCCCCACCGGCATTGTTCCTCCCTTTCCCTTCACCTTGACCCTCAGGTACTCCTTCATCTTCATTGTCTTGCCCAGGTGTAATCTCCTGACTCTCAGTTGGTGGCTCCACTTGTGGAGGTTGTTCATCACTGGGTAGCTGGCCCTACCCAGGGGTGTGTGCATGTGGGCAAAGGAAAGGATTTATGTTAATACATGCCAACGATACAAACATATACAATAATCGTAAATAACCATAAATACATTTAAAAGCACGAGTCTATAGTCTCATTCTTGATGAATTGACTCTTCCCAAACTGTGGCCACTCCCAGAGGAGCTGCTCACAAGGACAGGAGAAGCGATTTCACTCTCCGCTGGGATGGATGGGCACAGTCTGTGGGGAACAAGCATGAGAAAGAAGTCATAGGCTGTGTTTCCACTGGCAATGCCAGCATGGATTCCTCCTGGATCCATGTTTCCTTCGTCTTCATGACACGGAAACATTTTTCACTGCATCTATAGTCGTTCAATAGAACTTTGAGGACATACACGTGTGGTAAGAGAAAACATGGAACATTAAAGCACTCACAACCACAGGTCCAACTGGCTCCGAAGCCTCTTCATCTTGCAGTAGGACTTTCCATAGGGATGGGGATCTCACATGCTTACTCATACTTCACACTGAAAGCAGAATAAGGTGACTTGAAAAGTTCACGTAAGAGGTTAGCGGTACCATTTGCACGGCTATGTTCTATGTAATTCGTTTTTAAAGTACGAAACACTTTCAAAATACGTCTCAGGGTCAGTGCAGGGCACAGGCTTTCCGGTCACAGCAAACACAAGGGCTGGTAAATCCGTCTATTTGATGGACAAGCTGGCAGTAGCATCGCCGTAAGCACGTGACCACACACCAGGTTGGGTTCCAGACCCCGATTCCCCATCGGGAAGACCTTGAAGAAAACCCTGCTAGACCCTTGATCCTCCCGCGACCACTGCTTTGGGCCCACGGCCACCGACAAGGCCCATTTTCCCGCTTCAATAAAGTTGGGCTGGAACACACAGGAAGGCTCAAGTCTGGCCAGGCCGCCTGTGCGGTTTTCTGACCACAAGGCCCAGGCGATCGGCTGCCACCCAGCCCCTCAGGCCCGCTTCTCCCGCGGCACCCGCCTGGTACACGGCACGTCTCGGGGACCCAGTGGCAGTCCTACCGCGGGCCCATTTCTAGGCCCTGCCTCACAGCCAGCCCAGCCCCGGCCCGGGCCCCACGGAGGGCTCCGCATTCGGGCTCCCGGGGCTGTTCCAGGGGCCGCCAGCCCCCCCCACACTGAAATCACGGCCCTGCACTGCCGTCCTCATCTCACCCCTCCCCTCCACGGCCCACCAGCCACTACCCCCTCGGCCCGCTCCCACCGGGACCACAGGGGCCATGGCGGCCACGACCCGAGCGAGGGGAGAGACGATGACCTCGAGGACCTTCCCCCTCGGAGCCACAGGAAGCAGCCCCGTCTCCACGGAAGCCCGTGGCTGCCCCCCCCCCCACTCCCTCGTCCTTCCCCACCTGGGAGCACTCATCTAGGGACCTACCCGTTCAGTCCCAAGCGGCCACAGAGAATCTAGAAGGAAGGAACACGACCGCCTCCGTCCCAACTCTGCTCGCACAATGCGAACAGCAGTGCGCTTGCGCAGCAACTGCCACCTGCTGCACGGCGCATGCGCACCAACGAGCACGCGCACCAATGAGCATGCGCACTGACTTGGGGTCCTGCTTTGCAGGGTGAGGTTTTTCCCGCCTGGGCCACAGAGCCTCCAAAGCCCTGGGCCTACGGTCGTCGAAGACAGGAGCCCGATCTGTCTTCTTCCTTCCCCCTGCTATCTTTCTAATGCTTCCAGAAACGTTGTGTCACACTGCCCCGGGTTACCGCTCGTGGACAATGCATGTCAAAAATATGGCCATGACAGAAACGGATACTAAGGATTTTAATACGTTTTGTACACATACGGGGATTCATCTGTTCCTCCTGTGCATCTGGATTATGTGTCAGGTAAACAAGGCATTTACACACTGCCATAGATTACTTAGGTTTAACCATCTTGTGTTTACTTTTCTGCTCACCTTATTGCACATTTAAATCCCTGGACTGGTAACTGGTTTCCTGGGATTATACCTGTGGTCCTTCAGTCAGTGTGTGGTTCACAAATACCCTTTGGTAATGGTCCTAGGATCCAGTCTCAGCCCACTGTCACATGGTGTACAGCACTGGTGATTCTGCTTCTCACGTTACTTCCTAAAAACCAGCCAAACAACTTGATGAGCGAGATGATGTTATTACCTAACAGTCGGGTAGAGCAATACCTGGGCAGAAGCTTAACACAGTCTGGAGGTGGCAGAGCAAAAGACACACACACACACACACACACACACACACACGTTAATATAATTATTTTTTTGAAATTAAATTTTATTAGTGTGACAACTGTTAGCAAAGATACATACATTTCAGGTGTACAATTCTATAATACATCTTCTATATATCACATGGTGTGTTCACCATCCAAGGCCAGTTCTCCTTCCATCACCATGTATTTCATTCCTTTCACCCTCATCTACCAGACACCTGTTCTCTTACCTCTGCTGACCACTAAACTATCATCTGTGACTATGAGTTTATGCTTCTTTGTTAGTCTTGTTCTTTTGTTCTTTTCAGTTTTATATACCACATATCAGTGAAATCATATAGTTCTCTACTTTTTATGTCTGACTTATTTCGCTTAGCATTATAATCTCAAGATCCATCCATGGTGTCACAAATGGTCCTATTTCAACTTTTCTTATGGCAGAATAGTATTCCATTGTGCATAACTACCAGAACTTCATCACCCATTCATCTATTGAAGAACATTTGGTTGTTTCCATGTCTTGGCCACCATAAATAAAGCTGCAATGAACAGTGGAGCACCTATGTGTTTATGGATAAATGTAATGGTGCTGGGAGAATTGGAAAGCAACCTGTAAAAGAATGAAACTGCACTGTCTGTTACCATGTACCAAACTTAAGTCAGAATTGATCAAATACTTAAACAGAAGACCTGAGATAATATACTGCATAGAAAAAAACATAGGTATTGAACATATAGACCTTCAGTTCAAAGAACATTTTATGAATTTGACTCCAAAGGGAAGGGAAGTAAAAGAGAAAATAAAAATGGGACTATATCAAACTAAAAAGCATCTGTATAGCAAAACAAACCATCGACAATAGAAAGAGGCAACCGATCGAATGGGAGAAGATATTTTGTAAACAACGCCACCGATGAGGGAACTCGTACAACTTAACAACAACCAAAAAAGAAACAATCCAAGGTCTCCATAAGGGGATAATATCCAAAATGTATGAAGAATTTATACAACAACAGAAAAACACACAATGCAGTTAGAAAATGGTTAGAGGCCCTGAAGACATGTTTCCAAAAAACACGTGCAAAATGGTCAATAGACATATGAAAATATGCTCAACATCACTAATCATCAGTAATGCAAATAAAAACTACGATGACATATCACCTCATCCTAGTTAGACTGGTTATCATCAATGAGACAAATAGTAACAAGTGTTGGAGAGGCTGTGGAGAAAACGAACCCTCATACACTGTTGGTGGGAATGCAGACTGGTAGAGCCACTATGGAAGGCAGTGTGGAGGTTCCTCAAAAAATTACGAATAGAATTACCATAGGACCCAGCAATCCCTCTCCTGGGTATCTATGCAAAAGACATATTGTGGGGGAAGAGTGTGATTAGGTTTGGGTAAGAGCGGTGATCTAATGGTTTCCGGACACTGCAAGGCACAGGTTCCAAGACAAATTGTTCAAAAGATATAGGGGTTGATAAACGTCATTTGGTACTTTTTGATGAAGAGTTAATGTGTCTTTTAGGGAGTTGGTCTAATGAAGAATAAAGTTGTTTTCAACTTTTATCTCTTTAGGCAAGATATTACTCGATTTGAAAAGTTATGTCGATGAAGCTAGTGGGAATAAAAACTCTTGTCAATTTACACAGAATCTCTGTGCATGTTTCTTTTCCAAATTGAATGCTACCAAATTGAATAACGTAGAAGAAATGGAAAGTTCTCAGAAACATGTAGCTTTCCTAGACTGAATCATGAAGAACTGGAAAATCTAAATAGAATGATCAACAGTAAGGAAATTGAATCACTCATCCAAAACCTTCCCAAAAGCAAAAGGCCAGGACTTGATGGCTTTACGAGGGAATTCTACCAAACATTCAAAGAGGATCTAACATCTGTCCTCCTCAGACTCTTCCAAAAATTTGGGAAGAACAGGCAATACTTCCTAACTCATTTTATGAGGCCAACATTGCCCTGATACCAAAATCTGGTGAGCATAACAGAAAAAATGAAAACTATGAAACAATATGTCGGATGAATACTGATGAAAAAAGCATCATAAAATACTAGCAAATCGAATACAACAACACATTAAAAAGGTAATCCATCACGATGATTGGAGTTCATTCCGGGGCACAAAGATGGTTCAGCATACCCAATTCGATCCATGTGATGTACTACATAAACAAAATACAGGATGAAACCTATACACCTATATCAATAGATGCAGAAAAAGGATTTCACAAGATATTGTGATTCCCCAAAAATAAGACCTAGCCGGACAATCAGCTCTAAAGCGTCTTTTCGAGCCAAAATTAATGTAAGAGCCAGTCTTATTTTACTATAATATAAGACCGGGTCTTATTTTACTATAACATAAGACCCGGTCTTATATAATATAATAAGATATAAGACCGGATCTTATATTACTTTTTGGTCCAAAAGACGCGTTAGCGCTGATTGTCCTGCTAGCTCTTGTTTCGGGGAAACAGGGTACAACATCCATTATACATTAAAATACTTAAGAAAATGGCTATAGAAGGAAAATACCTTAACATAATAAAGGCCGTTTGTGACAAACCCTTAGCGAATTTCATAATTAAAAGTGAAAAGATGAAGCCTTTATTTCTACGTTCAGGAACAAGACACGGCTGAAGTCCTCGCCAGAGCAATCAGGCAAGGGAAACAAATAAAAGGCATGTACATTGGGAATGAAGAAGTTAAGTTGTCACTTTTTGCAGATGACAGGCTTCTTTATGTAGAAAACCCTAAAGATTGCACCAAACAGCTATTACAAACAGTAAATGAATACAATAAAGTTCCTGGCTACAATGTTAATGTACAAAAACCCATAGCTTTCCTACATACTAAGAACTAAATTTCAGAAAAATAAATGAAAAACAAATCAGTTTGCAATTGCAACAAAAAGAATAAACTACCTAGGAACAAACTTAACACATCATGTGAAGGACCTATACACTGGAAAGTATAAGACATTTCAAAAAAAAGTGAAGGAGACACAAAGAAAGGGAAAGACATTCTTTGCTCATGGATTGGAAGAATCAACCTAGTTAAAATGGCCATATTACCCAAAGCAATGTACAGACTTAATGCAATCCCCCTCCAGTTCCAGGGGCATTTTTTTAAACAAATAAATGAAGAAATCTAAACGACGTCATCAAAAGGGAGGTGTGAGGTGAGCCTCCCTAAAGCTCCCCTGGAATTTACCAATAATCGGAAAACAATAACTCCACAAAGGACTCCCTGCACAGGAGACAGGCACGATGAAGTGGCCCACTACTGAATTTACCTAAAGGTGGGAGAATCGCGCGAGCGAGGGAGGAGGGAAGGGAGAAGTGCCGGGACACAGCCGCGCAGGCGCAGGACGCAGACCTAGCTCAGTGCTCGGAGCTCGCTGCATCCCACAGCTACCGCAGCTGCGGGAGAGGGAAGAACTTGGACTGCTAGGGCTCTGCTTATGGCCCAGAGGGCTGAGGGTCAGCATATAACACGACTGAATGCAATGCTCACGGCACAGACCTCGGAGAAATGACTGAAGGAAGAAGGCTGAAAACGGAGGTTTAAGCCCTCACTGCGGAGCAGAGAATGGAAGCCTTAGGCACTGAAACTAGCTGCCTCCTCCCTACCCTCCCAGAGCTCTCCCTGCCCCCACCTGCCAGGTGCTAGAAGAGGAACAGCAGCAGGGTCATATCAAAAAAATAGAATATTTGCTGTTCTAAGAACTGTGAACCCCAGACATAGATTCGCAGCACAAATAGTTCCAGCAAAGGGTGGGAGCTGTGGAAGCAGGACCGGCTGTGGTGGTGGTTGCTGCCATTGCTCTAGGCCACTTCTCACAACTCACCCCACCCCTGGCCCAACCTATCAGGGCAAATCCCTGCAGGAGCAAACAGAACTGCGAAAACATACGAGCTCTGAATCTGGTGCAGAAAGAGCTTTGGAACTTCAAAAGCTCTCCGCATACCCACAGGGACACTATGCCCTGTGACCCAGGCGAACTATTAACAGAGGAGAAGCCCGTCTCCCAGGGAATCCCCCCATTGTGTGAGAAGCTGGAACAGTGCAGAGAAAACATAGCACTACCGTGTGAGAGAGAAAAAAAAGGCTGCAGTTCGAGAGGAAACATTCTACCAACAAGTACTGGAAAACCAAAGAAAGACCTCTTCCTATCAACCTGTTTTAGAAACCACTCTTGTAGATGTCTAGGAAGAGAAATAATACACCAGTAATTGCCATGAATAACCAAGGCAACAAGACAGCTCACAAAGAAAGTGAAAGGTCTCCAGAAAAGGAACTTAAAGATATGGAAATATGTGACTTAAATGACAGAGAATTCAAGATTGCAGTTCTGAAAAAACTCAATGAGATGAAAGAAAACACAGAAAGGCAGTTTAATGAACTCTGAAACACAATCAAAGAACAACCTGATCACTTTACGAAAGAGCTTGATGTTTTAAAAAAGAACCAAATGGAATTTCTGGAGATTAAGAACTTAATAGAAGAAATTAAGAATGAAATAACCAGCTTAGGTAGTAGAGTTGACCAGATGGAGGAAAGAATCAGTGACATTGAAGAAAGAAACCTGGAAATTACACAGATGGAAGAAGAAAAAGACTTGAGACTTAAAAGAAATGAAAAAACTCTACAAGAACATTCTGACTCCATCAGACAGAGCAATATGAGAATAATGGGCATACCAGAAGGAGAAGAAAGAGAGAAGGGAACAGAGAATATATTCAAAAAAATTGTCGATGAGAACTTCCCAAACTTGTGGACAAAACTGGATCCTTGAATCCAAGAAGCAAATAGAAGATCCAATTACCTCAATCCCAACAGACCTTCTCCAAGGCCCATTGTATTGTAGCTGTCTAAAATCAACGACAAAGAAAGAATCCTCAAGGCAGCCAGGGAAAAGAAGACGGTAACTTACAAAGGAAAGCCCATTATTTTATCATCAGATTTTTCAGCAGAAACTCTACAAGCCACGAGGGAGTGGAATCAAATATTCAAAGTATTGAAGGAGAGAAGTTATGAGCCAAGAATAATATATCCAGCAAAGATATCCTTTAGATATGAAGGAAGAATAAAGACATTTCCAGACATACAGAACATGAGGGAATTTTCGAATACACGACCTGCACTACAAGAAATACTAAAGGAGGCTATTCGACCACCATCAACAGGGACAATTTGTGGCAACAAAATCATAAAAAAGGGGAGAGTAAAGGCCTTACCTGAAATATGGGAATGGAGAAAGTAAGCGTGCTGCAGAAAATGGAATACTCTAAATATCAAATTTTCTTTTCTTTAAACTTAAGGGTAACTACTCAAAAAAAATCCTGAACTGCAATATACACTGTAATAAAAGAAGAAACACATGACAAAATAGAGACAACCAACTGAATGAGAGAAGGTATTTGCAAACACTACCTCTGATAAGGGGCTAATATCCAAAATATACAAAGAACTCATGAAATTCAACAACAAAAAAGCAAACAACCCAATTGAAAAATGGGCAGACGACCTGAAGAGACATTTCTCCAAAGAAGACATACAAGTGGCAAATAGACATATGAAACAATGCTCAACATCACTAATCATCAGAGAAATGCAAATAAAAACCACAGTGAGATATCACGTCACCCGAATCTGAATGGCTATCATCAACAAGACAAATAGTAATAAGCGTTGCAGAGGCGGTGGAGAAAAAGGAACCCTCATACACTGTTGGTGGGAATGCAGACTGGTGCAGTCGTTATGGAAGGCAGTGTGGTGGTTCCTCCAAAAATTATGAATAGAATTACCATACGACCCATCAATCCTTCTCCCGGGTATCTACACCAAAACTCTGAAAACATTTATGCATCAAGACACGTGTGCTCCACTGTTCATTGCAGCTTTGTTTACGGTGGCCAAGACACGGAAACAACGAAAATGTCCTTCGATAGATGAATGGATAAAGAAGTTGTGGTATATATACACACTGGAATAGTATACGTCGGTAAGAAAAGATGATATAGGAACATGGATGGATCTTGACAGTATGATGCTAAGCAAAATAAGTCAGACAGAAAAAGCAGAGAACCCTATGATTTCACTGATATGTGATATATAAACCAAAAACAACAAAAGAGCAAGAGAAACAAATGAGAAACAAGAACTCATAGACACAGACAATAATTTAGTGGTTACCAGAGGGTAAGGGGGTGGGGGATGGGAGACGAGGATAAGTGGGAACAAATATATGGTGATGGAAGGAGAACTGACTCTGGGTGGTGAACACACAATGGGATTTATAGATGATGTAATACAGAATTGTACACCTGAAATCTATGTAATTTTACTAACAATTGTCACCCCAATAAATTGAAAAAAGAAACAAATCATCAGATTTGTATGGAATCAAAAAGACCACGAACAGCCATAGCAATCCCCCAAAAAATGAACAAGCCTGGAAGTATCACTCTCCCTGACTTCAGCGTGTACTACAAAGCGACAATGATCAAAACAGCATGGTATTGGCAGGAAAAAGACACACAGAGAAATGGCAGAGAAAATAAACCCACATAAACATGGGCTGACAATTTTTGACAAATGAGCCAAAAACATACCATGCAGAAAAGAAAGCCTCTTCAATAAATGGTGCTCGGAAATTGGAAAGCCACGTACAAAGGAAGGAAACTAGACTGTAATCGGTCAGCATATACCAACACTCACTCAAAATGGATCCATGAGTTAAACATAAGACCTGAAATAATAAATTGCATAGAAGAAAGCATAGGTACTAAACTTATGAACCTTGGATTCAAAGAGGATTTTACGAATTTGACTTCAAAGGCAAGGAATGTCAAAGCTAAAATAAATCAATGGAAGTATAATGAACCAAAAAGGTTCTGCACACCAAAAGCACCATGAACAAAAGAAAGAGGCAACTAATCATAAGGGAGAAGATATTTCGAAACCAGGCCTCTGAATTAGGGGCTAATATCCAAAATATATACAAAACATGGACACCTCAACAACAAAAATGATACTATCCAATGAAAAAATGGACAGGGAAACTCAACAGGGACTTCTCCCAAGAAGACACATAAAGCCCAAGAAACATATGAAATAATGCTCAAATTCACCAGCTATTAGGGAAATGCAAATCAAAACCAAAAGGAGATACCACCTCACACCTGTGAGAATGGCTGTCATCAACAACACAAATAACAAGTTTTGTAAAGGCTGTGGAGAAAATCGAACCCTCATAGACTGTTGATGTGTATGGAAATTGGTACGGGCACTATGGAAAATACTGTGGAGGTTACTAAAAAAAGAAGAATAGAATTACCATATGACGCAGCAATCCATCTCCTGGATATCTACCCAAAAAATATGAAAACATTTATGCATAAAGATAGGGGTATACGGACTCCGATGTTCATAGCAGCATTATTTTGGGTGGCCAAGACACAGAAACAACCAAAGTGTCCTTCAATAGATGAATGGATAAAGAAGATGTGGTATATATACAGAATGGAATACTACTCTGCCATAAGAAAAGATGAAATACTGCCATTTGTGACAACAAGAATGCAACTTGAGATTATTATGGTAAGCGAAATAAGTCAGACAGAAAAAGTGGAGAACCTTATGACTTCACTCATATGAGGGATATAAAACTTAAAGTAACAAAATGTGAAAGAAAGGAAGAAAGAAAGAAGGAAGGAAGGAAGGAAGGAAGGAAGGAAGGAAGGAAGGAAGGAAGGAAGGATACAGAGAGAGTGAGACAGACAGAGAGACAGACAGAGAGACTGAGAGAGTGAGAAAGAAAGAAAGAAAGAAAGAAAGAAAGAAAGAAAGAAAGAAAGAAAGAAAGAAAGAAAGAAAGAAAGGAAAACAAAAGAAAGGGAAAGAAAGAAAGAAAACTTATAGACAGACAACAGTTTAAGAGTAATCAGAGGGTTCGGGGGGATGGGGATGGTAGAAGAGGGTAAAGGGGGTGAAATATATTGCGATAATAGAAGAACTCAGTCTGGGTGCTGAGCACACAATATCATATATGTATGTATTACATATGTACACTTGAAACCTATGCAACTTTACTCACAGTTGCCAACCCAATAAATTTAATTAAAAAATAAAAAACTAAAATAAATAAAAGACTTGTTATAAAAAAGAAAAAACCTGAGATCACCAAACCCTTTTTTGTCTAGGGAACAGATGTAAAATTCTATGACTTTGTAGGCCACGGGTAGTAATCATGGTGTACAGCTCTTTTAGGAAAATGATGCCTTAAAAGATAAAAAGGATTCTTAGCTCAAAAGGATAGAGAAACAAGCCAAGGGCAGGATTTAGCCAGCAAGCCACACGTTTCTAGCCCGTGGGTTATATTTGAATCCAAGTAGTTGAATATGAGTTTTCAACTCGCAATCTTAATAATAGCAATGGAGTGTGCCACTTCTATGAATGCAAGTGACGATTGACTTCTGCAATTACAAGAGGTACTCAAAGGGTTACCATCAGTGTCCACATACTTCTGATTGCGGTGAACTACTGCTTCAGCACAGATAACATGTCTTGAAATGCGTATATATATATATTTCGCACCCCGGTATTATCCTGTCTATTCTATTCCTGTGGAGAACACTGCCTGATACACATTATGGTAACGGAGAAGTTGTAGAGAACACACATTTTAAGAATCAGTTTTCACACTTTGTCCTTGTGTTTCTGGAACCGGCTGTCTAACTTGATCAGACTTCAAGAAAGTAATAGCTCTGATCTCAGTGGGAAAGAGAGCAGGGAGAGTCACTGGATTTTACAGAGATATGGAAACTATCTGCATTGGATAGGCTTAGTCAACCACTCATGGGAAGTAAGGAACTAACTGATCCTGAATGTGATACTTGGGAACATTGTTGAAAAAGTAAGGAATATACAGACACCGGTTGGTTTCTTGTAATGTCCCGGGAGAAAGTGGTGAAACAACAAAGTCACTTCCGGGATTTCAATTCCCAGCTCAAGAGCCACCAAAAACCCAAGGTCTTCTAGCTGTGCCCTGAAGGAGAACCTCATATCCTGTATCCACAGGGCTGAAATCGCTGAAAACCAAATGCAGACCCCTTTTGCAATTGGCTAATTTACAAAGCTTGCTGAAGTCCTAGCCAAGTAAGGTGTCTACTATTAAAGCCAGGACAACTAATGGGGAAAGAATGGGATCCTGTAAGTTGGGATGGGCAACTGTGGGAATGTTGCAGATGAAAGTGTGGATATTCAGCCCCTAAATTCTGATGAATTCTTTGGCAGTGGAAGAAGTCTCCACAGCGCCCCAGGGGAACTGCCTTCTCCACCCAGTAGTGGTTTCCAGAACCTCAGTAGGACAGGCATTTCCACCTCTATCTGAGGGATTAACCCTGCACTGTCTGAGGAAATGGCGATGGCCCCTTGTGCTTTAGATGACATGCAATACAATGCTAAGCATTCTCAGATCTCTCCCCCATCATTATTTGTCTTTGCCTGTACCTCCATCAAAAGATGCTTCTCCCAGCAGGCCTCTGGAGGTGAGCTCAGAGTCGGACCCATGATGAGATGTGCTCACTCCTCTGAACGTGAAAGGGGCTGCCCAGAAGGCAAAAGTGCAGGAATTCTAGCGGGCCAGAGAAACTCAGTGACCCAAACGAACTACAGAGGATGGTCTCATCATAAATTCTTAACTGGGAAGGGAAGATCCTGGTAGGTAGTGGCGTACAAGGCCTAGAGCTTCTTTAGCAAAAGGCTAATCTGTGCCTCAAGCGAGAACCATCCCTTGGTCTTATGTATCTAGGATAACATACCTGTCTAATGTCAGAGTCGTTTTCTTTACAGACCCTTCCCAGGAACGACAATAGGCACCAGGCCACAAAACCATGAAACTCCTCACCGTGATGATCTTGCCCAAATACCATCTCTGTTTACTGCTAAGGACAAAGGCTAACAGTGCTGTACCCACCAATGTAAAGGAAGTATGTATCTCTCCATTGAACTTTCTATCCAATCCCGGAATTTTCCCCGCTGTGTTTTCTCCCACCTCCCTCATTTGCCAGCAATGAATTTCACGTCACTTGTCCTCACCTTTTTTCCTTTGATTCTAAATGTATAAAACAAAATGCAACACTGCCATTCTCCAGAGCATTTTCTCCATCTGTTGATAGCTTGCTTCTGTGCACATGCTCCGTTTGGTGGAAATAAATTCCAAGACATTCCGAGAAAAAATTCCATAGGAATGGATGTTCTTACATTGACCTAATGTAGCGGAAGAAATTCAAAGGCAAAGGGGATTAGAGTGTTAGAGTGGATTGCCATTTCACAGCTCCACATGCAAACTGGGAGGGCACAGAACACATACCTTTCACCAACACGATGAGAAACACATGTGTGAGGAGGATCCCGGCATCCATCCTGGAAGCCCAATGTGATAGCTCTTCACTGTCGTATAGAACTTACAGTCGCACCGCAGCCACTCAGGAGGAAAAGCTACATGAACTTGGATCCCAAAGCGGCAGTATGTGGACGCTGAGGAGGCCAGGGCAGTACTGAATGGCCACAGGCCAGGTGGGTGCGGTTCCCCTAATGCACAGCAGTCACAGCGCAATCGCAAGTGTCTGACTCCCACACACCGACCTTGTAGACGAGGTAACCGTGGTGATCCTAGGAGCGAAACACATAGAGACCCACTAAGTTTTTCTGGGTCTATGTAAACAAAAACTTCTAGATCAAATGAGCGAGTCTAATTCAACTCACGGAAACACAGACTCACGGCCCACATTTAATTCCCAGACGTGACCCACTTTACAGGTGCCGAACCTCTTAAATGTAAAGGAGGCCGGGCTCCCTTGCGGAATGATCCTGGGACACTAGTGGAAACTTATGCTGTATGTCTTTCTTCCAACTTTCCCGGAGGAGAACTTTTACCATGGAACTCGACTTCGGTGGACAGGAATTCATCAGGATGAAATCCTAAATGTAGTAAGGAATTTTACACAGGTTCCCATAAGGCATGTCCCCTTTGCCTCAGGCAGTTATTTCGTGAGCCAGCTGTAAGGATTAATTTCTTGCTGGGAATGCTTCCATTGAACAAACCACTGAGTTCCTAAGGTGTGGGCAGGAAGACCAAGGTGAGGGAGGGAGAGGCGGGCTATCAGTCCATTGTGGCAAACTTGGAGTAAGCTGGAAATTAGAACCCAAGTCCATAGCCGGGAGATACCCTGATGGAAGAGTCACATTCTCTGTGTTGTGTCCTTCCCCATCTTGCAGCTTCTGACAGGAATCCTACCAGGAAGGCAGCTAGCCGATATCACAAATATAGGGCCGATCCTCAGCTCCATGTTAGGTTCTCCCATCAGAGAACAAGCACCTTTCCCTGGGCAAGTGACTTCGACAAAGCAGCAGATGTGATGTTTCCCTAGTTGATGGGCTCACGGAGGGGTGTCTTACATCTGGAAAGGTCCCAGAGTTCCAGTTCTCTTCACTGAGCCTCCTTGCAGGTCAGCACAGCTGCTGCCGAGGACAAAACAGCCCAGAGCAGCAACATCAGGTTTCAGCACAGAGTCAGGCGGGCCATTTAGGATCTGTGCATTTCCCATTCCAAAGAAGCCACAGGCTTTGTTTGCAGCAGCAACGCAAGAGCTGCAAGGCCACACAGCACTTTCCCACGTGCAAGGGACAAGCCAGGCTATCTGAAGCCTCGTTTATCGCGTGGGTCTTAGAGCCCACATGGCCCAGTCAAAAATACACTCATACGCCCGACATCATCAGATATCTGATGGACCACGTATCTAATTTCACAAGCGTTACCTAGAAACTGAAAACTGCTTCAAGAACCGAAATGTGTATCTCCATTTACACACTGCCTTTTTTTCTTGTCTCCCTTATTCCACAGTCAACCACGTGAGCAAAAACATGAGACATACAAACATATTACCTTTTTAACATTCAGAGTTTATATTCCCATCTGCTCACCAGAGTCAAACAGCAAGGAAGGTGGATCCCATTCATACCTTTTTTTGGCCGTTTCCCTGATGGGGACGATCCCTCTAGCATTTGTTAAATTAGAAGTATGTACCATTTGACAACAATTTTGCCATACATCCAGATGCCATAGCCATGAAACAAAAAAGCCATTTGAAAATGCCTTTCTTTGGTGTTATCGCAATTCCAGGGTTAACGTCATGACTGCCTTTTGAGATCTGGAAAGGAATGCCAGTAGCAGACTTCAATAGCAGCAACAAAAGTGAAGAAGAGCCTTGGAAGGTGTTTTCTTTTTCTCCCTTGTGTTGTCTGTGGCTTTTCTCCAGCCCAGGAATTGATTTCATTTTCCCTCCCACTTGGAGGAGATAGAAACTCGCAATGTGAACATATGTTGCCCACCCAAATCTTACCTTTTTCAATCCTAAGCTCTTTTTCCATCCTGCCTAGAGAAGAGAACACAAACCAAAGTCATCAAGTCCCAGTGCTTTTCTCTCCCGTCCCACTGTCCAGTGTGGTGAAAGGAGCCAAGGAAAACAGTGATCTCAGTGTCCCACTGGTGAGTCTGTTATTTCCAATTTCCGTAAGTGACATACACTGAGCAAATGGTCTCAGGACAAGATAAAACAGTTTTGCTCTGAAAATCAACCGGTAATAAGCCAGTATCAGCAAAATCGCAGGCCCAAAGGGGGTCCATGTTCACTCCTCTGTTGGGGAAGCTGCCTGCAAAAGGGACAGGAGCCAAGAGGAGTGATGAGTGCAGGAGCAGTCCCTGAGCAGGGGGAAGGCAAGGGACCCTGAGCACAGGTGAGGGCTGGCTGGAGTCAGGAGCAGGTACGCTCAGAGGCAGCAGGGGATGCCAGGGGAGAAGCACCTCGACTGGGTTTGAGAAGCTCAGGGAACTCCCCCCTCATCGCTTCTGTGCTCTGCACGAATTATTAGGAGAGGTCACTGGGATGGAAGCCGGGTCCCTGTGAGTAAGGCAGAGGTGTAGGAAGGTGACAGGGAAAGTGAGAAGCAGTGCTCTCATGGTCATGGATTGAAGATGAACCCTTCAGTAAGAAGTCGAGTTTTCTCATCAAAGCTCAGGTACTGTCATATAGGGTGTCATGCAGGATCTCAGCTCCTGCTCCTCAGCTAAGAACGCAGGACATGGTGAGGCCAAAAACGAACACCCACGAAGCCATAGATAGAGGAGTCTTACACTCAATGCTCGAAGGCGGCTGGGTTGTAGACACAGGAAGCAGGAGCCACATCATTTGCAACCTACTGTCCGCTTATCAGTCAACCAAACTCCCTTGCTGGCTGCAATCCGCAGTGCTAACTGCAATCCGCTTCTAGCTCAGCCACCATCTTCTTGCCCCCATTTTCTGCTAATGTAGCCAAGGCAGTTATATTGGTTGCCAATGGCTCACTGGTTACAGCTGCCTGCCAACGAGTCACAGCTGATGGCCATCCAGTCACAGTCGATGGACCCTTTCTACCCGAGTGAGCACCTTTCCACGTGGGGCCCAGAGCCTGGAAACTGCACTCCTGCCTCTGTCCCCACACCAGTGCTTGTTTATGAGCACCGGTATGGTCGGTTGCCCAGGATAAAATCCCTAAGGAGACACTCCAGGGTTGATCTAGTCAGGCTCCTGGGCCATGAGGCCCTGGGGAGGGTTCCCTGGACTGAGGACTGACAGGAGGCAAGTGAGTGTGTCACCAGTAGTGGGTGTTCACAGGCAGGTGGAGGTAGGGGGAGGGGTGATGGGGAACAAGGTCTGGGAGGATAGGAGGAAGAGCTGGGGTTGGCACTGTCCCTCAGTTGTAAGGGAGGGGCAGGTGGAGCAACTGGGTAACAAGTGACCCTGTCCCTCAACTGAAAGTTTGCCACAGGGACTGGAAGGAAAGTTCTACCAGATGTGGGATCCCAGACTGACACCAACCTAACAGGTCAGTGCGCAGGCCCAGAACCCATCAATGACACCACAGCTCCAGCCCTGTTGGGGCAGGAGTCCTGTGTAGAAGATGTGACATGCTGTTCCTATGGTTTCAATGGCGGGACTTAGGAAGAGGCCAGTTGGTTTTGGTGCCCAGAAGTCTATTGGGCTGACGTTTGCTTTATCTGGCCTTTATTGGCATGAAGTCTTTACACAGCTTCTGTGGTGTTTTTCCCGGAAAACTAGAGATAAAGAAGGAGTTTATGTCAGGAATGTGCACGCTCAGTTTCTCTGGACATTAGATGGCACTGTGGCACCGTATAACTTATCCCGGCCCCGCCCTTCGTGTTTGAAAAAAACCACTCTGCCTCTCCTCTGCAATAAATGGCTGCTTCTCTGTAAGTCCCCCTGTGCCAGGCCTAAGGGTGGAAAAAAGGCTCCCTTCAGTAGCATCCCTACTGGAAACCCAGTGTCCAGGCTCCATAGAATCTTGTGTTTCTGCTGATCGGAACGTCTTGTCACCAGCTTTCCTCCATTTGTTTTCGGTTTTTATCCATGTATTCTCCAGGTACCCTAGTCACTTCAAGCTCCCTGGAGAATATTTGGAGGCCTCACAACTATAACAAAGCAATCACAGTCCCATCCCCCCAGGATGACCAGTATTGACTTGGGAAGAATTTCTTTACTGGTTTTCTGAAGTATAAAGGTGCACAGTAAACACTATGAGATTCATATGGCATGGTGACTTCACCAGATTTTATGAAACTCAGAGCATCAGTTAGCTGTTCAAAACATCATTTGAAAACGCTTGAAAATGTTTAATTCATTTCTCTTGCTGAAAGTAGAAGTAGTAAAAAGAGTGAAAATATTGTATTTGGTAACCTGACATTGACAGCAGAAAGAACCCAATTCCTTTCTCAAAGTGAAATAGCATCTTGCAACCTTCCCAAGGTCAGCAGCTACATTTTTGCCCGTCTGTTTCTTTGCTTAGAGTTCTATTTTCATTGTATGAAATGCATTTGTTTAGTCTGTCCTCTAGCATGCTTACCTTATGTTCCCTGTGGTGAGGGCCAACTGTCCCCTTCATCCTGCCCAGGGGCAGGGAGATTACAGAACCCACTCAGAAGAGAAGTCATACATTCACTCCTAATTTTGCTGTCAGGCGATAAAGGAAATTCTTCGATTTGCAGTCATTTGGGAAGGCAGAGAACAGACAACAGAAAATTTGAGAAATCCTCCACCACCCAATCACTTTCACCTCGTTTTGCATATCAGCTTCAAGTTTACACCTTGTAAAAGAGTACTACAGTGCTTTAAGTGCCTGCTAGGTGACAGGTGAAAACTATGTCCCTACTCTTTCGAAAAGTCTTTTAAGAATTATTTCTGAGATTCAATATCCATGTCTATATTTAATTCCAGTGCAATTAATTTGTATCTTCCTCATGAAAAACAGAATTCTGGAAATTCATACAAAGAGATTTAATTAACTTTAAAATGAGTACCTTAGAAAATTAGAAAACGAGACATGAGAATTTTCATAGACTTCGAAGTTTCATGGACGTGAAGTTAATTCGCTAAGTCCATGTCTCCTTTGCTTGTTTTCTTTTCATGCTGATACCTACACCCCTTACCAAGGGCATCCATCATGTCCTAGCAAGAACTGCAAACTGGCCTGTGGAAACACATGATCCAGGCTACGGTCAGGGACAGGAGACCAAGAACACACTGCTCCTTCTCCCCACTTCTTGACTCAATTCCTGGACCTTGTACATCCCTCTTCCTTCCTCTCCGAAAAGAATGGGGTGATAATGAACGGAGTTCATCATCTTATAGCAGACATTGTAAATTAACTAAAACAGGCCCCACTTTTCCTTGCTTCAACCCTTGTCTCCTTGAATTTTTTTTTCGCTTCTCTTCCACTGTGCACCTGTGTTGGCACCTCCTCTTACCCTCTAATCGGAACAAACAACAAGACGCACAAAAACAGCTCTCAAGGAACTTTTCTGAAGGCTGCTGGAATGAGATTTGCAGCAAGGGTCAGAGAAGCAGCAGAACCAATTCCGAGCCTCTCCAACCACACATTAGCAGCTGTTACAGAAACTGTAACCTGGGAACAGCAGTCATGGACCTCTCTTCTCCTTTCCCTGCACAGGGACCTCTGCTCTCCTTTCCGTCTACATGGGCTTCTCATGTCCTTTCCGTAGCCGGGGACCTTCCTTCTACACTCCCTGTACAGTCTCCAGTTCTGCTTTAGCTCAGAGTGGTCCCTGGTCTGAAGGTGACACACATCAGCTGGACGAAGCCTTTAACCTCCATTTGAATCACTTGACCTGGATTCTTTTCTCCCCAGGTGCTACCACTGATTTGACCCCAATTTCCCAGCAGCAACAGGACAGAGTTCCACAGAGTCACCTGCGTAAACGAAAGTCACCACTGGTCAATAGGAAGCATTTTCTCAAGGCATCTACCAGTGTTCCCAATAGTGAAACTGCAGGGAAACGTATGCCCTGAGTCATCATAGGGTTCAGGTTCTACAGACACCTGTGGCAGGGACCTAAGTCGCAGAATCTTCTCATCTGATAATGGACATAATTATACTAACCTACCAGATAAGGTTTCTCTCATGAATGAGACGACAGTACGTACAGAGGGCTTAGTGCACTGCCTGACACACAGTATATACGCAAACGTCTTCGCCACATGATTTTGTAACAGGTCGGAGCACCAGCTCTGGAATCCTAACTTCCAGGGGAGTAAAGCGTTTCCCTACATCCTTAAATTTCAAACAATGGGTGTCTGTGTCAGAATAACGCAACAAAAGATGCCATTAGTTAGCAAATATGGCAATTATGATTTCCCATTTGGAAAAGATCCTTCATGAAAAGCTCCCTAAACTGAAATAAAGGCTGCAATCCGTCTCGGTTTTGGTCTTTGATGCTGCTGCAGTCCATGCACTTATTAATTCAGGGTAATGTCTAGTGTATGAAGACGATATCAAAAATACATTAGCTTTTAAGTGATATGTTTCTCTTCTGATAATCTTTCCATTACAACTAGGGCATGTATAGGTGCTTCACCGCGATGGGGATCTAAGCTCTGGGTCACAATTAGCGTCTGTCCCCTAAGGATGGGCCAGTTCATGTTTATAATTTCCCCCTTCTCCATTCTTCCTTTCGTGTCTGGGGGACTGGCATCAGCGGGAATATTACGGTATGTAGATCACGGATATGGAACTCTCCAGAAGAGGAAAGCTAACGCTTCCTACAACGAATTCAAACACATGCAGAAAAAGCAGAGTTTTGACTGGGAGCAGGGGCCCTATCACCACCCCTTCCCTGGTTGGGACTCCATGTTCAACTAATAGCGCAGTGCAAGTGCCCTTCTTAAAATGGAACAAACAGCAGCTCAGAAAGCAAAGCAGCGCAGAGAGCAAAAACGGTAAGGCTGGTAGCCCAGGAACTGGAAGGGAGTTCTCCTGAGCCCTGGCGCAAGGCCGTCCAGGAGACCAGAGTGGAAGAAAATACTAGGGAAGAACTGGGTGTCCAATAAGCAGGCATTTTTATTGTAAAGAAGTTGTCACGATCAATGTGTTCAAACTTTTTGTGGTCAGTACTGTTTAAAATGAAAATTATTCATTTTAAACTTATTCATTTATTCCTAAGGAACCTGGGACTTTAGTTATGTGAGGCTTGAGAGAAATGAATGTAAGAAGTCTTAAGTGGACTTAGTGAGAAAGACCACTGCGTTCAGATCAGGCTGGCTTCATACACGGTGCTGGCACCTGCCTTGTTCCCAATCCAATAGCAGGGCCGGCTATGGGCCCCTAAGGTCATGTTCAGTGTATTCTTTATACCCACATTTACAAAAGCTTTCTACATTTTACAACACCTCACCGTTACTTTTCTGTACAATGACGTTAAATATGAAAACGATTTTCAAACACGAAAAACTGACTTGAAACCCCAAGGAGGGAGAGGTCATGATGCAAAAATGAACGATTAAGTATACTGAAAATGCAGGCCTTTTGAAGAAAAATCTCTAAGGACATTTAGCGCAAAACACTAATAATGGCCTTGGCGGGGTGACAGGACTGTGGTTTGGGTCAGTCTTCAGTACATTCATCTGTCCTCCAAATTTTCTACCCTGACATGTGAGGGCGTTTCATCACTGAAGAAACTCTGGATACAGGCCCAGCCAAGGCCAAAGCAGGTGGGGCAAGACAGTGACCAGCGCATTCAGAGAAACGGAAACACAAGTCCCTGAGGAACCCAAGCAGCCCAGTAGAAGAAGAGCTAATTTTGAACGCAAATGGGTTTTTGTTCCCAGGCACAACCTTTTCAAAACCGATGCACTCAAAGGGAGCCCAACAAACAGTAAATTCGAGTGCAGTGCGCAGGCGCAAAAGGAAAACACAGCTTTGCAGTGAAGACACTACGGAGTTTTTTCAAACGAGAAGGGCGGGGGAGAGGGGAGACGGCGGCTGCGCGTCACCACACTGCCCCCTGCTGCTCACAGAAACCAAATGGTTCACATGCAAGTCAAAACCCGCTCTCTCTTAGGAGGTTTCCAAGGAGACCTCGGCGGAGCAAGAGAAGCGCGCGGATCCTGAAGAGCAGCGGACACTGCGACCACCCGAGTAGCGCCGCCGGGCAGCCCTGGGCACGGCGCCTTCTCCCGCTGCCCTGGATCCCGGCAACAAGGGCCGGAAGCCATGCTCCCGGACGGATGCGCATGCGTGCCGGCGCTGCGCCCGGATTGGCCAGTTCTGATCCTGCGCGCCGGGGCGCCGTGAGGTCCTTACAGGTCGCCCTGCAGCCTTGTGCCTGAGGGTGCCTTCTGCACCGCCTTTGCAATGTCCGCTAGCGTCCCCGCACTGTGACGTCCACGTCCTGTCGCCCGACTGACACAGCGGAGCCTCCGCCCTCGTGCGGAACCTGTAGCACTGCCCTAGTCATCCTCCTCCCGCCCGGCCCACTCAGCTTCTGCCTTCAACTGGCAGGTCCTGAGACACCGTCCTCCTCCTCCTCCCCCTGCCCCCCCCATTCCCCTCCGCCTCTGCTCCCCCTCCTCCCATCCCCTCCCCCTCCCCTTCCCTCCTCCCTCCTTGTCCTCCTCTTCCTCCTCTTCCACCACCTGGCTTTCAGGAAACCTCCAGTGGACCTCAGGCCCAGGAGCCTCGTCCTTGCATAATCGGAGCCTCTCTGTCCTCAGAGCTGTTATACCTATATATAGCTTCCTGATGCTGCACCCCCTGCCCAAGGCATTTCCCTGGGCATCAGAGAATCCACCCCACGCCCTGCCCATCACAGGCCCCCAGACACAAACACACACACAAATGAACACATGATGTCCCTTTGTAGCCCTCCCTGTCTCATGTCCTCAACATCTTTTCCTAGGAGTCCTGCTCCGTCACTCTAATGGCTCTGCTTACACAGCCTTCCACTTCTGGGGGTGTCCAGTGTGTACCCGCAGCTTTCTCCATCTTCCATTAGGCCCCTTCTTAACCAGCTTACTAAGTGCTACAATCTCCCCATCAGGCACCCTTCTCTAGGTATTTTCTCCCGTGTCCATACTCTCCTGCTCTGTCCCAATAAGGGACACATCCGTTTCTGTGAGACCCTGAGCACTGATAACAAAACTAGAAACTTTACTGAACTGTTTATCTTAAATCCATGATCGGGAGAGCACTGCTTCTCACTTTCCATCTCAGGCTACCTACACAGCAGCCTGGTTCACTAGGTACCTGCTTCCACTCCAATGACCTCTATTAATAATTCAAGGAGAAGGCATATACACAATGGAACATAACTCGGCTATAAGAAAAGATGAGCTACTTCCACTGGGGACAGATAACACGACCGAGCTTGAGACTACCATGTTAAGAGAAATAAGTCAGACAGAGAAACTCGAGAAGTATGCGACTTCATTCATGTGTGGGATATAAAAGTGAAAGCAAAAAACAATCGAGACAAAGAAAGAAAAAGCCATAGATCCACACAACAGTTTAACAGTTACCAGAAGGTAAGGAAGCAGGCTGGTAGAAGAGGGTAAAGGGGGTCATATATATGACGATGGAGGAGAACTGATTCTGGGTGGTAAACTCACAATACAACATGTACATATTATTATACAATTGTGCACTTGAAAGCTGATTTTAACACCCAATGTCATAACAAGACATTTAACAAAACTTATTTAATAATTAACAATCAGTGTGTGACTACCATGCTCTTTTTGTAATCATTCCTATTCTTTCAAACCATAGAGTTTTATTAAATTCTAAGCATTTACACAACGGTGACACACCCTTTTGAATTTTCACTTTCATCCTCACTGGCTTTTGATGTAGTGAAAGGGTTGCTCAATACTATGGTGTTCAAATTTCCTGGTAAGCATATGTAATATATACTTTACTTGAAACCAGAAATTTTTAAAAATTGCACCACAAAAAATGGTAGAAACTCAGTGAAATTAAAATTCATTCTTTAAGATAATGTACAACATTGATGTACCTCTAGGAGATCGAGAATGGGGGTGGGCGGGGATCGAGCGAAGAAAAGTTACCAACATTGTTGGTATATAGGAAAGCAATGGACTTTTGTACATTGATTTTGTAGCCAGCAACTTTACTGTATTCATTGATTGTTTCTAATAGCTTTTTGGTGGAGTCTTTAGGGTTTTCTATATATAGCATCATGTCATCTGCAAAGAGTGACAATTTAACTTCTTCATTCCCAATTTGGATGCCTTTTATTTCTTTCTCTTGCCTGATAGCTCTGGCGAGGACTTCCAACACTATGTTGAAAAGCAGAGGTGATAGGGGACAACCTTGTCGTGTTACTGAACGTAGAACAAAGGGCTTCAGCTTTTCACCATTAATTATGAGATTAGCTGAGGGCTTGTCGTATATGGCCTTTATTATGTTGAGGTATTTTCCTTCTATACCAATTTTAGTAAGTGTTTTAATCATAAATGGATGTTGTATCTTATCCAATGCTTTTTCTGCATCAATTGATAGAATGATATGATTTTTGTCCTTTATTTTGTTTATGTGATGTATCACATTGATGGATTTACGAATGTTGAACCATCCTTTTGCCCCGGGGATGAACCCCACTTGGTCGTGATGAATAATCTTTTTAATGCATTGTTGTATTCGATTTGCTAGAATTTTGTTTAGGATTCTAGCATCTGTATTCATCAGAGATATAGGTCTGTAGTTTTCTTTTTTTGTGTTGTCCTTACCAGGTTTTGGTATCAGGGTAATGTTGGCCTCATAAAATGAGTTAGGGAGTACTGACTCTTCTTCAATTTTTTGGAAGAGTTTGAGCAGGATTGGTATTAGATCCTCTTTGAAGGTTTGGTAGAATTCACTGGTGAAGCCATCTGGTCCAGGACTTTCGCTTTTGGGAAGGTTTTTGATGACTGATTCAATTTCGTTACTGGTGATCGGCCTGTTAAGATTTTCCAGTTCTTCATGATTCAGCCTTGGAAGGCTATATGTTTCTAAGAACTTGTCCATTTCTTCTAAGTTATTAAATTTGGTGGCATATAGTCCTTCATAGTATTCTTGGATAATCCTTTGTATTTCTGTGGTGTCCGTGATAACTTCCCCTTTTTCATTTCTGATTTTGTTAATTAGTGTCTTCTCTCTTTTTATCTTAGTGAGTCTAGCCAAGGGTTTGTCGATTGTGTTAATCTTTTCAAAGAACCAGCTGTTTGTCACATTAATTTTTTCTATTGTCTTTTTCTTCTCTATTTCATTTAGTTCTGCTCTGATTCTTGTTATTTCCTTTCTTCTGCTGACCTTGGGTTTCGCTTATTCTTCTTTTTCTAGTTTTTTAAGGTGTAACATGAGGTTATTTATTTGGGATTTTTCTTGTTTCTTGAGATAGGCCTGTAATGATATAAATTTCCCTCTTAAAACTGCTTTTGCGGCATCCCAAAAAATTTGGTAGGATGTATTTTCATTGTCATTTGTTTCTATGTATCTTTTGATCTCTCCTCTAATTTCTTCTTTGACCCAGTCGTTCTTTAAAAGTATGTTGTTTAATCTCCATGTATTTGTGTTTTTTCCTGCTTTCTTTTTGCAGTTGATATCCAATTTCAAAGCTTTGTGATCAGAGAATATGCTTGGTATGATTTCAATCTTTTTAAATTTGCTGAGGCTGATTTTGTGTCCCAATATATGGTCTATCCTTGAGAATGTTCCATGTACACTAGAAAAGAATGTATAGTCTGATGTTTTAGGATGAAGCGCTCTATATATGTCAATTATGTCCAATTCATCTAATGTATCATTTAGGGCTGCGATTTCGTTATTTATCTTCTGTTTGGATGATCTATCCATAGCTGTCAATGATGTATTTAAGTCCCCTAGTATAATTGTGTTTTGGTCAATTTCTCCCTTTAGTTCTGTTAGTACTTGCTTGGTATATTTTGGTGCTCCCTGATTGGGGGCATAAATACTGATGACTGTTATGTCTTCTTGTTGCATAGTCCCCTTTACCATTATGAAATGTCCATCTTTGTCTCTTGTTATCTTTTTCACCCTGAAGTCTGTTTCATCGGAAATCATTATGGCTACACCTGATTTTCTCTGGGTACCATTTGCTTGGAGTGTCAATTTCCACCCTTTCACTTTGAGTCTATGCTTGTCCTTGTAGCTGAGATGTGTCTCTTGTAGACAGCATATGGTTGGGTTTAGTTTTTTGATCCAATCTGCTACAAAATCAACGTACAAAAGTCCATTACTTTCCTATATACCATCAATGAAATCTCAGAAAAAGAGATAGAAAAAACAATTCCTTTTGCAATTGCAGCAAAAAGAATAAAATACCTAGGAATAAACTTAACCTAGGATGTGAAGGATTTATATGCTGAAAACTATAAGACATTTTTGAAAGAAATTGAAGAAGACACAAAGAAATGGAAAGACATTCCATGCTCGTGGATTGGAAGAATCAACATAGTTAAAATGGCCATATTACCCAAAGCCATATACAGATTTAATGCAATCCCCATTAAAATCCCAATGGCATTTTTTAAAGAAATAGAACAAAAAATCATCAGATTTGTTTGGAACCACAAAAGACCCCGAATAGCCAAAGCAATACTAAAAAAAAAGAACAATACTGGAGGTATCACACTCCCTGATTTTTGCTTGTACTACATGGCTACAATAATCAAAACAGCTTGGTATTGGCGGAAAAACGGACACATAGACCAATGGAATAGAATTGAGAACCCAGAAATAAAACCACATAAATATGGACAGATAATTTTTGACAAAGAAGCTAAAAACATACAATGGAGGAAAGACAGCCTCTTCAATAAATGGTGCTGGCAGAATTGGATAGCTACGTGCAAAAGAATGAAACTGGACTGCTATCTGTCACCATGTACCAAAATTAATTCAAAATGGATCAAAGACTTAAGCATAAGACCTGACACAATAAACTGCATTGAAGAAAACATAGGTACTAAACTTATGGACCTTGGGTTCAAAGAGCATTTTATGAATTTGACTCCAAAGGCAATGGAAGTAAAAACTAAAATAAACAAATGGGATTATATGAAACTGAAAAGCTTCTGCACAGCAAAAGAAACTATTGACAAAATAATGAGGCAACCAACTGAATGGGAGAAGATTTTCACAAACAGTTCCTCTGATAAGGGGCTAATATCCAAAATATACAAGGAACTCATGAATCTCAACAACAAAAAAACAAACAACCCAATTGAAAAATGGACAGAGGACCTGAGGAGACATTTCTCCAAAGAGGATATTCAAATGGAAAATAGACATATGAAAAAATGCTCAACATCGCTAATCATCAGAGAAATGCAAATGAAAACCACAATGAGATATCACCTAACCCCACTCAGAATGGCTTTCATGAACAAAACAAATAGTAACAAGTGTTGGAGAGGCTGTGGAGAAAAAGGAACTCTCATACACTGTTGGTGGGAATGGAGACTGGTTTAGCCGCTATGTAACGCAGTGTGGAGGTTCCTCAAGAAATTACGAATAGAATTACCATATGACCCAGCAATCCTCCTCCTGGGTATCTGCCAAAAAAAATCTCAAAACATTTATACATAAAGACACGTGTGCTCCAATGTTTATTGCAGCTTTGTTTACGGTGGCCAAGACATGGAAACAACCAAAATGTCCTTTGATAGATGAATGGATAAAGAAGTTGTGGTACATTTACACAATGGAATACTATTCGGCGTTAAGGAAAGATGACATAGGAGCATTTTGACAACATGGATGGATCTTCAGAGTATAATGCTAAATGAAATAAGTCAGACAGAAAAAGCAGAGAACCCTATGATTTCACTGATATGTGGTATATAAACCAAAAAGAACAAGACAAACAAATGAGAAACAAAAACTCATAGACACAGACAATAATTTAGTGGTTACCAGAGGGTAAGGGGGTGGGGGGTGGGTGATGAGGGTAAAGGGGATTAAATATATGGTGAT
Organism: Rhinolophus hipposideros; assembly: GCF_964194185.1. Lineage (NCBI taxonomy): Eukaryota > Metazoa > Chordata > Mammalia > Chiroptera > Rhinolophidae > Rhinolophus > Rhinolophus hipposideros. Next base: position 85,050,948 of record NC_138046.1, on the reverse strand, counting down.
GGAAGGAGAACTGACTCTGGGTGGTGAACACACAATGGGATTTATAGACGATGTAATACAGAATTGTACACCTGAAATCTATGTAAATTTACTAACAATTGTCACCCCAATAAATTTTTAAAAATTTAAAAAAAAATTTTAAAAAAAAAAGAAAAGTTACCAACAGCAGAAACGAAAGCGGTCCTTTTCCTACAGACCCAGCAAAATTGAAAGGGGCAATATGATAATACAACATTCAACTCCACATTTATACATGGAACATCTTAGAAGAAATGGATCGATTTCCCATAAACCATGAACTACAAAAACTCACCCAGGTGTGAATAGTCCAATATATTTTAAAGAAATGAAATCGGTAGTTAAAAACCTTGGGGGGGAAAAGCCAGAGAGTAAATACCAGAAACAAACAATTCATGCGATTTAAATCTGGCACCATTCTGAGAAGTGTGATGAAATCTCAGGCCATCGACTCCGACCCCACCCACGTGAATCATCCCTTTGTCCAGTTCTAAAAGGATGTTTGGACTGGCAGCACCTACAATCACTTAGTGGTCGTCTAGGTTATCAGACTGACTGTTGACGTATTACAGTGCTTGTGTGCAAGTGACCCTTATTTTACTTAACAAGGGCCCCAAAGCGGAAGAGCAGGGATGCTGACAAACCAGATATGCCAAAGGGAAGCTGTAAAGTGCATGTATGTATAGGAGAAACATAGTATGTAGGCTTCGGTGCTACCTGTGGTTTCAGGCATCCACTGGGGGGTCTCGGAATATACTCCCCATGGATAATGGGAACTAGTGTAACTCACAGAATATAGTGAAAACAATCACTTAAGAAATCAAAATGTTCCATTAGAAAATATCTATACCATACAAAGAAAGCTGTAAAGGAGGTACCAAAGAACAAACAGAGAAGAGACACAGAAAACAAGGAAAGTATAATAGGAGATTGGAGTCTACCTACATCAATAGTATCATTAAATGTGAACAGATTAAACAATCCAGTCAAAACGCAGACATTGACAGTCTCGATTTGAAAAAGTAAGATGAAAGTACATGACGGCTATGGGAGACACAGTTTAGATTCCAAGATACAAACAGATCACCAGTGAAATAGGGGACAAGATATATCAAACAAAGAGCAACTCCAAGAAAACTTCAGGGGGCATCCTCATATCAGGCATTTAAATTTTAATGTTAAACATATATTTATAACATGACCCAGCAAATCTCCTAGAGAATCCTTTCCAAGAGAAACGAAAAACATATGTCCATACAGAGACCTGTACTCAAACATTCATAGCACCTTTGTTCATAAGAGTCAAAAGTAGAAACAATCCAAATTGACAAACACTGGTAAATGGATCAAAGAAAAATACACAAAGGAATACAACAAACTAATGATAAAGGGGACCATACATCAGGAACACATAACCGTCATAGACATTCGTGCCCCCAATCAGGCAGCATTGAAATATACCAAGCAACTACTAACAGTACTGAAGGGAGAAACTGACCAAAACACAATTATACTAGAGGACGTAAACACATCACTGACAGCTATGGATAGATCATCCAAACAGAAAATAAACAAAGAACTAGCAGCCCTAAATGACACATTAGATGAAATGGACATAATTGACATTTACAGATCAATTCATCGTAGAACACCAGACTGCACATTTTTTTCTAATGTACACGGAACATTCTCAAGGATAGACCACATATAGGGACAGAAAACTAGCCTCAGCAAATTTAAGAAGATTGAAATCATACCAAACATATTCTCTGATGACAAGGCTCTGAAATTGGATATCAACTGCAAAAAGAAAGCAAGAAAAACCACAAATGTGTGGACATTAAACAACATAGTTTTAAAGAACGACCGGGTCAAAGAAGAAATAAGAGGAGAGCTCAAAAGATACGAAGAAACAAATGAGAATGAAAACACATCCTAAGAAAATTTTTGGGATGCAGGAAAAGCAGTTCTAAGAGGGAAATGCACTTTTAAGAGGTGAGCAATCCCTCACCTGGGTATCTACCCCCAAAATCTGAAAACATTTATCTATAAAGACAAGTGTGCTTCAATGTTCATTGCAGCTTTATTTACAGTGGCCAAGACATGGAAACAATCAAAGTGTCCTGTGATAGGTGAATGGATAAAGAAGTTGTGGTACATACATATGTGCAATGGAATACTCTTCGGCAGTAACTAAAGATGAAATAGGACATTTGCAACAACACGCGTGGATCTTGAGATTATAATCCTAAGTGAAATAAGATAGAAAAAGTAGAGAACCATTTGATTTCACTGATATGTGGTACATAAAACTGAAAACAACAAAACAACAATACATACACATGAAGGAACAAAAACACATAGACACACAATGGTTACGGGGGTAAAGGGGGAGGTTGCTCTCGGAGAGGGTAAACGGGGTGTAATATATGGTGATGGAAAGAGAAGTGACTCTGGGTGGTGAACACACAAGGTGAGTTACAGATAATGCATTACAGAGTTGTACACCTGAAATCTATGTAACTTTAACAATTGTCACCCCAAGAAACTTTAATTGAAGAAAAAACTTACAGATGATACATATTAATAATATCCGAGAGCCGAAAAACGTTGTCCACACTCTTTCAAGTGACAGCCCCTTCAAGGTATTTCTTGAATCCTTCTGATATGTCCCCATCATTCCTTGAATTTAGGCTCATTATTCACACCACAAATTGAGCCGGATTCCTGTATCCTTTCCCTCCCCCAGTCCAGGCACCAGTCTTTGGTGGAGAATGGTATTTAGAAACCAGGATCTGGGGCCTACATGTGATTACTGCCCTTGGATTGTGGGGCTACCCAAAACTGTTGGAATACACGTATGTACGCACTCAGGCACACACACGGATATACATGTACATCTGTATCTATCACCTAATAGAACGTGTACGTATATTGAAAACCACGAGTTCCATAGAGGCCTCCAATTCCAGCATAACATCTCAGAGTTTGTTGTAGGTTTCTTTGTTTCCACATGAGAAGCTCCCCTTTCTAAATTGAGAGTCGTGGCTCCCATATCCTTATTTATTTACTGACGTGATGACACCAAATGTGTAAGAGGTGGGACAATTAAAAGTTCCTGAAGTTTTGCAACGATGTGGCGAAACTTTTCTTGATATCAGAGGGATTATTCATTATGAATATGTACCAACTGTACAAACAGTTAACCAAGTCTACTATTTGGAAGTGCTGAAAAGGCTGCATGAACTTTTCACCAACAATTCATGGCTCTTGCATCACGACAATGCACCAGCCCACAGGGCACTGTCTGCAAGGGAGTTTTCAGCCAGTAAACAAGTAACTGTATTGGAATGCACTCTCTCCTCACCTGATCTGGCCCCCAGTGACTTCTTTCTTTACCTAAGATAAACGAAATACTAAAAGGAGGACATTTTTATAACACTCAGGACATCAAGGGTAATATGATGACAGCTCCGTTGGCCACTCCAGAAAAAGAGTTCCAAATTGCTTTGAAGGTTGGACTAGGCACTGGCATCTGAGCATTGCTTCCTTACGGAAGTATTTCGAAGGTGACCGTAGTGATAATCAGCGATGAGGTACGTAGCACTTTTTCTAGGATGAGTTCACGAACTTAACTGGCACACGTAGTATAGGGCATCCTCCCCACACAGAGGCCAGCCTCACATGCTGTGCTCAATTATCCCCTGCCCGTGACCTCCCTCCACAACCTACTCAGCATTGAATCCCGGAGCCAAGTAGCCTCTCCCACCCAACCCCCAGGGACAGCCTCCTACTGGCCTGGGGCTCTGTCCCCCACTGCACCTTGTTCTTGGGTGTGGATGCCCTCCTCAGTCTGCCTGAGCTCTGACTCCCCTAGCTGGGAAGCACCTAGAAGCATTCGTTTGTCTTGCTCTGCAGCACCTCATGTGACAGCTTGAGGACTGAACTCCTCTGGCATAAAAGAGAACCGAAGTGAAAGAATGGTCAAGGCAGAGGAAAAGGTGAACATACCCAATACAATCACTTAATTAAGAAAAATCCAGCCAAAACAGCCCCCCTACTTCCTACGTTAAGAGAAAGCCTCCGCCCACCCCACTCAGTTCAGAGAGATCACAGCTCCGGACCCAGCATCACAAAGTGCTGGGAGCCCTCATTCCCGGGGTGCGGTCACACACACAGATCTCACCCAGGACACAGACGCCGGGAACCACAGAAAATGCTGAGCCAGGTACACGTGTGTAGGCCCACGAGGCCCACGAGGCCCACGAGGCACAGGAGGCCGCACAGACCTTTAGTCCGTGGCACAGAATCCACTCATAAAACCTCCCATTCGCGCACAATCCCTCAAAGGCTCACAGGGAGCCAGTGTACCCACAGAGCACCTGTGAGGTGGCAGCTCGCCATACACATCCCCAAATGCCTGACACTTCACTTCCCAGGCAGGGACACCAAGGAGCACAGATACCGCTGCCTGGACCTTAATTGCCTGCGTGTGAGAGTCTCTCCGATGCCGTGCCAATCGCGCCACACTAGGCTGGTGACTGACATAGGGCTAAACGACAGTAAGGAGCTCACGTGCAGACAGCGCCGTCACCCGCGATCGCAGCGTGGGGCACTGACTCCACGCCAGCGACTGCGCGGAACTCACCACTGCCAGGGGCGGCATTGCCAGCCCCGTCCGGACGCTCAGGCGCTGAGGAGTCCAACTCGGAGAAACTTCTACGCTCTGAAAATACACGCGCGCGCGCGAACACGCGGGCACACACACGCCTCACCCTCAGCTCCAGCTTGCAGTCAGGCGACATCCCACACAGATGGTTATGGGCACGGGGCCGCCAGACACGGAGGCCAAGATGACAGGCCCAGCGGGAGCCGTCCCGCTCCCACGGAGGGCTTCATCTGTCAATCTCGCCGCGATCAATCATCACCCAGCTTGCACATGGCCCCGCCCCTCATCCGGGCACCAATGACTCACGCCCTGTTTGTCCCAACTGGATGCGGCCATGTAGAAAGAGAAGGGTGGACTTTGAGAATTGAAAATGATTTCCACAGCTTCAGACCCGGTGTCCACTCAGGTTCCATCGTGTCGGGAGAATACTGAGTTCTACGTTCTGTTGGATCCGGCCGATGTGTACACAGACCCTCAATGTTATGATACACAGAATGGATTTTTCCGAATCTCTCCCCTAGTGGTACGTCCCTGAATAGACTGTCCTAGTACTAATACCGTTGTGGTACATCCCAGGCAGCAACCGCTCCCTCGCGGGCGCCCCTTGGCGGTGGGAACCGGAACTGGCTCATCCATTCTGATGCACATGGACCTTTCTAGGCTGGTCCCCAAAGGGTGGGACTGCAAGGGCAGGATGAAAACCCCAGTTAGCTGCACTCTTGCATTCTTGGGACCGTCTTAGTGACCTGAAATGTACCTCCCTGCAGTGGCCACTCTGATATCGGGGAGCCGTACAAGCTTTTCTCTGTGCGGAGGATTGTGCTGGCTTCTGTCTCCTGGGTAACTGCAGAATGCATCTAGTGGGGCAACCGCGCCACAGTCCCCCAAGGGCAAGAGGGCTAGACCTCCCGACTGGGGTTAGAAGGCCTGGTGTGGGACAGGCTGCAGTCCTTGACTGTCAGCAATAGGTGAGAGGGATGGCGGGTCATCTGGTTTTGTTAGGGAAGGGGCCATCTCCCAGGGGCCAATGGACAGGTTAGGTTAGACACAGACCAGGCCCTCATTCATTTGGTAAAGAAAGAAGAGTTTAAGGCTTAATAAACAAAACAAATTACTTAACGTGAGCATAAAGAGTTGCTACCCTGGAAATACACAACCACTTAGCAACCCACACTGCTCTCTGGAGAGACAAAGAAACGCAGTGTTTATAAAGGCAAAATTCACAAACTTTAATTCTTGCAAATGAAGGACTGCTGGCTAATTTAGCAGGGGTTGGTTAGTTCCAATAAGCAAAGGAGGAACTCAAAAACTCCAAGAACGAGGTAAAGTTCATATGTGTCCACACAGCAGTTGTTGTTCCCGGATATTGATGGCTGACCTGGGACTGAGTTGACTCTCAGGTTGGCAACTTCAGAGCTGCTCTGAGACTGAGGCACCAGCTGTGCATAGGTCTCATGTAAGGACAGAGACAAGAGAGCAGTTTCCAGGCTCTTGCCCCCAGGTGGAAAGGTGCTGGCTTGGGTAGTAGATGACCATCAGCTGTAACCAGTTAGCCATTGGCCACTAATATAACTGCCATGGCTACGCCAGCAAGCGTGGGTTGGTTGACAGAGAAGTGGACGGCAGACTTTGGATCGTGTGGATCCTGCTTCCTGTATCTCCAACCCAGCAGCCATCGAGAATATAGTGGTATGAACCCCCCCCCCATCCATGGTTCCATTGGTGTTCTATTTTGGCCTCACCATAGTCTGTGTTCACCTGCCAGGAGAGGCAGCTGAGACATGCATGACATCTCACTTCCCCAAAAAACCTCAAACGATTTTAAGTTACTCTTTGCAATGTTTATACCAACGTCATTGTTGTTTTTTTCCGTGATATCATTTAGTCTCTCCAAATTCTGTGTCAGACACTGTAATGGGAGTTAGAAATACAGCCATGTGGAAATTGAAAAATGTCTTACCCTCATAGAGCTTACACCGTGTGGTATCATATAGCACAAAAATGGAAGTAATTTGTCAGGTGTTGGTAATTGCTGTGATTAAAATTAAATCTTAATAATGAAATAACAGGGGTGAATATTTCTAGAAATAGTGGTCAAGGAAAGTTTTCCCAAGTTGGTGACATTTGAGCTGAAAGGCAAGGAGATGGATATCTGGGAGAAAAGCATCCCAGATACCGGTAAGACCAGCGGAAAAGTGTGGGAGTGGAACTCAGGCTACAGTGTATGAGCAACCCGGTGGCTGGCACAGCATGACCTACGGAGAGACAGGGCATGAGTTCAGGCAGGTAATGGGCAACACATCACATAGTGTTTTCTGGGCTGTTGAGGGGGTGGGGTGAAAGTTGACTTCCTCTCAGCGACCCAAGGGAGTGTTCTTAGCACAGAAGACTCATGATTCTGTCAGAGGTCAGAGGTCTAGTTCAGCAAATGAAGGGAGGAGTTCCCGGTTTGCCCCAACGAAAAACCCTTCCCCACTCTCTTGGCAGCTGACCGTGCCCTCCCTGGACAATCGTGTGCACTCAGGGGGACTCTTGTAATTGGTCCCCACTGAGATACACACAGAAGAATGATATCCTTAGGAGAGGAGAAGCAAGGGCCCTCTTGGTGTAGGTGAGGTCACGTCCAGTCCGGTGTAAGAGGGAAAAAGAAACAGGCACAGAGAAGTCAGAAAGACAGAGAGAACATTAGAGAGATAGGGATAGAGAGACTATTTATGGCAGTACAATGTCTCTACTGAATTAACAGCCACCTATTGGCCCATAGCCTTGGTATTAGATGATGTGCCCGTCTTTCCGGGGAAAGGACGCCCCTCCCCAAGGACAGTGTCTAGGGAATGACTCAGCTGCCCATGGCCTGTGCCTCAGTCACGCTGTCTTGACAATCATCAGCACCTCTTCCCCTGAGGAGGACATGGTGTAGTTATGGGGAGCATCGTGTTGTAAACAGGGTCCCCCACACCCACTCAAGCTCTTGACCGCCCTCCTGCTGATCTCCATGCCAACGCAATGATGTAAAGGGGGGGAGAGACCTGTACATTAGCAGTGCACCTTGTGGAAGTGCATGAATGTGAGGTATTTCCCCTCCTGCGTGGATTGTCTCCTCTCTACCTTCCACCACCATCTCCACAGGTAATGTGAGGATTCTATTCCGTATACCTAGTACCAAGCCCGCTGGGAGAGCAAGAGGCAGAGGGTCAGACTTCTGACAGTGGGTCAGTCCCAGAGTCCTTGTGACCCTGAGCAAACCTCTCCCGTTCCCCTTCCTTGGCTCCCCCACCTGGCCTGGGCTGTGCTGAGCCTTCCCCTGCCTCCTCCTAGGAGCCCACGTTACTACCACTTACTCCCTCCTCAAAAGCTGAGACCTTCTGTGCACACTGGGCCTAGGCGCCTGTTCTTAAGTATTCGGGCCAATTTCCTGAGTTAATATGTGGCCATAGGTTTGTCTCATGGCCCTGAGCAAAGGTGGGGTGATGACAGCAGTTACTACTCTTATCAGTATGGTCACCATGGGCTCCTAGAGCTGCACATGACCGAGGACTGCCCTCCCTGAGGAGGGGCACCCTGACATTTCATCTCTGTGACACCAGGGCAGGGATGGGAGAAACCTCAACAAAGGTGAAATCACACACCTAGCTAGAGCACATAGTAAGCAAGGTCCTTCCTGCTTTGCTCTCACAGACATCCCGGGATGCAGTTCCATGAACAGCTTAGAGACCAACGCTCTGGACCAAGAAAGACTCCTCTGCAGAGTTCAGGGACCTCACACGCTGGGACAGACCCACCAACGTTTCAGAGACCTTCACGGGAGACCCAGTCACACGTGAGGACATAGACACCAGCAGCTCAGGGAAGTGGTACCCTAGCTCGCAGCTCCCCTTCACTCAGAGGCCTCACAGGCCTCCCCGGACAGCCTACAGGCTGCACCCTGGGACACTTGGCCACAAATCTTCAGCTCAGGGCTGCCGTGTGGCCAGTGACACTGAGTTTCTGTTGTATTCACCCCATGGGAGAGGCCAGGGTAATTGGAGGCCCTGCTGTCTGCAGTCACCATCGTGTCCTTATGAGGGAGGGAGGTTCACTCCAGGAATGAAAAGGGCCTCGGGAGTTGAGGGATTCTGAGAATGACCTCTAGTGTCTGTCCTGGGAATAACTCACTTATGACCAACCCTGCTTGCCCACGGTCACAGTGAGTTTTGCATCCTGCCCCATGGGGGTTTAGGATGAACCTCACATTCACCAGTGGTGGCTCATAAACCTCTTATCTCTGCCATTTCTCAGCTCCCGTTGTGGGGTACTGCATCCTGGAGAGAGGAGAGAACTCTGCCTTTCACACTGCATATGGCAGCACCCATTAAATCCCTCTGGACACCTCTATCCTTTCCTCAACCTCCCTTTCCTGGTGGTAGCTGCCATTCCTCTCTCCACAAATCTCCCCCCTCCTTTGGCCAGCCACCTCAGGGGCCTCTGAGCCTCCTCCCCCGTCCTATTCAGCACAGCTCAGTTATGCCCTCTCACCCCTTTGTGTCCTCTCTCCTAGCACCCAGCCTGGCCTCAGAGGACCCCCTTAGCACCCTCCCTGCTCTCTGCAAGCGTAGAACCTTGTACAGGACCTTGTACAGGACGGACCTTGCTCCTGCCCCCACCCGCAGGTCTGTCATAAAGTCCCTGTTAGGGCAGAACTGAGAATATCTGAGATCCAGGTCAAATTTCAAACCCAGACTGGGAGTCCAGGGCAGTTCTCCCAGAACTGGGGTACAGGAGGAGGGTTTCTGAGAGGAGAAACTGAGGTGACTCTCCTGGCAGGAGGAGGGATGAGAACGCTAGTAAACAAGCTTTTCTTCCCCACCACTGATTGCCCGCATCCTGTCAGCATCTATCAAAGTGAAAAATCCTTACAATACTCAGTCAGAGAGGGCAGGGACATTTGTAGTTTCAGTTTCCTCAGTTTCCCAGTGCCTAGCATATGGTAGGCTCTCAGTGGATGATTAGTGAGTGACTTAACTTTGACCCAGCAATTCCACTAAAAAGACTGTATAATAAACACACACAGGTACAGAGCTGTGTACAGGGAAGATAGGAGCAAATAAGTGGGTGCTAAGTGAACAATGAGGGGCTCCTGTTGTATCATGGAGTGCCCCCTGGCCATGGAGAGAAAGGACATGAGTGCGAGTGCATTCTGGGTATCTGCAGAGGATTCCCCTGGAGTCTCCAGCTGAATTCTGATCAGTTCACATGTGTGAGGGAACTACGGAAGGCTGGGAAAAGAATCACCAAAAAGGAGTGGGTGGAACAACCCCAGGGCTCACAGAGGGATGGAAATACTTCATCTTCTCACCTGCCAGAGGTGAGAAAACCTAAAAACATGCAGGGTATGGGGTAGCGGTTCTCAGCTAGTTATTACCTCAGAGTCAGGAAAGCTTACCCTAGACTAAAGACTGTTCTGATCCCTTCCAATAATGCTTGAAAGCAAGCTTCAAAAGGATACAACTGTTTCCAAGTAACCGCATTCCAGGTTGACACTCAAAATCACTTAGAGGAATCATTACTATTATTATTATAAAATCCAGAACCCAACAAAGTAAAAATTTATGATGTTTGGCATCCAATAAAAAATTATTAGGCATGCACAGAAGCAGAAAATGCAACCAGTAATGAGGAAAAAATATAAATCGATTGAAACAGACTCAGAAACAACACATGTGATAAAGTTAACTGACAAGGACATTAAAACAGCCTTTATAAATGTTTACTACGTGTTGAAGAAGATAAAGGAAAGAGTGGGCATGTTAATACTAGGAAACATAAAGTCATTTTTTTAAAGACCCAAACTGAACTTCTAGAGATGAAAATACATGGTCTGAGATGAAAAAATACACTGGATGAAATTAACAGCAGATTTAGATATTTCAGAAGAAAAGATTAGTGAACTTGAAGACATAATGAGGTTTAAAAAATCCAAAATGAAGCATGCAAGCCAGACACAAGGACTCAGACATATTGCATGATTCCACTTATAGGTGGGTACCTAGAATAGTTAAGTTCATAGAGACAGAAAGTAGAACCATGGTTGTCAGGGGCCAAGAGGAAGGACAATGGGAAGTTAGTGTTTAATGGATACAAGTGTTCAATATGGGATGATGAAAAAGTTCTGAGATGGGCAGTAGTGATGGTTTCACAAGGTGAATGTATTTAATGCCACTGAAGTGTACATTTTAAAATGCTTAAAATGCTAAATTATGTATATTTTATCATAACACACAAAATTTTTAAAAGCTTTGTTAAGAATGAATAGAGCAACAATGAACTGTAGAACAACTTCAAGTAGCCTACTGTACATACCAGGGGTGCCAAAATAATGTATACACATTTTAAAAGATGTTAACACTTTGGTCAACGTTGCTCAAGCAATAGTTTGCCGTAATCAGAAGTGTCTGGACGCTGATGGTAACCACTTTGAGCACCTCTTGTATTAATAATTGTAGAAATCAAACATGATTTGTATTCATCTTTTGTTATTGGTATATATTAATGCAGTTTTTTTCCTTTCTTAAAATATGTATACTTTTTTTGGCACCCTCTGTATTATTGCAGTTGCTGAAGGGAGGTGGACACAAAAATATTTACAGAAATAATAGTTGAAAATTGCAGTGACCAACCGCAGATCGCTTTGTAGCTCTTACCAGGTAGTCCCTGGCCAGTCACAGGCAGTGCGTGACCTGGGCCTGTACCAGAGCCCCTCCCAAGAAGTTCCGGAACCAACATACTTGGAGGTTGGCTTCAGACACAGCAGAGCACCGCCCAACTAACCCCGCAATCAGCATGCATAAAGGGCAGTCTCAATAGGCACTAGAGCCAGCTGGGGCAAATCCCACTCAGTGGGGTAAGCCCCACACACAGCAGCCCATAAGCTGTGGATGAGACCAAATCCCACAGCCAGTCAGCTTGAGGGTCAATCCCACCCACTGACCTGCCAATAGCAATCAAGGCTCAACTATAATAGGAGGGCACACAACCCACACAAGGGACATTCCTGGAGCACCCAAAGCAGGTGACCAGTGAGACTGTACCAGGGCCAAGAAGGAATCACCAGCAGTGTAGATGAAGCAGAGGATCGAATCAGCGATTTGGAGGACAAGGTAGCAGAAAACACCAAACACATCAGAACAGCAAAAAGAAAAAACAATCCAAAAAAAAATGAGGCTAGTTTAAGAGACTTCTGGGACAACATCAAGTGTAACAACATTCACATCATAGGAGTACCAGAAGGAGAAGAGAGAAAGCAAGGGATTGAGAACCTATTTGAAGAAATAATGACTGAAAATTTTCCTAACCTGGGGAAGGAAATAGACATACAAGTCCAGGAAGCACAAAGAGTCCCAAACAAGATGAACCCAAACAGGTCCACACCAAGACACATTATAATTAAAATGGCAAAGGTTAAAGGCAATGAATCCTAAAAGCAGCAAGAGAAAAGCAACTAGTAACTTATAAGGGAGCTCCCATAAGATTGTCAGCTGATTTCCCAACAGAAACTTTTCAAGCCAGAAGGGTTTGGCACAACATATTCAATGTGATGAAAAGTAAGGACCTACAACCAAGGGTACTCTACCCAGCAAAGCTGTCATTTATAATTGAAGGACAGATAAAGAGCTTCCTAGACAAAAAAAAAGAAAAAGAAAAAAAAGAAAAGAAAAAACCTAAATGAGTTCATCACCATCAAACCAGTATTACAAGGAATGTTAGAGGGACTTCTTTAAAACAAAACAAAAAAAGATCAAATTTATGATAATAAAATGGCAATAGCTACATATCTATCAACAATTATTTTCTTTCTTTTACAAGTAATAACATTTAGAAAAGATCCTGGCCCTTAAAAACCTTCCCAGTACTCCAAATCCCACTCCAGCACAAGTCTGGGGAAGCTGGGGGATGAGCTGCCTCTGAAGGCTGCCCTGGCTTGGGCCGTCTGTCCTGGAAAAGCATCCTCTGGGCAACCATGCCCTGTGGGTGGATGGGAGTATGGGGGGGTGGGGCGGTGTTCCCACTAGGTCAACGCCCATGCCTGGACATCAAGAGCTAGGGCCCCTGCTAGGCCCAGCCACTAGGAGCAGTAGAGACCAGGGCCTGCTCCTTCAATGGTCCCTCAATTATTTTCTACATAAATAGGTTAAATGCTCCAATCAAAAGACATAGGAGGGCTGAATTGATAAAAAAACAAAACCCTTACATATGCTGCCTAAAAGAGACTCACTTCAGATTGAAAGACACACACGGACAGAAAGTAAAGTGATGGAAAGAGATATTTCAAGAAAATGGAAACAAACAAACAAACAGAAAGCTAGGGTAGCAATACTTATACCAGACAAGATGGACATTGAAACAAAGGCTATAACATAAGACAAAGAAGGACCCATAATCCCTCTTCTGGGTATTTAACCAAAGAAACCCAAAATGCTACTTTGAGGTGACATGTGCACCCATATGTTCATTGTAGCATTGTTTACAGTGGCCAAGATGTGGAGGCAGCCTGGGTGTCCATCGATGGATAAATGGATAAAGAGGAAGTGGTACATATATATAATAGAATATTGCTTGACAATGGAAGCGAATGGGCTCTTGCCATCTGCGGTAGCATGAATGGACCTGGACAGTATTGTGCTGAATTGGAGGTCAGACAGAGAAAGGCAGATGCAATATGATTTCATTTACATGTGGAATCTAAAAAACAAAATAAACAAACAAAACGGAAACAAACTCAGAGATATAGAAAACCTTTTGATGGTTGCCAGATGGGAGGGGGGTTGGGGGAATGGGTGAAAAAGGGGGAAGGGATTAAGAAGTGCAAATTGTTTGTTACAAAGTAGTTATGGAGATGTAGCATAAGGAATATAGTCAATAATATTGTAATAACTATGTATGGTGTCAGATGGGTACTAGATTTGTTGGGGTGATAGATGGGAGGGGTTTAAGGGCAGTTGAAAATGGTGAGGGATTAAGAAGTACAAATTGGCCGTTACAAATAGTCATGGGGATGTAAAGTAAAGACTAGGGATTATAGTCAATGATATGGCAATATCTATATGTAGTGCCAGCTGGGTACTAGACTAGTCAGGAGGATCACTTTTTTTTTTTTGAGTTTTCAGATACATTTTTATTGTACCAATGGAGAGTCACATTCAAGTCAACAATCCTTGAGGCATTTCTCAAAAATACAATGGAAAGGAAGGGAGGAGACATAGATGGAGGTAGGCCAACAAGAGTCTCAGAGATGACTTACACTTCTCAAAACAGTTTCAAACCACTATGGGCAGATATTCACGCCCATTCATACAAAACTGCTAGAGTGATGGACAGAGCAAGACTCATGCAATTTCCTGAGTGATTGCTTTCAGCTGCCCTTTGTCCTATACCTGCGATGTTCTGCATGTTTCAAATGCTCCCAGGGAAACATGGCATGTACATATGGTATTATGGTATTGTGGACTCGATCTCTACATCCTTCATTCCCAGGCAGAGACCAGAGTGATTTCCCATTGTCTGTCCCCACCCTGACAGCTAGGGTAGAAAATCACATCGTCCTGGACTCACATGCTCAAGACCCATCACCTCCCCTCCTTTTGTGCACACCATCCTGACCTGGGTATTGTCTTCTGAATGCCAGAAGGAAAACCCGAGTGGAGAAGTTCTGGTTGACCTATTCTCCTTGTGTGGTTTCAGTTCCAGGGTTGCCCAGAAAGCCCCGCTGGCAATAATGGCAGGGAGGACGTTATGGTTTTTGTGACAGATTTGTCTTTCATACAGGCTTCGAGAGGGCACCTGCTGCCTGCTGCCCATTGTGCCTCCAGAGGGACTTTTTAAATTATATAAATGTCTAACCACTATGCTGTACACCTGAAATTACTATAAAATAATATCGTGTGTCAAAAAAAAAGAAGTCTCAGATTTCTCAGCAGCTCTTTTTGTCCTTGGAATATGTTCTACCACGGATATGCATTCAAAACATTGTGTTCTAAGGTTGCTGTAAATAATATATTATTTTCGCAAGCTCTGTCATGAATGTGACATAGTTCAGTTTATTCATTACAGTTTGTTTTCCATTTTTAGGGATTGGTTTTTAAATTTTAATCAAAATTTAATTTTTGAATCTATGAAACATTTTTATGTTTCCAATAAATAGTCTGAACTATATAATTTCCAGCCTGCCCCTATACCCTGGTACACCCCCTCTCATAGGTCACTATTTTTATTCTCTTTTGGTTTATCCTTCCTTGCAAATATAAGTATCTTCCTATATGCTTATATATGTGCATCTATATGTACTTTTTATAATACTTATACTTTGCATTCCCCCTTTCTTATGCAAAGGTAGCAGACTGGATATACTGTTTTACACTTTCTGCAGGCATCTATTAAGTGGTTATTATGTTCCAAGTACTGTGCTGATGTACTCAGGCAAGAGCGATTCCCCTTATCACCATGTTCTACTGTGTTTTCGGTATTACAGTTAATTAGAGTTGCTGCTCTTATCTCTGTCCCTCAGGAGACAGTGCTTCTGGGTGCTGCCTCAGTGCAACTTGTTTATCTCCCACTATCTCTCAGTGAGCACTGACAGTGACAAACACTTGTCCCTCAGCATGTCAAAAGAATAAACATTTTTAATTACACAAGTAATGCATGAGAGCATGCACGTTGTAAGATGCTTGAGTGACACAGAAGTGTATGGAATAACAAACCATGGTTTGTCCAATCCCACTGCAGTTGACTGAAGCAAGTATTCCTGTGGTGGTTGCCAAATGGTGATTTTTCTAATTCCATTATTCCTTCCACATTTATTACTTCACATTCTACAATAAGGAAGAGGTTTCTCTTCTCCATTCATTTATTTATTCATTCATATATTTAGTTTTGTCATATGGATTTGTAGATTCTTTATTTAATGGGTTACAAACTTAAATTCATTATTTATTTTGATACCCAAATTTTTCCAAAATTTGTGGAGGGGAGTCCTTTCAAGCTCACTTTTGTGAACTTTTAATATGCCCATCCTTCTTTGAGCACTTCCTTACTTTCTGAAACAGCAAGATATTCCAGGCTCATCTTGTACTTTTCCTGCCCCAGCTCTGGAATCATCTATTTCTCCAAGAATTCAGCCTTGGTTCCTTTTGGTAGAAATACCAAGATATGGGCACTAGTTGTGCTCACTGCTGCAATTAGGGGTCAATGCTTTTAGGTCATCTCAGTGGACAAAGCATATATATATATATATATATATATATATATATATATATACACATATATATATATACACACACACACACATATACATATATACACATATACATATATAACATATTTCTACATACAAATGTACACACACATATACACACATTGTCTGTCTATTTAGCTAGCTAGCTAGCTATCTAATCTCTGTATCATCCTAAAAATCATTTGTTCATACTGGTGCCCCAATTCCAATTTCAAACCACATAGTTCGTTCTAGCCTTCCTCCTTTCCATATTTCTTTTTTTAAAAATATTAATTTTGTTAGGAAAGCATTTGATAGTTGTATTAGCTTATATAACCAATCGCTTAATTTTAAAATGATGTGGCCTGAAGATATGAATTAATATGTATTTTTTTATTCGTTCAACAAATATTTGAGTACCTTTTACATATTTCTATCTCCCTTCTCTGACAGTGAGAAACCAGGTTCTCATTATGCACAATATATTTACTTATTTTTTCAATCCTAGGGTATGCATTCAGTAGTTTCAGAACTGCCAGCCCATACCACCATGAAAAATAAAGCTACTAACTACGGTTTAATATTTGTTTACAGTTCTTTTTTTTCCTTCCCCTTCAGTGTAATGTTATTCATTTGAAATAAGCTCATGTATTTCCATTTGTATTCCATTTTGTTCTTCATCTGTCCTTGTTGATTGATTATGTAAAACATTAACATGATTTTAAATTCAAAACTACATAAAAATTATACCCAGAGAAGTATCACTTCCCCATCCCCTGTACCCCATTCCCAACCTCTAAACCTTTTCCACCCCATTTCTTGTAGGGAATAAATCACACTAGTTTCTAGTTTACCCTTACTGTGTTTCTTTTCGCACAGAGGAACATGTATATTTTTTCATTTCTACTTCTTCCTTACACAAAAGATGGCATACTATAGACATTCTGTTGCATTTTGCTTTTTCTTTTGCACTATTATCTTCACAAATATATCCTGCAAATATACATACTTATAAAAACATTTTAATGGTAAAATATAATACACATATATAAAAGTACATAAAACATATATTCATTTTTTAACAATAATTATAATTCAAACACCTGCATAACCACCACATAGGTTAAGAAATTGAACATTATCAGAACCCTGAAGACCTCTGGGTGACCTTTGCTAATCATATTTCCCTCTCTCTATCCTGAATTTTATGGTATTTACAGGCATGCCTCATTTTATTGAGCTTTGCTTTATTGTACTTTGCAGATACTGTGTTTTTCACAAATTGAAGTTGAGACCTTTCACCAGCAGAAAAATTATGACTGGCTGAAGGCTCAGATGATGGTTAACATTTTTAACAATAAAGTATTTCCTCATTTTGGCTGCCTCTCTGTGTTTGTTTCTATGTATTAGGTCAGGGGTGTCCAAACTGCGGCTCGCGGGCCAACTGCGGCTCGCAATCCATTTTTAATTGGCCCGCAGCAAATTCCAATAATATATTTAGTTTACTTAAATAAACCAGGTGAGGCAATACGTACTTCACCTCGAGTGAGTGGCCCGGCTGTTTGTGTATTTTACCGCATATGGCCCTTGGTGAGAAACATTGAAAAAAGTTTGGACACCCCTGTATTAGGTAGGTCTGCTATGTCTCCCAGTCTTGGTTAGGTGTCTTTATGTAGTAGGTGTCCTGTGGGGCCCCAGCACAGTCTCCCTCGTCACCTGCTCTGGGTGCTCTAGAAGTATCCCTTTTGTGAGTTGTGTGCCCTCCTGTTATACTTGAGCTTTGATTGCTATTGGCATGTCAGTGGCTGGGATTAACCCTCAGGCTGATTGGCTGGCTGTGGGGTTTGGCCCCGTTCACAGGAAACAGGCTGCTGTATGGGGGCTTACCCCACTGAGTGGGATTCACCCCAGTGGGCTCTAGTGACTGTTGAGACAGCCTTTTGTGTGTGCCACTTGTGGGGCTAATTGGGCAATGCTCTGCTGTGGTCTAAAGCCAATCTCCAAGTATGTTGGTTCTGGGATCTCTTGGGAGGGGATCTGGTGCAGGCCCAGGTAACCCACTGCCTGTGACCGGTCAGGGACTACCTTGCAGGGGCTACAAAGCTATCCATGGTTGGTCACTGCTTGAGCTAAAGTTGGAGACACGTGGGAGAGTCCATGCTGTGAACCAAGGATGCCTGCCACCAGTACCAGGCCTGGGGTAGCTCTGCAAAAAGCCAAGACACCCCACGGCATGCTCCTTCTGCCAGCTCCCTTAAGGATCACCACTGAAAAAGACTTGTGCGGTGCGGGAGTTGGGTGAGGCAGGATCTCAGGGAGTCACTAGAGCGGGAAGAGTTGTAGTTATCAGGTTAATGTAGATTCTGGTTTGGTGTCAGTGCTCAGCCTGGAACTACTTAGCAAAAGTCTCAGAGTACGCTAAGGCCAGTCACCGCCTGCCCGGGGTCTGCATACTCTAATAGTTTTCCAAGAAAGATGAGGGCAGAGCTAGCTGCTCAATGAGAAAGTGCCTCTGATGTTGGGGGGTGGAGGTGGGGGTGAAGTCCCAGCAGAGCTCAGCAGACCATTTCAGATTCAGATTTGGTCACATGGGGGAGGGCTCAACACAAGAAAGACGGCACCTGCCTTCCAGTTGCACAGGAGAAGGACCCCATACAGGGAAAATGGAGACTGTCCTCAAGCCCTCTCACCGAAGCCACCCACCTCAGTCTGCCCTCCATATGCTTCTGACACCCCCGAGTCACTGTCCCTCTGCTGGAGCCAAGCACGAATGCCTGTGAGTGAGTGAGTCTGTGTGCAGGATCTTTAAGAGGACGTCTGGGTTCCCTGCCGCCTTCCATCTCACCTGGATGGTTGGAATCCCCACTGATTTTCACAGTCAGATGTTGTGAGAGCTCCTCTTCCAAGCACCAGTACTCCAGGCTGCAGAGCCTGGTATGGGACTGAGGTCCCTCACCCCTCCAGTGTGAACCTCTGTGACTGAGATATCCCTCCTGATCCTCAACCACCACATGGAGCTTTCAGGCCAGCCCATTTTGCATCTCTGCCCCTTCTACCAGTGTCCACGTGATTTCTTCTTTATATCCTTAGTTATAAAACTTCTGTTCAGCTAGACTTCAGGAGGTTCTCCAGGTTGATTGTTCCATAATTTAGTTGTAATTTTAATGTGTTCATGGAAGGAAGCACTCAAAGTTCTTATCTACTCCGCCATCTTGGATCTCCTAAGAAATCTTAGATTTTTTTCAGGAGTTTAATTGTTGGGACAAATATTGGTTTTGTTACTTTACTACAGAGAAACCATGATAGAAATGTTGTTAGGAACCAATATTTTCAGTATAAAAAGTGCCAGTTTCGAAGTATAAAATTTAAAAGTTTCATAAACACCTTAGAATATTAATTTTGATTTGGAAATGTTAATGTGATCCAGTGCCTTTTTTGTTTCTCTCAAAGAAAAAAATTCTTGCTCTGTTCATTGAAAATACCTAGAAGCAGTGGCACCCAATACCAATGCACACACCTAGTATCTTCCTCTTGTCCAAATACATCCCAACTTAAAAGAACCACGACTCCTTGGAGAAATGGCTGATTCCAGGTCTGGAGCAGGAAATGTCCAAAACAAGCCTGGGACATCTTTTCATACTAGAAACCAAGAAAACTTTCAAAGACAACTAGCGTCATGTCAAAAAGGCACAGGACCAAACTCGAAGGGGTTCCCAATGGCCAAATGAGGGATAATTTGAACATCAAAACAGAATAATGATTGGAATGGATCAACACACACACACACACACACACACTATATATATATATATATATATATATATATATGATTATAATGACACTAAGAACAACACACACACACAAACTATATATGTATATATATGATTATAATGACACTAAGAACAACACACACACACACACATACATATGATTATAATGACACTAAGAACAAGAAGCAAAGAAGAAATTCTAAACAAAAACCTCATTTGAACCATTGGCCATGAGGCATCAATTCCTTACTCTAAAATTGGCATTTGTAATGACAGCATTACGTCTTTATCTTGTCTTCCCTATATGAACTAACTGTATTTTGGGTAACCCAATAGCCAAATTGATGAAGGAAAGGTTTTACTTACATAAGAATGCTGGTTAATAAATGTAGAAAAGTAATATAATTTTAGAAAAATTACCACTTTGCTATTCCTAATAAAATAATGGATTCAGGCAACAATCATCATTAGAGTGGAATCATTAGATGAAAGGCTGATGGGAAAATTCTCCATGGAGGGATCCGGATATTACTGCCATAACCCACTGATGAATTTTAACATCATTAAAAGCAGGACCACCAGATATTATATAGCTTCTGGTGTGATAAAATATGAATCTCCTAACACCACTTATGCAGTGTTCATGCAAAAATAAATAAATAAATAACCTGAACGCAATAGAGTCCTCAGAGCTAACTTCCATTTCCAGGAAAAATGGGGAGTAAAAAACATGTAAAATGACACCACAAGGTAGCAACCAGACAAAATATGAAAGATGAGTCCTTCTACAACACAACTGCAATAAGTCAAGGGCATGACATAAAAAGTGGGAAGAGAGGACTTGCTCTAGATCAGAGGTGTCCAAACTGCGGCCCTCGGGCCAACTACGGCCCGCGATCCATTGTTAATTGGCCCACAGCAAATTCCAAAAATACATTTAGTTTACTGAAATAAACCAGGTAAGACAATATGTACTTCACCTCAAGTGAGTGGCCCGGCTGTTTGTGTATTTTACCGCATGTGGCCCTTGGTGAAAAACGTTGAAAAAAGTTTGGACACCCCTGCTCTAAATTAAGGGACCCTGAAGAGACATTAAATAATGCAGTGTGTTCTCATTAGAACAAGCCCACTGTAAAAAAAAAATACATTTCCTTATGAAGACAACTGGATTATTGTAGACTTGCTTACTATTAGACATTACCAAAGAATTACTACTATGCTTAAGTGTAATGGCATAGTGGTTTTATTAAATTATGCCCTTTTTTATAAATGCATATTGAAGTATACAGGGATGTGATATAATGTTTTGGATTTGCTTTGAAATACTGTAACAAAAGAAAAAATGGGATAGATTGAACAAATATGGTAAAATATTATTTATTGTCCAATCGTGGTGGTGGTGGTGGGTGTGTGTGTTCATGCTACTACTCTCTGCTTTGTATGTTTAAAATGTTCATAATAAAAAGATTAAAGTTTGTTGAGAGAAAAAAGGGGGCCCTGACTAAGAAAAATTCCACAATAAGTTGGAAAGAAGCATTTTTATTCAAGCTTGGGGTAAAAGCCTTGTTTATATTCAGTAACTAGAACAGTTACATATGGGTGATAAATGTACCAAACCATTCCCAGCTGTTTAGACACCAATCTGTGACATTACTTATAATAGGAATATGTTTTTGTTTTGGTTGTTGTTGAATATTTTATTTTTTTATTTTTCAAATACAGTTGACATGCAATATCATTTTATATTAGTTTCAGGTGTACAGCTTAGTAGTCAGATATTTGTATAATTTACAAAGCGATCCTCCCCCCCAATTAGTCTGGTGCGTACCTGGCACTAATCATAGTTATTACAATATTATTGACCATATTCCCTATGCTGTACTATTTTGTACATATTCCCTATGCATGACTATTTTGTAACTACCAATTTGTACTTCTTAATCTCTTCACCTTTTCCACTCTGCTCCTCAACCTCCCACCCATCTGGCAACCATCAGTTTGTTCTCTGTATCTATGAGTCTGTTTGTTTTGTTTGTTCATTTATTTTGTTCTTTAGATTCCACATATAAGTGAGGTCATATTATTTGTCTTTCTCTGTCTGACTTATTTCACTTAGCATAATAACCTCTAGGTCCATCCATGTTGTTGGAAATAATAAGATTTCATTCTTTTTGTGGGCAAGTAATATTCCATTATATATATGTACTACATCTTCTTTATCCAATCGTCTATCGATGGGCAAGGAACCTGGTTTTTGTTTTTTAAAAATAAAAGAATTGTTAGTGCTAACGGCTTCTGAATACTGTTAATATTCTGTTTCTTGAACTGAACAGTGGTTACATGGGTGTTCACTTTATAACTATTTGTTAATGTGTATGTATAAATCTTATGCACATTTCTATCTGTATATTACGTTTCACACTTGAAAATGTTACATTTTTCAAAAGCGTAATAGTATAGTGTAATTGTATGGTAAAACGTGGCACTCTTTCTCCCAATTCAGACCACAGCAGTCGCACAAAGGTGCTTCTGCCCACCTGTGGTGGGTTGTCATTTCAGAGAAAGGAACAGGAGGATATAAGGAACTTTTAAAATCCTCTAAAATGGGCTTATCTCTCCACCTGCTCAGGGAGCTTTTTAATTATAAATTCAATTATTTAATAGTTATAGGATTATTCAGATTTAATTTTTTTCTTGTGTTTTAGTGAATTGTGTTTCTCCAGGGATTTTCCCATTTTATCAAAAGTTTCAAAATTGTTAGTATAAAGTTCTTCATAATACTGTCTTATTATATTTTAATGTGTCTGTGGCCCATATTGTAGTGGCCCCTGTGCTGTTCCTGATGCTAGTTATATTCTTTCTGTATAATTTTCTGTATCAGTCTCAGGGATTTTTCATTTTTTCTAGATTTTTCAAAGAACCAACTTTTAGCGTTGTTCATCCTCTCTGTTGTAGTTCTGTATTTCTGTTTCATTGATTTCTGCTCTTACCTCTGTTACAGCTCTCCTTTTACTTTCTTCATGTTTAATTTGTTGTGTCTAACTTCTTGAGATGGGTTTTCAGCATTTAAAAAAATAATGTATGAATTTCAGGCTATACATTTCTCTCTAAGGATAGCCTGAGCAGCATCCCGCAGGATTTCAGATGTAATATTTTCATTAACTGTCAGTTCAAAATATTTTCTAATTTCCCTTGTGAATTTATCTTTGACTCCCTCTCCAAAGTATGGTGCCCAAACTTCAGTAGGCATAAAAATAACCACCGGAGGATCTTGTCCAAATCCGGGTTTTGGAACCTCATCTCAAACCTCCTAGATTAGTATTTCTGGGAGTTAGGCCTAGGGACCCACATCTTACAAGCTTGCCAAGGGATTCAGACGCAGGTGGGCTGCAGGACCACAGTTTGGTAGCAGAGCAAGAGTTTTTTGAGGACAGAGAGAAGTCTGATTCCTCCGTATCACTGGTACCCACCATTGGGCTTAGCATAAAACATGTTTAAAAAATGGGTGAACCAATGGGTACGGAAAGAAAGGAATAAAAATTGCTTGTATCAAGAGATCTGGAATTTTTGAATGCTATAAATTAGGGGACCCACTATGGCATCATTTGGTCCCAGTTTAATCCATTCAGGACAGAAATACTTTTTCCTTGTCTTCAAATCTCTGCCTCCCAGGCTTTCTCCTCACCTGTCCAATCCTGCTGTCCTGGAATGTGGCCTTAGTATGTGTGCCTGCCTGTCTAGTGGACCAGAGCAAGTAGGGGTGGCACAGATGTCCTGAGAGGGGATGTTCAGAGCTGGGCAGCCCTCCCTCCCCAGCCCCCCCAACCCAGCCCACCTCCAGGCCTTACTGGGAAAATGCCCATAGAACCCATTCTAAATAAGGTTATCTACCCCACCTCTCTGAACTCTAGGCATCCCTCCCATCTCAAAGCTTTTGAAAAACTTCCGCAGGACCTTCCTCCCCCAGCTTGATCCCAGACTCGCCACCCCTGCCTCCTCTGCACTTGCAGCCCCTGTGAGTTACTCTCTCAGCAGCCTCTTGGCCACCTCTCCCCACCTCCACACGTGGCTCTCTGGAGCATCTCAGAAAGGCGGGAGTCTGACTTCTCCAGTCAGCTATTGTCCAGGCAGCACGGCCGCCACGCCAGTATCCCCACCAGTCAGCCAGCCAGCCTGCTGCTCCCGGCCTCGCCAGCCTCCCCTCCCCACCCCGCCCCGCCCCAGGGAGGACCAGGCAGGCTGCTGGCAGTCTCCCTGCCTGCTCAGCCTCCCTCCTTCCCTCCCGCTCCCTCCTTACCTCCCTCCTTCCCTCCTCCGCCCGCCCCTGAGGCAGGGACCGTGCAAATCGAGGAGAGGGGGGACAGACAGGCAGAATGGAGCCCAGCTTAGGGCTCTGGGCTCTCAGCTGATGCCTCATCCAGGCTGAGTGTCCCCAGCATCTTGGGACCTGGATTTGTGTGAGCTGCAGTGGTTCCCAAGCCAGGAGGGTCCCTCTAGCAGGTCTGTGGTGCCCCCGTTTTGCATCAGGACCCCCCCTCGGATGCTCTGAGCCACCCTCCTCAACCCGGATCTAAAACCCGGGACACAGCTATCAGGCCAGCCTCTCTCTCCACCCCACCCCCTCTTTCTGGCGTCCATCCCCTCCCCAACACCACCTCTGCTGCTGCCTCTGGCTGTGGACCTTCACGTCTTCCCCATCCCCTCCAGGCCTAGGGAGCAGGCTGAGCCTGGATGAGAGGCCCCTCAGCCTGGGGCTCTCCCGGGCCATGGCCTGAGTGCTCCCAGGGAGGAGCCCCGAACCCTGAGCATCTGTTAGAGGCTTGGCAGAGGCCCCGCGGGGACCGTGTCTTCTGAGGACAAAAGGCGGCGGCCAGCAGGCAGACAGGGGGTGGGGGGAGGGAGGGACCGGCAGCCAGGCGGGCAGACGAGTAGCAGGGGCCAGCGCTGGCCCCCCTCCCAGCTTGGCGGTGGCATGAAAATGGGGATGGGAGTGTGTAGTGGAGGAAGCAGCTGCCCGGACCTCCACCTGCCAGCTAGCTGGGCACCCCAAGGCTGTGTGCTGCCCACCTGGTGTTCCCCAATATCGCCGGCCCTACCCAGTGCACCCCTCTGGTGCCTGCTTCCCCTGATGTCTGCGATTTAGACCAGCCCAGCTGTATCCACGGCAACAGAAGCAGGAGTGTCAGTGGCCGCCAGATCACTGAGGGCCCCACAATGTGGCCTCGGCTGTGATTTATCCTGGGTGAGACAGCTTGAGCTCCCTCACTGGACTCCAAGACAGCCCTGCTGAAAGAGCCCAGGTAAGTAGTCAGCATACCTCCACCAAGGATGGGGGTGGGGTGGGACTTCTCTTCTGTCTCCCCACACAGATTTCAGAGTCTCCATCACTGCCATACTCTGTCTCTCTGTGACTCTGTTAGTCTCTCTCTCTCTCTCTCTCTCTCTCTCTCTCTCTCTCTCTCTCTCTCTCTCTGTGTGTGTGTGTCTCTATCTGTCTCTATCTCTGTCTCTGTCTCTCTGCCCCCCCTCCATCACAAGGGCTGCTTGGGTGCACCTAGAGAGTCCACTAGCCATCTCCATCTTTCCCAATTCCAAATGTCCCATGAGAAAGGGAACCACCACCTGTTTCCCCACACAGGGTCTGTTTTTATCATTATGGTTGCGAGGCTGTTAATATTTTCTTGTGTGCTAGCTGTGGAAGGCATACCTGGGAGCCAGCCATGCTCCCCTCACAATGCCTGTACCCTGGGCAGGCTCAGTCTCCTGCAGCTGCCTCCTCTTCCTCCTCTACTCTCCTCCAGGTTACTTGGCCTGCATGCAGGGTGTATGTTTGTGTCTGTCTGTGTGTATGAACAGGTAGGTGGGTAGACATGACAGAGAAGCTGCTCCTAGCCCAGACCACCCCGACTCCTTTTTTCTTTCTCCCCTCCCTCCCTCCTTTCCTCTTTCCTTCCTTCCTCTTCCCTTCCTTCTTTCCTTCTTTCCTTCCTTCCTTCCTTCCTTCCTTCCTTCCTTCCTTCCTTCCTTCCTTCCTTCCTTCCTTCCTTCCTTCCTTCCTTCTTTCCTTCCTTCCCTCCCCTGCCTCTCCCCACAGGTAGCAGACTTTTGCTCACTCACCACTGAAGATATTGCTGTGATTCCCAGCTAGGGGGAGGAAGCCACTGTAGGGCTGAAAGGAAGGTGAGGTGGGGGTGGGGAGCATTTCTAGGCCCTAGGCTGCCTGATGGCTCTGTGGGGTCAAGCACTGTGTCAGACAACAACCTGCAGGGGCCAGACACAACACGGTCATCCCCACAGTGTGGGTCCCAGCCTCCATCTATCTATCTCTGTCTCAGAGATCCATGTTGTGTGTGGGACACCCCCAATCTTATGGCCTTGTGCACGGTGGCCAGTAGTCCCTATGACTGGAGGGGCAAGAAAGCCTGGTACATGGAGAACATGGATTCTCCAGGGACACTTCCCCCAACTACTAGCTCTGCAACTTTAGTGAAAGCGGGACATTTCCTAAGCCTCAGTTTTCCCATCTGTCAAAGAGACTTTCATAATGGGCGTGTGTAGTGACTAAATGAGTTGGTGCATGTAAATAAAGAATGTGCATGGAAGTGGCCCTAAAGCAATGTCAGCAAAATCTCATGGTCAGTATTGTTGCTGATTATTCGTGATTAATATTTTTATTGATTATTGGGGGGAGGGACTGATCCCTCTTCTCCAGGGTCTTGGCAGAGATGGGGAGGACAGCAGGTAGGCAAATGGGTGGGGGTGGGGGTTAGCGAAGGGGAGATGGGAGCAGCTCTGTGTTGTTACTTCTCCTTTGTAGGGAGTGATAAGTGGTGGCTGTGGGCAGAGCTTCACGCACCTACCCCACTCTAGGCTCCTTTTCCTATACTTGCCCCTCTCTGTGCACACACACACACACACACACACACACAGAGGCTTGCCCCCACCCTCTGTGAGCTAGCAGAAGCCTGTCTTGCAGCCTGCAGCATTCCTGGTCCTGGTGATGTATGCCTCTCCATGTTGAGGGGAGACTTGGCAAGAGTTTGGCCTGTGGTCAGTGGTTGGCAGGGCCTAGAGACAAGGCTGAAGCTTCTGAGATGGCAGGGCTTTGGGTAGAGCTGGGGTGTGGCCCATGCAGCAACCAGACCTGTCGGAGTCGGGTCCCAGGGAGTTGCTAACCTAGAGCCTGGGCTGAGGGAACAGTGAGGCTGCTGGCTGGTTTCTGGGTGTGGAGATTTGGTGGAACACTGGGTCAGTGGTTGGTGGCTGGAAAAGGGTCCTTAAGGCCTGGGACGAGGATGAAGGGCAGACAGGGGTAGGGTTTGGGGGTATAGAGTAGACTTTTCTGAAGAAGCATTTGGTGCGGAAGGGAAAGGACCCAGCCTGTGGTCCAGAGGCATCTGGCCCTCAGCGTGGGTGTATATGTGCAACTGAAAACATGTGGCTGTGTGTGTAGTCTGCGCGTGTGTGTGTGTGTGTGTGTGTGTGTGTCTGTTCATGGGCACTGTGGATGTGTATGAGCCTGTGTGTGTGAGCAGGCCATGTGACGGTGTATGCAAGTGTGTGGGTGTGTGGGTAGGCTGGTGTGTGTATAGGGGAGTGGGTATGACTTTGCATGTCTGTCCGGTAGAGCAAATGAGCATGTTTCATTCTGAGCCTGAGTGAGGGTGTGTTTCTCTGAGTCCATAGGCCTGTTTAATGGTTGTATTTGTGTGTGGTATCAATTTGTCTTTGAGTGTGCATGGCTGATTGTATATGTATGAGTATGAGGGTTTCAGAAAGCCTGGGTATGCATATCCAGTTATGTGAATACCTAGTTGTATCTGATTGTGTATATTTGTGTGTGCTTATGTGTGCATATGTGTGTAAGTGCATCTAAATGGTATGTTTGTGAATATAAGGGCACATTGCATGTCCATGAGTGTAGGGCAGGGTATGTGTATGTGAACATGTTTCTATGTGGGCATGTCTGTCACATATATGTATTAGTAGGCTTGTGTGTGACTGTCCATGTGGATTCTCCAGCATTTTGAATTATGTATATTTCTGTGTATGCATGTTTGAGTACATTTTGTCTGTAAACAGAGCTATGGATCTACATCTGATTGGGGAAATGTTACTGTAGATGGTCACACTAATATAAGGAGAACTAATAGTGTGGGTAAAAGAGAGTGTGTGAATACATGTTTTGTGCATAAAAATACATTCTGTGGGTATGCCTATGTGTGCACATCTGATTATGTATACAGGTATGGCTGGGGAGATGTATGCCTCTGTGCATATACATGCTCAAAAGGCTGCATGTGTAGGTGGATGGATACATTTGTGTATATGTCTAATTGTATTTTTGGGTACACTGTTATGTGTGAGTGCGTGTCTGATTGTGATATGCATGAGTAACTACATTTCATAATACTTGAGAGCACATGTCTCATGTATTTTGTTTGAATTTCTGAATATGAGTGTGGATATGTGAGTGACTGAATGTATACATCGTGTATATGCTAGTATGTGTTAACATGTGGCTATGCATTTGAATGAACATGTCTGTATGTTTTCTGTGTTCACATGCATCTTAGTGTATGTGTGAATGTGCCTGTGTGTGTGCCTGTCTGAACGTACAGATATGTGAATGTACCAGTTTGTACAGTTCTAATTATTTGCGTATGTGTGTACTGTTTATATACTATTGCTTGTTCTGGGACGTATGTTGTGGAATAGTGTAAATGAATGTATGTGCATGCCACTCTTGGCCTATAAGTGTGTGTTTGTGTGTGTAAGGATATCTTTGCATGTTTCTGTGATGAGTGTTATCAATTCTTCTTGTGCAGATGTACAAGTATGTGAGCCTATGTGACTGTTCTTCTGTGTGTGCATGAGTGCAAACATATCTTTGTGTCAAGTCTGTCTGGTAATGTAAGTGTAAACGAATCTTCTGTTTGCATAGCTTCTCATATGGGTGTATGAACATGTGAGAATGTACATTGTGTGCATATCTGACTGATTGTGTGTGTTTTGCAAGTACATTTGTGTCTCCATGTCTGATTATATACCTAGAGGAGTGATGCTGTACAAGTCTGTGTGCATGTGATTATGCTCATAGGTGTACATGCCCAGTTGTGTGTGTAAGTCTATGTGCGTTAGAATGTCTCTATATGAATATATCATCTCATTGACAAGCATGTGCACATCTGGGTGTTTATATGTGTGAGTACATCCATGTGTGAGTATATGTGACTATGTTTATGTGGTTATGTCTGGGAGAGTGTGTGTATACATTTGGGAGCTCATCTCTGTGTGTCATGTTTGTGCCTTGTCTCGTTGGGTACAATACAGAGTCTGCCTGTCTGTGGCCATGTGTAAGTATGCTTGTGTGTATACCTGTGTTTGTGAGTGAATATATGTCCTTCATGGGCACTATGTCATGTGAATGTGTGCCATGCATGTGTGCCTATGATTGAGAGTAAATAAATGTGCACATGTGGGACCAAGTGCAGTGTGAGTGTGCATTGTTGTGTGTCTCCGTGTAGGGATGAATGTAGCTATTTGTGCATGTGCCCCTCTGATGGTATGTGCATGAGAAAGAGATCTACTTGGCCTTGAGCCTGGGCAGATAGGCCCTATGACTAATAGGATAATAAGGAGGGTACTTACGAATCTGTGTGATGCTCTGTGTACCCCAGCATGTTTATGTGCATGTCTGAGAGTCAGTGGCACTCTGCTAGACCATGTCCGGTTCTGTGTCGACAGCTCTAACACCCGAGCAATCCATGACCCCCTTCTGGGGCCTCTCTGGCCTTCACCATGTGCTGGGTTTTTGTGGGGATCTCAGGATAATTCCTGTCATCATTCATACTCAAGAAGTAGGAACCAATAATATTGTAGTAACTATGTATCGTGGTGTTAGACTTATCGGAGGGATCACTTCATAGGTTATGTAAATATCTAAGCACTATGCTGTACACTTGAAACTAATACAATATTGAATGTCAACTGTAATTGAAAAAATAATAAAAAATAAAGAAAAATATAAAATTAAAAATAAATAAAAGAAAAGAAGTAGGAACCAATCATGACCGATGTCCTACTAGGGAAGGGGGTCTGTGACCTCTTTAGAAAAGAATTTCTTGAAACACAAAGACCTTCCTTCCCACCACCCAACCATCAAAGGCCCAGGACAAAATGGCATTGTATGGTGTGTAGGGTTGGTAAATGATTTTCACAGAGAGCACCCAAATTATGCCATCCAGACAGAAATCTAGAGGTGAATGTAGAAGTGAAGGTATATCTGGGTAGAGCAGTGTGTGTGTGTGTGTGTGTGTGTGTGTGTGTGTGTGTGTGTGTAGGGGTTGGCTGGTATATTTGGAGAAAGAGAGAGAAAGAGAGACAGAGAGAGAGAGAGAAGGGATCTGGATTGTATGTATGTAAGAGAGCCTCGGTGTTTCTGGTTAGAGCGTATATGAGACATTTGGGTATACAGGTGTCCCCCACTTTCTAAAAGTTCACCTTAAGCCACTACCCTTTCACAAAAGACCTACATTGGTAAGGTAATGGCTTTTTCATAAAAGTCAAGTGGCGTAACCCGAAGTTTCAGACAGCAGGGGGATACTCTTCACTTTACACCATTTCATAGGAACAGTCTACTTTTGGATAGCAGGGGAAACCTATATTTGGGAAGGATGAGTGTGAAAGTGGGTGGGTGTACATGGTGTGTTTGTGAGGTACTATGAGAGCATCAGCCTATTTGGATGGAGGATGGTATGAGTGAGACATTGGGTGTGGCTGTGTGGGAATATGTGTGAGGATGTTTATATTTGAGGGATATATGGGTATGGGTGTATCTGGATGGTGCAAGAGAGAGTGGGCGGGTATCTGGATGCTGTATGTGTTTGATAGTGTGGATGTATCTGTGTTGTGTGTGTAAGAGAGGATGAGGGTGTTTCTGGGTAGAGTATGTGTGTGAGAATATGGGTATATTGGGGTGCAGGGCATTCAAGTGTAGGGTATATCTGGATAGTGTGTAGGTGGGTGAGAGCACAAATGTATCTAGGCAATGGAAGTGTATGATGGAGTATATCTAGATGCTGTGTGTGTGTCAGAGAGAGAATTTGGGCACATATTGGTGAGGGTGGGGGTGTATGTAAATGTGTATATAATTGGAGGGCATTGTGGATGTGGAGGGTTGTATGTGACAATGTATGTGTGTGTGTGTGTGTGTGTGTGTGTGTGAGAGAGAGAGAGAGAGAGAGAGAGAGAGAGAGAGAGAGAGAGAGAGAGACATGGGAAAGTGTGAGTGTATATGAATAGGATTTGTATGTGAGTGGGTGTCTCAGGATTATGTGTAGGTGGGTATCTGTGTGTGGGAATGTATTTAGGTTTGGAATTTGTGAGCGTGAGTATCTGGGTAGGATTGTGTAAATGTAGTGTCTTTGAATGGTGTGTGTGTGTCATTGTGGGTGTGTCTTGATACTGTGTGTGAGAGACATTGTAAGGTGCCTCATACAAGGGTATGAGGGCTCTCGGTTGGAAGGGTTAGTTTTAGTGTATTTTAATGTTATGTAAGGGTGTGAGCATGATGAGTGGGGAGTTTGCATAAGTGTGCCTGTATCTGGGTGGAGTGCCTGTAAGTGTAGGTATATTTGACGTGTGAGTTTATGGAGATGGGGCGGTTTCGATGGGATGTGTGTGAGAGTGTGGCTGTGTCAGTATTGGGTGTGTATAGGAAAGTGGGTGTATTTGAATAGTGCGTGTGAGAAAGAGAATGTGCACATACCTGGGTTGGGGTGAATGAGTGGGTATATCTAAGTAGGATATGTGGGGTTCTCTCTGGATGGTGTATGAGAGAAACATGGGGTTATCGGGGTGGTGTGTGAAAGAGAGTGTGTATAGCTGAATCTGTTCAGGGTGTGTGAGTGTATCTGGGTGGGGCTGTGTGCTCATCTGGTTAGTTTGCGTGAGAGTATTTTAGTGTATTTGGGTGGGGAATGTATCTGAGCACGCGGGTGTATCTGTGAGTGTGGACTTACCTGAATGGTGTGTTGGCGGTGTATCTGGGTGTTTTGTGTGTTGATCGTGTGGGTGTGTCTGCGTGGGTGTGTGATTGTGAGTGTATGAATGTATGTATCTTTCATAGGACAGCTGTACCTCTGCTGGGGTGTCTGTACGGATGAGCACATCCATGTCTGTGTATGTGCCTACATATGTGTGGCTGTTTGTACCTGAGTGTGTCAGTATGCGGCTTGTGTGTGCATGTGCTTATGTTAGAGTGGTGTGTATCGTATATGTGTATGAGGTGTGTTTCTACATGTGAATAAGTTAGATCTGCAAGGTGTCTGGAGCCAGGCTCTGTGTTGGAATCCTAGTTCTGCCATTTATTAGCTGTGTGGCTTTGGGCAAGTCACCTAACCTCAACTAAGCCCCAGTTTCTTATTTGTAAAGTAAGGGTAATAATACAACCTATCTCATAGGGTGAGGATTGGATGAGTTAATATTTGAAAAGTGCTTAGGACAGTGCCTGCCACATAATGAGTCCTCTCTGCCATATAAGGTGTTACCTAGCACTATAATTATTGCATGTGCTGACGTGTAAGTAATAGTATGTGTCCACCTGCCAGTGTAAGTGGAGTAATATTTTTTTAATTTTTTTAAATTTTTTTTATTAGTTTCAGGTGTACAAGACAAGGTAATACTTAGACGTTCATCATTTATATCCCTCACACTGTGAACCCCCCGCCCCCCATCCATTATCCCTCCGACCTCACACCGAGCCATCACATTATATATATAAAATTATAGTTGGCATTCATTAATGTTTAGCTTCTGGTGTACAGTGCCATGATCAGGCATCCACAGTATCCCTGAGGTGGTCTCCCAAATAGGACACATGTCCATCGGATACCCAACAAAATCTTTACAACATTATTGAATACGTTCCCCAAATTAATTTTCAGAAAACCCTGAGGCCATCTTGTGGTTACCAGCTGCTTCCTAATCCCTTCACCTTTCCCCTTATCCCCACCCCACCCCTCCCACCCCCGCCCATCTAACAACTCTCAGTTTTTTCTTTGTGTCCTCAAAACTGTCTCTGATCAGTTCATTCACATATTCTTTTCTTTAGATTCCGAATATAAGTGAGATCATATAGTACTTGTCTTTCTCTTTCTGACTTATTTCACTTAACATAATGTTCTCTAGATCCATCCATGTTGTTGCAAATGATAAGATTTCTTTCTTCTTTATGGCTGCGTAATACTCCATTGTATAAATGAAGTGGAGTAATTTTTATGTGCATATTTGCTAAATTATCTGTATCCATATGTATGTGTGAGGGATGAGCATATCCTGTGTGTATGTGAGAGTGTGTTTGTACATAAAGCTGGGTTTGTAATTATATATGTCTCACCATGTGTATAAAACCATGGGGGTATGAGAAAGGAAGTGTGTGTCTAGGAGGTTGATAGAGGGGGTTTGGCCCTGAGTGTGTATTTCCCAGTGCACACACATCTGGGTGTCTGAGTGCACACACTTGTATCTGTAGTAGTGTTGTGTCCATGTGAGTGCGGGTATTACCTGCATTGCTGGTATGTCTGCATATGTGAGCATGCTTCTATGTGCATGCGCTAGTGTGTTCTTACCTGATATGTAAACAGGTTTGTAGGGGTCAGGGTGTAAATGTGTGCTTGTGAATCTCTGTTGTGAGTGTCTGTAAATATATAGTGTGAGTGTCTGTAAATATAAACCAGGTATCCAGGTTTATATGTGATGATATGTGTGTGTAAAAGATTTGTGCCTATCTGGCCATGTAGTAGGCTATGTGTGTATCTGCATTGTGTGAATGCATGTGTAGGTATAAATGGGTGTGTGCATCTGAGGGTTTGTGTCTGTGTTTATAAGCATCAGTGGCTATGTAGGAGTAAATGCGTGAGTCTGCTCTGCTCCACATGCCTGCCTGCATCTGTGTGTGTAGCAGTAAGCCTGAGCGATGTGCCTGTATGTGTAAGCATGTCTGTACTGTGTGTGTATGTATGTGTGCCAGGGCAGATTTATACACTGTATGCATATATACTGTGTTTCCCCAAAAATAAAACCTAGCCGGACCATCAGCTCTAATGCATCTTTTGGAGCAACTATTAATATGAGACCGGGTCTTATTTTACTATAAGACAGGGTCTCATATACTTTATAATATAATATAATGCCAGATCTTAATTATTGCTCCAAAAGACACATTAGAGCTGATGGCCGGCTAGGTCTTATTTGCGGGGAAACCCAGTATATGTGTGTGCGAGGGCAGAGCTTGTATAAGATAGTGGGTTTTAATCTCTTAGTGTAAGAGCCTAGGGTGGGGGAGGGTCTAGATCTGTAGGACATGAGCAGGACTTGCGCTACGTCTGAATGTCATTTCTTACGTCCGTGCATGCATGATTGTGTCTAACAGCGTGTAGGTCCATATGATTTGATCTGTAGGTGTATGGGTCTCCATGTGCCCATGCGAATGGTGAATGTGTCTCTGTCTAGGCCTGTATTTCTATAGAAGGGTGTGTGTGTGTGTGTGAGTGTGTATGTGTATGTATGTTTTGTATATCTTTGCATGGTTTGCTGGTAGGTGGGCACCTACATATGTGCCTGTTTCAATGTAGAAGAGAAAGTGTGTGTGTGCGTGTGCGTGTGCGTGCATGCATCTGATTGTACTTATCAGCTGGTATAAGTCTGGATGTGAGTGCAAATTTGAATCTTCATGTACACATGCGCCTGTGTGCACATATGTATCTGTGTGTGCTAGTGTGTCTACGCAGTGTGCCTAGATGTGAATGTGTTAGGGCATTCATAACCTAGCACACAGAGAAAGTGAAATATGTGTGTGGCACACTGGAGTAAACTGAAAAGGATTTAGCGGTACTGGGGTTTGATGAAAAGGAATTCCTTACATTTTCATTATATTACACAAATTCTGGTAAGAAAGACAAAAATGCAGAGTTTTAGGGAAGTTATTACATATTGAATTTGCATACAACTTTCAAATGAAATCTTTTCAGAAGTTTTTCATAGCACACTTAAGCTCACTTCTGGAACCATAACATTTTTTACTCACTCGTGCAAATTTGAAGTGGTCGACATTCATGCCCACTTCTCCTAGCCTTTGGTCACGACTGACTTGGTTTATTTATGTAATTCATTGATGGTCCTTTGCATCATGATTTGGTACATCAGTCGGTGCCGAGCATAGATCTTCTCCATCAAATTATTGTGTTTCTTTGTTAAAAAAATAATAATAAAAATAAAGCAAGAACTGGTAGTTTTGACATGGCTATACGCTTCCATCTTGCCACTTCTTGATCTTGGAAGGCATGTTGTTGAAGGTAAGATCCATACCATGGAGGATGTTCAGACACCGTTTGCCCTCATGTCCTCAGTAATTAGCTTTAATGTATGAAACGTTAGCTGCGTAGTTCTGCAGGTCAGCAAAACTCACCTCAAAAGCGTGAGCAATGGAGTTATCAAGTACCATTTGTGTTTCTCTGAAGTGTCAGATGTAGTTTCTAGTGTTGCTTATGGCTGGTGCTTACACACCATACCAATCTTTCTAAAGAAATGGAACGACTGTTTGTTCATGCCTCCCTTTGTCACCTCCCTGTTATAACTCATTTGTTCTTGCCATGGCCAGGCAGAGACCCAGGTTTTATACTTGAAATAGCTACATGAGCTCTTCTATCTCTTGGTAGTCACCATCAACAGGAAACTGCTTACATAAGTAGGTGGCAGCAAGTGGTCAAAGAGTGGTGTTTTTTATTGGTTAAAACTCCTTTCTCATCAATAAGCAGAACTTGAATAATTCGTAGTCTTTGAATTGTGTGCTTTGAGGATGGGATCATTCTTTAAATCTAACGCCTCTTTCTTTTCTTTCAATTAAATGTGATGTTGAAATTTCTTGTAACAAATGCTCATGAATTTTTAATCCAACAGAAAAATTTCATTTTGAGTATTTTAAAATAATGATGATGCTTTTCCCCTAAGTAGACACAGACATTGCTCTATTCATCTTAATGAGTCCTTTTTAGTATTCAACTTCTAATGCCAACTAAACATCACCCAGGGAACCATACTTGACCCCACTTCTAAGTTGAAGTCTGGCTTCGAATCCACAAACCTTGTCAGTATACTTTTATATATTTTTGAGTGTTTTTACAATTTTGGATGTAATTTTATTCATATGTGCAAAGAGCCATTTGTTGAAACCAGTAAGTATCAAATCTACAAAGTGAAAATCTTTCACAAAGAAAAGCTGAAAATTTTCTTTTAGCCCGTAAAGTTTTTACAAAATTCTTACATACTTAGGTTTAAAACAAGAGAGAAGGGTGTACTGGTCTCAATGCTTTACAGAAAGCTGACATGCGGGTGAGTAGTGACTTGGATTTAATTAAATTTGCCTAGTATTGTTTACTGAAATTAGACCTACAGGCAAACTTTTAAGGTGAGGGCTCCTCAGTGGATGAATCTAGGTGTTTTCGGACCAAATTCTAGATATAAACTTCCTGCCATCACAATAGCGGCATCCACAGACTTATGCCGAGTTTCCATGATATTTCAAAATATTCATGTATCACTTTGAATATTTCACCCTTAGTTTATTTTGGAGCATCTTGCATTTCTCTTTGGGATTTCTGAGTAATATGATGAACTAAGCACAGTTAATCAACTTCTAGAGATGCATCAATATAAAATGAAAACCCTTTTGATTCAACAATAATGTGTCATCTCGATGTCCTTTGACCTGTGGTCACTGTGTCTCTTAATAGCAGTAATTGAAAATGGCCCCTTTCCTATTCTTTTTACCTCATTGGCTTCAAATATAGTGCGGACAATTTCCTGTGAGACTGCTAACGTGAGATTCTACTGGGGGGGGGGGCATCTTAGCTTTGCTTGTTTGTCATGCAACCCTGTCACTAGCCGGTTGAGTTCCATCTAAGAATGTTCCAACCCATTTAATAAGTAAACCTGGTTTTTTAATTTGCACTTCCTGTTGCTTTAAAAAGTCGAAATCTTTCTCTGTGTGATAGAGTGTTTTGTGATGGGTTGGCCAACATAGCCTACTGGGAAATGAAGTTTCTTTTGATAACTTTTCCACACAAATCAGACATTTAGGCTGAGGAAGGGATGACTAATTGGGCAGCTAAATACAAATTTGAGACAGTCCTTAAATTGCTTAAATTAGGGACATCCTGCATTTTTAGGGGGCGGGAGGGGGGACTACTGTGTTTGTCTTGTGAGTCTCCTTATTTTCCAGCTTTAATCAAAATCTCCATTTTGATGGGAAAACCATGTTTAAAATTAAATCTACTTGAATATAAAGTATTGAAGGGGTCAGCACATCTTTGTGACTTCTGAAAATTGATTTTTTTTCAAAAAACAAAATGTAAGGCTTCTGCATTCTTAAGAAAGCAGCACTCTGAAATAACCATAAAGGTCTAGCTTTTCCTTTAATGACTCAATTCAATTCAACTAAAGTCAGGCTTCATTCATTTATTGACAAATATTTTTATTTAAAAACAAAAAATAATTAATTATGAAATTCTACCAAGAATCAGATTTGGCTTATTGTTAGTATTAAAAGCCAATAGCAAGTAAATCGATAAATAAACCAAGAAATAATAAAAATAGTATTATCGTAATGTTTTTAAAAGTGTTCTTTTAGAAATACTTACTAAAATACTTATGAAAGAAATGGTATAATAGATGCGTTTCAGAATATTCTGGAAGTGGGGGGAGTGCATGAGGTAATAGGTGGAACAAGACCCTGTGAGTTGATCATTGGTGAATCTGGGCAATGGGTGCACTGAGGTTCATTACAGGATTCTTTCTACTGTTTTATGTTTCAAATGTTCTAGAAGAAAAAAGTTTCTTTTATAAAGAAATGTTTGGATCCCTAATCCCATATAATACTAATAACAGCAACAACCATACAACCCTTCTATTTTTGTAGAAAAAAAATGTTGTGGAAAAATAAGAATGAGATCAAATTAAAAGTAAAACAAACATTGCACATGTATGGGGAAAACCAAAAAACCTCGCTGATGATGAACAAGTGGCAATGAAAGTAATAATCATACGATCTGGGATGTTTCAACAGGAAGAGATCCAAACTCCTTTTCACATGGCCCCTACAGCCCCATCTTGCTCCGGCCCCCTGCTGTGGCACCAGCCAGACAGCTCTGCGAATGTTCCCACCTGTGTGTGCAGCAGTTGGCTGGTCTGTGCACACGTGCGAGGTTGTCTCTTGGTGTATACCTGTTGCAGGATGTGTATATCAAGTAAGTGTAGCTGTGTATTGTGAGTAAGTTTGTGCGTACACAGTTTTTCTCTTTGTGTTGGGTTGCGCTTGCATATTGCTAAGGGGCGTGTGTGTGTTGGAGTTGGTATACTTCTCTGCATAAGTGAGTGTGTCCATGAATGGGTATCTGTGTGTACATGTGCTAGGAGTACATATCTGTGTTGGTGAGTGCAACTAATTGATGTGAGAGGGTTTGGATCAGTCAGTCTCTGTGTGTTAGAGTGTGTTAGAGTATGTACATGTGGTTATATATGAGCAGTTTTTCACTTGCCTATTTTTCCTCCATGCAAATATGTCTGTGGGTATCTGAGGGCGATTCTGCCTATATATACGTGTGTGTGCACGCTAGGAGTTATAATTTTGAATGTATGGGATGTTGTACATGTATATGTGTAAATGTGTGTGTCTGTATGTGAGTAATTCTCAGTCCTATTATGTCCAGCACCCTCTTTTATGTAACATATTTTGTAACACCCCTTTACTATCTAGACATGAAGTTCTTAAATAATATAACTTCTCTGTACATATAATTTCAAAAGAAAACCCATATAGTATTTTATACAATAGCCATATTGTATTAACTCTAATACAAATAAATAAGAAATAAAAGGAAAGTGA
Organism: Rhinolophus hipposideros; assembly: GCF_964194185.1. Classification (NCBI taxonomy): domain Eukaryota; kingdom Metazoa; phylum Chordata; class Mammalia; order Chiroptera; family Rhinolophidae; genus Rhinolophus; species Rhinolophus hipposideros. Next base: position 85,012,303 of record NC_138046.1, on the reverse strand, counting down.
TTTATAAGAAAATAATTTGTATTTTAGTATGCAAATGATTGGCCATGACACTCCCCAGGAGATTCAATGAAGTAATTAGAGGCGTGTCACATAATAAGTAAAGGTGGATTAAGGAGAAGGGGAGAAATCAGAAACTGCCCCTTGCAGACAGAGCAGGAAAATGACAGGCAAAGGCCTAAGGGCGAGATTTTTCTGAAATAGTGAACAACTGAAGGAAAGTGCTCCACAAAACAAAGTATAGCCTCCTGTGGACTTACATAACAAGCCACATTCCTGGATAGTTCAGGGTACCTTAAGTCCTCGCTTAACATCCTTGATAGTTTCTTAGAACTGTGGTAAAACGATGTATAATAAAACCAGTTTTGCCATAGGCTAATTGATATAAACAAGAATTAAGATCCTACAGCATCTCATTAACTTATAACTAAACGACATTGAATGAAACATTATTCAGGGACCTGCTGTATATTAAAAGCAGGGGAGAAATTGTATTTATCTGTGAAATAGAGGTAGTTTCTAGGTTCAGTTCATTACAAGTCCAAATTCCTAAGGGATTTGGGACATATGTTCGCTGTGTGGGAACCCTCGCCCTGGACCCCTAAATGTTAGAAGGACACCCTACACCCCAGCATTGTGACAACCAAAAATGGACCTACAAATTTCCAAAGTGGCCCCTAGGGGGCGGTAGCGCCTTTGTTAAGTACGAAGCACTGGCGTTTAGGCCGAGTACACTGTGCCTGCGTGACTGAGGCAGCGTTCAGGATGTGTCCCTATGTGTGATCTGGTTGCTGTCCACAGGTCTCCATTGTAGGCTATGTGTCTGTGAGTGTGTAGGTGTCTGTGTATCTGTGTCTAAGGGCGGCTGGGCGCGAGCAGGTGTGTCACATGCATGCCCACACATCCTTAGCCTCTGATGGGCCCAGGCTGTGGCTGCCAGTCTGTGCTCAGAAGAACCTTCTTCTCATTTATATAATCGCCCCAGCTTTCTAGGCAACACCAGTTTTGTTTGCTTGCTGCTATTGTCGTTTGGTTCTTTGTTTTGTTTTAGTGTTTGTTTTTGTTTCCACCAAGACTGGGCTGCACATTATCCACCTCCTTGGTCTTAGTGTGTCTGTGTCTCCATTTGTCTCCATCTTTATTTCTGCCTCTGTCTCCACCTCGTCTTTATCTGTCTCTCACCCCCGCCCCATCTCTATTTTTCTATATCTTTCTCTTTTTTTCCTGGCATTATCCCTCCCCTTCTGTCTAGCCACTTCAATATTTCAATATCTATCTGTCTGTCTATCTATCTCTATCTCTGTCTTCCTCTTTCGCTCTCTGTGTCTATTTTTTTCTCTTTCTCCTCTCTGTCTCTCCCGCTCTCTCTGTTTCTCTGTCTCTGTCTCTTTTTTCTCACTCTCCTTTTCTCTTCTTCCCCTTTCTGTCTCTATTTCTATCTCTTCCTCTGTGTGTAAGGTTTTCTCTCTCTCTCTCCCCACCCCCACACTTGCCTCCCTTCTTCCCTCTTCTTTCTCTGTCTATCTCTCTCTGCTCTTACATTCAATTTCTCTCTGTCTCTATCACTTCCCCCCTGCTTCCCCTCAAGGCTAAGGAGTGTGTATGCGTGTGTGTGTGCATATTTACACACAGTAGCTGTCTGTCAGCTGGTCCACAGTTATGTGGGAGCTATCGGCTTTGAGGGGCCAGCCGAAAGGGGCCCGCCAACCCCCTGTACCCTGATCTCCTGTCCCAACAATTTCTCTTGGCCTACTGGCGCTGGCTCTGAGACTTCAGGGTGCCATGCACTAACCCAGGCTGCTCTTTCAGCAAATCCTACCTGGATGCCTAAGGCAGCCCTCCCTGAACCACCAGCTTATTTAGTCCCTCAACCAATTGATTCACAGCTTTGGACTGAGAGCCTACCATGTGCTATGCACCACTCTTCTAGAGGAGAGAGCATGAGTCTCTAAGCCTTACCCTGTGGAGCTTTTGTTCTTATAGGGAGAGGCAGGCAATAAGCTAGATTTTAAAAGTAAATTATACAGTGTGTTCGAAGAGATCAATTCTAGGAGAAGATATAAAGCAGGGTGAAGGGCATGAGGGTGCTCTTATTGCCCACCTGGGTGACTGCAGGAGCCTCCTACATAGTTTCCCCACTACCACCTTCACCTCCGTGGTCTGTGCTCCTCACAGCAGCAAGTGGGGCCCTGTTCAATCCTGCGTCATATCACGTCTCACCTCTGCTCACCACCCTCCCACGGCTCCCGTCTCACTCAGAGTAAAAGGCAGAGTCTTCGCCATGGCCTACGTGATCTGGCCTTGCCACCTTTCTGACTTCACCACTTTCCTCTTGCTCACTCGGTTCCACCCACAGTGGCCTCCTTGTGCTTCCTCAAAGGCACCATGTGCGGTCCCACCTCAGGGCCTTTGCTCTGGCTGTTCCCTCTACCTGGACTTCTCTTCCCCCAGACACCTACATGGCTAACTGTCTTACCTCCTTCACATCTTTGCTCAGATGACACCTCCGTGAAGCCTTCCCTGTCCAGTTCATCTAAAATTGCACCTCCCTTACCCCTACACTTCCTATCTCCTTTCCCTCCTTTTTTATTTTTAGGAACTTATCATCGGGCCAACTGTAGTTGACCTCTGTACCTTCTTTATTATCTAGAATGTCAACTCCACAAGAGCAGGGATCTTTGTCCGGTTCCCAGCTGTATCTCCAGTGCCTGGCACACGGTAGATAATAAATAGTTTTTAAATACACCTACATCTGTATATTCACACATACTCTCCACCTCACTTAAAATAAAAACCCAAGTCTTTGTCAGGTCCACAGCACTACATGACCTGGCCTTGGACTTCTCTGTGACCTCACCTTCTACTACTGTCTCCCTCCCCTGCCCCATTCCGAGCACACTCCTTTTCCTGCTTTTCCTTGAGCAGGGTAAGCACATTCCTGATCACGAATAAAGAAACCTATTTAATGAATGGCTACAAACAAAATAACAAAAAGATAACATGAAATAGAGTAGAAATTAATGGGGGTACATTAGACACAGACTTAGTACTGTTTTGTGAAACTTTTGGTTCAGCTGTGTGTGCACGTGTGTGTGTGTGTGTGTGTGTGTGTGTGTACCAGGTTGTGATTTAAAATATATTTCTTACTATGGGTGGCAGTCAGAAAAGTTTGAAGGACACAACCGTAGGGCTTTGTAAAGAGGGAGAAGAGCCACACCAACATCCCCACCCCACAGACCTACCAATGGAGGAAACAGGTAACGAAGGATGTCGGCAGATTAAGTGCCCTCACCCAGAGAGGAAGAGGTAGGAGCAGCAGTGGGCCAGGGACAGGGCCTGATACCAGCTGGGGAGCAAGTGGGCGGGTGGGGCTGGGTAGACACACTAACACTGCCCTTTCTGTTTCTTCCTCACCTTTCCATCTGTTTTCTCTTTTGCTTTCCTTTTCCTTCCCTTCCCTTCCTTTCCCTTCCCTTCCCTTCCTCTCTCTCTCTCTCTCTGTCTCTCTCTCCTTCCCTCTCTCCCTGCCCCCCTCCTTGTCTCTCTCCCTCTCTGTCCCTCTCTCGTGCACTTTCTTTCCCCCTTTCCTTGTATCTCTGGTTCTGTCTCTCTCTCTCTCTCTCTCTCTCTCTCTCTCTCTCTCTCTCTCTCTCTCTCCTTATTCTTTCTCATCTCCTCCATTTCTGTCTCATTTTCTATCCATTTATATATTTGTCGCCATTTTCGGTCTCTTTGTTCTATCCTTTCTCACTCTCTGTGCCTCTGTATGTGTTTTTCTCTCTGTCTCTTCTGCCCTCATCTCTGTGCCTGTGTCTCCCTCATTACCCCATTTGCAGGTACAGCCCAGCAGGACAACTGATGGAGTCCCCCAGGGCCCATGAAGTACCCAACTGGCTGATTCCATAGGGCTGGGAGCAGCCCCTGCCCCTCATTATGGCCAACACCACTGGAGAGCCTGAGGAGGTGAGCGGCGCACTCTCCCCACCATCAGCATCAGCTTATGTGAAGCTGGTGCTGCTGGGACTGATCATGTGTGTGAGCCTGGCGGGCAATGCCATCTTGTCCCTGCTGGTGCTCAAGGAGCGTGCCCTGCATAAGGCTCCTTACTACTTTCTGCTGGACCTGTGCCTGGCCGACGGCATCCGCTCTGCTGTCTGCTTCCCCTTTGTGCTGGCTTCTGTGCGCCACGGCTCCTCATGGACCTTCAGTGCACTCAGCTGCAAGATTGTGGCCTTTATGGCTGTGCTCTTTTGCTTCCATGCGGCCTTCATGCTGTTCTGTATCAGTGTCACCCGCTACATGGCCATCGCCCACCACCGCTTCTACGCCAAACGCATGACGCTCTGGACATGTGCAGCTGTCATCTGCATGGCCTGGACCCTGTCTGTGGCCATGGCCTTCCCACCCGTCTTCGATGTGGGCACCTACAAGTTTATCCGTGAGGAGGACCAGTGCATCTTTGAGCATCGCTACTTCAAGGCCAATGACACACTGGGCTTCATGCTTATGTTGGCTGTGCTCATGGCAGCCACACATGCTGTCTATGGTAAGCTGCTCCTCTTCGAGTATCGTCACCGCAAGATGAAGCCAGTGCAGATGGTGCCAGCCATAAGCCAGAACTGGACATTCCATGGCCCTGGGGCCACCGGCCAGGCTGCTGCCAACTGGATCGCTGGCTTTGGCCGTGGGCCCATGCCACCAACCCTGCTGGGTATTCGGCAAAATGGGCATGCAGCCAGCCGGCGGCTGCTGGGCATGGACGAGGTCAAGGGTGAAAAGCAGCTAGGCCGCATGTTCTACGCGATCACACTGCTCTTCCTGCTCCTCTGGTCACCTTACATCGTGGCCTGCTACTGGCGAGTGTTTGTGAAAGCTTGCACCGTGCCCCACCGTTACCTGGCCACCGCTGTTTGGATGAGCTTCGCCCAGGCTGCCGTCAACCCGATCGTCTGCTTCCTGCTCAACAAGGACCTCAAGAAGTGCCTGAGGACTCATGCCCCCTGCTGGGGCACAGGAGGTGCCCCGGCTCCCAGAGAACCCTACTGTGTCATGTGAAGCAGGCTGGTAGGCAGACAGGCAGGGAGAAGGTCATGGCCATCATGATGGGGCCAACAGAAAGGGAGGGGTGGAGCCCCACACAGGAGCCTTTCTTTCTGAGCTCCAGCCCCGCCCCTTGAACCACCCAGAATCTAGGCACCTTTGCCTATACCACCACCCCCCCCAGGATGGGGGACTGGGAAAGAGGTGTTTCTAGTTCTAGGGCCTGTCTCTGCTGCCTCCTTTTCCACTTCTACAATCTCTTTCCTTTTCTCTCTCTCCTTCTCTCTTTCCTTCTCTCTCTTTCTCTCTCGCTCTTGCTCTCGCTCTCTCTCCAGTTCAGAAAAAGAAAACAAAACTGAATATGCAGGTTTTTCTACTAACAGCTGAGGAGACAGGCTTTCTTGCTTTAATGTCTTTCCTTCTGACATTGTCCAGAAGGGAGAATTTTGTCCTGTAAAATAGACTTCCAGAGCTTTTCTGGCCCCCTCTGGTCCCATACACCCTCCCCTTCCAAGTCCTTTAGCAAGGCCTGGATATTTAGGGAGAAATTGATCTGTTGACAGGAGGGACCAAAGGGGGTGCAGGGTCCCTAGGGAGCAGGGATGTTTAATTGCTATGTTGTGTACAATGTTGTTTTAGACTAACCCTGGTCCCAAGCCCGGTCTCCTCTTGCTTCCCACCATGTCTAGACATCCCAAGTGTTTCTTGAGCATCTGTTTGAGAAGCCAGGAGGGGAGGGAGAAGGGCCCCAGAATGTCCCAAGCTAGGTGAAGAGCAGGATGTGAGCTGCACGCCTGGAGCTGAAGAGACCTGAGCTTGGCTGCATTCTCTCAAGCTGCCTCCTGGATCCCCAACTCTTCTTCCTGAGGATGGAAATCCACTCCAGCCCCACCAGGGCTGATGTGGGTGCCATACAGGCAGGAGCAGCCCCGCAGGGAAGTATAGGGAGAGAGCCAACTTCCCCAAAGTAGCTGGATCCCAGAACCTGGCGTCAGAGTGGAATTCAACCCCAGAATTGTCTCCTGGGTTCATGCTACTCTCCCTAAGATGAAAATTATTTTGGGGCCTTGGTATCTCCTAGTGGTATAAGCTCCAAGGCACTGTGGACTTGAGTCCATTCCTATCTGACCTCTTTCTCCTCCTCAAGCCTCAGGGGCCTCAAGCCCCTCCATGGTAGCCCTTGGTCTTCTGTGCCCTCAGCCCCCTGACTTCCTTCCCATGAACAGCCCTTCTCCCCGTTCCTCCCTCCACCCTTACTTCCCACAATGTGGAGCAGACTGCAGCCAGATTCTCTAGGTGGGAGAGCCCCAGCCTCCCTCCCAGGGCAGAGTCCACTCTCACATAAGGTCAAGGCCAGTTCTTGTGGACTGGGGAGCCAAGCTGGCACTCCTTTGCCTGGTCTTGCCCAGGTTCTCTGTCCCCTTCTCATTTCCTGGTGGAGGGGGGGATCTGTATTTATCCACTCCCTGTTTCTCTTCCCTTAACCCTTTTTCCTAAGCTCCTGCCCTACCCCAAATACAGACCCAGAACTGGGGAAGCCTTGACCCCAGAAGAATGGGGAGGGCACTCTAGGCAGGAGAGATATTAATGAGCCTGGTTGTGGAGTGGCCCTGGAAAGGCAGGCCAGAGTGGCTGAGAGGCTAGGGGTGGGGGGATACCTGTTCTCTCAGTGATAGTGATGGGGGTGCCTTTTCCAGGAGGTGGGGTGGGGGGTCCAAAGGGGAGGGAGTAGATAGGGTACATTTAGGAGGGTTTTCCTCCGTTTCTTTTTTCTAACTGCCTGGATTCACCACTGGATTTTGTAAATGGAAAACTGAAATGAACAATGCTATATTGGATGTTTTCTCTTTCTGACTGTGTATGTGTGTGTGTGCCTGTGTGTGTGCCTGTGTGTCCTGTCTGCATGACCACGTGTGGGGAGGTATGATTGAATAAGACAGTGTGTGTCTGTGTGACTGTGTGGGGTGGCACCCCTGCCTGGTACACACATATGAGCAAATGCCAGTATGTGGAGACATATATGGCACGCGTGTGCACACATACACATGTGCACCTAATTGAGAGGAAACAAACGAGAGTATGTGCCCGCAGCAGGAAGTAGAGTGGTCGGAGGGATGGAACTTGAAAAACGTACATATGGCTGTAGCAAGGGGATAGACTCCCATCTCATCAGATCTTCCTCCCTAGGCCCAGACTCTGAACATGGTGGACAGGATACTTGAGAACCCCATCTCTTCCCAAAGCCTAGAGTCCCCAGGTACCACTCCCAACTCCTGTATCAGTCTCCTCTCCAAAACCCAAACAAGGTGTTCCTGAAACTGGACCACCATGGAGAATGGGAACTGGGAATTAGGGATCCAACTTGGGGGGGGGACTGAAGGGGTTAAGAGATGCACCCCCCGCCAGACAAAGTAATGGCTCCTGGAGGGGCTGCTCATTCTGGGATGGGAGCCCTTCTGAAGGATCCACTGTACACAGCTGGGACTTTGGTAGCTTTGACTAAATTTGGAGGGAGGCATGTCACAGTGTGTGTGTGTGGTGGGGGAAACCAAGTCTGGGAGTCTACCCAGCCAGCCTGCTCCCTGGGCACTGAATTACTTCACTATTTATTTACTTATTCTCTCAGGTGCACAGAATTGAGTTGACCATACTCCTCAATTCTTGGCACACTGTTTCATCATTGATCCACGTGAAGCCCTTTTGGTCTTTAATTTGTTTTATTTTGTCCCCTTCATCACCCATCCCTGATCCCATCCCCCCTCCCACATAGGCAACCCCTCGCGTGTATTTAACGTATGTCCTTCCAATCCACCGTTCATGTGTTTATTTACATATATGTGTATCTGTGGAAAATATATGGTATTGTTATGTGTTTTAATTTACATAAACAGTATTGTACTATAAATCTTGTTGTTTCTTTTTTCACTCAACATTCTGTTTTTGAGAGATCCAGCCATGTTGCCTTATGTAGATCTAATTCATTCTAGTGGTCCATCTTATACACATATATCACATTTTTCTTATCCATTCCCCTGGTGATGGGTCTCTAGTTTGCCTCCAGTTCTCTGCTATCACAACAAGGCTGCGATGGGCAGTTTCCTACACTTCTCTTTAGGAAAGGCTCATTCAGAGGAGAGGAATCTGACGCTCAGAGAGAGGCAGTGATTTGGTGAGGGTTACAAAGAGAGGAATAGATCTGTGATTTGAATTCCGAACCAAAGCCAGAACCCCACCACCATGCCTCACCTGAGACCGTCCACCTGGCCAAAAATAATCTCAAATACAATTAAAAACAGCATACACTGGGGAAAGGGAGAGGAAAGGAGAAGTACTGAGTAGATGGAGAGAAAGTCCTAGAAAAATCTAGCAGACGAACTGAATCACATCATTTTAATGACGCATAGGAAGTTACTTTTTTTTTGCGTGATTATTATTTCTAGAGCCATTTTGCAGAGATGGAAAATGCCACGTCAAAACCTGGCCCCAAACCAAAGGCCCTAGGTTTCTAAATTCCAGTCTCGTTTAGGGCAACCCGATCCCCTAGGAGCCACATCAGAGTTTGCTGCCGGGCAAAAGCCAGGGACAAGGGTAGGTGCAGGGGCCGGGGCAGAGGCAGATTTAAGAAGTGCGTAGTTGCTGAAGGGAGGGGAGGGGAGGAGAAGAGAAAGAGGGGGGAGGGAAGAACGACAGCGAGGCTGTCCAATTTGATTTGAGCTTGTCATACTCAGTGCCTGCGTGCGTGTGTGTGTGTTTGTGTGTGTGTGTGTGTTTGCGCGCGCCAGCGCGCGCGTGTCTTCAGAACCACTGGTACTTTTCCCATTGGATAAAACGTTGAAAGGGTGAGGGAGAGGGGCTTCTCCCCCTTAGCTTTCCTCGCAGCCAATAGCCTCGCAGTTTCCCTCTGGTCGCGGGGGAAGGGGGGGGTGGGAGGAGTCAGCCTGATGATTGGCGAGCCCGAGGCGAGCCAATGGGAAAGTGATGAGGTGGGGTGTTGGCAAGCAGATTGTGTGAGCGCCGGCAAAGGTCGAAGGAGTGCAAGGGCCGCCGCGGCGGCCGGCAGCCAATGGCAATGCAGAACGAGCCCCTGACGTCAGGGAGGGGGCGGGGCCTGGGCGCTTGGCGCGGAGGGAGTAGGGCAGGCGCTGTGGGAGGGAACGCCAGACCGAGGCTGTGAGCCGAGCTGGTTGCGCGAGGCACAGCGGCTCCGCTTCAGGTGTGACAGGCAGCGGCGGTCTGGCTGAGAGCGAAAGGGCTAGCGCGGTTCTCTGCGCGGTGTGAGCGCGGTCATCATGGACCGACCGGATGAGGGGCCTCCGGCCAAGGCCCGCCGCCTGAGCAGCTCTGAGCCCCCTCAGGACGACCTGCCGCCGCCGCCGCCGCCACCGCCGCCGCCGCTCCTGCGACTGCCCCTGCCTCCACCGGAGCAGCGACCGAGGCTCCGGGAGGAAACCGAGGCGGCACAGGTGCTGGCTGACATGAGGGGGGTGGGACTGGGCCCCGCTCTGCCCCCGCCGCCGCCCTATGTCATTCTGGAGGAGGGGGGCGTACGCGCGTACTTCACCCTGGGTTCTGGGGGTCCCGGCTGGGAACCTGCGATCGAGCCCGAGTACGGGGGGGCACCCCCTCCCACGGAGAGCCTGGAAACACTCTCTCCTTCGGAGGCTTCTGGGGGAAGCCTGGAAATCGACATTCAGGTTACGGAGCCCAGCAGCTTTGTTGGAGAGAAGGCCCTAGAAACCTGTAGCGCAGGTGGGTGGGGGTACCAGATGTTAGCTGGTCCACAGGGGAAGCAAGAGGCCATCATCATAGTGGAAGACGACGAGGAGGATGAAAAGGAAAGTGTGCTGAAGAGAAGGAAGAGGAGGAGGAGGAGGAGGAGGAAGCAGAGGAAGGTGAAGAAGGAAAGCAAAGAGATGAATGCCGAGAAGATAGAGTGCATCCTGCAGGCACTGGAAAACATTCAGCTGGACCTGGAGGCGGTGAACATCAAGGCAGGCAAGGCCTTCCTCCGTCTCAAACGCAAGTTCATCCAGATGCGAAGACCTTTCCTGGAGCACAGAGACCTCATCATCCAGCATATCCCAGGCTTCTGGGTCAAAGCAGTATCCTTGTCATCTATACTCATGGGCCAGGAGCCCATGACAGAAAGGGGAGAAGTGGGGGCAGGGACAGACAGGGTGAAAGGGTGTGGGGGCGGGCCTCTATTGATCGATAAGGTTTGGTGGAGGAGGGATGGAAGGAGGGGGACAAAACATCAGAGAAGCTGGACTAGACATGGTGAAGGGGGGAGGGGGGCACAACATAAAAACTGGACCACAGATGGGAAAGGGGGAAGAGGAAGGGCATAACAACAACAAAAAAATGGATCACAGACGGTGAAAGGGGGAGGGTAGTGGAGGGGCACACAGCAGAAAAATTGAACCAAAGATGGTGAAATGAGGAGGGGAGGTGAACACAGAACATAAACTGACTCCGACAGTGAAGAGGGAGGAGATGGGCACATAGCAGAGAAATTGCCCAGAAAGGGTGCCTAACTCACACATGGCTCTGCAAGCCCAGGTCTTTGCCTAGATACTAGGGAGACGCTAATCCTAGCTGGAAAGAAAGGGGCTAGAGCCCCTTAGGGGTCAGGAGAAGAAGTGCCTAGGAATGGAGATCAAGGAGTTAAATGAAGAAAAGGGGAGAGTAAGGAAAATCCCATTCACTACTGGTGATAAACTCATTTCAGGGGGACACACATACAGATATGCAACATGTTAGGAACACATAGGTTTAACATCCTAACAGAATTACACGGATACAGACCCTTGGCACTCTCATACAAAGTATCCATGATCACGTAACATCATGTGGACACAGGCACATAATACCCAAATATACAACATGTGACCACAGGCCCACAGCAACCAGATACAGCATCACTTGGACATGGTGCCTCAGCCCCCAGATACACAATGTCTTATGAACACAAGCCGTCAGTATCCAGAGGCACATCACATGAACAAAGGCCCTCAGCACCCAGGTACACAGCAAATACAAACCATGGCAAGGCCACCTAACAGACGTTCGACATAGCATAAACACAGGCTTTTACTACATAGTGTCATGGAAATAAAAATACAGGTCATGTTCCATGACCCACTTGTTCTACACACATCACATGAACACAGAAGGAATTCTGCTCCAGCCTCTCTTTTGCTCTGCCCTGTCTGGCCTGGCCTTCCTGGCCTGTCCTGCCTGGCCTTCCCTCCCTCCTCTTAATGAACAGTCACTCCTTGACCTAAACTGCTCCCTCCATCAGTTCTTCAACCACCCCAAAATTTCAGTCTTGATCAACCAACGTGATGAAGACATTTTCCGCTACTTGACCAATCTGCAGGTCAGGCCAAAGAGACTTTTTACTAGGACCGGGCAAGAAATCTGGTCCTTGGAGGTGAGGGGGGCTGGAGGGAAGGGGCCATCCTGTGGTGGGGATTCCATCATTACCCCCACCCTGAGCAGGTACAGGATCTCAGACATATCTCCATGGGCTACAAAATGAAGCTGTACTTCCAGACAAACCCCTACTTCACAAACATGGTGATTGTCAAGGAGTTCCAGTGCAACCGCTCAGGTAAGAGGCAGTCCCAGGGCAAACCCATGCCTCCCACCTACCCTTGTCCAGTGCCTTCTCCATAGCATCCTTTACCCCCAGGCCGGCTGGTGTCTCACTCCACCCCAATTCGCTGGCACCGGGGCCAGGAACCCCAGGCCCAAAGGCACAGGAACCAGGACACCAACCACAGCTTCTTCAGCTGGTTCTCAAACCACAGCCTCCCAGAGGCCAACAGGATTGCTGAGGTGGGGCCCCGCCCGGCATTACCAGAAAAGGCCTTGCTAGGTTTGCCTCTGGGTGCCTGAGGAATTGGGAGTAAGCTCTGGGGCTTATACTTACAGCTCTGTTCTCCCTTCTCCCTTCTCTTTCAACAGATTATCAAGAATGACTTGTGGGTTAACCCGCTGCGCTACTACATGATGGGAGAAGCGGGCTACAGGGCAAACAGAAAGAAGCAAGAAAAGGAAGAAAGGTGATGGGGGGGTTGGAGGCTGAGAGGTGGTTTGTTAGTGTCACATAGGAGTTCTAGAGCCAAAAGGGACCTTTGAGATAATTCAGTTTAATGTGTTTTACAAGTTGGGAAAGAAGCCCCAAAATGGGGTGTGATTGGCCTGAGGTTACACAGTCAGGAGCAGAAATGGGACTCTGTCCCCCGCCCCCCATTTCATCCCTGGGAACCCTTATAGCTTACTGCCTCCCCAGTTACTTACCACCTTTCAGTGTCTGTCTTGGGTACACTACCTCCCACCAACCCTATATTCAACCCCAGGCTTTTTCACAGTAAAAACAGGGACGAATGTGAGGTGGTGATCATGGAAGACTTTGATGACTATCACATAATGGAAGACATTATTGGTGAGACCTCAGACAGTGACGTTATCACCGACAACGATACTATTCATGACGTCAAGATCTCTGACTTCATGGAGACCACCGACTGCTTCGAGACCACTGACAACGAGATAACTGACATCAGCGAGAGCCTCTGTGACAGCGAGAGCCCAGACCACAATGAGACCACCGACAATGACAGCCCTGATGACAATGAGACCACTGACAACAGTGAAAGTGCCGATGACCACAACGAGAGTCTTGACAACAATGAGAACCCTGAAGACAACACTGATGACAATGAGAACACGGATGGTGACAATGAGGACCCCAGTGGTGATGACAACCCCAAAGGTGGCAGCCACAGCAACAACCAGGACAGCAGTGACAGTGACAATGAGGGAGATGAGGCCAGTGATGATGAAGATAATGATGGCAACGAAGGTGACAATGAAGGCAGTGATGATGACGGTAATGAAGGTGACAATGAAGGCAGCGATGATGATGACAGAGACATTGATGAGTACGAGAATGACTTCGAAGACTCGGACAAGAATCAGCATAACAGCAACAACCTGGATGACTACGAGGACGAGGTAGAAAACATCTTCGAAGACTCATCAGTGGAGGAAGAAGAGGAGGAGGGCAGTGAGGAAGGTGAGCTAGAACTCCCTCATCTTTCCCCTTTTCTCTTCTCTCAGAGAAAAGCCGGCCAGGATCAGGGTATCAAGGCATGAGCACTATCTGCTCTTGTGGAGAAAAGAAAAAAGCATTCTGTGCAACTTTTAAAACAAACCAAGGCCAGGAAACGTTTAACTTACACAAATATAACAAAACCAGAGAAACATTTCAGTTCTAGGTGATGGGTAGATAATTGTAACACCAAAAAAAAAAAAAAAGGGAGGGAAGAGATAGGAGAGAGTGGGTGGAAAACTAAGGACTGGTTCACACAGGGAGGGGGGGAAGTAGCAAACACATTGCAATTCAGCACACACTGTACCCAGCCCTGGCCTTCTGGGAACTCTCAGGCCTGTTTGGGGAGTTGGTGGGGTTAAGTGCCCATTGTGGAGTGAGACCAGAGAAGAAAGAAGCTAATTATACCTCAAGAGTGGGGAAGGGGAGAACTAGAGAAAGGAAGTGACATTTGAATTGGAAGCTGAATTCATCTTAAGGAATTTTACTGGTTATTCTCCCTGGAAGGGATCATTTGAAAAAGGACCTGGAAGGGTGAAAATGCATGGTATGTTGGGCACGGTTTCCCAAACTGAGGACCCTTCACCAGTTCTGAAAGCTGCTTCTCACAAAAAGGTGCAGTGGTGAAATATGTTGGGGAAATACTGCATACAGTAATATCCTCATGTAGTCACATGTACATTAGTACCTTAAAGGTTCTGACAAGTCCTGCTATAAGAAACCTATTTAAACTTTGTGGAGCCCAGCATCTCCCAAGCTTCTTGACCACAGAAGCCATTTTTCACTGCTCACCAAAGAATGCGTTTTGGGTAATGCATGTAGCTTTGAGGGAAAAAGGCGATATTAAAGGGGACTCCCAGATTTGGGTTCTGGCCTGGATGACTGGCATAAGAAGGTGCCGTTTCCTGGGATGGGAAACTGCATGGTGGTGAGATTGGTGGGATGCAGGGAGAAACGCGGAGTTGGAAAGGCTTGTTGGACATCAGGTGGGCTTCTGGGGGGAGGTGGAAGGAGAAGGACCAACCCCTCCTGGGGGTTTTGGCCCTGGAGTCCCTGGAAAACTTCCATTGAGGCTAGGGGCAGGGGAACAAGGAAGGAGGCATTAAGTGAGTAGACTCAACCTAGACATTTTCAGGTAAAGTAGGGAAGCTGAGGGAGTTGCTGGCCCTATCCCCTCTCAGTGGATGGCGGCTCTTCTTTCAGAGGAGAGGCAGAGCTATCTGCCCAGCCCCAGTGTGGGAGTGCAGAGGGGGAATTGGGTTGAGGAAGACAGACTTGGGCCTGTTTGGATCAGGCTGGGAAGAAGGAGCGAGGGAGCTGCCTTGGGATGAATACGTTTGTTCAGCTGAAGTCGGAGCTCAGGGAGAGACACACACTGATAACATACAGGGAGAAAAGGCTACTTTCAGATGTATCACTTTTGATAGGACAAAGGCGGGGAGCCCACGCTGCCTTCCAGTGCTTCCCTCCCACTCTCACTCGCTGGGCTTGTGCAGGCACACACACCCACCCACCCACCCCGCTTGTTCCAAGCAGAGGTACTTGTCAAGTGGTCCCAGGCCCCCCAACAGCCCTGGTTATGGGCTCTGTTAAGAGTGACATCTACCTGCCCATCTAATCACCCTCCTCCATTTTCCGGTCCTTGCTTCTCTCTCCCCTGTGCAGGCAGCGAGCAAGCTGGTGAGGACAGCGATGATGAGGAAGGAAGTGAGGAGGAGGAAGGAATTGGAGAAGACTCAGAAGACTCGGACGTGGAGGAGGTGCTTCAGGTCCAAAATGCTTGGCCCAACCGGGGGAAGAGGGGCAAAACCGGCTAAACAAACGGCTCACCCTTGCCCTTGAGTGGGCTGCCTCTATTCCTCTCCCTCTGCCCCATTTGCCCTCCCCCTCAGCTAGGGCCTTGAGGCCCCACATTGCACTTCTGGGGGGTGACCGACTTCGTACACGGGTTTAAAGTTTATTTTTATGGTTTAGTAATTGCAGAGTTATTTTGGGGGGAGGGAATGGGGGATCCCCCCTTTTGGCCCTCCTCCCCCGCAGGCTTCTGTGTGCTGCTATGTATTTATTGTGATGCCTTGGTCAGGGCCCCTCTATCCCCCTCCTCGTGCTGTATGGAGTGGACACCCTTGATCCCGAAGCGGGGAGGGCCGCTGTGGCCTTGGGGGGCTCTGCTGCCACCCTGTTCTCCCAAGTCTCTCTTTCCCTAACCTTTCCCTGCTGTGCCCGCTAGCCCGCCTCGGTGTCTATGCAAGGCCGATTCGCCATTGCGGTATTCCTGTCCCCCTCCCCCAGAAGCCCCCACCTCGTGCCCTGTTAACCCTGGTAATCCTAATAAAATTCTGAGCAAATTCAAAGTGCTGCTTCGAGTGTTTTTTCTGCCCAGTGCGCCATCCCCAGCAGCCAGTCGCCCTTGCTGCTGGCCCGTGGGTAGCCGCCTCGTCCACGCACTGGTCCGCAGGATGGTAGTTGCTGGTAGTTGGGGGGGGGGGGGCTGGGAGCGAGCTCCTCAGGGCCGCAGAAGTATGGCGTCAGGCCAATGCGGACGATCCTGGCCAATGGCAGGGCGAGGCTGAGGAAGCCCCTCCTCCCGGCGGCCGCAGTGGATTCAGCCAGGTAGCAAACAGCTTCCCACGTCTTCCCCTCTCGCGCACGCGCACAGGAACGCCCTGCGCCGTGGAACATCCATTTATTCAATGATTCATCTTTTTATTTATCGTGCGTCAAACCTTTCCTCGGGCCTGGTGTGAGCTGGGCGTGGGGGGATCCAGAGGAATCCATTTTTCTCCTTCGCATGTAGTAGGAAAAAAATGATAATCGGTCAGAACATTACAACCCAGTAACGCAGGAGTGCTGTCTTGTCTTAGGGAGGGTGTGCAGGCTCCCTGGATCTGGGCCTGGGAGAGAACGCAAGTAAAGATGGCTAAGGCCGAGGAGTGTGCGTAGAGATAAGGCAAAAACAAAGGGAAATGACTATGTGCGCAGGCGAGGGGTGGGGGCCGACAGTTGGCAGTCTGAAAATCAGGCCTTATCTGGGAGACCTTGGAGAGGCCGAGTTGTTTTCAATTTTGGATACAGTAACTTTATATTCCACGGACACCAGAAATACCTCCCAGATCCTTTCTGGATCATAATAACAACTTAGGTAGCCATCCGGGTCTTCTGCAATATACCTCCAGAACTTTCCATCCAACGCCTTTATTTTGCAGGAAGGATTCAGATTTGCGTTTTTACAGAATGCCCTCTGCTGGTTGCCAGAAGAATGGATTGGAGGGAGGGAGAGCAGTGAGCAAACTACACCTCTGGTTGAGAGTGGCGGGATGGGGAGCGGATATAAGAGGGGTTTTTTAAATAATTGTTTTTGTTTTGTACACCTAAAACTACTTAAAAATGTTTTTTTAATTTTAGAAGTTTTAGATTTACAGAATTATTGCGAAGATAATACAGAGTACCCACATACCCTACAGCCAGTTTCCCCTAGTGTTAGCATCTTACATTAGTATGATCCATCTGTCACAATGAGCCAATATTAATACGTTATTGTTAAGGAAAGTCCGTACTTTATATTTTGTTACTTGTTAACCAATAAACTTGTTCTGTTCCAGGGTGCCCCCCGGGATACCACATTACATTTAGTCATCATGTCTCTCTGTAGGCCCCTCTTGGCTGTGACAGTTTCTCAGACTTGCCTCGTTTTTGATGGCCTGAAGTTGTCAACATTTGAATAGTACTGGCCAGGTATTTTGTAGCCTTTCCCTCAATTGGGAATTGGCCGATGTTTTTCTCATGATTAGACTGGAGTTACAGGTTTAGGAAAGACCACAGAAATAAAATGCCATTCTTACCACATCATATATCAAGGGTACATGCTATCAATATGGCGTATCACGGTTTATGTTAACCTTGATCTCCTGGCTGAGGTAGTGTATGCAAGGTTTCTCCCCTGTGAAATTACCCCTACCCCCTTTCCATACTGTACTCTTTGGAAGAAGTAGCCTATGTTTAGGGAGTGGAGAGTTATGCTCCATCTCCTCGAGGGCAGAATATCTGCATAACTTAACTGGAATTCTCCCACACTAGAAATGTGTTTATTCTGAGAGCTTTTAAGATGCTGGAATTGACAGGCTTTAGATACGGGGAAACAAGGACTGAGAGAAGTCAGGGATGAGTGCCAGAACTGCTGTGGAACCTGTGGCAAGCCCACTTCCCTCTCTGGGTTTCCTCTGTAAATGGTTGGAATACCAGATCTTGGATATACTCCATGATTCTGATAAATGTTTTGGGGAGAGCATGGAAGCTTGGATGTCTCTGGTTCTGACCTGGGACTGCACTGTCAGAAGTGGGTAGAGGAGACTCTGGCCCAGAAGGGGGAACATCTTGCCTCAGGGCCAGAGCTAAGAGTGCAGGATCCTGAGTGAAGGCATCTTGTGCAGAGGGAAGAGACACCTATGTGCAATATCTGGAGCCAGTACCAATGAGCAGGTGCTGAAGCGGAGGGGAGGAGAAAGCAGCAGGGGCAAAGGGCTAGGAGTGGGCCCAGACGAGGTCAGCCTGGCAAGATCCCAGCCAGTCTGAGAGACAGACAGCCAGGGTTCCATTGCCTCAGTCTGCCCTGCCTCACAACGTGACTCCCTTGCCCTCTCTAGAGGGCCTTAGTTTTCCCATCTGCATACTTAGGCTAATCATGCTGAGGGATCAGCCCAGAAGAAGCACCTTGCCTAAGATGGAGTGCAGCCATGAAGTAGACCTCTGAAGCCTGGCCTTCATCATGCTCTTACCTGATTCCTCTCTGTCTCCCTAATCAAATCCCCAGCCATCATCCTAGCATTTGAGGCTCTTCTTCACCCACCCTTTTGGAGAGGTCCTTTGGCTTCAGGGACACTGTTAGGAGCCAAGTATGAGATTCCAAGATAGTTATTCAGGGTGCTCATTTCCTGACCTGAGGCATGGGAGGCGAGGATGTTCTTGGCCTAGAGTGGTATCTCGTTCCCTGTGCCTTCACTGCTCAATGTATTGTGTGGCTTCATGTCCTGCCTGGCCTAGGCCTCGAAAAGGATTGGGCTGTCCTAGAAGGTCTTTAAGGTCACATCCAGCTCCAAAATATAGTCTTTGCTGAAGATCAGAGAAGACAGATCCCATTTGCTAGGACCCTAAACAGAAACCAGGAGGAGGAGGAGGAGGAAGAATCATGGACCCAATGTGTATCAGGGCCTGTTCCCATGCTGAAGCTAATTGTCTCTGTGTCCTTCACAGCTCACCTCACTCCTCTCCAGCAGAGGGCCCTGCTCCTCGGGGTGAAGTTCCCAGGATTTCCTGGGGCCAGACCGTTAAAATGCCGTCTGATTCTATGAACAAAAGAAGATTGGCAGGGACAAAACTAGATTCAGGACTATCTCTCCTTAGGTCACCAGAAGGGTTGGCACTGGCTCCCTCAGTTGGGGTATGGAGGATGGTTGGGGGGAATCCTATTATTCATTCAGTAAACATTTATTGAGCACCTACTGTATGACTGATACTAAACTGGGTAACGGGGATACAACAGGGAAACATGACAGACCAAGTCTTTGTCCTCCTGGAGCCCAGAGTTTAAGATAAGTGTTCTTAACACTTTTTATGCCACGGATCTGTTTGGTGATCTGGTGAAGTCTATAGACCTTTTCTCAGAAAACAATATCTTTTAAATGCATAAAATAAAATACCTTTGGTTACGAAAGAAACTGATTATATTGAAATATAGTTATTAAAATATGTTAAAAGCAAATATGTACTTTAGTAAGGTATGTGCTCCTTGTTAATCTATTAAAGCATAAGATCCAATGGAGGGTCTAATAACTATCATGATTTTAAAATAGAGATGAGATTTCATGATATTTCAAGAGACTTGCAACATCTATAATATGATGTGAAAATCTCTGTGATTTCTGTTGGTGACAAGAGTCCCGGGTACTACGACTACTATGGTTAGTTATATCCTTTACTGAAAAAAAAAGAAAAAGCTAAATTTCAACTAGAGGAGAGTGGTAAACAAACAAACAAACCATGTAATGCTTTTTCCCATGCAAATTCAAGACCCCTCCAAACTCTGTCCCCAGACTGGATTGGAGGGTCCGTGAACCCAAATTAAGAACCCCTGGAAATAGGAAGGTCCTTCCTGTCTATCCTTCCTCTTAAACAGCTTTAGTTTGGAGGACAGAGCCTGGGTTTTATTCTGGGTCTCATTACTGTGTTACCTCAAGACAGTCAGTTTGCCTTTCTGGGCCATTGTTCCCTCAGTCTGAAACAAAGGCAAGAATTGGGACGGTAGATTTTAACTATTAATGCTCCAGGCAATTAATTTATGTTCTCCCATTTAATCCTCACAACGATAGTGTCAGGCAAGATTTTTAAATTGTCTTCCCATTTCACAGATAGTTAACCTGAGGCTCCTAATGAGATTGTCACTTAACCAGTGTCTTAGCAGGGGCTACTGGCCAGGCCCCCATAACCCCCTGTCCAACATGGATGAAATTCGGAACTACGCACACTTTGAGTGAGAGAAACCTGGCTCAGAAATCCCTGCAAGGAGGGTAGAGCTATGGGAAATTGGGAGCAGAGTCGTGTCTCTTAGCGGGGCAGTGGTTTTGCAAGGTGGCTTATCGAGACTAAGACATCAAGAAGCGGGGATCACTTGATTGTTCAGCGACTCGCCCCGCTTTGGGCCCCACTTTAGGCTTCACGTTTGCGTGTTCGCACCTAACCTTCCGAAGCCCAGTGGAATAGACCCGCAAAGGGAATGACGAGACCTCCTTTCCTGGCCAATCCTATTAAAGAGTGGGCTTGGCTCGTCAGCCAATCAAAGGCCCTTGAAGAGGCGGAGTTTTCTTCCGCGGGGATCTGCCTGCGGGTAAAAATAAAATGTTTCCATCTCCAGCCAATCCCAGGGAAGGCAGGAGGGCACTCCTCCAATGGGAGCCCCGGAGCCGTAGGCAGCGGTGGAGCCTACGACCCTGCTCGCTCTCCAGCCGGCGGGAGGGACGCTTCCAGGATTTGCGCAAGATCCAGCTGATAGTCCCTGGAATCTGCTCGCGCGCAGCGTGGACGGCAGCAGGTGTCCGGTGAGACGCTGCGAAGGCCGGGGTCGGAAGCGCGGGGCAAAGAGGCGGGGCAGGAGCGCGTGAGGGGTGGGGTCTGGGCGAGGTTTTTACCTGGGCGGCCTCTCAACCCTAGGTCGGCGGGTTGCGGAGGATAGTGCGGGTAGCAGAGGGAGGGCGAGTGCCCCTGCGGCCCCAGACTGCGACCAGGTGAGTACCCTGCGGAGACCACGGCCCATGCCCACCTCCTCGCCCCCTCCTCCCCCAGTCTCCTGTGCAGGTCTGCAGCTCACATGATCGCCTGCGTGCCTGTCTGTAAGTCTCCATCTCTCTCTTGCTGCCCCGCCTTTCCCTCTTCCTCTCTGTCTCTTTCTGTTTCTCTCCCTCTCTGAGACAGACTAAACAACCCAGACCTAGAAGGCTGAGCCCTAACGCTATCAGTTAAAACTAGCCGTGAGACCTTGAGCCTTCTACTTCACCCATCTTAGCCTCAGTTTCCTCATCTGTCAAATGGGGGTCTAATCATCCCCACCTCAGACACTATGGTGCATCACTTTGCCCAGCGGCTGGCCCCTAGAAGATGTTCAATAAATAATGACAGTCATGGTTGAAAAGAATATTATCTCTCTTGGTCTTTGGCTTTGTTTTCTCCCTGTCTCTGACCTTCCCCCCCCCCCCATTGGTTTTCTTTCTGAATGCTTTTTTCTGTTACTGTTTTTCCTCTTTCTACCTGTCTCTTTCCCATCCCTAAATAGGTTAGAGACGCGTTGTTTATAGCAGTAAGCTTGGCATGAGAGCACCTATTAGCTTAGCCTGGGGCTCTGGACTGTCCTGTGGGTAGAAAATGGAGCCTGGACTTGGGGCTGCTTCTGGCCACATTTTGGGGAGAACCCTCTTTATTCCCCAGCCGATTATGTTAAACAGGTAGAGTCCCGCAGGGTGAGGAACAACTTAGATGAAAAAGTGGATCAGGCCCTTTATCCTATACCATGTTAGTCACCACCAGAAGACCAGGGGTCTCCTAGTTACATCCCCAAACAGCCCTTCTGTCCCCATCCTGAAATCTTTTGACCAAGTCTTCTGGAACTCACCTTCAATCATCAGCAAAATCCTCTCCATTCTCACCCTGGCTTCTGAACAGTTCCTGCGTTTTCCTGTCGTGCCTCAGTGGTTCTCATACCTATTGGACTCAACACTCCATTTTTATAATGTATATTTTGAAATGCCCCCTTCACTATTCTGAAATTAAGTGCATAGATAATAGAATCTGTCTACACACATAATTCCCCCCAAACCAATACAATGTCCTAATAGTAATATAAGGGACAATTAAAGGAAGACTAATTTATAATAAAACTGTATATTTTAATATGTAAAGGCTGGGATATAATTCCACTAAAAGACATAATGAAACGGTCTTGCACATTATGATACTTGAACCTGGGAACGGTGACAGCCCCATGTTTGTTAATTGGTGACTCAGGAAACACAAGGTGATGTAGTTTTCCTAGATCATGAACAATTCTTAAAGTTTTAAACAAACAAAGTACAGTCTTCCCTGAATTTATAAAATTGTTGAATTTCTGGAAAAGTCAGATACACACACACACACACACACACACACACAAAGGGTTTGGGTGTTTTTTTTTTAATTTTTATTGGGGAATATTGGGGAACAGTGTGTTTTTTCCAGGACCTATCAGCTCCAAGTCAAGTCGTTGTCCCTCAATCTAGTTGTGGAGGGCGCAGCTCAGCTCCAAGTCCAGTCGTGGATTTCAACCTAGTTGCAGGGTGTGCAGCCCACCATCCCTTGTGGGAATTGAACTGTCAACGTCGTCGTTAAGAGCTCGCGCTCTAACCAGTTGAGCCATCCGGCCGCCTCAAAGTCAGTATATATTAAAATCCATGATCTCGTCCCCGTAACTTCGCTGATCTTATCTCCTACCACTCTCCCCACGTGCACCTTGTATGCCACCCATCTTGGCCTCCTTTATGCTACTTGAACATATTAGGCACACTTCCACCTCAGGGGTTCGTACTGGTCTGTCCCCTGTACCTAGAATGCTTTTCTCCTATAAAAATCACGCCCTCACTTCCTTCAGGTCTCTACTCAGATGTCACTTTCTCAGTGAGGCCTACCCTGACCATCCTGTTTAAAATTGCAGCTCTCCCCCAGCATATACCCTGCTCTATTTTTTCCATAGTGCTCTTCACCTTCTTACATAACATATAATTCACATCTTCATTATGTTTATTGTCTGACACATCTTTATTGCTCTTTATTGTCTGACTTTCCCATTTGATTGTAAGCTTCAGAAGGACAGACTTTTTTGTGCCCTGATGCACCCTTGTTATCTAAAACAGTGCTTGGCACGTAGTAGGCTCTCTCAGTAAATGTTTGTTGAATGAATGAATGAATGAATGAATGTTTTTCACCTACATGATTGTCTGGAGGGACATTCTAAAGTTGTATGGGACGCAGTACAATTCTTTGCTGTTGTGGAGCTGTCTTGTGCAGCTGAGCTTCCCTGGTCTATGCCTGCTAAATGTCACTAGTGATCTCCCATTATTGTGACAGTCAAAAATGCCCCCAAACACCCCTTGACTGTCTAACCTCCTACCGAGAACCACTGCTTTGAATAGAAATCTGGCTTTCCCCTGAGCACTCTGTTCCCTCAGCAGCCCCCTCATACCCCTCTTACCAGGAGGCCAGGAGATAAGGGTAGGTGTCCTCGTTCTAATTGTCCTTCCCATATATTTTCTCTCCCTCCTCCTTAAACAGCTTTGTTCTAGAATTAATATTTTTATTTTAAAATAATTTGAGACTTTTAAAAAGTTGTAAAAATAGTACAGAGAATTCCCATATATCCTTTACTCAGATTCCCCAAATGTTAAGAAATTATACAACTACAGTTCAATCATCAAAATTAGGAAATTTTGGAAATGTAATGGCTCTGTGCGATGTCAGAGGGATAGTGGATGGGGGGAGGGGGTTCACACAGTGTGCGGGATATAAATGATAAACGTCTCAGTATTACTTTGTCTTGTGCACCTGAAACTAATAAAAAAAATTTTTTTTAATTAGGAAATTAACATTGGCACAATACTATTAATGAAAGTACAAAGTTACTTGGATTTCATCAATTTTTCCACTAATATCATATTTTTCTTCTAGGATTGAATTCAGGATCCCACATTGCATTTTGTTTTCATGTCTCCTTGGGCTCTTCCATTCTGAGACCGTTCTTTAGTCTTTCTTTGTCTTTCATGATTTTGATACTTTTAAAGAGTCCCAGCCAGTTATTTTATAGAATTTGGGTTTGTCTGTTATTTTCTTGTGATTGTAGTAGAGTTATGGAATTTGGGCAAGAATACCACAGAAGGGATGTGTCTTCAGCGCTTTGTATCAGGAGGCACATAATGTCAGCTTGTCCCAATACTGGTTTTGTTCACCTTGACTATTTGTTTAAGGTGGTGTCTGCCAGGTTTCTCCACTATAGTTTAATCTTTTTTCCTTTATAATTACCAAGTAGTTTATGGAGAGATACTTTAAGATTATGTAAATATCAACCATCTTATTTTAAATCTCAGATCATCAGACTATACCATCACCCACATTCTGTGTTATAGTCAGGTACAGACATATACACATAACTGCCCCTGTCACTCCTTATTCCTAGAAGAATTTAGCATCTAGCTCCCTGTCATTCTCTATAACACTGCCCCAGTCCTACTTCTTGGTGATTTAAATATTTTCGTAGATGACGCTTCCAGTGTTCCTGTCTCAGTTCTGTAATCTGCCCTCCTGCAATGCTCTTGCCTTTCAACCCCACCGCAGCTATCCCCACCAATAATCATACCCTTCTTATCTGTATCTGTGACAGCATTGCCTCCTAATCTCAGTTTCAGTCATCCAGTACCTTTTATCCTTCTTGCTCTCTCCCTCTAGCACCCCACCTCCAACAATCCTTCAGTGCCACTGGGATGGAACGTTTTTCACTGTTCTTTACTTCCTCCAGGTTCCCATGGCCTTCCTTTAATTAGCTTAGATCCCATGGTCCATTATTACAAGCATTTCCTTGCATATATCCTCACTTCCCTTGCCCTCTGTCATGTCAGTATACTTACCAGGCAAACCCCAGTCCGGTTAAATCCAACTCCACCTGCTCCGCTGTACTCCCTAGGCCATTCACTCTCCCACCCTCCCAGATGACTATTTCGTACCTTCTCTCTCCTCAAATCTCCAGTACCTCCTCCCCCAGGCTATGTTCAGGCTGCCTGCTTAACTGAAAAATGAAAACCATCAGAAGAACACCTCCACAGATTCACACCACCACATCCAACCACCAAATAGCGTCTGCACTCACATACTCTGCCTTCTTTTCTTTTCTTATGGACAAACTGTCACTGCTGTCATCAAAAACCCATCCCTCTACTTTGGCACTAGATCCCATCTCTTACCTACTTGGGGACATTGCTTCAGCAATTTCCCCCTTCTCTCCTGGATCAATTTACCCCTCTCTACAAAATCATTCCCGTTTGTTGGATATTCTATGATTGCTTCCATCTTTTTGTTACTGCTTTATTGAGATATATTTCACATACCATAAAATTCACCTTTTAAAGGGTTTTAAGTATATCCAGAGAGTTGTACGACTATCACCACCATCAATTTTAGAGCATTTTATCCACCCCCCCAAAAAAGAAGCTTCATACTGTTTAGTAGTTATTCTCCATCACTCCACTCCCCTCAGCCCTAGACAACTACTAATCTACAAGTTCTGTCTCCATCTACTGATTTGTCTAGTCTAGACATGTCAGATAAATGGGATCATACAATATGTTGGTCTTTATGAGTAGCTTCTTTCACTTAGCATAATGGTTTTGAGGTTCATCCATGTTGTTGCAGGTAGCACTCCCTTTTATTGCCAGATAATATTCTACTGTATGGTTATACCGCATTTTGTTATTCATTTGTCAGTTGATGGACATTTCAGTTGTTTTCATGTTTGGTTATTATAAGTAATGTTGCTCTGAACATTTGTGTACAAGTTTTTGTGTGGATGTATATTTGTTTTCTACTGGGTAGATACCTAGGAGTTGCTTGGTCACATGGTAACTCTATGTTTAGCTATTTGAGGAACTACCAAACTGTTTGCAAAAGTGGCTGCACCATTTTACATTTCCCATCAACAATGTATGAGGGTTCCAGTTTCTCCATATCCTTACCAACACTTTTTATCTTTTTTATTATAGCCATCCTAATGTGTATTAAGTGGTATCTCATTGTGGTTTTTATTTGCATTTCTCTAATAACTAATGATATTGAACATCTCTTCATGTCTTTATTGGCTGTTTGCATATCTTCTTTGGAGAAATGTCTATTTAAATCTTTAGCCCTTTTAAAATAAGATTATTTGTTTACTTATTGTTGAATTATAAGAATTCTTTATATATTTTAGATACAAATCTCTTGTCAGATATATAAATTATAAATATTTTCTCCTATTCTGTAGGTTGTCTTTAAACCTTCTTGATGGTGTCCTTTGATGCATAAGAAACCATTATGTAAGGTCACAAAGATTTATTCCTATGTTTTCTTACAGGAATTGTGTGCATTTTAGCTCTTACATTTAGGTTGATGATCCATTTTGAGTTAATTTGTGTGTGTGGTGTGAGGTAGGGGTCCAAATTTCATTATTCTCCATGTGAATATCTAGTTGTCCCAGCACCTTTTGTTGAAAGAAGTATTCTTTCCCCCATCAAATTGTCTTGGCAACCTTTTGAAAAATCAGTTAACCATAATCATAAATGTGAAGGTTAATTTCTGGACTCTCAATTCTGTTTCATTGATCTATATGTCTGTCATGCCAGACTACACTGTCTTGATTACTGTAGCTGGGTAGTAAGTTTTGGAATCAGGAAATGGGAGTCTTCCAGTTTTGTTCTTTTTCAAGATTGTTTTGGCTGTTCTAAGTCCTTTGCATTTCCATATGAACTTTACAATCAGCTTATCAGTTTCTGCAGAAAATCAGCTGGAATTTTTATAGGGATTCTGTTGAATCTATATATCAATTTGGGAAGTATTGCCATTTAACAATATTAAGTCTTCCTACTCATGAACATGAGAAGTCTTTCCATTTATTTATTTATTTTTAAAGATTTTATTGGGGAAGGAGAACAGGACTTTATTGGGGAACAGTGTGTACTTCTGGTACTCTTTCCAAGTCAAGTTGTTGTCCTTTCAATCTTAGTTGTGGAGGGCACAGCTCAGCTCCAGGTCCAGTTGCCATTGTTAGTTGCAGGGGGCAGAGCCTACCTTCCCTTGGGGGAGTCCAAGAGTCAAACCGGCAGCCTTGTGGTTGAGAGCCGGCACTCCAACCAACTCAGCCATCTGGCCACCGGGAGCTGAGCGGCAGCTCATTGACTTCATTCTAGTTGGGGAGGGCGCAGCTCGTTGGCCCATGTGGGAATTGAACCGGCAGCCCCGTTGCCCAGAGCTCGCGCTCTAACCAATTGAGCCACCCGTCCGCCCCAGTCTTTCCATTTAGATCATTTCTAATTTCTTTCAGAAGTGTTTTGTAGTTTTCA
Organism: Rhinolophus hipposideros; assembly: GCF_964194185.1. Taxonomy (NCBI): domain Eukaryota; kingdom Metazoa; phylum Chordata; class Mammalia; order Chiroptera; family Rhinolophidae; genus Rhinolophus; species Rhinolophus hipposideros. Next base: position 84,985,489 of record NC_138046.1, on the reverse strand, counting down.
GTGTACAAGTCTTGCACTTCTTTTGTTAAATTTATTCCTAGGTGTTTTATTCTTTTTACTGCTATTATAAATGAGATTATTTTCTTAATTTCACTTTCTGATTGTTCATTGCCAGTGTGTAGACATACAATTGATTTTTGTTTATTGATCTTCTATCTTGCCACATTCCTGAACTTGTTTATTAGTTCAAACAGTGTTTTAATGGATTCTTTAGGGTTTTCTATATACTAGATCATGTAATCTGCAAATACAGGTAGTTTTACTTTTCCTTTCCAATCTGGATGCCTTTTTTTTTCTTGACTAATTGCCCTGGCTAGACCCTTCCAGTACAATGCTAACTGGAAATAATGAGAGCAGGCATTCTTGTCTTGTTCCTGATCTTAGGGGGAAAGTATTGCATCTTTCTCCATTAAGTGTGATGTTAGCTATGAGTTTTACACAGATATCTTTTATCAAGTTGAGGAAGTTCCCTTCTACTCCTAGTTCTCTGTTTTTGCCATGAATGGGTGTTAGATTTTGTCAAATGCGTTTTCTGCATCTATTGAGATGATCGTGTGGAGTTTGTGCTTTATTCTATTAATATGGTATATTACGTTGGTTAATTTTCAGACGATAACCTTGCATTCCTGGAATAAATCCTAATTGATCTTGTTATATAATACTTTTTATATGTTGCTGGACTTAGGTTGCTAGTATTTTGTTGAGGATTTTTACATCTATATTCATGAAGGATATTGGTCTGTTGTTTTCTTTTCTTGTAATGTCTTTGCCTGGCTTTGGTATTAGGATAAGGCTGGCTTTGTAGAATGAATTGGGAAGTGTTCTCTCCTCTTTTTTGGAAGAGTCAGTGAAGGATTGATATTTACTTTGTGTATGTCTTATGTCTTTTTCTGTTCCTTTGTTCTTTAATTACTTGCTTTTTTCGTGTGTTAAGTAGATATTTTCTACTATAACTTTTAAATTTCCTTAACTATATATATTTTTGAGTTCAGTTCTTAGTGGTTGCCCTGGGATGACAATTAACATCTTAACTTGAAACAATCTACTTTGGATTAATTCTAACTTACTTTCAATATTATATTATATGAAAACTTTGTTCCAATATATTTCTGTTCCCTCCCCTGTCCTTTGTAGTATTATCATACAAATTACTCCTTTATACATTATAAGCCCTTCAACACCGTTTTATTATTATTGCTTTATGCAGTTGTCTTTTATAACAGATAGGAAAATAAAAGTGTTACAAACAAAAATTCTTTCATAATGCCTATGTAGTTACTTTCCAGTTATCATTTAGTGTACTTTAATTTCAGCCTGAAATTAATGTTTCTTATAGGATAGGTCTGCTAGCAACAAAATCTTTCAGTTTTTGTTCATCTTAACTTCTCTTTCATGTTTGAAGAACCATTTAGCTAGATACGGAATTATCCATTGACAGTCTTTTTCTTTCAACATCTTGAAGACGTCATCACATTGTCTTCTGGCCTCTACAGTTTCTAATTAAAAATCAGATGTTAATGTTACTGAGGATCCCTCATATGCAATAAATCATTTTTCTCTTGTTGCATTCAAGATTTGCTTTTTGTGTTTGACTTTTATCAGTTTCACTGTGTATTTAGATGTGGATCTTTTGGAGTTTATTCTACTTGGGTTTCTTGAATATATAGATTAATAGTTTTTGTTAAGTCCTGAACATTGGCCCCCTCAAGGACACGTTCTTTTGGCTGTTTTTTTTTCCCTGTATATGTAACGTAATTTATTGTTTCCTTGCGTGTCTCATAATTTATTGTCAAAACCTGGGCATTTTAGGAACTTTAACAACTCCGATATCAGATTCTTCCACCCTCAAGATTTGTTTCTGTTCTGGGTTGTATGTGTGTATGTGTGTGTGTGGGGGGGGTTGTTGTTATTGTTATTTTTCTTGTTGCCATTTGTTTAGCAAGTTTTCTTGACTAACTCTTTGAATTCCATATTCCCTGTACTATGTGGCCCCTTAGTTCTCTGCTAGCTTTTTTTTTTTTAATTCTTGTTTTTATTTTTAAGTCTAGATTCCTAGGGGTCACACCTGGTAAATATAATTTGGTGGTCCGCCAGTGATTGGTCAAATATATTTCCTTAAATGCCATGTCTGTATGTCTTCCACCTTTTACCAAGGAGATCTCTGTGAAAAGGCATGCCTTCAAACTTCAGCCAGTTTACAAGGCAACCTTAGCTTTCACTTTCTACTCACAGAGGGCCTCACAGTCAGACAGATGTGAGTGACTTGGGCCCTGCCCTTTTTCATTTCTTTCTTGGGCATGCACATAGCCATGTGCGCATCCCTTTAGATTCCCAGGAGTATGTCAGAGCTTTTCGAAATTCCCCATCGTTGTCTCATTTTCCAGGATTGCCTTTTAAATTCCTCGCCAAAGCAGTCAGATCTCTCTGTTGTCCGGAATTTAGTCAGCTTTTGGCTGCTGAACCACTGATTTGAAGAAAGAGAGAAGATGGGAATAGCCAGCTGCAAGTTAAAATGTCACAGAATCCGCTGTCTTACCAAGATTCAGTAGTTTCTCTTGGATAGATGACTTTCATTTTATCTATGCCTGTGGTTAATAGCCAGAGTTTTGAGATGGTTGACTTTAGTTGGTTTGCCCATATTTTCATTGTTTTAGTGGCTAGCTACTTCACCAAAGTCCTCACTTTGCCATTCCATTAGTCACCTATTGCTCCCATCTTAAATATATATATATATAAAACTCTCTTCAAACCACATCCCTTTGCAGCTATGGCTTAATTTCTCTATTCCCTTAACAGCAAAACTCCAAAAGAGTTGTCATTCTTTATTTCTTCCTACTCTTCTCCCATTTTCTGTTTGTTCATATAAAATGCATTAGATATATAATTAAAGAATATCTATACGTTGTATACATGAGTTATAAAGATAATAATATAATGAAAAACCAAGAACTCACAACCTTAACAAAGAACATTAATAATAGCATCTATCCCAGTGTCATTTTCTGTCCCATTCCCAGCCCCCTGCCACAAATTACCAATCTCCTAATTCTTATGTTTAACATTCCGTTGCTTTTTTGATATCTATATTTTTTTCATGTTTGTGGAGATGCTTCACCAAAGTATTGTTCATTTGGGTTGGTTGTGAGCTTTGTAAAAAAAATAGTATCGTACTGTATGTGGTCTTTTGTGACTTACATTTTTTACTCATGGTTGTGTTTCCAAGATTCACCTATGTTTTACATGTAGCTGTAGCTTGTTCATTCTCAATGCTGTATAGTATTTCATTGGGTGATGGTAAAACAAATTATTCATCCATTTATCTGTTCATGGACATTTGGGTCATTTCCAGTTTTTTGCTCTTATGAACATTCTTGTACGTGTCTCCTGGTACACATGCACACCCACTTTTCTAAGGTATATACCTAGGAATGGAATTACTGGTTAATAGGACGTGTAAACATTCAGCTTGACAGGATTCTGCCAAAATGTATTTTAAACTTACGGTACCAATTTATACACCTTCAGCAGTTTATAAGAGATCCTATTGATCCATACCCTAATCAATACTTGATATTGTCGCACTTTAAAATTTTTGGCATTATATTGAGTGTAGAGTAATATCTCATTGTGGATTTAATTAGCATTTTCCAGTCACTAATGTGATTGAGCATCTTTTCATGTTGATTGGCCACACGTTTCTTTTTCTGTGAAGTGACTATTAATATCTTTTGCCCATTTTTAAGTTGGTATTTTTATCATTTTTATTGATATGTAAGAGTTATTGAATTATTTGGATACTCATCATTTGTGAGTTATATGTGTTGAATATTTTCCCTCGTTCTGTGGCTTGTTTTTTGTTTTCCTTATGGTGTCTTTGCATGAGCAGAAATTCTTCAATTGAATTGAGGTGACCAGAATTCAATCTTTTCTCTATAGGTAACACCTTTGGTGTGTGATCTTCTCTAACTTGGTTTTAAAGATATTCTTGATCTTTTTCTAATAAAAGTTTAAAAGTTTACCTTTCATATTTAAGTCCTTAATCTAACCGGAATTGATTTTTGTGTTAGGTGTCTAAAGATATAAGGTAGGGATCCAGTTTTATTATTTTCCATGTGGATAGCCTAGTGATCTGAATTGCCACCTCTGTCATACATTGAAGTTCCATATCTGTGTAGGTCTGTTTCTGGGATCGCTGCTATTCGCCACCTTTTTGTCCCTGAACCAGTACCACACTGCCTTCAGTACTTTAGCTTCACACAGAATCTCAATATTTGGTAGAGCAAAATCTTCCCATTTTATTCTTCTTCAGGAATGTCATCTATTCTTGGCCCTTTGTTATTTCAGGTACATTTCAAAATCAGCTTCTTATGTTTTACAAAAATGTTGGAATTGCAATGAATCTATACATCAGTTTGATGAGAATTGGTATGTTCATGATGTTGAGTCTTCCTAGCTATGAATATGGTATATCCTTTCATTTTAAATAAATTCTTGAATGTTTTTTGGTAGTGCTTTATAATTTTCTGCATAAGGTCTTGCATATCTTGTGTTAGATTTATTCCTTGGTATTTATGGTTTTTGCTACTAAATGAGATCTTTTTATGTAATGTGTTTTTTCTCTTTTGCAGGGGTATAGAAATGAAGTTATTTTTTAATGTTGATATGAAAACCATTCACCTCGCTAAACTTTTATTTTTAAGCCAACTTTTAATTTTAGAATAATTTTTTAGAATAGTTATGGAAAAGTAAATAAAGAGATAGTCTGGAGAACGCCTGTGTACTCCTCACCACGGTATATTTGTCGACACTGAGGAAGCAATATTGGTATATTACTATTAACTAAACTTCAGACGTTATATGGATTTATCAGCTTTCCCTCTAATGTCCTCTTTCTGTTCTAGGATCCAATTCAAAATACCATATTGCATTTAAGTTGTCATGTCTCTTTAGTGTCCTCTGGTCTATAACTGGTTCTCAGTCTTTCTTTGTTTTCATGACCCTAACACTTTTGAGGTGTATTGTAGAATATCCCTCAATTTGGATTTATCTGAAGTTTTCCTCATAATTAGACTGGGGTTGTCTTTGGAAGAAACACCACAGAGCTGAAGTGCCCTTTTCATCACATCATATCAGGGGTATGTGATATCCCTGTGACATCACTGGTGATGTTGACCTTCATTACTTGGTTAAGGTGGTGTTTGCCGGGTTCATCCACTGTAAAGTTACTGTTTTTCCCTTTTCATTCTCTGTTCTTCGGAAGAATCTAGCCCACCCTCAAGGAGAGGGAGAGGAATTAAGCTCCACCTCTGAAAGGGGATGTATTTACATATGTCATTTGGAATTCTTCTGGAAAAAGATTTGTTTCTTCTCCCTTATTTACTTATGTATGTATTTGTGTACTTATTTATTCAGTCACTTGTTTGTGAACTCATTATGAACTCATTGGAAACTCAATATGAACTCATTTATAACTAATAATTTATATATATATATAATTATATATGAACTCATTTATAACTAATAATTTATATATATATAATTATATACGAACTCATTTATAACTAATAATTTGAGTTATAAATCCAATACTGTTATTTGTCTTGTTGCTCAAGTTGTTCCAGCTTTGGTCCCTGGGGGCTCTTTCAGGTGTGCTCCGGTGTCCCTTTGACATGCCCCCATCTTTTTGTTTTTGAGTATTTCCTTACTTGCTGGCAGTACAAGATGCTTCCTACTCATCTTGTGTTTTCCTGCCCCAACCCTAGAATCGACCATTTCCCGAAGAGCCATGCTTCCTTTTCGGTTGTCTGTATGTTTGTTTGTGTTTCCTATGTTGACAACTATATCAACTGTAAAAAATGACAGTTTTGCTTTTCCTTTCCAGTCTTTATGCCTTTATTTTTCTTGTCTTACTGAGATGGCAAGGACCTCCAGTACAGTGTTGAATAGAAAATATGGTAGTGGACGTCTTCTTTTGTTGGCTATTGTACAGGGAACACCACTAACTTTTCCTTATTAAGAGTGACATTTCCATCATATTCCTCTATGCTGGGAAGTTTTTATGTTTGTTTTTAAATCATGAAAGAGTATTGAATTTTTAATCAAATATCTTTTTGGTTTCTTCAGATGATTATGGGTTTTTTCCCTCAAGTAATGTGACAATATGGTAAAAACAGTGTATTTTCCTCATGTTAGACCACCTTTGCATTCCTGATATAAACACAACTTGGTCCTGATCTTTTCATTTTATACAGTACTAGGTTCAGTTTGTTAATATTTGTTTAGGATTTTTGTGTCTGTGTCCATGAGTAAAATTGGTCTTTAATTTTTCTTTCTCATGCTGTCCTTACTGCTTTTGGCCTCAAGGTCTGCCAGTGTCATAGAATGAGTCAGTGTTCCCTCTTCTACAAAATTCTAGATCACTTTAGAGTGATCTGTTTGGTAGAATTTTCCTGTAAAACCATCTTGGTCTGGTGTTTTTCTTTTTAATATTAAATTGATATTAAACTTTTAAAGTCTTTTCAGATTTTTAAATAATATGTTTATTTTATATCAGGTTTTCTGCTTTGAAATGGCTACACACAAGTTCTGATCAAGACTTTTTAATGATGTCTTCAAAATTTTAATAGTCACCATCAACAAAAATCTTTCTGTGTACAAGTCGGTGATAAAGTATTTAAAACCAATTTTTAAATTCTTCAAAAATGTTTAACAATTGAAATATCTAACAGCTTTTCTTTGTGATTCATTGACAAATATATTGTTAACATTTCTTGTGATAATGTGATTAGATTTCAAACCACTTGAACTCTCATATTATTTCAAAATAATGATGAAGCTCTTATTTTCAGAACATGCATCACGGTTAGAACCATCACCCTGAAGCTAGCTTGGACACCATTAAAAGGGCTCATCAGCTGCAAACGGATACAAGTATTTGATATTTGTGAAGACAGTTTCAGGGCTTCTACCTGGAGCTACACTCTCCAGAAGCCCCCGCTTGGCTTCCCTGCACCCAACCCTACCCCAACTGGTCACAACTTGGCTGTATGTGGTGTTTCTTGGCAACTGGACCAGACTCCTCCAGCAGCTCCACAGGCTCCTTGTCTTCTGTGGGCAGAAGATTGCAGAAGCTGGCTACTGAAGAGGCTGTCCAAGTGATAGAGCTCCTCCTTGGCCTCCTGAGCACGCTTACCACAGAGCAGTGAGTGTTGGGTGTTACTCATTTGTGCTCACCACCTGCAGGGACTTCAGAGGGATTGTCAGACCCTGTTGAGCTAAGGGCTGCCCTCTAAGGATATCCACAGGAGGCTGCCCATAGAGAGAGGTGGCCTACCCAGGGTCTCCACTGCCTTAGGTTCTACATGGACACCGCCAGGGCTGAGGGAATCAGTATCTCTTCACCGACCTGTAATCCACATAGCAACTGGAAAATTCTGCCTCCTGCTATTTTTTGTCCTTTTGTTCGTTTTTTGCGGTAGGAAGAGTTTTAACTGCTGCTTCAATTCCTTTAGTAGTTAGAAGACGATTCAGGATTTCTTTTTCTTTTTGAGTCAGTTCAAGTGTTCTAGGAATTGGTCTGTTTTGTCTGCGTTCTCAAATTTATTGGCTTAAACTTCCCTTATAGTTTTTATTCTCTGCGGTATATAACCTGTAGTTATGTCTCCTTTTTCATTGCTGATATTGGTTATTTGTGCCTTCTCACTTTTTTTCTTGATCAATCTCGCCAGAGGTTTGTCTATTTTATTAGTGTTTTCAAAGAACCAACTTTTGGCTTTGTTGCTTCTCTCTATTGTATCTTTGTTTTCTATTTCTTTAATTTCTGCTCTTATCTTTTTTGATCTCCTTCCTTCTACATTTTTTGGATTTATTCTGTTGTTCTTTTTTTAATTGGATACTGAGCTCATTGTCAGCCTTCCTTGTTTTTTTGATTTGTGCGTTTAAGGATATAAATTGCCCTCTAAATACTGCTTTTCTGTAAGTTCAGACATGTCTTATTTCATCATTGTTCGGTTCCGAGTACTTCAATATTTCCATCACGGTTACTTCTTTGACCTGTGAGTTATATAGAAGTATGTTTTTAAATATCTAATTGTTTGGGGATTTTAAAATTTATCTCTTTGTAATTGAAATCTGTCTTAATTGTATTATGGTTAGACAGTGTGGTCTGTGATAACAACTCTGAAATTTATTGAGACTTGATTATGGCTTAGTATGTGATTAATATTTTTGAATGTTTTCTATGTGCTTTATAAGAATTATGTTCCTTAATTGTTGAATACAGAGTTCTACATATGTCTATTACCAACTTTGTTAATTGTATTGTGCAAATTTTCTATATCTACACTGATTTTTTTGGTCATCATATACCAATAATTGTAAGAGGTATGTTAATATTCAACTGTGATGGTGGATTGGTCTGTTTCTCCTTGTAGTTCTTATTTTTTAATTTTCTATATTTTGAGGATATTTTATTAGGAATATTCAAATTAAGAATTGTTACATATTCCTGGTAAATATGTGATTTTTACCCTCTCTATTCCTGATAATGCAGTTTTCTTTGAAGTCTATTTTACCTTACAACACAAACTTTTCTTCTTGTTAGGATTTATGTGGTATATATTTTTCCATCCTTTTACTTTTTAACATTTTCAAGTCCTTATGCTTTAATTGTATCTCTTGGGAATGGCATGTAGCTGGACCTTTTTTAAAAAGCTAATCTGATGATCCCTGTCTTTTAATGAACAAGTTTAATCTGTTTACATTTACCGTGACATATTTGGACTGGTTTCTACCATCATACTTTTTTATTTCTATTTCCCACCCCTTTTCTGTGCTTCATTTTTCTTTTCTTGCCACTTTTTTAGTTTTGAGATTTGTTTGGTTGCTTATTCAATTTTTTTCTCTCTCCTGTTTGGAATTTACATGTTCTTTTTCTATTCTTTCTGTGGTTATCCTGAAACTTTACCATGCATGTTTAACTTTAAGATCCAAAGTTAAACTGTACTTTAATCACCCTCTTGAAGAACACAGGAACTTTCAACTGTAGTCATCCCTCTCTTGACCACATGCTGTTGCTTTGAATATGTTGATTTGCTCCTTTTTTTTCTAACCTCAGAAAATCTACATCATCATTAGTATTATTTTATATGGACAGTGTTTGTTTGGATTTACATGCATACATTCTTGCATCTCAGACCATCATTCTGGGATCATTTTCCTTCATAATGAATATAATATTTAGATATTCTTTTAGTGCAGATCTCTTGGTGTTAAATTCTCCCAGTCTTCTTTTATCCTCATTTTTAAAAGATAGTTTGTTATAGGTATTTAGAAGTCTGCTATCAGTCTAGTTGCTGTTTCTTTGTAGGTGTTTTTGTTTTCTTATATTCTGGCTACTTTTATTTATTTATTTATCTATTTATTTATTTATTTATTTATTTAATTCTGGCTACTTTTAAGATCTGTTCTCTCTTTTTTTGGAGGGGGATGTGCAGGGGTCTCTGCAGTTTCATTCTAAGCTGTTTCAGCATGTATTTCTTTCTCATTTATTCTCCTTTGGAAATGTTTTTCATGCCTCTGGATTTATGTTTTTCATAATTTCTAGAAAATTCTCAGCCATTATTTTTTCAAATATTGCCTTTCTCCCATTCTTTGTATATTTTCTTTCTCAGAATCCAGTTACTCATATTTTGGACCTCCTCATTCTATCTTCCATACCTCATAACATTCCATTGATATTCTCTGTCTCCTTGTCTTCCTGCACTTAATTCTGGGAAATTTCTTCAGATACATTTTTCAGCTTACTGATTCTTTCTTCAGCTATGTCGGATCTGCTGTTTAATCTGTCCACTAAGTTTTTTATTTCAACAGCTGCATTTTTCATTTGTGTGAGCTCCATATATTTCACTTTCTAATCTGCCTAGTCATCCCTAATAGTCTCTTGTTGCTTGTTCATCTTTGTAATTGCATCTGTTGTTTCTTTAAACGTTTTATATAATTTTTGTTTGACCAATAATCACTGTTTGCATAAGTATGACACTGTAAATATAGTTCACATCTAAACCACATAGTACACTCTGATTATATAGCCTTTGTTGTATACCTTTTTGTTTTCCTGGTAATTACCTGTTTTTCTTTTGCCTGGTGTTATAATATCTATTACTACTTCTTTGAAATTTTAAAAAAATCCATATCAGATTATGTCCCTCCTCTGCCCAAATTCTCCCTTGGCTCCCAGCTCCCTCAGAATGAAAGTCAAAGCCTTCGCCGTGGCCCAAAAGTCTCTACCCAGTCTGTCCCCAGCCCCTCTCTGACTTCATGTCGTATCACTGTCCCCGATCACTTACTCGTATCCAGCCACGCTGGCCTACTTGCTCACGCTGGCCTCAAACATGTCAGGTACCCTCCCTCTTCAGAGCCTTTGTACTTGCTGCTCTCACTGCCTGGAACAGTCTTTTTCCTAGATAACCTGGTGGCTTGCCCGCCTACTTCCAGTATGCTCAAATGACACCTCCCGAGAGAACCATTCCCTGACCAGCGTATCTAAACTAGTCCCATTCACCTGTACTTTCGATCCCCTTATCTTACTTTATGTCGTATGTTTTTCTACAAAGAACTGATCACCACCTGATATATTTCATATTTATTTATTGTGATTAGTGTTTGCCTCTCCCCAATAGACTGTAAGCTCCACAAAGCAGGGACTTTTGTTTTGTTCACTGTTGTATCCCTTCTGCCAAGAACAGTACATAGTAATATTTAGTAGATGCTCAATAAATATTTGTGTAATAAACTGAATGAATGAATGAATGTGAATGATAGAAAAAATGCACTGAGAACTAGACGAGGCATGAAGGCCTTTTATGCCATACTAAGGACCTTGGATGTCATTATGCAGAAGGGTGAGGCTGTGAAGAAGCAGTGAGGATAGCTCCTGAGTTCTTTTGAGGAGCAAGTTCACAGTTGGTAGGGTGGTGACAAAGCCCAGTGTTCTCTATGACTGGCTCTATACCCTGGAGTTCCTGAAGGTAGACCTGCCTCTTTCTCAAACAGCCCTCACACTATTGTGTGATTATGTCTGCCTGTTACTTGGTGAAAACCAAAGACTCGGCTCTCATTGGGCTTTGTGATCTCAGCTAGGATCCCCCTTTCTCCTGCCCTGTGAGGAAGTTTCTCGGTTCCCAGATCAAGCAGATCATCCCCATTAGACTTTTTCTGTAGTATTTGGTGGGGAGGTGGGGTACAGGAGCTGGTACAAAGCCTAGAACATAGTAACTGCTGTTATAATGGTGAACACCACAGGGAGGTGAGTTTTAGCTCAGAAAAGCTTTTTTTCCACTGTGAAGGTTGCAACAGTTGGTGAGGTTTTAGTCATGACTTTTCCCCTAAGCCCCTCACGGACCAGCATGGCTCCAGTGTTTCTGCCTGCCCGTGACTGTTTGGATACTAATTCTGTTGTCTAATGTGTAACCTACTTCCATAGTTTTGTCACCCACTAATTTCATCAGAATGCCATCAATATACGCAGAGCCCTGTGACACACCACTAGACCCCTCCCTCTCTGGGCCAGTATCAATTCATTAATCATTACTAGTGTAATCATCCAATTAGTTATAAGTTCAATTGAGCAAAATTGACTGACCACCTACTAGGTGTCAGGCCTCCTGCTCTGTATTGAGGACACAGAGGTGAACAAGGTATGTTCCCAAACACAGAACTATAATTTCAGTGTGGCCAGTGCAGGAACAATGGTGGGTATAATAGACTGTGAAATCCCCTAAGGAACATACAGCCCAGCTCAGGGAAGGTTTCTTAGAAGTGATGGCATACAAATTGTGTCTCAAAAGATGAGTAGGGATCTTCTGGATGACTAATGAGGGGAGATTATGGCAGTCCAGGTAATGGGTACAGCATGAGCAAAGGCCCAAAGATGGGAAGTAGTATGGTGTGCACCAATTTGCCTAACTACTCTCACTGTTCACCTGCCTTTCTACGAGATCATCCTAGGAGATTTTGATATGTAACAAAATCCAGAGGATTTTGTAGCCTCCCCTAACATGCTAATCTGGTAATTTTTCAGAAATATAATGAAAAGTTGGTCAGATGTGGCTGTCCATGAGCTTGTCTACACCATCTTCCAATGTCCCTGGCTTCCTTATCTAGACCATGGTGTTTATGTGACCTACTTCCTTTAGACCTCCCTGGGATTTGGGTCATTCCCACTGTACTGGAGGTTATGGAGTCTCCCTCTGCCCCATGTGTGAAGATCTCCTTGTGGAGAGATGTTTCTCTGACTCCTGACACCAGCCATCGTGTAGAGAACCCCATCTTTCAAGGAATGGATAGAGCCTGCCCATCTTGTCCTCTGATACTGGGGTTCATCTCCTCTTGGGCTTCATTCACACCCATAATAATCTAGGACAAGTAGGCTGTGGAGCCTGGCAGGCCTGGTTTCAAAGCATGGCACCCCTGTGTAACCCTTACACCTGTCCTCTCCAAGCATCAGTTTTCTTATTAGTAAAATGAGTCTAATATCCACTTGGACGTTGTTGTGGGTGTTACAGTATTTGTAAAGTACCTGACACCTGGCCACCATTTACTGGACACCTACTACCATCATTATTAAAGGGAGAACAGCATAATGGTTAAGAACATGAGCTATTAATCCAGACCAATCTCGATTTGGATGGCAGTTCAGCTACTTACTAGCATTGTGACCTTGGTCAAGTTTTCTAACCATTTTTAGCCTTAGTTTTAACATTTATAAAATGAGGTTAATGTGCCTACCTCAAAGTTATGGATTATTACAGCAGTATATAATATGCAAGGGGAGGGCCTTCACAGGCCCCTCCCCATCCTGCCCTTTTCAGAAACCCTCTCCCCAGGGGACCTATCCCTTTCCCATACATATTTAACCTGAAGTCTAAAGTTAAATATTATAATCCCCTACACAAACAATATAAGGATTTATGAAACATTGTCTTCCAGTTTATATGTTATTGTTGTCTACTATTTTGGTTCTTTCTTTTCTAAGGAAGTCATTAACATACACAAAAATAGACATTAACAATTTTATTTTATGCAGTTAGTGTTTGTTTAGTTTTAAATACTTGTTTGCTATTTTATTTGCTTACCTTCCTTCTTATACCTCAGACCTCATTTTGGGGGATGTTTTCCTTCTTCTTAAAATATATACTTTAGAAGATCCTTTAGTACAGGAAACTGTCTCAATTTCTATTTATCTGTAAATGCCTTTATTTCACTTTATTCTTGAAAGATAAGTTTGCTGGGTATTTAATTCTAAATCACCTCTTCTTTCTCTTGACACTTAGAAGATATGGCACTGTCTTCCTGCTTCCATTATTGCCGCTGAGAAGTCTGATGTCTAATTGATTTTTGTAGGTGTTCCTTTTCTTTGGCTGCTTTGAAGATCCTTCCTTGCTTATTGCTTGACTCTAAGAACTTGTTGTTGTCTAAATGTTCCCTTTTATAGCTTCCTGATCTTGCTTCATGAATGCAATTGTTTTTGGTCACTTTAAGGACATTAAGTAATAGTGTCTTTTTTTAAGTGTTCTTTTTCCTACATAGATTTTATTTCCAAATATGTATATTTGGGTGTCAGCATCAGTGAGAAACCCTCACTGATGCCAGATTTGGCCAAAAGCACCACAGATACCAAAGACATGACATATTCTGAAGCCTTAGAGCTTTATAGATAGTCAGGGTGGGGATAGGAAGGGACCCCTCTACTAGTGCGCAAGCATGGGTCAATGCCACAGTTCTGTCACTTGAGAGCATGGTAGTGCAGTGGACTCTGGAGCCAGACTGCCTGAGTTCAAGTCCCAGATCTTCCATTTTATAGCTGGGCCAGTCACTTAACTTCTCCCATATTTCTCCGAAAATAAGACCTAGCCGGACAATCCACTCTAATAATGTCTTTTGGAGCAAAACTTAATGTAAGACTCCGCCTTACTTTACTATAATATAAGACCGGGTCTTATACGATATAATATAAGGCCGGGTCTTATATTAATTTTTGCTCCAAAAGACACATTAGAGCTGATTGTCTGGCTAGGTCTTATTTTTGGGGGAAACACGGTACATTCTTTACTTTCATCTTCTATAAAAATAACCTTTATAATAGTACTTACTTTATAGAGTGATTGAGCGTATTAAATAAGTTAATATATCTAACATTTAGAGTGGTGTCTGGCACATACTAGTAAGTACCCTATATTAGTGTTTGCTGTTACCATTATTATTTTTGTACTGGGGATTGAAGGGAGAAGAATTTCTGTGGTGCCTTGAGGAAAGCACAGAGTAAGTATATCCTACCCTGTGTGTTCTGCCACAAAAGCCATTCACAAAAAACACTAGGTCAAGAATCTAAAGGAATTATTTGGCCAAGTTAGGGAGTGGAATATCAAGTTCATTCAGTAGTCAGAATGGGATAGGATTCTTCACTGGGAAAACATGAAACCGTGTTTAAGGGTAGGCAACTCTTGAGAGGCGACTGGTGTTGGCTATTTCCTCATTGGAGCAGAGCAGTACTAAATGGGGGAGCAGTGACAGTGAGGGATAAATCTACAGTTAAGTGATTTCCTAAGCATTTCGTAATGCTTTTCTGTTCAAAACAAACTTGTCAGGTACTAAGACTTTAAAGTGTGTGACGGCTCTTCAAGCGGAGGACATGCATCTGTTGAGGGGCAAGGCTGCTGCCAGGAGTTGATTCACACTCTCACGGGTAGGACTGACTGCATTGAAAATGCTTGCAGTCTCTGTTCTAAATTCCCTTGTATCCTCTCTGAGTTTGGGACAAGTCCCAGCTTCAGTAACCATCACACACATACGTTAGAGGATATGGAGTAGTGGGTCATACTGAAAATAAGTAGTTGGTGAAGAGGCAGAATTGAAGAAATAGCGTCAAAAGCGAAAGTTCAAGAGATGCAAAAATTTTAAACAAAATTTTATCAAACTAGGATAACACAACGAAGTGGGGTTTATCTCAGGAATACAGGATTGTTTTAACAGAAAGTAAATCAATACAATTCACCATGTTAACGAACCAAAAACAGAAAAAAAACCCATATGATCATTGCAATAAATGCAGAAAAGCATTTGACAAAATTCAATGCGCATTCCCCATTTAAGAAAAGAAAGAACCTCTTGGCGAACTAGAAATAGAAGGGAACTTCCTCGACCTGATAGAGGGCATCTACAAAAAACCCACAGCTAGCATCATATTGAGTGGCAAAGGAATGAATGTTCTTCCCGAAGATCAGAAACGAGACTGGGCTGTCTGCTCTCGCCACTTCTATTCAGTATTGTAGTGGAGGTTCTTGCCAGTGCAACCAGGCAAGAAAAAGAAAGAAAAGGCATCCAGGTTGGAAAGGAGGAAGTAAAACTGTATTTGAAGATGACACGATTGTCTATGTGGAAAACTCCAATGGAATCTACCAAAAAACAAAAAAGCCACTACTAGAACTAATAAGCAAATCTAGCAAGTTGCAAGATACAAGATCAATCTACACAAAGCAATTTTATATACCCACAGTATATTGCAAGGAAAAATTGGACATATAAATTTTTAAATTACAATAACATCTAAAAAATAAATCTGACAAGCTGATCCTAAAATTCACCTGGAAATGCAAAGGGACCATAGTGTCAGATACAGAGTACGGAAGCCCTGGTTAGGGCCCGGCCTTCCCACAGAATCAGGATTGTCAGTGGAGCCCACATCAAAAAGAAAAACAGTGGAGGGGAATCCATAAACAGGTCCGCAAAAAGTTGAATCAGGTCAAGTCCTGTAGTGGGAATGTGGGGGCATAGGGAGCCTCATGCAAGTCTAGTGGTGGTGGGGACTTTGGCAGCCACCCTAGAGATCCCAGAGATGAATGTGGCAGTATGTAGTCAAATGCACTATCCCCATGGGCCCTCTGAAGGCATTCTCACAGATCCAGAAAGGGTCATATAGGAGAATTTTCACTATGGTGTGGTTTACAACAGAGGGGAGTTGGAGGCATTTTGGGTGCCTGTCACCGGGGGAGTGCACAGGGAAATAGTGAGGGACGTACTCCATAGTCTGCCTTTCAGCACTTAGATCAATGAGTCATGCACACAGGGCAACGCTGATGACCTTTAGCACATAGCACTGAGCAAAAAACAATAAGCCCCATGACAAAACACTTCAAAGAAGTTATAAATGCATGCACACACACACCAAATACACATCTTACAAGAATTCACACAAACAAAAGGGTGTAGGTTAAAACATTCAGAGAGATGCCTGTGTGGCAGAGTTTGGGGAGGAATGAGTACGTGGATAATAGGGAATAAACAAAACAAGAAAGGGAAAAAGAAAAAGTGTATATTCCCTTGTCTTAGGTCACCCACTCTCTTGGCATTCATCCTGTAGTATCTGCTCTTCGGAGGAGGAAACAGCCCCACCTGTTAACCTGAGGACAGAATGCCCAGGTGAGCCTGCCTCAGAGAATCTGTACTTGGCTAACCTCGACCCTGTACCGCCAAAGCTCCTGCAGCCTTCCATCCAAGCACTGCAGCAGCCGTGCCTGGATGGGTGTGGACATGCGTCCCTCCCCACAGAAGTCATTTGCTGTCATGTATTACTGGAGGGGGTCATGGGGAGATTAGAAATGGAGAAGTCAGAGAGACCCACTCCCCGTCAAACCATCTTGTTACCAGACCACTCATTTCAACAACAGCCCCACAGGTGCCCTGACTACGGTGAGCTGTGTGACTATTTCCCTCAGGTGTGGCCTCACCTACTCACTTCCCCAGGAGCAGCTCTGGTCAACTCTCAGGGAAGCTGAAGCCAGACTACAACTGAGAGGCTCTGCTCAGCTCATCCCCTCCTGGGCATCTTCACCTAAGAGTAACTTCACTACGCAGCAGGGTGTGTGCTTGCCACTCAGGTTTTAGAAACAAAACAGTATATTGTTTAGGGATACATCCACGGGGAAACAAAACTTCCAAGAAAAGCAACAGAATGAGAACATCAAGATCAGGATAATGGTTTCCTCCAGGGCAGGGGAAGGAGGTATGAAGTGTGACAATTAAGTTCGCGAACTTATCCTAAAAAAAAAGTGCTACATACCTCCTTGCTGAATATCACTATAGTCACCTACAATCACCTTCAAAGTACTCCCCTTGGGAGAGCCATGCACCCACGCCAGTGCCTAGTCTACCCTTCAAAGCAATTTTGGAACTTTTTCTGGAATGGCCATCAGAGCTGCTGTCGTATTACACTTGATGTCCTGAATGTCATCAAAATGTCTTCCCTTCAATATTTCCTTTATCTTCAGGTGAAGAAAGAAGTCATTAGGGGCCAGATCAGGTGAGTAGGGAGGGTGTTCCAATACAGTTACTTGTTTACTGGCTGAAAACTCCCTTGCAGACAGTGCCCTGTGCGCTGGTGCATTGTCGTGATGCAAGAGCCATGAATTGTTGGCGAAAAGTTCAGGTCGTCTAACTTTTTCCCGCAGCCTTTCAGCACTTCCAAATACTGAACTAAGTGAACTGTTTGTCTAGTTGGTACAAATTCATAATGAATAATCCCTCTGATATCAAAAAAAGGTTAGCAACATCGTTGCAACAAGTTCGTGAACTTAATTGCCAGACCTCGTATGTGAAGGGAGACACAGGAGGCTTCTAAAATACTGTTAGGTTGGTGCAAAAATAATTGCGGTTTAAAAGGTTAAAAACAATCGCAAAAACCGCAATTACTTTTGCACCAATGTAATACATTCTAGTTCTTAACCTGGTTGGTAGGTCTATGGGCATCTTATTATTCTTCCTTAAACTGTACAAGTTTTAGAAACTTTTCTGTATGTTGAATGCATTTAAAATTTTTAAAGAAACACAGACTTCAAATCCAATAACTGTAAATCTGACAGAACACATACAATCAAAGAGAATCACTGTCATGTGGGGTGTCATGCGGGGTCTCTGCTCCCGCTCCCCACATAAGAACGCAGGACATGGTGAGGCCAAAAAGGAACACCCACGGAGCCATAGGTAGGGGAGTCACACCGCTATATTCTCGCTGGCGACTGGGTTGGAGACATAGGGAGCAAACATCCACCAGTACCCCAACAAGGGGTCTTCTGCACCCCAGTCTCTCTGGCAGCCAGGCTAGACAGAGGAAGTAGGATCCACACGATCCGCAATCTGCCATCCACTTTTCTGCCTGCCAACCAACTAACCAACCAATGCAGTCACGGCAGTTATATCAGTGGCCAATGGCTAACTGGTTACAGCTGATGGCCATCTACTCCCCAAGCCAGCACCATTCCACGTGAGGCCGAGAGCCTGGAAACTGCTCTCTGAGACTCTGTCCCCACAATCACAATAAACACATCAGTATCTGCCTATGGAGGGCGAGGTTTGGAAATGGGAGTGGAGAGTGAGGAGAAAATGAAATGCGTGAATAAAAAATAAAAATAGATACAGTCTACTAATGAAAGATAATAATGTGATATAACCATGCAGTACAGTTTCCTCTACCTTCTGCACCTGAATATTGAATGTGATAAAGAAGCTGGGCCTTATTAAATCTGATCCAAAACCAATAGATATAAAACCAAATCACATGAATACCCAAAAGATTATTATAATCAAGTAAATGGTTGCTAGAGAAGGTTATTCCAAGGTGGAGGATTTTGAAAGCCCCTCTGAGTTGGTTATTTCTCCAAAGTTTCATCTGTGGACTGTTGCCCAACATTCCTGAAGGATTCCAAATGCAGTCCTTGGCTTCTCAGCCTATTGCACAATAAAACACAAAAACCAGCAGAGAAAGCAGAAGATGAAACCAGTGTCCCTACAAAAGCAAAAGACAAAACCCTCGCATCTCAGAAGAAAAGCAGTCCCATGTGGGACTGTGTCTTGGAAATTGCCTCTGAAATTTAAAAATAAGAAACAAAAACCTGGTTGTTGGGAAAATGAGTGCTTGAGTAAACTTCAGCCATCCTCAACCTGGAAAAGGATCAGGGGTTACACTGAGTCTACTCAGATCACCCCTAGCCACACTATGCCTCTTTTTGTCCCCCAATCCTAGAGTCCTGTCTCCATTGATGAGCAAAGGGACATTTCCCCCTCCGCACTAAGGCCGCATATTCCACCGTCTCCCCGTGCTCGGTTCTTTGATGCATTTTAAATAGAGATCAAGCCAATTATCCTTTATCTTGTGAAATGGCTCGCTATTACCCTGGGATGTGCCTTCTTGCCTAACCCCTGTGTCTACTAACATATCAAGTAGACATATTCCTTGCAAATTAAACATAGGAATATGGACCTTCCCATGCCATCTGTAACAACCTGGTCTGACCCGTGATAGCCAACTTTGGGAGTTGGGCCCTTGCAGAAGTCCCAGTCCGCTTGTGCACAGCTGGCCTTAACAAGGGAGGCCAGCTGTTTCTGACACTCATTAAAACTATACAGCACACAAAGAGGAAAAACTGAGGGTTGCTAGATGGCCATGGGGGTGGGGATAAGGGGGAAGGTGAGGGGATTAGAAAACAGTCGGTAACCACAAGATGGCCACGGGGTTTTGAAAATTAATTTGGGGAACGTAATCAATAATGTTGTAAAGATTTTGTAGGGTATCCCATGGACACGTGTCCCATTTGGGAGACCACCTCAGGGATGCTGTAGATGCCTGATCACTGCACTGTACACCTGAAGCTGAACAATAATGAAGGCCAACTATAATTTTATATATATGTATATATATGTATGTATATACTTACAAGAAGCGGAGTTCAGCATTAGGAATAGAGACAGTGGAAATGTAATGGCTGTGTGCGATGTCAGAGGGATAGTGGATGGGGGGAGGGGCGTTCACACAGTGTGAGGGATATAAATGATAAACGTCTAAGTATTACTTTGTCTTGTGCACCTGAAACTAATAAAAAAAACTATACAGCACATGTTGCCACCTTCCTGTGCCAGTGCCCACTTTCAAAATTTGCAGAAGATGGAAGAAAGTCTATCATTAATGTCTTCATCAAACAGGGTGTCTTGATGCCAACTCAGAGTCTATGCAATAGACCCATACTCTTGGTAAAAATAAAAAAAAGTCAGGCAAATGTATTTCTAAGAGCAGGCAGGTCTGCCACCACGTTCATGATCACATTAAGGAATATGTCACCCTTTCATCCCAGAGTTCATCAGGCTTCTTTGAGGTTGATCTGACCAACACTTTGTTTCTCTGTCTCAGGACACCCCCAATTCCCCAAAACTCTGCCTTCTGTCATCATTAGCAACAGATAAAACTTGGACTCCCTTCCTGGGCCCCACCATCTCTAAGGAAACTAGACAGTGTTCTGTTGGTTCTCAGTATGCCTCAGTGTCACCTGAGAGCAGTGAGTCTCAGCTCATCAGACCCAATGTACCTTTTACTGTCCTGAAATGGAATTCAATAGTAATGGAACCCACCTACAGACAGTTCTTAAAATCAAGATCATGCACTAATTCCAACATAAAGGGAATATACCAAGTGCCTTTTCTACATCAGTTGAGCAAATCTTATGACTTTTATCCATTTTAGACCATTTATATGGTGAGTTTTGAAGTTGAAGCATAACATCCTTGTGTTCCTGGTCATCGTCTGTACTTTTGAATACACTGTTAATGTCTGTTAGCTAACATTTTATTCGAGATTTTTGTTTCATACATGAAATGGCCCTAGGAATTTTTATCATGGGTTCTCCTTATCTGGTTTTGCAATCTAGGTTACACTAGGCTCAAAAGATGAAATGGATAGATTTCGCTCATTTGTTACTATGCGTAAGATCAGAAACTTGAAAGTTTGCTACAGCTCACCTACAAACCAGCTGGGGTTTTGAAGGGGGAGAGTTCTTTGACTACCATTTCAGTTTCCTTAACACACTAGACTGTTCAAGACTTCTCTTTTTGTGCCAATTTTAGCATGTTATATTTTTTCTAAGAAAGTATCCTTTCCATCTGAGTTTTCAAATTCATTAGAATATCATTTATAATTCTCCTTTTTTAAAAAATCTATTTTGTCCATAGTTATCACCCCCTTTTCATTCTGTATCTTGTTTTTTTTTTATTTTTCTCGTTTTTTTTTCTTGATCATTCTTGTCAGAAATCTGTCTCCCTTATTAATCTTTTCAAAGACCAGCTTTGGTTTGGTCAATTTTCACTGTTGTCTTTTGTTCTCTATTTCATTTATTTCTGCCTTGTCATTGTTATTTTTTTCTTGTTTCTTTGCATGCAGTAATATGAACTGTGGCATTGGCACAAAAATAGAAAAGTATACCAATAGAACAGCATAGACACAAAGCTGTGTGTATAAATGAACCTAGTGTATAATAAATCAATGGAAAAAGGATAGTTGTTTAGTTGCTGGTGTTGAAAAAACTGGCTCATGACATGGTGAAAAATAAAACCAGATCCGTACCTCACACCACATACAAAAATGGACTAGACAGAGGGCATAAATGTGAAAGGTAAAACTGTAATGTTATTAGAAGAAATCGTCGGACGATATCTTTGTGATCTAGGGGCTTGGAATGACTTATTAGATGAAACTTCGAGACTAATCCACATGGGGAAGACATGATTAATTTTATTACATCAAAGTTAAGGATTTGTGCTTAATGAAAGACACTATGCACAAAGGTAAGACACTCTACAGATTGGGAAAGGATATTTGCAATGTCTAAACCAACAAGGGATTTAATATCTAGAATATACAAAGATTTCCTGTGAATCAACAACAAGAAGAGAACATCACCAACAATAGAAAATTGAGCAAAACATTGAACAGGCAATTTATAGAAGAAGAAATTTCAAACTCCAACAGTATACGATGAAGTATTCACGATCATTGAAAATCTGAGAAATTAAAATAACAGTGACATGATTTTACATTTATGAGTCCGACAAAATTAGAAAACAATAATGCCAAGTGCTGCTGGGGATGAGAGGATCTACAAACTCACCTGAGTGGCTGGTGGGAGTGTGGACGTGGGCAGCCATTCTGAAGGGCTGTCTGGCATTACCTTATCAAATGAAATGTGCCTCTGGGCATGCTAAATCCCAGGAAAAGACATAGATATATAAAGGTGTTCATCACAGCATTAAGTCCAAAAAGCAAAGGCAAAAACCTAAACGTATATATCTTCAAATTAGAAGCTTCTAAGAGCAAGAAAACAAGCCCCCACTGGTTAAAGTGGAGTGTCCCAGCCCAGATACCCAGGTACCCTACATTGCTGCAAATGGGTTACAGGTGTGGGAGTTATATATAGCTGTAATTTAAAAAATAACGATAAATGCTTTTAAAATACGTCTAACACATTTACAGCTGTTCTTTTTCTAAACAAGTTTTTTAAATATTTTGAAACTCTATTTGAACAGTACCGTATTCCCACAGTTCCCTCTGTGAACTTCTAGATCCAGTGATTATGTTTACATGAAAGAGGTAATATGCAGTTCTGGCCATCAGAGGGCAGCTCTCTGCGGGCTGCGCTATGCAGCACTCTTCGGGGAATCGGTCCACTTCCTGTGATTTTCACTTTGCTCCTGTTCATCAAGATACTTTGTTTTGTGTGCTGTATAATATTTAAATTTTTATTAGATTCAATCTGTTCTTTTTACAATGTTTTTGGTAACACAGAAGTTATGGAAGTTATATCTTTCTTATCAGAATCAGCATCTATTAGGTGCTGCTAAAAGGAACATAATTGATTGTTAATTTTCTCAGTTGTTATTTCCTTATTCTTTCCGCCCCTGCCTCCGTCCTTTCCTTCTTTCATCCTTTTTTTCTTTCTATCTACTTTCTCTCTGTCACTCTCTCTCCCCAATCTCTTTCTCCCCATCTCTCTGTGTTATTGGATTTTGATGTTAACAATTAACCATGTGCTGATTGTTGATGGAATTTCATTCTGAATTATTATTTCCTTTTAGAAAAAAATATGAAAACATAATAGTGAATTATTTAATTAAGTTCATTCATTAGAGTGGGCTGATTATAGGCTCTTGCATCTTCGAAAATCTGTTATTCAAAGTATGTTCATACATGAGTGTAATATTTATTTTGAATACTTAGAATTTTTAGAATTTTCTTTATTAAATTAACCAAAAATTAATATTTCATTTACCACATGCAGGTTTTTAAAATTTCAATGAAATTCATCTTAAAATACTCTTAACGCCTCCTACCATTAAAAATCATTCTTGAGAGTCGAACATATAAATAGATTTAGTTTATACAAACACTTATTTCTAAATTTGTATTAGCCAGTGTTCTCCAGAGAAACAGAACTAACAAAATGTATGTATATACAGAAAGCGATTTATTATAAGGGATTGGCTCACGCAATTATGGAGACTGACAAGCCCCAAGCTCTGGAGTGTGAGTCTGCAAGCAGCCAGCAGAAGACCCCGGGGAACTAATGGTGTAGTTCCAGTCCAAGGCCAGCAGGCTCGAAATGCAGGAAGAGCCAATGTTTCATTTCTAAGCCAAAGGCAAGAAAAAGCTAATGTCCCAATTCAAAGGCAGTCAGGCAGAAATAATTTTCCCTTACTCTGAGGAAGTTCTGCCATTTTGTTCTATTCAGGCCTTCAGTGAATTGGATATGGCACAGCCACATTAGGGAAGGCAATCTGCTTCTCTGCTTCTCTGCTTCACTCAATCTACCATTTTCTTTTAATTTTCTTTTTTTTAAAGATTTTATTGGGGAAGGGGAACAGGACTTTTTATTGGGGAACAGTGTGTACTTCCAGGACTTTTTTCCAAGTCGAGTTGTTGTCCTTTCAATCTTAGTTGTGGAGGGCACAGCTCAGCTCCAGGTCCAGTTGCCGTTAGTTTCAGGGGGGAGCAAACCGCCATCCCTTGTGGGAGTCGAACCAGCAACCTTGTGGTTGAGAGGCCGTGCTCCAACCAACTGAGCCATCCGGGAGCTCAGTAGCAGCTCAGCTCAAAGTACCCTGTTCAACCTTAGTTGCAGGGGGCGCTGCCCACCATCCCTTGTGGGAGTCAAGGAATCGAACTGGCAACCTTGTGGTTGAGAGCCCCCTGGCCCATGTGGGAATCGAACCGGCAGCCTTCGGAGTTAGGAGCATGGAGCTCCAACTACCTGAGCCACCGGGCGGGCCCCCAGTCTACCAATTTCAATGTTAATGCCATCCCAAAGCACCCTAACAGAAACACCCAGAATAAAGTTTGGTCAAATAGCTGGCAGTAGGAGGCCCAGTCAAGTTTACAGTAGAATTAACAAGTTTATCCCCTATCAACTTGACTCTCATGTGCATCTCCTTAAACCATACTTAACCTCCAAATGAAAACAATAACAAGGTCAAACATCCACCTTTACATGATACAACTATCCTGTGTACAACCAAAAATGCACTAACCCCTTTCCCAAAAGAGGAGGTAAAGTCCTTGAGTGATGTATACTCTTCCCTTGATATCCCATAACTTAAATACCATGCTTTAAAGTTAACAAAACTATGATATAAAGTCAGTACATTTTATGTTACATGATAGGGGATAAGAGAAGGAAGAATATATATATATGAGATAAACAGTATATATATACACATACACACAAATATGTTCATATCAAAATAAGGAGAAAATACAACAATTACAGTCCTCATTTCCATAAATTGTCACATGGTCGTAGTTGGTATTTATAATCACCTTCTTCCACTATCTATTCCATATTCCCTTTGCCTTCAGCAAACACCTCAGCTTCTTGTGGTTCTTTACTGGTGGAGTAGGTAGCCCAAACCTTCATTCCTGAATGGTATGGGCCATTAGGAGTCCTGCCTGGATTAGGTTGTAGTTTTCCATTGACCTTAACCACAGGGCATAGTAATACTAAGAGATGCCCAAGAGATCTCCTGTATTCCAGACATACGCTTCCTTACCTCCGCTGTGGAGTAGCAGTCCAATTTCCCCTTGGTAGTCAGAATCAATCACCCCAGCTAATACAGTAACTCCTTTCTTTGCCTGTTGATACAAAAGCATGAGGAGCCCAAAGCGTCCAGGTGGCAATGTTAACTTCCAGTTCAAAGGAATCGTTTCATCTCCAGGAGGAAGAAGCAATCCTCCCTTTGGAACTAAGACTCTAGGCCAGCAGGGCATAAGGTCACAGGAACAGGAAGGAAAAATTTTGCTAGTGGGTCATTAGGGTAATAATGAGATGCCATTCCCATTTCCACCCCTTGAATCCTGGCTATGGAAGAAATAGCACCATATATTGGACACTGATTCAGAGCGGAAATCCATGTTGTTGAGCCCATGCATAACCTCCATTCCTACCATACGTGGCCACTTTGTTCATGAGCCCATTGGGTGATGACAGGGGTGGTTGGGGAAAGAGGCTGACTAGCATCCACAGAACGGGTCATCCTATTCACTTGATTATTAAAATCTTCCTCTGCTGAGGTCACCCTTTGGTGAGCATTCACATGAAACACAGATATCTTCACATTTTTCTCCCACTCAGAGAAGTTTATCCACATACCTCTTCCCCAAATTTCCTTGTCTCCAGTTTTCCAATCATGTTTCTGCCAAGTCCCTGACCATTCAGCCAAACCATCGTCCACAGCCCATGAATCAGTATATGATCTCACATCTGGACATTTCTCTTTCCAAAGTGAACAACCAGACACAATGCTTGAAGTTCTGCCCACTGTGAGAATTTCCCTTCACCATTGTCCCTCAGGGATGTCCCAGATTAGGGTTGTAGTGATATAGCTGTCCACTTCTGATTGGTTCCTCTATATCCTACAGAACCATTCGTAAACCAGGCATGAGTCTTCTCTCTCTCTCTCAACTGTTTGTGGGGAACTCCCCATGAGGCCATAGGTGCAGGCTGGGAGAGAGAAGGCAGTGTGGCAGGAGTGGGGACCATGGACATTGGGGCCACTTCTTCATGTTAGTTACTTGTGCCTTCAGTGCCTGCTCATGCATATACCACTTTCAGTTCATGATGGAGTGCTGCTGTACACCCGCAACTTCATGCCTTGGTGTGTCAGATAACATCCAGTACATGATGGGCAGCTCAGGTCACTTGGCAACTTGGTGGCCCATGGTCAAGTGTTCAGTCTCCACTAAGGCCCAATTGTGGGCCAAGAGCTGTTTCTCTAAAGGAGAGTAATTATCTGTGACTGGTGCTGGGCCTTGTTCCAAAATCTTAGGGCCCTGCCACAGGCTCCTGATGGCACCCCTATCTGTCACTGACACTTCAAGCACCATTGAATCTGCTGGATCTCATGGCCCAAGTTGTAAAGGGGCTTGCAGGCGGCCTGGACCAGTTGCACAGCCTTCTGTTGTGCTGGACCCCACTCAAAACTGGCAGCCTTTTGGGTCACGTTATAAATGGGCCAAAGTGACACACCCACATGAGCAATATCCTGCCTCTAAAATCCAAACATGCTCACTAGGCATTGTCCCTCTGTCTTGGTTGTAGGATGGGCCAGGTGCAACAATAATTCTTCACCCGAGAAGGCGTATCTCAGCATGCCCCACACCGCTGGACCCCTAGATTTCAGTAAGGTAGAGGCCCCGAAATGTTTGTCAGATTTATTTCCCATCCTCTGACACACAAATATCTCACCAATAAGTCCAGTGTGGTTGCTACCTCTCGCTTACTAGGTCCGGTCAGCATAATGTCATCAGAGTAATGGACCCATGTCATATCTTGTGGAAGGGGAAGGTGATCAAGATCCCTTTGAACTAAATTATGACAGGACTGGAGGATTGATATGTCCCAGAGGTAGGAGAGTGAAAGGGTATTGCTGGCCTTGGCAGCTGGAATCTGCTGCTTCTGGTGGGCCTTACGAACAGGGATGGAGAAAAAGGCATTCGCCAGATGGATAGCAGCATACCAGGTACCAGGGGATGTATTAATTTGCTCACAATGAAACCACATCTGGCACAGCAGCTGCAATCGGCTTAAGCTGACTGTAAGTCACTCATTCTCCAAGATCCATCGTCTTCTGTACAGACCAACTACGAGAGCTGACCAGGGACATGGTGAGAATCACCACTCCTGAATCTTTCAGGTCCTCGATGGTGGCACTAATCTCTGCAATCCCTCCAGGGACACAGTACTATGTTTGATGTACTATATTCCTTGGTAGAGGCAGTTCTGATGCCTTCCATTTCACCTTTCCCCCGTCATAGCTCTCACGCCGCATATCAGAGAAACAATGTGAGTATATGTGTTCCAATTAGGTATGTAGCAGCTGAATACATGTATTCCAACTGTGTATTCTGGACTGCGGAAATAAACACAAGATGGGTCCAGGGACACACCAGGCCCACTGTGAGATGGATGTGACCTACAACTCCGTTGATCCCCTGACCACAATAAAGTGCTGTTCTGAGTGGAGGGCCAGAGCGATTTTTTGGGACTCCCGGAATTCGTTTCAGTTCAGAGCCACTATCCAGATCTGACTAATTCCTTTTACCCAGAGCACAATTACCCTGGTAAAAGGCTGTGTGTCCCTTTGAGGAAGGCTGAAAGATTAACAGTATAAATTTTTGGCAGTGTTCCTCAAGGAGACCTGGCCTAACCATTCCAACTTTCAGGATCCTATTCCCACCCCATCAGTGCCCTCACTATGACAATAGACACTGCGAGGCTGGGAGCTGAACTTGCAGTGTAATTCAGCCAGTTGTAGGATGAGATTGTGGGTTTGGTTTTCAGCAATTTCAGCTCTCCAGCGACAGGAGATAAAGCTCTCCTTCGGCACACACATAGAAGCTTTCAGGTCATTTATGCGGTACTTCAGCTGGGAATTCGAATCCCTGAGCTCGTCCTTTTCTTGCACTACTTTGTCCAGAGACATTAGGAGCAACCAGCCAATCTCATCATGTTCCTTAGTTTTCAAAAAATGTTTGAAAGTATCATATACACAGGCATCTAGCTCCTTGCTTCTTATAAGTGGTTGATTATATCATCCAGTGCAGATATTTTGAGTATCTCCATAGTTCACGTCATGGACAATCAGTGCCCTTTTTAAACTGGAAATAGAGTCATTAGTGTCTTTAAATTTAATCATGTCAGAGAACCAATTCCAGAAACCTCAGAACCAATTCACAAAACTCATTCTTAACATTCTGTTTCTTTAAAACCACTCTCAGTTCCCAAATCTGCACTAGTCAGAGTTCTCCAGTGAAAAAGAAAACTGATAAAGATTTATTATAAAGAATTGGCTCATACAATTATGGAGGCTGATAAGCCCCAAGATCTGCAGGGTGAGTTGACAAGTGAGAGACCCAGGGGAACTGATGGTGTCGTTCCAGTCCAAAGGCCAGCAGGCCCAGGAAGAGCCATTGTTTCATTTGAGCCTAAAGGTAGGAGAAGGTAATGTCCCAGTCTAAAGGCAGTCAGACAAACAGAATCCTCCCTTACTCTGGGGAGGGTCAGCCTTTTTGTTCTATTCAGGCCTTCAACTGATCGAATTAGGTCCACCCACGTTAAGAACAATTTGCTTTACTCAGTCTACTGATTTAATTGTTAATCTCATCCAAAAGAAAAAAAGAATGCTCACACAATAACATCCAGAATGTTTGACCAAATATCTGGGCAACCGATGGCCCAGTAAAGTTGACACATAAAAGTAACTATCACAATATCACAAGACAACTTTTGGAGTAAAGCTGCAATGTCACCATATTTCCAAGACCAACTACATGCTCATGAATAATGTTTAAGTTATGAAGATCATCTCAAATTTGGGTTTGGGCACCCAAGAAGCCCTCAGGCCTCAGCCTAAATGTCTGATATGCGTGGAAAATTATTGAGAAGCAACAATGCTGAGCAGGTAACTCCAGATTAAAATATTCTAGCAAATATTTCATGAATTATTTTTTATTTTGGAGCAATCACAAAGTTAAAGAAAAGTTGTAAGAACGGTACAGAGAAATTTTCTTCTGAAATCATTTGAGAGCAAGTTGCAAACCTAGTGCCCCATCATCTCTGAATATTTTAGTGTGCTTTTCTACAAATAAAGGTATTTTCCTACATAGCCACAATACAACCATCAATGTCATGAAATTAATGTTGATGCCTCACTACCACCTACTCCTCATATCCCGTTCAAATGTCATCAGTTATCCTAATAATGTCCTATTTATAGCATATTTATAGATTTATAGCAAAAGGACCCAATCCAGGATTATGCATTGCATTTTTATGAATATTTTGAAACAAGTCTGTGTAGTGAGGGAGACTACAGTGATAGGAAAATGTAAACGCTTTGCATCTAGAGTTTGTTCTGAAAACCCTGAGATTCCAGGAATAGATTGTTTTATTTATTGTCTTATACAGAGTACGTTTTCCTATAAGTTTGCCTTTTGATCCAATTTCTATGGGAAATGGTACTATCAATCTGGTGAATCTGATTAAACACAAGATGTTACCGGAGATTTTCTGGTCAAGACTGTGGAGTAAGTAAGCTAAACTACAAAACAACCATCATTGAGAATCGCCTGAAGTCTTGCTGAACTGAAGCCCTACAACTAAGGACATACAAAAGAAGTCACCTCGAGGCTGGTAGGAGGGGCAGAGACACAGAACATGCTGGTCCCACACCCGTGTATGACCATTAAAAACCAGGAGGGATATCTTGGTTGTGGAGATTCCCTCCCCACCCCCACCAGAGGAACGAGGGGTCCCAGCACTGCACCAGGCTCCCCAGCCTAGGATTCCAGTGCCGGGAAGAGAAGGCCCCATAATTTCTGGTTGTGAAAACCAGCAGAGATTGTGACTGACTGGGATGGAGGGTGGCTACACTCCAAGACACTCCTCTTAGAGGGCCTATGCATGGACTCACTCACTCTGAGCTCCAGCACTGGGGCTGCAGCTCGAAAGGCAAAAGGGACTTAATGGAGAGGAACTGAGTTCTCTGGCTTCAGGGTGAAGGTTGGAGGGACAGCTTTCTTCCTGATGGAGGAAACCATTGTTTCTTTGTTGAGCCTCCCCCCACCTGGCATGCAGACGCAGTTGGACGCCATATCTGAGTCTCCACCAACTGGCTGATGCCATTCATCCATTCCTCACCCAAATTTCAGGCATACCCAAGCCCCTTCCAGTGGCTTTTTTGTACAAATGACCTGTTTTGGCTCATGCTGCAGACTTCCTTAAATTGTCTCAAAGGTTTACAAAACCCAAACAAGCAGCATCTGTCTTCAGGGTGTCCCATATCTCTGGCTGACCAGCTCTAAGCCTGGCACTAGTGACAGCCAGCCTTGGTTCGCAGTTTGGCCTCTTAAGGCATCCCCAAGCACAGAGCATGCAGCAGCCATCTGCAGATTGCTTTGTGGCTCATGCCAGATGGCCCTAGACAGGGCAGAGGCTGTGGCTGAACTTGGCCTGCAGCAGGTCCCCTCCCAGGTGGCCCTGGGACTGGCATGCCCAGTTGCCAGCTTCGAACTGAGCTAGAACATCACCCAACCACCTCCAAGGAAGACACACCCAAAGGGCACACTGGGCAGGTACCAGAGCCCTGCTGAAGTGAATCCTGCTCCATAGGGTCAGCCCCTCCATAACAGCTCCTTCACTGTAGTCATGGCTAGTTCTAACAATCAATGAGCCTGATGGTTAATCCCTCCCATTGACATTCAAACAGCAACCAAGGCTCAACTATAACAGGAGTACACTCAAAACCCACACAAGGGACACACCTGGGGCACCCAGCTCTAGTGACCAATGAGACTGTGAAATGGTACCAGGTGGGTACTAAACTAGTTAGGGAGATCACTTCTTAAATTATATAAAAGTCTAACCACTATGCTGTACACCTGATGTCATGTACAGCATAGGGAATATAGTCAATAATATTGTGATAGCATGGTACAGTGTCAGATGGTTGCTGGACGTATCATGATGATCACTTCTTTAGGCATATAAATGCTGAATAACTATGGTATACACCTGAAACTAATATAATATTGTATGTTAGCTGTATTTTAATAAAAAATCTTTAAAAAACCACAAGGTTCTACCCTCCCACCTATTTTCAGCTTTGTGTAAGGACAAGGGATCCCTCTCTTTTGAGGTCCTTGAATATACTTTATAGAAATTTGGGAGGACCACATGAAAATAGATTAATGTGAACTCATTAAGTTTTGGAGGTTCAAAGCAAAAATTCAACTCTGGAAAAGTGAGGTTAAAAATCATTCCCTGGTAATGCTTGTGTTATAATTTGGATCATTAAAAAAATTAAAGGAGTAGAGTATCATTTGTGAATAACCTGAGTAAAAGAATCATCACCAACAAAATGTCCAGCTGGATTTAAATGATTTTAATTAACGAAATAGAAATTCTGACTAATGGAGGAAAAAATCCATAAATTCTCATCTGTTTACCACCAACAACTTGAGAAGAAAACATCATTTCTCATTAAAAGCAACAATGAAGATTTTTAAGAGATCATTAATGAAAAGTCCTGATCCGGAATTGTGTGTAGTCATTTCCAGCATAAAATTTTATGTAAAATGTATATTCACAGATGTTCGAATGTCATTAAAATGTGAAAATAGTTTATTTAGATATTTATACAAATTAAAGATTTACTATATTCCCATCACCTTCACAGTACCCCTACATATCCTCCAAATCTGAGCCAGAGGTAGGCTCTACGTAGCTCCTCTGAGCTGTAGGTAGTTTCGCTCCAGTTCTGTGAGCCCGAGGACCAGGACTGGCACCATCCAATAATAATAGCAGCTAACATTTATTGAGAACTTAATTTATGCCAGACACTAAATATATAATCTCATTTAATTCTCACAATAACCCTCTGTTGTAGGTACTATTATTCTACTATTATAATTTAATATAACGATGTAGGAACTGATACTATAAGAGATTAAGTAATTTGCCCAAAATCATACAGCCAGTAATCAGTGGGGGGAGGATTCGCACCCAGGCAGTTCAGCAGCCCCTAGGTGTACCCTCAATGTGCCCACTCCTTCTGGGGCCCTTTATACTCCCCTTGGGCCTCAGCTTTTCACCTGCAGTGGTTCGTTGTGTAGAGACTATCGGGGCTGTCCCAGGCCAAACTACAGGTTGAACAGGTGATCACACAAGCCACACAGCAAGACAGGCCCAGATAAGGACACTGAGGTCTACAGTTGGGGAAAGAGAGAGAGTAATGGAGGCATGAGCCCCTGGTCCAGCCTGATTGTAAGCCCTAGTCCAAAAGAAAGGCCTGGCCTTTTACCTACCCTCCTATCTGGAGCTGATCACAGGACAACACAGCAGATGCCGTCATTCAGGGGGCAGGGAAGTGCTAAAAGGAAGGTCTTTAGAAGAGAATGAGGCCTGAATACCAGGTAAAGGACTGGAAAGGGCTCAGTCTCAGTAGCGCCCCTTGCAGTACTTGAGGGGATAAAATGACCAGAGAGAAGATTGGCCCCACAGGCACATCCAGAACTTGAGTCCTTCTATAGCCAGCCTCAACTTCTAATCCCTCTGGACTAGGTCCTTCTGCTCAAAGATAGACTCTTGGTACCACCTTCAAGCCCCATCTAGCTCTCTGTCCCACGTTTTGCCACTAACATGGCTTCAGACCACCCCTTAACTCTCCCAAGTCCCTCCACTCCATCCTGCAAGGTACAAATGCAATCCCATCCCCTCCAGAAAAACTTCTAGGGTCCAAGTTAGGTTTCCTCTCCTGATGAATTGATTGGTTGATTTCCCTTTTTTCCCCATGTGCCATTCTCAGGGAATCAAGCTAATTTTTTTATGATTAGTTTTATTCTTTTTTTTTTTAATTGGGGAAGGGGAAAAGGACTTTATTGGAGAACAGTGTGTACTTCCAGGACTTTTTTTTCCAAGTCAAGTTGTCCTTTCAATCTTAGCTGTGGAGGGTGCCGTTCAGCTTCAAGTTGTCCTTTCAGTCTTAGTTGTGGAGGGCGCAGCTCAGCTCCAGGTCCAGTTGCCGTTGCTAGTTGCAGGGGGCGCAGCCCACCATGCCTTGCAGGAGTCGAACCGGCAACCTTGTGGTTGAGAGGACACGTTCCAACCAACCAACTGAGCCATTCTGGAGCTCAGCGGCAGCTCAGTTCAAGGTGCCATGTTCAATCTTAGTTGCAGGGGGCGCTACCCACCATCCATAGCGGGACTGGAGGAGTCCAACCGGCAACCTTGTGGTTGAGAGCCCACTGGGCCATGTGGGAATCGAACCGGCAGCCTTCCGCGTTAGGAACATGGAGCTCCAACTACCTGAGCCACGGGGCGGGCCCCCAAATAGTGATTTTCTATTTTCATCATTCATTCTACATTTATTAGACTTTATTAGTTAGACTTTGACTGTAATGAAAACTTTGCCTTCTCCCCCATTCATTCATTCACTCATTTGTTTATAGCTGTATGGACTCATGAATTCTTATTTTATTTTATGGATTATATTTTATTACAACCATTATTTTGTTGCTCAAATTGTCTCAGATTTGGCCGTTGGGAGACCCTTCAAGTTGGCTTCTGTGTGTGTTTAACACATTCCTTTCATTTTTAAGCTCTTCCTAACTCTCTGGTCCCATCCCTAGAATCAACCATTTCTCCAAAGAAGCACCAATATGTTTAGATAGATAATTGATAGATAGATACTTTATATATCAGCAATATGTTTATATATAACAGCTTTATCGAAATATAATTCATATATCATACAATTCATCCATTTAAACAATTCAGTGTCTTTTACCATATTCACAGAGTTGTTCAACCATCATCACGATTTAAGTTTAAAATATTTTCATCACCTCCAAAAAAAAACTTATACACATTAGACGCCCCTCCCCATTTCTCTCCAACCTCCCCCCATTGCCTCTCTAGGCAACCACTGGTCTACTTCCTGTCTGTATAGATTTGCCTATTCTGGGCATTTCATATGACTGCATCATACAACATGTGGACTTTTGTTTCTGGCTTCTCTCCTTTACCATAAAGTTTTAAAGGTGCGTGCATGCTATAGCATGGGTCAGTACTTCACTTCTTTTTATTGTGAAATAATAGTCCATTGCATGAGTATACCCCAATCAAGGCTTTCCCCATCCTATACTGCAGGAGACTCACAGATTCCTTTCTGTCTGATTTCTTGACCTATTTGAACTAACTTCCCTGACTCTGGTCCTCAGGAATACCTTCTTTTCAAAGTCTCCTTTTGGATCAAGGCCATGGTGTAGTCATTATTCATACTTCCTTAGTGACCCTGAGGATTTGACTCCTGTACTCTCCACACACCTCCACTCAGCTCTGTATATGTGCACAAAAGCTATCTTCCCCCGCTCCAGAGTTAACTCTTTATCAGAAAAGCCCAGAGATAGCCAAAGAAAAGCCCAGAAAAGTCCAAAATCCCCTGAAAGGATGCTCTATAAAAAAGCACTGTAGAAGCTATCAGTGGAACAGGGTGTCTAGGAGGTTTCACTACCATCAAGGCCTGGGGGCTACCTATCTGGAACAGATCATGAGGATAAAACATGGGACACCCACTCCTCACAGAGGGAAGGGGGTGTGGGAAAGATGAAAGAACTTCAGAAGAGCCTGGGGCCAGGAAAATACTAGGAAGGAAGCAGTGGGGAAGCTAGGGGAGGGAGAGGTACCTATATCCTGCAGTGGCTTCTGAGAAATGATGGCCTTAGCCCTGGGGGCACCTTCAGCGTCTGCCCCACCTCTCACCAGCCTCAACTCCCAAACCCTTCTAGATTAGGCCCTTCTGCTCAAAGGCGGGCTCTTGGTACCTACTCGCCATCTTTCTCTCATACAGAGACTCCTGCTTTCATCATGGCTGCCTTCCTCTCCTGCTCTCCTCATTTGAACCATTTCCCTCCCCGCACCCTAGCATCCCACAAAATCCAGATCTAATCACAGGTTCTCTAGGCTATCTTTTCTGGCTCCAACTCTCCTTCCCATTCCCTACTTGCCTTCCATCCCAGGAAACAAACGAGGAACCTTCCAGCAGGTGCCTAAGGGAAGGAAGATGCAGCTGGAGCACGAAGTGGAGGGGAGTCTGGAAACTGACTTGAAGCTGCCATCTTTCCAGAAGTCATCACAACCTGCAGGGCTCCCAAGTCAGGGCTCTCTCCACCAGCCTCAATGAGCCTGGCCTATAAAATATAAAGCCCTGCACTTCCCCACTTCATCTCCATCCCGCCTTACTCCTCGTGCTCCAGCCACTCCTACCAGGACAAGCTGGGCCCTGCTGTCTGCTTTCTAGGCCTTAGCTCCTCCTGAACCCTAGGGCTGATTCTCCTCTCTCTCCTCATAATCTTGTAACCCTTGCTCATCTGTCCAGACAGCTCCTCATCACCTTCTCTGTGGGATCTTCCCTGACCCTTTCCCTCAGGCACAGAAAAGTAGAAATATTAGCTACAATATATATACAGAGGGTGCCAAAAAAATGTATACACAATTTAAGAAAGGAAAACTGTATTGCAATTGTAATACTCAATATATACTGATAACAAAAGATGACTACAAGTCATGTTTGACTTCTGCAATTACAAGAGGTGCTCAAAGTGGTTACCATCAGTGTCCAGACACTTCTGATTAGAGTGAACTACTGCTTGAGCAACATTGACCAAAGTGTCCACTTGTGTACATTGTTGGCACCCCCAGTATGTGTGTGTGCGTGTGCATGTGTGTGTGTGTGTACACATATTTGAAATAGAGAACAGAATAGATGGGATAAATAGTGGGTTGAATATAGATGAAGAATGAGTGAGTTGGAAGATCAGATTGAGGAATTCTCCCAGAAAGCAGCAGGAAATAATAAAAATATAGAAACTATTAATTTTAAAAACCAAAAGAAATGTAAGATAGAAGTGCCAGCATCTTCATAATGGTCTCAGAGGAAGTGTAAGAATAAACAAATAAATAAATGAATGAGAGGAGAAAATATTTGAAGAATGGAGATAAATGTTCCAGGATTAAAATTTAGTGAGTACACCTGTCAAGCTGGGAGCGTGTGTCTGGATTGATGGAGGAGGACTCTGCCTTCCATCATGGCCGCCTTCACTGGCTCAAGCAGGAGCAGTTGAGGCTGTAGGGACTGGAGCGCTCTGGGGGCCGGGGTGGGGGGTCTGCAGAGGCCCCTGGCTCACTGCGTGCTCCCCCCCCCAAATGACTGCAAGCTGCGCTTCTCCTTCAAGAGCAACCCCCAGCACCTGGACTCCTGGCCAGGAATGGAGGTCGGAGAAGCCCCAACTCCACCCCAATCCCCTGGGGAGGTCATTTCCCCACTGGCCATACCTGCCTGCAGGTCCCCAAGTCCCTGAAGGTCCCACCATCCTGCAGGAACTCCCTGGACGTGGGGGCCGATGCCAGAGGTTCCACACTGCCTAAACCCCAGCACTTCCAGCCTAAAAAGCACAACTATTACCCCCAGCAGCCCCAACTATACCCAGTACAGCGGCCCCCAGGGCCCTGCTACTCTTCATACACTACTCCCCCTCAAATGAGACAGACAACAGCACTCAGCCCCAGACTGCTCAAGGAGAGTGGAGCAACGGTGTGAGCCCCACATCCTGGACAGAGAGGACCTGGTGGGGCTCCTTGCTAGGAAGAAAGAAGATGCCTGAGAGGCTGCTTCCCCAGAAGCTCTGCGTAGGAAGGCCCCAGACATAACAGAGAAGGTCCAAGTAGGTGCTAGATGACTTGGGGGTGATGAGCCGGAGGCTGACAGAAGGAAGAGGGCTCGGAGTTGCCAGGAGCAAACCAAAGTGAACGAAGAACAATGGGAAGCTGCCTTGGGACTGCCTCTTGCAGGGGGTATCCCACAAATACTGCCTTGAGTGGGGTGGGGGCTGGGGTGCTGCATAGCCAGTGTTTGACTTTCTTTTCAAGTGGGGGCAAAAGGGAGAGAACCTAGTGTGAGTAGTGTTCTCCTCCCTGGCCCCTGTCTGTCTGTCTGTGGTGGTTTGTGTTGCCAGGGAGGTGTGGCGAGATCATAAGTCATTCCCTTCCCGGTCCAGGCCTCCTGCTATATTTGGAGGACCTATCTGGTTTCTGATTTGGCTGGGGTCCCATGAGGATGTGGGACCCTTCAATACAGGATAGCAAACAGGAAAAAAAAATGCTGGGTACAAAAGTCAATTTACAAAGATCACTGTATTTCTGTATACAAGCAGATACAGTTAGAAGATAAAAACTTTAAATTACCATTTAAGTGGCATTTAAAAATCAATTGCTTAGAAGTCCTAGAAATACATCTAACCAAGAACGTGTAGGTCCTCTATAAAGAAAACTATGTAATTTATGAAAGAGAGTTTAAAGAAGATGTGAATAAATGGAGGGATAGGTCATATTCATAGGCTAGTAGACTCAATATTTGAAGGATATCAGTTCTCCCCAAATTGATCTACAGATTCAATGCCATTCCAGTTAAAGCGTTGTTGTTGTTGTTTTGTGAAACTTGACTGACTCCAAAATTTATATACAAAGGAAAAATTCCAAAAATAGCCATGACACCTAAAGGAGAACCATGTGGGATGACTTGCTCTATCAGATGTTAGGATTTTTTAAAATAAATCTATAATAATTAGGACTGTAATATTGGCACAAGGATAGAAAACTAGCCTGTGGAAGAAACAGCTCAGAAAAAGACCCATGCATATTTATTTGCATGCTTGATTTAACAAAAATGTGGCAATGTAGAGCAGTGGGGGCAGGGCAGTCTTTTCAATAAATGATGTTGGGACAACTTGGTGCCCACACAGAAAAAGGAAAAAAAACTAAATTGGATGTTTACTTCATATCATATATATTAAAAAGTCAAATAATTCACAAGTAGATTATAAACCTAATGTGAGAAGCAAAGAAGATAACATAGGAGGATATATTTTTGACTTTGGGATAATAAAACATTTCTTAAACAAGACACTAAAATTACTAATGATAAAAGAAAAGGACTGACAAAATTGACTACATTAAAAAAATTACTTCTTTTCACATAGAAACCTTATAAACAGTGCAAAGGCAAGTTATAGAATGGGAAAAGATATTTGCATCATTTAAAACTATCAAAGATTTCATATCCAGATTACAAAATCAATGGCAGAAACCTCTGTAATATGTGCAGGAATTGCTTCTATGAATGATAGATTAGAGAGAAATAAGATGTAACTTTAGATTGGGGCAAACTTTATTATTGTGGTAAAATACATCGCATAAAATTTTCCATTTTAACCATTTTTGAGGGTACAATTAGGTGGTGCTAATTACAATCACCGTGTTATACAACCATCACCATTATCTAGTTACAAAACTTCATCGTAACCCAAACAGAAGCTCTGCATTCATTATGTCATAACTCCCGATGTCCCCCTCTCCCAGCCCCTAGTAACCGCTAACCTACTTTCTGTTCCTATAAAGTTGTCTATTCTAGGTATTTCATATAAGTGGAATCATACAATGTTTTGCCTTTTGTGCTTGTATTATTTCACTTAAAATAATGTTTTCAAGGTTCATCCATGTTGTAGCATGTGTCTGAACTTTATCCCCTATTATGGCTAAGTAATATTTCAGCATGTGTATATAGCACACTTTGTTTATTCATCTATTGATGAACACTTGGGTTGTTTTCACCTTTTGCGATTGTAAATAACGCTGCAGTGAACATCGCCATACAAGTATCTGTTTAAGTCCTTGTTTTCAATTATCTTGGGTATATACCTAGGAGTGGAATTTCTGGACCATATGATAATTCTCTTTAAGTTTTTGAGAAACTGCCAAAATGTTTTACACAGTGGCTGCACCATTTACATCCCCACCATCATCAATGTACAAAGGTTCCAATTTCTTCAGATCCTCTGTTTTTGTTGTTGCTGTTGTTGCCATCTAGTGGTGTGAAGTGGTATATCATTGTGGTTTTGATTTGCATTTTCCTAATAACTACTGATGTTGAGCAATTTTTCATGTACTTGTTGGTCATTTGTATATTTTCTTTGGAGAAATTAAAATCTTTTGTCCATTTTAATTGGGTTGTTAGTCTTTTGTCGTTGAGTTGTAGGAGTTCTTTTATATTCTGGATTTTAAACCCTTCTCAGATATATGATTTGCAATTATTTTCTTCCATTCTGTAGGTTCTTTTTATGTTCTTGATAATGCCCTTTGATGCACAAAAGTTTTCAATTTTAACTAAGTCTAATTTATCTATTTTTCTTTTGTTGTTCATGCTTTTGGTGTCATATTTAAGTATCTGCTGCCAAATCCAAGGTCATGAAGATTTACCCCTATGTTTTCTTCTAAGAGTTTTATGGGTTTAGCTCTTGTGTTTAGTTGTGGATCCATTTTGAATTAATAGTATACGGTGTGAGGTAGGGGTTCAGCTTCATTCTTTTGCATATGGAAATCTATTTGTACCAGCACCATCTATCGAAGAGATTATCTTTTCCCCGTTAAATGGACTTGGCATTCTTATGAAAAAAACCACTGGGCCAATTGACTTTGTTCTTCTTTTTTAAGATTATTTTATTCAGGGCCGCTTTATTATTCAGGGTCCCTCACAATTGCATATGTATTTGAGGACTGGAATTTCTACACTTGTGCAAAGAGGCTGTTGAAATCTTGATAGCAATCGTGTTGAACCTGTAGATTGCTTTGGGTGGTCTTGACATCTTAGCAATGTAAGATCTACCAATCCATAAACACAGAATGTCTTTCCATTTATGTAGGTCTCCTTTAATATCTTTCAGCAATGTTTTGCAGTTTTCAATATCTAGTACAAGTCTTTCACTTCCTTAGTTAAATTTATTCCGAAGTATTTCTTTTAGATGCCATTGTAAATGGAATTGCTTTCTTAATTTCAATTTTGGATTGTTCATTGCTAGTGTATGAAAACACAACTGGTTTTTATGTGTTGCTCTGGTACCCTGCAACTTGTACCCTGCAAGCTCAATTTATTTATTAGTTCTACGCTTTTTCTGTATCAGAAATGCCTTTTCTGCATCAAGTAAGATGATCATGTACATTTATTTCTTTTGTTCTAGTTATGTGGTGTATAATTTTGGTCATTTTTTTTTATGTTGAACCACTCTTCCATTCCTGGGATAAATCCCATTTGATCATGATGTATAATACTTTTAATATGCTATTGGGCCTCAAGAAACAAGAAAAATCTCAAAGAAACAATCTAACTTTACACCTAAGGGAACTGGAAAAAGAACAGCAAATAAAGCCCAAAGTGAGTAAAAGGAAGGAAATAATAAAGATCAGAGTAGAAATAAATGAAATAGAGGCTAAAAAGCAGACAAACAAACAAAAATACAAAAGATCAATGAAACCAAGAACAGGTGCTTTGAAACAATGAACAAAACCGATAAACCATTAACGTGACTCATCAAGAAAAAAAGAGGAAAAAGAAAAAAGAAAAAAAGAGAGAGGACCCAAATAAATAAAATCAAAAATGAAAGAGAAGTGACAATAGAAACCACAGAAACACAAAATAATTTAAGAAAATATTATGAGCAATTATATGCCAACCAATTGGACAATCTGGAAGAAATGGATAAATTCCTAGATGCATACAATCTTCCAAAGCTGAGTCAAGAAGAAACAGAAAATCTGAACTTACCGATTACTATTAATCAAATGGAATCAGTAATCAACAAGCTCCCAACAAACAAAAGTCCTGGACCAGATGGTTCCACAGGTGAATTCTACCAAACATTCAAAAAAGAATTAACACATATTTTTCTCAAACTATTCCAAAAAATTCAAGAGGAGGGGAGGCTCCCGAGCTCATTCCATGAGGCCAGCATTACCCTGATTCCAAAACCAGACAAAGACATTATAGAAAAAGAAAATTATAGGCCAATATGCTGGATGAACATAGATGGAAAAATCCTCAACAAAATATTAGCAAATTGAATTCAACAGTGTGATTAAAAAGATCACACACCATATTTAAGTGAAATTTATCCTGGGATGCAAGGTTGACTCAATATCCACAAATCAATTAACATGGTACACCACATAAACAAAATGAAAAATAAAAATCATATGATCACATCAATAGATGCATAAAAAACATTTTGCAAAATCAATCATCCATTTATCATAAAAACTCTCAGCAAAGTGGGAATAATGGGAACATATCTCAATATAATAAAGGCTATATATGACAAACCCACAGCTAACATGATACTGAATGGGGAAAAGCTAAAAGCATTCCCCTTAAGATCAGGAGCAAGACAAAGATGCCCACTTTTATTCAGCGTAGTACTGGAAGATCTACCGACTGCTATCAGACCAAAAAAAGAAAGAAAGAAAGAA
Source organism: Rhinolophus hipposideros (assembly GCF_964194185.1). Lineage (NCBI taxonomy): Eukaryota > Metazoa > Chordata > Mammalia > Chiroptera > Rhinolophidae > Rhinolophus > Rhinolophus hipposideros. The sequence goes on along the minus strand of NC_138046.1, from coordinate 84,944,210 downwards.
AAAGAAATAAAAGGCATCCAAATTGGAAAAAAAGAAGTAAAACTGTCATTTGCAGATGACATGATACTATATAGAAAGAACCTCAAATATTCCACTGAAAAAAACTATTAAACTGATAAATGAATTTAGTAAAGTAGCAGGATAGAAAAATTAATATTCAAAAATTGGTTCCATTTTTATACACCTATAACAAACTATCAGAAAGAGAAATTAAGAAAACAATCCCATTTATAATTGCATCAAAAAATAAAATAATTAGGAATAAATTTAACCAAGGAGGTAAAAGACTTGTACACAGAAAATTATAATACATTGAAAAGAGAAATTAAAGAAGATACAAATAAATGGAAGCATATGCCATGCTCATGGATAGAAAGAATTAATAGTTAAAATGTCCGTAGTACCCAAAGCGATCATAGATTCAAGGCAATCCCTACCAAAATACCAATGGCATTTTTCACAGAACTAGAACAAATAATCCTAAAATTTTTATGGAACTATAAAAGACCCCAAATAGCCATGGCTATCTTAAGAAAAAAGAACAGAGATGAAGGTATCACGCTAGCTGATATCAAACTATACTATAAGGACATAGTAATCAAAACATCAGGGTATTGGCATAAAAGTAGACACATAAATCAATGGAACAGAATAAAGAGACCAGAAATAAACCCATGCCTATATGGTCATTTAACCTATGACAAAGGAAGCAAGAAAATACAGTGGGGTATAAACACTCTATTCAATAAATGGTGAAACTGGGGAAACTGGACAGATACATGCAAAAAAAAATGAAACTGAACCATCTTCTTACTCCATATATAAAAGTAAACACAAAACGGATTAAAGACTTAAATTTAAGACCAGAAACCATAAAATTCCTAGAAGGAAACATAGGCAGTAAACTCTCAGACATTACCTTTAGTAGTATTTTTACTGATATATCTCCTTGGGAAAGGGAAACAAAGGAAAAAATTAACAAATTGGACTACATCAAACTAAAAAGGGTTTGCACAGCAAAGGAAACCATTAACAAAACGAAAACATATCATACTGAATGGGAGAAGATATCCATCAATAATGTGTCTTATAAGAGGTTAATATCCAAAATCTATGAAACAAAAAAACTCATATAGCTCAACACCAAACAAACAAACAAAGAAAAATCCAATTAAAAAATGGGCAGAGGACCTAAATAGACATTTCTCCAAAGAGGACATACAGATGGTCAACAGACATATGAAAAGATGCTCAGTATCACTAATCGTCAGAGAAATGCAAATTAAAATCACAATGAGATGTCACCTCACACCTGTCAGAATGGCCACCATCAATAAAAGAACAAACAAGTGTTGGCAAGGATGTGGAGAAAAGGAAACCCTTGTACACTATTGGTGGGATTGCAAATTGGTGCAGCCACTATGGAAAACAATATGGAGGTTCCTCAAAAAATTAAAAAGAGAACTACCTTATGACCCAGCAATTCCACTCCTTGGTATTTATACAAAGAAATCCAAAGCACTAATTTGAAAAGATATATGCACCCCTATGTTCACTGCAGCACTATTTACAATAGCCAAGGCATGGAAACAACTGAAATCTCATCAATAGACTATTGGATAAAGAAGTTGTGGTACATATATACAGTGGAATATTACTCTGCCATAAATAAGAATGAAATATTACCATTTGTGACATGGATGGACCTACAGAGTATTAGCTAAATGAAATAAATCAGACTGAGAAAGGCAAACGCCACATGATCTCATTTATATGTGGAATCTAAAGAACAAAATAAACAAACAAACAAACAAAACAGAAACAGACTCATATATACAGGGAAAAACTGATGGCTGCCAGCTAGGTGGGGTGCTGGGGGGCTGAGTGAAAAAGGTGAAGGGATTAAGAAGTACAAATTGGTAGTTACAAAATAGTCACAGCAATGTAAAGTACAGCATAGAAAATACAGTCAATAATATTGTAATAACTATGTATAGTGCCAGATGAGTCCTAGACTAATTAGGAAGTTCACTTCATGAATTACATAAAGGTCTAACAACTACACTGTATACCTGAAACTAATATAAAATAATATTGAATGTCGACTACAGTTTTAAAAACAATAGTCACGGGATGAGTAGTGCAGCATGGGGAATAGAGTCAATAATGTTCTAATATCTATGTACAGTGTCGGGTGGGTAGTAGACTTGTTGGGGTTATCACTTGGTGAGTTATGTAAATTTCTTTTATTTACTTATTTATTTGGTAAATTTCTGATCACTATGTTGTTCTGTACACCTGAATCTAATAAAAAATGTGCTATTGTGTTCGGTTTGCTAGAGTTTTGTTGAGGATTTTTGCATCTGTATTCATAAAGGACATTGGTCTGTAATTTTCTTTTCTTGTGATGTGTTTATCTGATTTTGGTGGTGCCAAACTTTTTAATATGGGCACACTTATCAGCAATCCTGGATGTACTGTGTTAGCTGAAGCAGCTAGGAGTATTTATAAGATTTATTCTATTGATTGATTGAAACCTGGATTCAACAGTTAGCCTGTGTTAAATGAGGTTAAGATGTTAGATGTACAGTGTAAAGAATCTAAATGATAGCGGTGTTGGTGGTATAGTGGTGACATAGGTGCCTTCTAAATGTTTCAGACAATAAGAATGTTGGAATCAATTCATCATATGCAACTCATTTAATTCACCCCCTAACTATGTGGACATTCTTTTCCACAAGGGCTTTGAGAAATACATTCTGAGGTATGATAGACTAGTTAGGTGGTCATTAAGCCTAAATTTGTCCTCCTTTGGACAAATTTAGACTACATTTTCCAGTGTCCCTGGCAGTTGGGTATAACTACTGAGTTCTAGCTAATGCAACATGAGCAGAAGAGATGGCCACTACATCCAGGCCTAGCTCATAAAAACCTCCTACAAAGGATAGATCCAAAATAGCAGAGTAGATAAACACTGTGCCTGCATCCTTCCATGAACACATTAAAATTACAACTAAATTATAGAACAATCAACCTGGGGAACCAGCTGAAGTCTAGCTAAACAGAAGTCCTATAACTAAAAAGATAAAGAAACCACGTTGAGACCGGTAGGAGGGACAGAGATGCAAAATGGGCTCCAGACCTCCACGTGGTGGATGAAAATTGGGAGGCATACCTCAACCATGGAGTTTCCTTCAGAGGATCAAGGGACCCCAGCCCCCCACACCAGGCTCATGAGCTCAGAACACTGGTTCCAGGAAAAGAATCCCCCAAAACATCTGGTTGTGAAAAACAGTGGGGATTCCAACTGTCTGAGTGGGACAGAAGGCTGAGAGAAACCCAGATGTCCTCTTAAATGGCCTGCACACAGACTCGCTCTCAGGTACTCACCTTGGGCTCCAGTGGAGGGATGGTGACCCAGGAGGCGTCGGAGACAAATGGGGGTCAGAGTGAGGTGTGTGGCTTCGTTGGGGGTGGGGAGTGGAGGAGTGGAGGCCAGTCAGCATTTTTCCTGTGTGAGGTCCTTTCTTGTGCAGCCAGCTGGCAGGCACCATCTTTCCTGTGTTGAGCCCACCCTCACCACAGCCAAATCTGAATCTGATTGGCCTTGTGAGCTCTGCCGCTCCATCCTGCTGACTCTCTGGGACCCCACCCTACCCAATTCCCCCAATGCAGGAGGCAATTCTTCTGTTAGTAGCCAGCCTTGCTTGCAATACACTCTTTCTTGGAAAACTATCAGAGTCTGGCAGGCCTCCTGCGGGCAGTGACTGGCCTTAGTGTACTCTGAGACTTGCTGAGTAGCTCCAGGTTCAGCACTGGCACCAAACCAGAATTTACATTAACCGGGTGACCAGAACTCTTCCCACTCTAGTGACTCCCTGAGACCCTGCCTCACCATACTTGCATACTGCATAGGGCTCTATCAGTGGCTAAACTTTAAGGGAGATGGCAAGTGGTAGCAGGCTTTGGGGTGTCCTGGCTTCTTGCAGAGTACCCACTGATGTGCCAATAGCAATCAAGGCTCCAGTATAACACGAGGGCACACAGCCCACACAAGGGACACTCCTGGAGCACCCAGAGCAGATGACCAGGGTGACTGTGCCACTGGGCCCCACAGGGCACCTACTACATAAAGCCACCCGACCAAGACTGGGAAACACAGAAGATCTACCTCATACATAAAAACAAACACAGAGAGGAAGCCAAAATGAGGAAATAAAGAAATATGTCCTAAATGAAAGAACTGGAGAACATTTCTGAAAAAGAATTAAACAAAATGGAGGCAAGCAACCTACCAGATACAGAATTCAAAACAATGGTTATCAGGATGCTCAAGGAACGTAGTGAGAACTTCAACAAAGAGATAGCAAGCATTAAAAGGAACATAGAAACCACAAAATAGAACCAGTCAGAAGTGAAAAATACAATAACTGAATGGAAGAATACACTAGAAGGAATCACCAGCAGACTAGATGAAGCAGAGGATTGAATCGCAATTTGGAGGACAAGGTAGACAAGGTAGCAGAAAATACCCAATGGGAACAGCAAAAAGAGAAAAGAATCCAAAGAAATGAAGATAGTTTAAGAGACCTCTGGGACAACACCAAGCATAACAAAAGGGATTGAGAACCTATTTGAAGAAATAATGACTGAGAACTTTTCTAACCTGGTGAAGGGAACAGAAATACAAGTCCAGGAAGTGCAGAGAGTCCCAAACAAGGTGAACCCAAACAGGCCCACACCGAGTGTTATGTGGGGTGTCATGCGGGGGTCTCTGGTCCCGCTCCCCGCACAAGAACGCATGATATGGTGAGGCAAAAAGGAATACCCACAGAGCCATAGACAGGGGAGTCATACCGCTATATTCTCGCTGGCGGCTGGGTTGGAGACACAGGAAGCGGGAGCCACATGATCCGCAATCTGCCGTCCACCTCTCTGCCAACCAATCAACCCCCTTGCTAATAGCAATCCGCTGTACTAACTGCAATTGCCGCTTGCTAGCTTAGCCACGGCTGTTATAGCAGTGCCTAATGGCTGACTGGTAACAACAATGGCCAACTTGTCACAGCTGATGGCCATCTACTACAGAGCCAGCACCTTTCCACTTGAGGCTGAGAGCCTGGAAACTGCTCTCCGGGACTCTCCCCACACCGAGACACATTGTAATGAAAATAGCAAAGATTAAAGGCAAAGAGAGAATACTAAAAGCCGCAAGATGAAGGCAACTAGTAACTTACAAGGGAGTTCCCATAAGACTGTCAGCTGATTTCTCATAAAAAACTTTGCAGGCCAGAATGGAATGGCACAAAATATTCAAAGTGACAAAAAGTAAGGACCTACAACTAAGACTACGCTACCCAGAAAAACTATCATTTAAAATTGAAGGACAGATAAAGAGCTTCCCAGACAAGAAAAAGCTAAAGGAGTTCATCACCACCAAACCAGTATTGCAAGGAATGTTAGGACTTCTTTAAGATGGAAAAAAAAAAAACCAAAATTATGAATAATAAAATGGCAATAGCTACAAACCTATCAACAATTACTTTCAATGTATTAAAAGTTCCAATCAAAAGATTCAGGAGGGAGCGGCCGGATGGCTCAGCTGGTTGGAGCACGAGCTCTGAACAACAGGGTTGCTGGTTCGATTCCCACATGGGATGGTGGGCTGCACCCCTTACAACTAAGATTGAAAACGGCGACTGAACTTGGAGCTGAGCTGCATCCTCCACAACTAGATTCAAGGACAACTACTTGAAACTGATGGGCCCTGGAGAAACACACTGTTCCCCAATATTCCCCAATAAAATTTATTGAAAAAGAAAAGTTTTAGGAGGGCTGAATGGATAAGGAAACAAAACCATTACATATGCTGCCTACAAGAGACTCACTTCAGATTGAAAGACACACACAGACAGAAAGTAAAGGGATGGAAAAATATATTTTATGAACATGGAAACAAACAAACAAAAATATCTGGGGTAGCCATACTTATACCGGACAAAATGGACTTTAAAACAAAGGCTATAACAAGAGACAATGAAGGACCCAGTAATCTCTCTTCAGGGCATTTATCCGAAGAAACCCAAAATGCTACTTTGAGTGGATGTGTGCATCCATATGTTCATTGCAGCATTGTTTACAATGGCCAAGATGTGGAGGCAGCCTGGGTGTCTATTGATGGGTGAATGGATAAAGAGGAAGTGGTACATATATACAATGGAATATTGCTCGGCCAAGGAAGGGAATGGGTCCTTGCCATCTGTGACAGCACGGATGGACCTGAGGGTATTGTGCTGAGTGGAGTATGTGAGACAGAAAAAGGCAGATGCAATGTGATTTTGCTTTTATGTGGAATCTAAAGAACGTAACTAATGAACAATACCGAAACAAACTCATAGATACAGAAAACATTTTGATGGTTGCCAGATGGGAGGAGTGTTGGGGTTTGGGGTGAAAAAAGGGAAGGGGTTAAGAAATACAAATTTGTTGTTGTACAGTAGTCACGGGGATGTAGGGTATAGCACAAGGAATACAGTCAATAATATTATAATAAATATGTATAGTGTCAGATGGGTACTAGATTTGTTGGGGTGATAGATTGATAGATGGGAGAGGTTGGGGACAAGGTGAAAAAAGCGAAGGCATTAAGAAGTACAAATTGGTAGTTACAAAATAGTCATGGGATGTAAAGTAAAGCACAGGGCATATAGTCAATGATATGGTAATAGCTATGTATAGTGCCTGGTGGGTACTAGACTAGTCATGGGGATCACTTCTTAAATCATATAAACATCTAACCACTTGCTGTACATCTGAAATTAATATAAAATAATATTGAATGTCAACTGTAATTGAAAAACTTAAAAAGGGCGAAAAAGGTGATGGGGAATAAGAGGTCTAAATTTCCAGGTATAAAACAAATAGTCAGGGGGATGTAATATACAACATAGGGAATATAATCAATAACATTGTGATAGCATGGTACAGTGTCAGACGGTTGCTGGTCTTATCATGGTGATCACTTCCTTAGGTATATAAATATTCTATAACTATGGTGCACCCCTGAAACTAATAGAATATTGTATGTTAACTATATTTTTAATAAAAATCTTTAAAAACAAATCCTCCCACATGGTCTTTTCCTTGTGTGGTTGGCTGGGATGGAGATGACAACAGTACGATGACGATCACGTTTTGAAGATGTCAGTTCTTCCAGACAGAAGGTATCCAGGCCACTGAATCATCACTTAGAAAAGGGAAGCCTGATTATTAACATCTATTATAGGAGCAAGAAGTAAAACTTCCATTGTTTAGAAGTTTAAAACTTCTATTGTTTTAAGTCACAGAGATTTTTTTCCCCCCAGAATCTAATTTTGCCTTAACTATTACATGAGTGAACATCAGTATCCTTAAAAAGCATTGCAGTGGTTTTTTCCTGTAAATCAAGGTCATGGTGAGCAATCATGATAATGGGTCTCCTGATTCAGTGGGGATGATAGAGTTACCTCCAGAGACAAGTTGGGCCTGATTCCTGTAAGGGACAGCAGAGCCATAGCAGTAATCAGAATGGTTTGACCTGTCGAGATCTGTAGTGGTTGCTAATTAAACATAGTTTCCCTAGTTCCAAAATAGATGGGCAGCCTCATAAGGTCCTATTTGATTTATATAACAACAAAAAATCTAATCTAGCAAATGGAGTCCTTATCTAGGCCTCAAAATGTAGAGTCCTAGCCTCTCCCCCACTTCATGGACTCTCTCTCTCTCTCTCTCTCTCTCTCTCTCTCTTCTCTCCTCTCCCTCCTTCCCTCCCTCCCTCTCTCCTCACTTGATTGGTCTGATGAAGGAAGCAGCCATGTTGCGAGCTGCCCTATGGGAAGGTCCACATTACGGGGAATCTGAGGGTGGCCTCCCGCTAACAGTCAGAAAGAAACTGAGATCCTCAGTCCAACAACCTGCAAGGAACTGAATCCTGCCAACAGCCATGTGAGTGAGCTTGGAAGCGGATCCTTCCCCAGTCATATCTTGAGGTGACTGTAGCCCAGGCTGACAACTTGATTACAACTTATGGGAGACCCTGAAATAGAAACCCAGCTAAGCTGTGCCCAGATTCCTGACCTACAGAAATTGTGAGATACATATTTTGTGCCACTAAGTTTTTGGAGTAATCTGTTACATAGCAATACATAAAGAGCATAGGCAGGCATGGAGGTTATGTGCAAGTTCAGCAATATGGACTTTTGCTTACCTACCAAGGCCAATCTGGCTAGAGCACTACTGAGTTCCCACCTGCCAGCAGCAGAAATCACCACTGAGCCCCACTATGAACGATTTCCTGGGGGCAGGCTGATTCCTTTAGACCCCTCTGTCATGCAGCACAAGCTGTAGGTTCAGAGGCTTTGTGGGAATTCCAGCTCTGCCAGGCTGATATGCCTGGGCCAGGCCTGTTCTTCTTTGGGGTGTTTCCTGAGTGTCTGACAGGGACTTTGTGAAATCTCCCACGTGGCACACAGGAGAGACTTGGCACACAAGGGGCTGCTCCCTTTCCTTTCCTGGAATGCGAATGTCCCAGGGGCAGGGGCCCTGTCTCTGCCTCCAACCTCTCTTCTCCCATCACAATTTCAGGAGCTCTGGGAAGCTTGGTCACTGTCTGCCCCCTCCCGAGCCCAATGACCATGGAGCTCAGACCCGGTCCCCACTCCCATGGGGAACACCCTTACCAATGAGCTTTACGCAATGCAAAGGGAAGAGAGTTCACATGCACAGCGTGGGGCTCCAGCTGCTGCTCCCATCTGCCCCTTCCGAGTCCCGACTGTTCAGGCCCCTGACGGGAAGTGGGGTCAGAGGACACAGGCCTGGACCCTGCCTTCCCCCCAGGAGCTCCCAGTACAGGGCACAGGCCTGTTTGTCCTAGAGTGTTTCAGATGCCACATAAGGCACAGTAGTGGCACTAGGGAGAGGAAGAAAGGGGTTGGGGAAAGTCCTTAGTAGAAATGGTCTCTTCCCACCCCCTTGTCACGTGCAGACTCAGGAGTCATCCTGGGATGTGGCAACCTGGGAGGATGCAGCAGCAAGGCGTTGTCTCTGTGGTAGAAAATGACTTGGAGGTAAGACGACGCCCTCTGCTTCCCCACCTCCCACAGGTGATGGAGGTACTCACTGTTCTCCCCCTTCAAGGTTCTGGAAGGGGTCACATTTGATCTGAGCGCTGCAGGATGGAGGACAGGGCCTCTCCTGCGGAACTCATGGGATGCATGTCCACTGTGGGGGCTGGGGCACGGACGCGCCAAGATGGGAAAGGTGAAAACTGCTGACGGCTGGTCTGGACCCTGGAGGACCCCAGCCTGGGAGCTGCTCCAGGTCAGAGGCACCCACCTCCTCTTCTGTCAGGCCACTTCTTCCAGGGGCTGCCTTGGGGCAGGGAGTGGTAGTGCTGAGCCTGAGCCCCTTCCTGCCCGTCCCAGTTGTCACACAGGTCTCTTCTGAGGTCATCTCCAACTCTCTTCAGGATCAATTCCACGTAGATCAGCCTTCCCCCCCCTCCCCACGCCCCGCCGGGACTGGGGCCTGGGGTTGAACTGGGCCCAGGACAAGGTTGTTCAGGAGTCCCCACCGCCCTTACTGGTATAGCCGTGTTTCCTGACTTGGAAGATGGAGGCAGGGCTGAGCCAAACCCTCTCACCAATGGAAGCTGCCAGAAGAGGTGGGCTTTCTCACCCATCGCCGGGTTACTACCAACTGGAAATCGTGGCGAGGGGAAGTGAGGCAAAACAAGCGCACTGAGCATTCAGAGAAAGGACAGAGGCCGTATGCTGGGCTCCTGGGCCAGGCAGGTATCAGGGCCTGGCCTTCAGCCTTTAAGCCCTCCGTGCAGCTTCTCCCCCACTCCAGAGGAACAGTCCTTGCAGAGCCGGGAATGATGGACAGCTGGAGGGCTGTGCCACTGGAGTAGCCTCAAGGCTCCTGCTTCCCCCGTATCCCATCATGGACAGACGCTAAGAACACTCAGGAGCGCAAAAAGTGGTTCTTAGCCTTTGAAGGGATGAGAATTCCCTTATGAATCTGACGCAAGCTGGTTAGTCTTCCTGCCAGGAGCACATGCGTGAGAACCCCACAAAAGTATGTAAACGGTGGCGGTCCCTCATCTAGTCCAACATCTTCACTCTGGGGCCCCAGAGAAAAATCTGTCCAACATAAAGGCACCATTAATGTCTACATTTCAAAGTGAACTCAGCTTGAAACCATTATGCTAAGTGAAAGAACACAGTCACAAAGGATCACATATTGTATGATTCCATTTATATAAAAGGTTCAGAATAGGCAAATCCATATAGATTAGCGGTGGCCTGGAGGGGCCCGGGTGATGCCAAAGGATGTGGTTTCTTTTTGGAATGATGAAAACATTCTAAAATCTTTTGCAGTAATGGTTGCCGAACTAGAAGATACTAAAAGCCACTTAACTCCATACTTTCGGTGGGTGAACTGCATGTACGTCAATTGTATTGCAATGAAGCTGTTTGAACTTGGGTTGCAAATGCACACATCTGAGATTTAAGTCCCCATTCCCAGGGGCAGAAAGAACCTTGAAGGTGGAGAAAAATCAGGGAAGGGTCCCTGAATGTGGCGTGTGGGTTGGAAAGGAAAGCATTCCAGAAAGAATGAGATCATATATATATAACCTTGGTCTTCAGGGCGACGCAGCAGCACGGACGGTTTTAAGCAGTAGACATGGTCAGACCTGCACTTAAGATAACATCCCTCTGAATCACTGAATTGTACATTTAAAACAGGTAAATCTTATGGTGTACAAATTATACCTCAATAAAGCCAAAAAAAAAAACCCCCCAAAACAAAACCACACCCCACTCTGAGGGCCTGAAGACGGACGAGCTACGACTGCAGCAGTTAGGCGAGAGGTGGGTGCAACGCCATCTGTTGGGAGATGGGGCAAACTGGCTTGGGGTGCAGTGGGGAGACTCTGGGACGTCCTGCCCCCAGTTAAGGAGAACCTGGTGGAACTTGGTTCCAGAGCCCAGAGCTCCCGGCTTCAGCCCTAGTGCCCTCGCCAGCACGGCAGCTGCTCCGCTGACAGGTGATGGAGGTAACTCACTGTTCTCCCCCTTCAAAGAGAAATGCACTTCAGAAACAGGTTTCAAAAAAATGTTGCTAAAGGGTTTTATTTCTAACAAGAGGAAAATAATAAAATAAAATTAAAATAGGCTTCAGTTGGGACCAAGTTCCTTGTTTTGCTTTTTTTTTTTTTTCTTTTGAACAAATTAATTACACACCAACAATCTTGTTTTATTACAACATGAACCCAGGAGGAGGAAAGGAGACAGGGCAGGACAGGGAGGGAAGGTCAAGGCGGTTGTGAGGACAAGCACCAACGCTTTCTTCAGATTACAGGGCGCCCTGGTCAGCTCCCCAACCGAATTTATTTAAACTGTGAGCACAGCTATGTGAAATTTCCTCCTCCTGGGTGGACCAGTCAGGGGAAGGGGGAAGGGGAAAGGGGGAAGGGAGAAGGGAGAGGGAGGAGGAGAGGGAAGGGGGAAGGAAAAGAGAGGGAGGAGAGTGCGGGGGTGGGGGGTGGGGGGTGGGTGAGGTTAGTGTAGCCTGGCCTGGCCAGGGCTGGAACTGGGGCAGGCGAAAGGAGATTCCCCGTTTGCAAATACACTGGCCTTGTCTCTGGAATGGTGCTGGCCCGGCCCCAGCCACCGCCCTGACCACCTGCCCATCCGTCTGTCTGTCTGCCTCAGGTGTCTGGGAATGCTGGTTAGAGGCTACCAGGGAGGGGTACTCCAGGGGCCGGCCCCCAGGAGCTGAGGTCTGAACAATACCTTGGAATCAGAATATAAAAGTCAAGGGGCTCAGGGGTGGGTTGGGTGGGGGGTGGCCATCCCCCCTACTTGCCCACCTCCCAAGAAGCAGGCTTGATGGTCAGAAAGAGGATCCTTGAGGCCAAGGGGGGGGGTCTCTGTTGGGGTCTGTGCCAGACTCAGCCACTGTCACAACTGTTGCTGAGGTGGCTGCTGTGGGCAGGGCACGTGCAGCCGGGGAGTCAGAGTGGAGAAAGGGGCCGAGGGGCCTGACCCGGCCCCTAGTGCTGGCTCCAAGCCATTCTGGTTCTCCTGGGTGCTGGGGCTGCCGGCGGTGGGCAGGGGTTGAGGGGGACCCTCAGCCCCCGTCTCCTCCTCCAGCTCCTCCTCCTCCTGGGCCTCCTCGGCCTCTGGCCCTGAGCTCCGGACCCTCTTTGGCTCTAGCTCCTCTCGGGCTGGGTCATCGCCCTCCCCACCCCGCTCCACCTTCCGCCGCCGCCGCCTCTCCAGTGCCCGGCCCCGGGCCCGGCTGCCATGGCGCTCTGCCTTCTCCAGCTGCGATCACAGACGGGCAGAAAGAGGTGCGGGCCAGTGGTCAGGTTTGCGCTCTGCCTGTTTGGCCTGACCTCCTGGCCCGGCCCACAATCCCTTCCTCACCTCCAGAAGAGTGCGGATCCGCTCCAGGTCTGGAGGCTGTCCGGCCTGAAGCAGCTGCCAGATGCTGTGGTTCTCATCCAGGGTCACCTCAAGCAGGTCCCCCTCCAACATGAGCTCCTCCAGGGGGGCCCGGGTTGCCTCAGGCAGCTCTAATATGGGGCCAGTCAACTGTGGCAACAGTGAGGACAGCAGCTCCAGGTCTGGGGGGTTGCGGGGACAGGCTGGGTTAGAGGCTACCCCTGGTCGTGTCCCCACGACAGAGCTGAGGACCACGTGGGTCAAGTCTGGTGACATCCAATAAAGAGCCTGCCCACAGCTAGACCTACCTCTCTTACCTGAGCCCTCCCCCGGGGCTACCTTCTCGGGACTGGTCACGCTGTCTCCATTCTCCAGCAAGCCCTGGACCTGCCAAGGAGAGCAAGAATGGGGACTGGGGACTGAAGAATGAGGTCCTGTTCTCCCCGCCCACCGCAGACTTGGGCCCCCCCCCCCACACATCCTGGAGGAGGGCAGGCACAGGACGCCAGCAGCGAACGCTTTAGGGATCTCTAAAGGATACAGAACGGGGCAGAGAGACTGGGCCAAAGGAAACTGGAAGTCAGCGCAGGGCCAGGGCCGGAGCCCACGCGGGCAGACAGGAACGCGAGGACCGGAGCTGGGCGGGGCGGCTCACCTTGGGCACGTCCTTGCCACCGCCTTCTCTGAGAGGGTCAGAGGCAAGGGCTGAAGGGCAGGTAGGGGGCTCCTCGGGCCTGGGTTCAGCCTGCAGCCGCTGGCGAAGCTCAGCCAGCCGTCCCAACATAGCAGTCACATCCTCTGAGGCCAGAGCCTGCCTGGCACGGCCTTGCCAGTTGATGGCCCTCTCTGTGAGGCACTGCAGGGCCTCGCCCTCGGGCAGCCGCACAGGCAGTCTCTGCAGGGCCACCAGCAATGCCAGAATGGTCTCCAGGCGTGGGCGCCGTGAGCGCATGCACAACGGACATAAGAATTTGGTGTCCCACTCCCACCAGGCCAGCAGTGGGGGCGAGGTGGGACTGGGCCTCGGGGAGCTGAGGAGGCGGGGTACCGACACACATCCCCCATGGAACCAGTCCTGACACAAGTCACACTGCAGAGCTCCCACCCCGGCTGGCACCTGCCCACACACACAGATGGAGGTTGCAGAGGAGGCCGCGGTCGATGCCAGTGGATTGGGCTTGGCAGAGTTGGTGCGACGCAGCTGCAGGATACCCTCCTTCTCCTTCTGCTCCCCCTCCTTGAAGGCCACGATCTGCCGTGCCCAGGACGGGGGAGAGGAGGTCAGCAGTCCATCCCCGCCCTTCTCTGGCACCGTCCACACCCCACCCCCAGCCCAGGAGAACCGAGGCCCAAGAAGCAAGCTCGTGGTCTGCCCATGGTCACCCAGCTCAGACAGTCTCGTCGCCAGGCTCTTGTCCCCACCTGGGTCCAAGCTCCTTACCACAGAGCCTGGGTCCCTGAGGTCCTGCGCAGACAGCCCCAGCAGTTCTGTGTCAGATTTGTACAAGCCCAGCTCCTTCTCCATCCACCGGTTGCGCTTGGTGCTATCTGAGCCGGCGTCTGCACATGGGCAGAGCACCTGAGGCAGGCGGGCGGACACGGGGGAGCTGATGGGCTTCCCTGCTGCCCAGCCTCTCTCCTCCCCTCCCCGGCAACCCAACCCCCATGTTCTCGTATGAGCCGTCGCGCGACGGCCAGCTCAGAACAAGGAGAAGCTGTGGGGCAGATCCCGGGCCTCACCTCCAACAGCGTGTAGCATGAATTCTTCTTGAGGAAAGTTTTCGAGGCCTTCTCCCTCCAGGAGTGTGCTGTAAGCACCTGCAGCTCTAACTGTCTCAGCTCCTCCAACCCCACAGGCAGGTCCCGGCCCACGGCCACCAAGCCCTCCAAGTCATCCAAACAGGGGTAGTGGTCACCATTCTGGGACAGGGCAAAAGCAAGCTCACCACAACATGCCAACATCTACTGATGGGACTCTGTGGCCGGCCCTGAGATGGAAGATGGATTGGACTCTCCATGTGGAGGCACAACACCACCAGGGATCGCCCTACGGCAGGCAGGCACGCCCACCCGCCTCTCCCCACAGCCCCTCGAGCCTCGTGCTCACCCCCAGCTATCCAGTCGGTCCCCGGGAGCAGCAGACCAGTGCTCTTCTGTGCTCTGCCTCTTCTATCCTCCCCGGGCCCACCCCTCTCCCCCTCACCAGCACGCTCTCGTCCCTCAGGCCAACCTCGCGACTGCTGCTCACTGCTTGCCAAGCACAGCTGAGCTCCTCACGTTGCCCCCTGCCCCTCACTAGCCCAGCCCAGCCCAGCCGGCCCAGCACGACGCAATGTGTGCCCTGCGTCCTGGCTGGACTGCAGGTGTGAGGTGGGGGCCGGGGGCAGCAGCTCCTCACTTGGATCTCGTCCACATCTGCAATCCAGGCCCTGGCCTTAGCAAGCGCATCTTTGAGAGCCTGGATGTTGGGCAGGTGAACAGGGATGTTTTCTGCCTCGTGGATGATGGCCTCGAGCGTGGCTGGTGGATGCTTCTGCCTAAAGGTAGGGGAAAAAGAGGCCTCAGTGTGGGGTGACCCGCCAGACCGGAAACGCAGCCTGACCCCCGGCTGGATTGGCACAAGCCCCTGGGGCTGCCACATGGGCCTACTTGCATGTATTCTGCCTACGGGTGGCCGCCAGTGATTGCTTGCTCCAGACGGCATGCACCCAACTTCTGCCAGAGCCCTCGTGCCTCTGCTTGTCCGCCAGTCTGTCAATCTGCTGGCAGTGCCCACACACACAACCTGAGGCATTAATCTGGTGCTGCACTTTGTCAGACTGCCCTGTGACTGGTGTCTTTCTACCGGTATCTGTCCATCTGCCTGTCGGTACTTGTGCTCGTGCGCATGTGCAGCACGCCAGCCTGCAGAGCAAATCCTCTCTACACTTCTGTATCTGTCCAGCTCCGCTTCCCCACAAGCCTGTCTCTGCTTCTATGTGTATATGGAGTTAAAAAAAATAATTTAAGAAGAAGAAACCAAAAGGGGAAGGAGAGTCGATACAGCAGCACAGGAGTCTGGGGCCCAAGGCCACCCATGGGAATCACCTTCAGCTTGTCCGCAAAGCCTGCCGGCGGGGACAGAGCAGGGAGGGGAAGAGGCTAGACCTACCTGGCCTCCAGGCAGAGGTGGGCTTTCTCCTCCCAGCGTTCAGCAATGGTCAGCAGCTCCTGCAGCTCGGCCCGGGCCTTATCCACAGCAGGGCTAGGGGCTACACTGGCACCCGCGACCAACAGTCCCCGCATGACAGCCAGGGTGCCCCTTCGGGCTGAGGGGGCCAACGTGCGTTTCACCTCATCCAGCCATCGCGCCTGTTCCACCTGCCGCTGGAGCTGCTGGGCCTCAGGCACCTCCACCCCCAGCTGCCGCCCCCTCTCCAACAGGGACTGCAGGAGCCCTGGACTGGAGGGCAGGGAGGCCAAGGCCTCACGGGCCTCAGCCTGGTAGGCCTCCACCTGTTCCAGAACGCCCTACCAGGACACAGACGAAGAACAAACTCCTCAGCTGGGCCCACTTACACATGCCACCACCAGATCCCCTTGCCCCCACCACCTCTCCCCACCAGTGTCTGGGAAGAGAGCCTAGCACGGGCTGCGTGCTCCCCTAAGACAGTGCTTCCTAACACTGCCTGTCACAATACGCTGGTGAACTTGTTAAAATGCAGATTCTCGGGCCGCAGGCCTACAGGTTCTTAATAGGGGTTGGCCAAGAATCTGTGCTTTAGTTCAGTCCCCCGAGGATTCCGATGCATGGCACCGCACCGCCCGCCCTCACAACGCTTTGCTACGCCTTCTCACAAACCCTGCGCTCACGCTGCTGTCCACTGCCCTCTCCATCCCTCTTCTCTGCCTTCCTGACCTTGACTCCGCTTCCCAGGCCCACGAGCATCCTTCTTCCCGCTTTTCCGCCTCTGCCAAGAAACCTTCCCTTGACTCTGCACCCTGTACTCAGACCTTTGCTATCTGCCCCTCAAATCCTATTTCTAAGAGGCAGTCGCTACACCCTTTGTCTCCTGTCTCCCATTAGTTCCTCACACGTGCAATCTGTCTCACCCAAATACTTGAGCCATTGTAAGGGAGCCAAGCGTGGCCTGTCCCCCCCCCCCCCCCCCGATCCCTCAGCAGCTCTCCGAGCCCGCCCGCCTCACCTGGACATCCCCCATCTGGTGCATGGCACAGGGCAGGTTGCTCATCTGGTCCAGAAAGTCCCGGAGCTCAGCCAGGGTCATCTGTAGACCAGCCACCCTATGGGGACTACGGAGGTTCACATGTGGGGTTTCCGGTCCAAACCCAGTCCCCTCCCCCTCCACGTCTGTGCGGAGACCCAACACCTTTCCTCACTCCTGCCCCCCTTGACCTCTCCTGCTTCACGGTTCCCCCCAGATGTCCAGGACAGAGGGAAGGTTCTAAGATGCAAGCACGTTCACGTGATGACGGGAAAGAATCAGAAAAGAGGAATACAGGATACATTCAGGGGGTGGGGAGGGCTTAGAAACTAACTGATGGTAACAGAAGCCGGACTTTTCAATCCCTCCTCTACTGTGAACTCTACGGTCAGGTCTATGCGCTGTGTCCTCTTCTTGCCCCTAACCCTTCCAAACTCCTCCCTGCCCACAAAACCCCTTAGCCTGCCTGCAATCTCCTGCAGGCACTGATGAGAAGAAATATTTCTAGCTTCCTTAGCACAAGGCGCTCTTTTCCGTGCTCGCTGCCTGGCCTCCTTGCCCCCCCCACACCCCTCAGGCCACCTCACACGCACTGCCGTGCTTGTCAGCTTCCCCCTGATGTCGTCTGCCCAACAGTACTCAGTCCACCCCTTGGAGTACTTCTCCTAGGTGCTGGCTCGCAACAGGCTACCTGTAGCCAACACCTCAGGCTGCCATACCCAGCTTCCTGGCCGCTGACCAGTCCCAGAGCCCGGGACACGCAAGCCTCTGCCTCGTTCAGGCAGTTCTTCAGTCGCTGCAGCAGCTCACTGTTAGGAAATCTCCGCTCACGGGCCTCAGACTCTAGTGCCCTCAGCTCTTCAAGGCCTGGAGAGAGAAAGAGAGCAGCAAGGAGGAAGCAGTGTTGAGTAAAGGCAGAGGAAGAGGAAGGGGGCTACAGAAGAAAAGGGAGTAGAACTTGCCTGTGGAGTCCCCCCAACCCCCATCACTCACTGCGCTTCCGCCCATCCTCCACCTCCAGGGCCACTCGCACTTTGTTGGCCCAGGTGTCAAAGGACTCAGCCCGAACCTTCAGCTTATGTAGCATGGCAGGGAGCTCATCCAAGGTATACCGATACCTGGAGGAAGAGGGCAGGGAAGAGCACCTCTAGCCCAGCTCAGCATCTCCCTCCTCAGCCCACTTCCTCCAGGTAGGCCCCCTGCTCACCGCAGGTACTGCCGGCTACTGGAGCACTTGCAGAGGTCATTGATGTGGGAAAGGCAGACAAGGCCGTCTGGGCAGTCGTAGCAGGCCAGGGCTGATAGGAAGCACGTGGTCTTACACTTGATGCACTGGCGCTCATCATCCGGGAGCAGCTCAAAAGCCTCTCGCTCAGCTTCCGTGATGCCCTGGGGGCATTCGACCCGTGCACATTATATAGAACCAGAATAGGGCCACAGAAACCCCCATCTGAGCCAAGCCCCGTGACAGACACAAATCTGTGCTAAGAGCTGTGGGGGAGACCCGACTCCATAGAGCACAGTGCCTCTATGAAGTCCAGACTTTCAAAGCGGGGGAATCAGATGAACCAGGGCAAAATCAGTGAGCTGAGAGGGAAAAAAATCGGGTAAGATTCAGATCGGGTGAAAGGGCTTTTTGGGTGCGAGCAGGTGAGGAAAGTGGTGGACCAAGGCACCAGAGAGCTGGCGATGTGTGCAAGCGGCCAAGAGAAAGGCCACGTATTGGGGAACAACCGTGGCCTCCAGTCACTCCGTGTCCACTGTGTTCTAGGCACTGTGCTGGCTGCTTAGCGGGCAGGATGCACTACGTACACATATGTAACTTACAGAAATAAAACTATGTGCCTGTGTCCAGTGTTTAAAGATGCAACATTTTTTTCAACAACATAGCTTCCAAACCTAAGCCAATGACTTCATCTGTTGTTCAGATGAAGACAACACAATCCATTCCAAAAATAGAGAATGAGCTGGCTTTGTTGGAGGAATTGAAAGACAATACAACACTATCATTATGGGCAATTTTAGGGATTTTAAAGGGACATTTTGACTCTTAACTTTTTAACTTCTCTACCGACTATAACGTCTAACCTCTGCATAAGATATGAGTCCACAGCACAATACAAATCCCACTTTGCCATTTAGTAGCTGTGTGATCTTGAACAAATTATTTACATCTCTGTAGGTTTCCATTTTCCTATCTTGTAAAACAGAGATAATGGTACCTTCTCATTGGATTGTTATGAGGATTAACATAGATAAAGCAACTGAGGACTCAGAAAAGTATCTTAGCACTTAGAATAAGTGGAACCACAAAATACCGCAAATAGCCAAAGCAACCTTGTGAAAGAAAAACAAAGCTGGAGCTACCATGGTTCCTAATTTAAAACTATTCCTAAAAACAACAGCAACAAAAAAAAACCACACAAACTAGTCTACAAACTTATGGTAATCAAAAACAGAATGGTACTGGCATTAAAACAGACACATTGACCAATGGAACAGAATCGAGGGCCCAGAAATAAACCCCTGCATACAGATGATCAACTAATATTTGACAAAGGACCCAAGACTTCTTACTACTCAATGGGGAAAGGACAGTCTCTTCAATAAATGGTGCTGGGAAAGCTGGGTAGTTACATGCAAAAGAATGAAATTAGACCTCTATCTTACACCACTCACAAAAATTAACTTGAAGTAGATTAAAGACTTAAACGTAACACCTGAAACCATAAAACTCCTAGAAGAAAACACGGGGAAAAAAAATCTCATTGACATTGGTCCTGTCAATGATTTTTCTGCATATGACGAAAGCACAAGCAACAGAAGTGAAAATAAGTAAGTGGGACTATATCAACCTAAAAAACTTCTGCACAGCAAAATAAACAATTAACAAAATGAAAAGGCAACCTACAGAACGGGAGAAGATATTTGCAAACCATATTTCTGAGAAAGGGTTAATATCCCAAACACCTAAGTATACGAATAGACGACTCAATGGCAAAAAAAAACAATCCAATT
This sequence comes from Rhinolophus hipposideros, assembly GCF_964194185.1. Lineage (NCBI taxonomy): Eukaryota > Metazoa > Chordata > Mammalia > Chiroptera > Rhinolophidae > Rhinolophus > Rhinolophus hipposideros. The sequence continues at coordinate 84,924,496 of NC_138046.1, read as the reverse complement.
TAAAAAATGGACAAAGAACCTGAACATTTTTTTCAAGACATACAAATGGCCAACCGATACATGAAAAGTGCTCAACATCACTAATTACCAGGGAAATGCAAATGAAAACCACAATGAGGTACTACCTCATACCTGTTAAGATGTCTATTACCCAAAAGATTAAGTGTTGACGAGGATGTGGAGGAAAAGAAAACGCTTGTGCATTGCTGGTGGGAATATAAACCGGTGCAGCAACATGGAACACAGAACGGAGGTTCCTCAAAAAATTAAAAATAGAACTGCCGTATGATCCAGCAATCTCATTTTTGGGTATTTATCCAAAAGAAATAAATTCAGGATGTGGAAGAGATATCCGCACTCTCGTGTTCACTGCAGCATTCGTATAGCCAAGATATGGAAACAACCTAAGTGTCTGTCTATGGATGAATAGATACAGATGATGTGGACAAATGTCTATTCAGGTCCTCTGTCCATTTCTCAATTGAATTGTTTTTTTGATGTTGACTTATATGATTTCTTTATATATTTTGGATATTAACCCCTTATCAGATGTATTATTGGCAAATATCTTCTCCCATTCAATACGTTGCCTTTTTGTTTTGTTGATGGCTTCCTTCGTGGTGCAAAAGCTTTCAGTTTGATGTTTATTTTTTATTTGTCTATTTTTGCTCTTGTTGCCTTTGCCCAGAGATATCAAAAAATATACTGCTAAAACTGATGTCACAGCTTACTGCCTAAGTTTTCTTCCAGGAGTTTTATAGTTTTAGGTATTACATTTAAGTCTTGAATCCTTTTTGATTTTATGGCTAGTATGCATTTTCTATGCCATTTTATATAAGTGACTTGAACATCTGTGGATTGTGGTGTCTGTGAGGGGCCCTGGAACCAATCCCCCAAGGTCAAAAGTTACATGCAAATTTTCAACTGCATGGTGGTGGGGGTGGGGGTGTCAGTGCTCCTAACCCCTGCGTTGTTCAAGGGTCAACTGTATGTACAATGAAGTATTACTCAGCCATAAAAATGAACGAAAGCTTGCATTTGCGACAACCTAGAGGGCATTATGCTAAACGAAGTAAGTTAGAGAAAGACAAATACCATATGATTTCACTTATATGTAAAATTTTAAAAACAAAACCAACAAAACAAAACAGAAACAGACAGAGAACAAACTGAGGTTTGCCAGGTGGGGGGGGATGGGTGCCATGGGTGTAGGGACTAAGAAGCACAAACTGCCAGTGATACAGTAAGTCATAGGAATGTAATGTACAGCATAAGGAATGCAGTCAATAATATCATAACTATAGAGGGTGCCAAAAATATGTATACACATTTTAAGAAAGGAAAGAATTGTATTGCAATTGTAATACTCAATACATACCGATAACAAAAGATGAATACAAGTCATGTGCATACATTTTTTTGGCACCCGCAGTATGTATGGTGACAGGTGGGTACTAGGCTTATTGTGGTGAACACTTCATAACGTATATAAATGATCTCATCACTATGTTGTATACCTGAAACTATTATATTGTATACATCAACTATTTTTTAAAAGTAAATTTTAAAAAATGAATTTTTTTTAACAAAGGAAGAAAACAAGATGTGGTATAAGTATGCACACACGTATGTGTGCACACACACACATACATACATCCAATGGAATATTATTCAGCTACGAGAAAGAAGGAAATCCTGCCATTTGTGGCAACACAGACACTAAGGACGTTCTACTAAGTGAAATTAGACAGGAAGAAATACTATAGACTATCACTTACACGTGGAATCTTAAAATGCTGCACTCAGAAACAGAGTAGATTGGTAGTTGCCAGGGGTTGGGGAGCAGAGGAAGTGGGAAGATGTTAGTCAAAGTTATAAGACAGTTTTGGGGATCTAACGTACAGTATGGTGACCACAGAATAAAAGAAGTGCTGAACAAATACTTACTGGTATTGGCTCTAATTTCCAGGTAAGGATACCTATTTCACAGGTCTATCTCATTTTACTAAGGAAGAAACTAAGTCCAGAGCAAGTTAGTAACTTGCCCAATGTGACAATCTGACTGCAGTCAATTTGACTCTGAAGCCAGAGAATGCTCTAAGGATGAAGTCCCTAGGTATTTTTGGATCATGGACTCCTCTGAGAATTGGATGTCAACTATGAGCCCTCTCCCCAAAAGAGTACTCAAACACAAACACACACACACAATCTTTTACACAATTTTAAGATTGGGGGTCGAGCACCCCTCTCCAAGGTAAGGGCCAAGTATAAAGAAATCTGAATGTCAGGATGAGAATGCCAGTCTTCCCATCTTGCTTTGGCTCCCTCCTGGAGTCTGGTACAGCCCCAAGGTCATCATTTAATAACAGCACTGAACAGAGAGAGAAATGATGCCTGTAAAGCCCGGGGGATCGCCGACTAATGCCACAGGCTGGCCCCAGACTTCCAACACTTATTGCTGCTGCAATTCTCTTACAGCCCATGCTCATAGGAAAGCTGTAAATGAGCTTTAAAATGAGAAAGTATTACCCTGAACAAGCAGCAGGATTCCTCAGGATTATTATTTCTTTGTAATCCTATGGAGGACTCTAAGTTAATTCCCTAATTGGGCAAGCGTGGAGCTTTAAGAAGACAGCTGAACTACACTCATCTATACACAAATGATACATACTTATGAGAAACTGATTAAAGGAGGACTGCCTTCTACTTGGCAATAGTATGAGCTACTGAACCATCTGAACGTAATAAATGACATTTCCTAAGAAAGCTTCCATATTTCGATCATTTTCTTCACGTATTAATGTTACTAATAGTAGCTGCTACACTGCAACAGATGCTTTGACATAAATCCTCTTACTCAAGTTTTACAATCATCTCGTAAGTTAGGTATTTATTCCCATTTTAGAGTGGGAAAGTGAAACTATGAGAGGTTAAGTGACTTGGAAAGGTCACCCAGCTAATCAGCATATGTCAGTCTGCCTTGTTGGGTTATTTAAATGATGAAAAGCAGCCATAGCAGCACCTACTGTGGCTCAGTTACTTCATCAACACCTTAATCTACTCAACTATCCATAAAGATAAGCACTGTTACAATCCCCATTTGGTCGACAGGGATACTGACGCTCTGGTTGTTGGTAAAGGGTAGGGCAGGGAAGGGAATGTGGTTCCCAATCCAGACGCCATCTGGTTCTTTTCACTACTCTCCAAGAACAGAAGCTGTCTTCAACTTATTGGAGCCTCCGCCTCCCTCCGCCACCTCTGCCAGGCTAGGGTGCCCAACCCATGGCACTCTCTGCACCACTCACCTTCTCCAGCAGGGCCTTTCGGAGACGCCGCTCCTCCTGCACCATGATGAACATCTCCTTATGGACAGCTGCTGCCAGGTTCAGGTCCAGCTTCTCGGGGCAGGCAGCCATCTTGCATATGAGCTCCTCGTGGGAGAAGACGCAGTACCTCCGGAGCCGGCGGTAGTGCTCAATGCACTGGCGCCCCGCGGGCAGCTGTGGGCAGGTTCAAGGTCGAGTGTTGCCAAGTCTGGAGGCCACGGTGCCTCAGCTTTGCCATAGCCCGTCTGCTTCTCCCTTGCAGCCCACCGCACTCCAGACTCACCCAGTCAGCAGTGCAAAAGTTGACGGCCTCAGCAAAGTTGTAGCCTTGGTTGAAGCCGCTGTGGTAAGCACGAGGGAAGGTAATGACGAATTCCCCCGCACACTGGTTTGTGCGGACAACCTGGGGAAGAAAGGCCACAGTCACTGGGACAGAGATTTTCCAGTATGCAGGGTCCTTCAGGAGGCAAAGGAAAGCCTCAGGAACAGTCTGACAACAGACTCCCAGACCCTCAAATTCTGAAAGAAAGGATCACTGGTCTCTGCTCTCAAGGTTTGGTGTTGACAGATGACAGGAAGATGAGTCAAAAATCAGGAAACATATATACCAAACTATTTCAACTTCTCTAGTACTTCTTATAAAAACTTAAAATACCACCTTTCATTAAGCTGGCCAAGGTTTTTTCTTTTACAATTATCTTTATCAGTCACATATGCAGTTTCGAGAGCCAAATGGTTCTACAAGATTTGTTATAAAATCAGCAGGCCCTGCCATTCTCCACTGCCCAGAGCCAATCACTCTCACCTCTTCTGATTATTTTGGCATTTACCTTAACACTAAATAACATGCCTCTAGACTATAGTAAAACCGCGTTTCCCTGAAAATAAGACCGGGTCTTGTATTAATTTTTGCTCCAAAAGGCACATTAGGGCGTATTTTTCAGGGGAAAGAAGACTATTTTTTCATGTACAACCATCTACATTTATTCAAATACAGTCATGTGATCTTCTGGAACATTGTCATAATATACTAAATGCGTCCGTCTGGCTGATGATCTTAACTGGGGCTTATTTTCAGGGTAGGTCCTATTTTCAGGGAAACACGGAAATAGCCTCCTATTTCTCAATTGGCTTAGTTTGCTATGCATATATTAGTAATTTAATTCCCATCTTTTGGACAAGTGCCCAACTCCGCTCTCTATCAGTTTTCACGTTTGTCTTTCACGGAGCCTTATGATCTATTCCAATCTGGACCAGCTGTCCTCCCTGGATCGTCACTCTCCCGTGACACACTGCCTGTTTCTCAGATCCCTTGTCTTCCTCTTTCTTGGTTTATTCCTTTGCTGTACTTGAGCACATCCTAATACCCTCCTGAGAAATGGTGGGAAGAGCTTTTTTTTTTTTTTTTTTAAATATCTCTATTCTACTCTCACCCTCGATAATTTCACTGTATAGAAAATTCTAAATTGACAACCATTTAAAGGCATGGCTCTAGTCTTCTAGATTCCAGTGTTGCTTTTGAAAGTCTGAAACCATTCTGATAGCTAATGCTTTGAATTAAACCTGTTTTCTCTCTCAGAAAGTTTGTAGGATTTTTCTGGTCCCAGTGTTTTGATATGAAAATCCACCAGATACATATACCTTGGTGTGAACCTATTTTCATTCATGTACTGGGTAGGTCCTTTGCTTCTAGAAACACAGTCTTTCGGTTCAGGGAAATTTTCCTAAACAATTTCATTAACGACTTGATCCTTTCAGTTTTCATCTATTCACTTCTCAGAACTCCTGTTATTTGAATACTGAGCCTCCTAAATAAATTCTCTAATTTCCTCTCTGTTTTTCCATCTTCATCTTTTTATTCTATTTTTCTGGGAGATTTACCATAATTTTAATTTCTAAGAGCTCTTTTTGTTCTCGGTATGTTCTTTCTAAATAGTATCTTGTTCTTATTTCACGTTTGCATATATGCTCATTTCTGAAAATATTAATAAGGTTTCTCTTCCTTTCCTTTTTTGAAGTTTACTTCTCCCTGCCTAAGCTCTGTTTCTCCAAGTTGCTTTTCTCCCTGTTTGGTTCTATTTTGTTTTCTAGAGGTTTCCTTGGTTGCCTGCTAATCTGTGGCTGTCTACTTATATTGAAGAGTAAGAAATGAAAAAGATGAATAGAAGCTCTGAGTACACAGGTGAAGTCTGTCAACTGTGAGCTTCACTGGAGGGCGATCTGGCTCAGTCATTTAATTTGGGAAATTCTAGGCCTTTCCTTTTGGGCCAGATTCCCCAGAGAAAACTCTCCCATTTTTTGCCTGAAAGCAAAAGGTTTGACAGCCAGTGTTCTAAGAGCCAAGTGGAGGGAGATGGCTGGGAACCTCAGCAGCTAGTATACACACAATGATGAATCTTACTATTTTCATTGTACCTCCCATCCTCAACTGTACCTAGAAGACCTCAATCCAGAGCTCTTCTGTTTTAAACGCTTCAAAATTAAATTTCCAGTCTTTTCCTAGAGTGAGGGAGGGTCACATTTCCAGATGCCCAGTGTGGGAGAGCATCTCACAGCTTCTTATATAAATGTGAACCAATCCTTATTTTCACCCCATCCATCTTTTTTCCCAGAATGCCTGGTACCACCAACTATTGAACCTTTGGGGGATTCTGATGTATAAATCAGATTGGTTCTCAGATGTACCAGTACTGGCTTAAGATTAAGTTTTCTTAACTGTTTTCTAGTTTCAAGCATTTTATCATTGTTTTCTCTCGTTTTTCCATCTCTGTATTCTTTTACCTTAAAAAAAAAAGAAAAAGAAAAAAAAAAACCACCTTTGTACCATTTTAGTGGAGTTTCAGTACAGAATGGAAACAGCCATATGTACGTTTAACTCCCCATCTTTACCGAGAAGTCTCACAAAGCTTTTTTAAGATGAGCACTCAATGTCAATGAAGACACAGTGAAACAGACACAGCGTGGAAGAGGACCAATAACATCTATTCTCTGGAAAGCAAAACTGCTAATCCATACCAAGAACCTAAAATGTTTATACCCTTCAACCCAATGACTCCTCTGGTAGGATTCTAGATTAATGTGGAGAGAATTAACATCCTAACAATACTGAATCACCCCATTCGTGAATACATCTGCACATTTATTCAGGTCATGCATCAACTGTCACCTCCAATACATTTTTGTCTTCTCAAATCTATCCCTACTTAGAGGCAACACTAGTATTTCTTGCCTGTATTATTGCACTGGCCCCCATTACCAACCACTACAATTGTTTTCCAAAAAAAATGCAATTTTGACCATGTAATGACCCTACCGAGAAGCCCTCACTCGAGTCCCCCTGTCCACACGATAAAGCCATGGCCTGAAAGGCAAACTCTCTTTTTGCCAGGGTCACCATTTCTACAAATGCTTTCCTGGCCACTCCCCCCGCCCCTTCCTAATGAGGCAGTCTGTTGTTCTTCTGTAGCACCCCTAACACTTTATTCCACTAATTTAGTCATCTCCGACCTCCACTCATCTGTGCATGATACCCTTAGGTAGGAACTGGTTTATTTACCTTCAGGTTGTTGACCAGAGGCCTTGCACATAAAAGGAGTTCTAGCAATATCTGCTGAACAATCTAGTTCCAGCCTTAATTTTATAGATGTGAAAACTGAGTTCCAGAGAAGCCTCAAGTAGCAGAGCCAGAAATAGAACCTAATGCTCCTGACTCTGTCTCAACCTACACCCTGATTCTGGCAATGTCACTTTACTGTTTCCTATGTAGTTATTTTAAAAAGCTCTCCTCACATTCTGCAGCTGTTAAAAAATGACCCAAACGGCCATCAACAGGTGAATGGATAAACAAAATACAGTGTACCCATACGATGGAAAATTATTCCATATAAAAAGGAATGAAGTTCTGATACAGGCTACAACATGGATGAACTTTGAAAACATTATGCTAAATGAAAGAAGCCAGACACAGAAGGCCACATATTATTCCATTTATATGAACTGCCTACAAAAAGCAAATCTTTAGAGACGGAAAGCAGGTTAGTGGCTGCCTGGGACTCGGGGTTGGAATGGGGAGTGATGGCAGAAGGGCATGAAGGATCTTTCTGGGGTGATGAAAGTGTTCTAAAACTGGATTGTAGCGATGGTAGCACAACTCTGTAAATTCACTGAACTGTACACTTAAACTGGGTGAATCTTAGGGTATGTGAATTACACTGCAATAAAGCTGCCTTTTAAAAAGGCTTGGTAGTTTTTAAAAGGTGGTTATAAATAGTTCATAGTAAGAAACCAAAAATCATTCTAGACCAGCACTGTCCAATGTAATGCCAGCTACATACGCACTTTAAAATTCTCTAGTAGCCACATTAGAAAGAAGAAAACAGGTGAAATTAACCTCAACATATTTTAACTTAATGTAGTCACAGTATTACCATTTCAATGGGTGGTGGGTATATAAAAATATTAGTGAGACATTTTATATCGTTTGTTTCATAGTAAGTCTTGAAATCCAACATGTGCTGTAACTTTCAGCACATTTCAGTTGGTATTAGCCACACTTCAAGTGCCCGGTAGCCACATGTGGCTAGTGGCTACCAAACTGGACAGTGCCATTCTCGATCATTAGAATTACAAAAGACATTACAAAATTCACAGACTGATTATTGCTGTATCAAAATTGACATAGAAAAACAACAGGTGGAAACATAACAAAACGGGGAAGAAACAGGGATGACCTCTCCATTTCCATTTTTGGGACAGGAGGCATGTTTCTTTTATAATGAAAATAATACTTATGCTATATATCTATAAAAAGAAATGGCCTTCTCCCACCAAAGGGGAGGGGGGGGCAGGCTAAAGATAGCGCTGGGGTAGCTCCAACCCGCTACACTGCAACCTGCCAGCAGGAGAATATGAAAATCATAAAATGCCTTGGATTGAGGGATAGCACCGAGTGCAAAGAGCCCGGAGATGCTACCTATAGAAGGGGCAGGGCACAGAAGTGGGGTGGGGAGGCGGCAGGTGGCCACAGAAGCTGGTAGGCCAGGAGCAAGAGAAATGCTGTGGAGGTGGAAGGAAAGCGCACATGTTTAAAAGTCTGTGATCAAGTTTTGTAAACAGAGGTAAGCACTAAAATAGCTACATATATACATTATATACATACATTAGCTGTCTGAGTCCTCCTCTACTCTTACAATTTTCTTTGACGTAGGCAAGGTCTGAGGAAAGGTCACACCCAATGTCTACTTGTGAAGAGAACTAGAAGGGCCCTTGATCATCTCGACATCGCGAGTCCAGTGATTCTTAAATAGGGTGAAGCAGAGAGGGAAAGGACAGCCCTACCTCTGAGGGGAGAGAGGTTGCCTGATCTGTTGTAGAATGGTTCCTCTAATTCCCTAGATACCTCAATCCTTGGTTAAAGATCGCTAAAATGTATAATAAAACATAGGACGCACAGGGTCCGTAGTATATCAAAACAAGGTGAAGGCGAGAAAAAATTCAGGTGAGAACCACTGACCTAGTCCAAAGCCCTATTGTACAGATGTCCAGGGATCTCAAGGAGACATCAATTCAATATGGACTGACTGCCAACCATACCCCACGCATTAGACTAAGTGGCAGGGCAGGCAAGGCAGGGGTGAGGGTGGAGAATGGAAGGGAGTGGGGAGGAGAGAGTACAGAAGAAGACTCAGAGCAGAGGTGGTGGAGATACTAATCCCTGTTCCTACAGGACTGTGGATCAGGTTTTCAGACCCACACCAGAAAACTAGCTGATGCTAATTAATGCTGGAAATTCCCAAGAATATAAAGTCCCTTATAGGTTAAGCCAGGATGTACAGTCAGCAAAATGTTTTATAGGGTAGGAGGGGCCCACAGAGGAGGACAGTATAAACCAGGATCCCGGGTTAAACATTTTTTTTTTATTTTAATGTTGGAAGATACTGGTACTTTTTCTTTTAAGGTTACTTCCCGCCACCCCCACCCCCAGCTGCACTGAGATACGAAACATCAAATAAGTTTAAGGTGTACGACATGTTCATTTGATAGGCTTATATATTGCAAAATAATTATCACACTGAACTTCTGACCTGTGAGGTAAGTAAAAAGACCTGCTCCAAGAAGAGTTATAGTCAAGAGAGTATGGCAGAGACTGTTGTCCCAATATCCTTTCTGACCTTCTTTCATAATAACATAACCTCCAATTTGTAGTGGTACATGACCATCCAGAACAAAAATCCCATTTCCCAGGTTTCCCTGCAGCTAAATGTGGCCATGTGACTAACAGGAAATGAATGGAAATGATGTGTGTCCTTAGAAGGAGACTTGTCTTGCCCTGTCCTTCCTCCATTTCTCTCTTCCACTCGTCAGAATGTCGATGTGATAAGAAGCCATCCCTAAGGCACTGCCCTCAAACACATGGCCCAGAAAGCTTGCCATCACATCGTGTATCTAACCACTATTATTTTGGGTCTGTAGAATCGTCAAACCGATTGCCCAAGTAAGACAGAACAGCATAGCTTCCAGACGATCACCGCCACCACCACCACACAGCATTGCCAGCCCTTGTCCCTGTTTCTCAGGCACTCACCGGCACGCCGTGGGACATGAGGGTATTGGGATTCATGAGGGTAACGAGCTGGTGCAGGAGATCGGGCTGGCTGTCGAAGAGCTCAGGCGTCAGCTTCTTCATCACCTCCTCCAAATGTTCTGCTGCAAGCGACGGCACCCCATACCAGGTCTTCGGCTCACCCCTGTCCAAGTGGAAAGGGGACACACGAAGTGGTCACAACCATGGTCCTGAGGGAGCCCAACCCTGCCTCCCTGGTCCCCCAGGGCTCCCCTCACCAATGGAGATAGTTAATGGAGTAACTCCAGTGATCCTCGATATGCCAGCAAAAGGCTGAGAAGACCATGCCCACGTAGAGCCAGGGCACCTTCATGCCTGAGATGTCGGCATTGATGTGGCACAGCACGGACTGCTCCAACACGGGCATCACGTTCAAGTTCCAGCCACTGGTCGCATACTCCTGTCGGGTCGAGAATTGCGGAAAAGGGGTGAGTCATACTGAGGGGCTGAGACCTCTAGCCCAGCGAACCTTAATTTCAAGGTCACAGATCTTTTTGAAACATCTACGAAATATTATAGGTATTCTTTTCCCCGCAAAAATGCATACAAACGAAATTTCAATTCAGTTCAATTTCAAGGAGGTTGACAGATACACCCACTCACCAAAATACCTGCAAATTAAAAGCCCTTGCTCTGGATCAAAATGCACCCTTCCCTTGAGGCAGGCCTGGCCCCTCCACTTTTCCTGAACATACAGTCCCAGTCGCTGAGCTTCTTATGAATGAGCCAGGTACCCTGCCAGGCATTTTACACACCTTCTCACGCAATTCGTGTAACCAATTTGTAGGTAAATACTATCCCCAACCTACAGGTAAGGAAACAGCCAATCTCATGGCGGGAGATGCCATGCCGGTACTAGGCTGTGTTCTTTACCCACATATCATCTCACCTAAATCCCACGGCAACCACAAAAGGCAGGTGTAAATATCTGTATCGTATAGAGCCATGGAGTCTTTCAGATGCTCAACGACGTGCCTAAGCTCACGTAGCCGCCATAACGAATCATCCACTCACCTCCTCCTCAGGGGTCAGGTGCCGCTTACTGTCGCTGACAGGGAAACCGCTGCCAAATTCTTTGGAATGGATGTCAGCCCCATACTCAACAGTCACATCTTCCTCAATGCTGTTCACCAGCCGCCAGAACTCCTTCTCCACGAGTTCTGTGGGCACCATCTGGGGAACAGGGGGAGCGAATGACGGTGGTCCATCCTAGCCGAGCCCCACTGCCCCAGGAGAGCTAAGGCCATCAGGCACCAACTTCTATGACCCTAGCCCTGCACTACCCCAGCCCTCCATCACCTACGTGCACGGGCATGTTGAAGTAATCAGCTTTAAAGGAGTCGGCCATCTCGCCAAAGCTCTGCAGAGTGTATTCCCGGGTAGCCTGCTCAAAGCCAAAGGCTTCAGGGGGGCGCTTACATTCCTGAAACCCAAAGGAGAACATGTCACCAAGACAGAGGCAAAGAGGTGGAGAAGCCTCAAAAGCCGAGCTGGAATATGGTAGGAGTAGGGAGGGAGAAAAGCCCTAGGTCTGCACTCCAGGCCCTGAGGCAGGCCTCACTTAACAGCTCCACCTTTTCCTCCTGGCACTTCAGCTCGGTCTTTTCATTCGCCACATGTGTGCTACCATACTCTTGCTCTTCTCTTCCTTTAAGATTTGACTATCTAAACCATGGGCTCTGACTTAAATATGCTATCCTATGCTCTTCTGCAACCATTTTTTTTTTTTCTTGAGCTAAAAGGTAAGCTAACATAAGGTGCTTAGAGAAGCTTTTTTATGCCCAGACTGGAACTACAGGCCTGGGGAAATGGCAGTGAATAGTCTAGTAACTTAGAGGATGAGAAACAAAGGCACTAGCTTCTCCAGTGCCAAACCCTATACTGTTCGTTTTTCAGACTGTCTCAGAAGACTGGCTGTGGGCTCATCTCACTTTGTACCTATGTTCATGGCTTTAGACGAGAGCTGTTATGTACGCGAGTCAGACACACAGTCTGCTCATGTCTGAAAACTAAATGTCAATCTGGTCCACTGGCCCATAACCACTTAAGAGTCAAGTAGGGCTGACAGTCTTCTGTTGTCTATTATTCTGCGAGTATCCAAACTATTCCCCCAAAGGAATCTCCACCACTACCAAGGCCATCCATTATGCACTGTCTTGTTCTCTTTCCTCACCTGTACGTGTGCGTGTGTGTGCATATTCACACCTGGTCTCTACGACCAGAGTTGAGGCCCTAAGATAAGGCAAGAGAGATTATCAATGTCTGCTCTCCAGAAACCCAGAAAGAAACGTAGGTGAACGCCCAGCATTTGGATGCAGGCAGGAAGCTCGTGGAACGGACTTGACAGGCTTGCCAGGCCTCTTAGCCCTCACCGTGGCTTCAGCTGCTCTCCTTAAGGCCGCTCTTGCACTAGGTACCTTCGCCCCTATCCCCTTGCTCCTGAATGCCCTCCATCCCCCAGTCTAGAATGACTGCCCAGTTCTTCGAGTGAAACTCTGTATCACTGCAAACCAATTTAACTATCACAACAGAAGAAAAACAACGAAATATTTTACCCATAGGACGGACCCCCTCCAAGAAAAACAAATCATACTCATGAATAAATTGAATAGCTTAGAAAAATTATAAAGGAACACAGTAAAATATACAAAATCCCAAATTTGTTAAAGATAGTTTACTATATATATGCAACAACAAAAAGATGAGAAGAAAATATATGACTATCAACAACGGTTGTCTCTAGGTGGTGAGATAGGTAATTTGTGTGTTTTCCAAGCTTTCTCAAAAAAACAAACAAACCAAGAAAACCAAAGAATAAAAAACCTGGAAATCAAATGAGCAAGTTTTTCTTCATATTCCTATCGTCCAAATCTCCATCCTGACACCTACCCTTAGTCAGTCCCCTCTCCCCAGAACTTGTACACCTCTGAGTTCCTAACGTACAATTTAGCATTTGATTACGCGTCATCACAGTCCGTCTAATCAGGACTCTCACGCTCCCAGGTGGTCTGGGAGCTCCCAGAAGACGTGCAAAGGCTGAGTCTCCTCCTCTTTTTCCCCGAAGCTCTGCCCATCCCAGCCTCACCCCAGGGACACAAAACCTAAGAGTGTGGCTGAGCTAGGATGCTGCTGTCAGTAAGGCCAGATGAAGGAAGGCAAGGACACCCTACGGGGCAGACACGCACCGGGGCTGGGAAGGCCTTACCGCCATGACACACTTCGGGCACCGCCAGACACCCTTGGGAATCTCGGGCAGAGGAGGCAGCAGGCAGAAGATGTGGTAGTTGTCGTCACAGCCATCACACAGCAGGAGTTTGTCGTCCTCATCCCCGCGGGTACACATCCGGCATACATAGGACTCGATCTGCCAGGGGAGGGAAGCAACAGTTCATCCACCTAAGCCCTGCGCAGCCTTCACACAGCAGACTCCTCCAGAAAGGAGCCAGGTCCACAGGGCTCTCCAGCAGAAACCTGCAGGGCGCTGGCTGGATCCTTCCCGGCCCTGTACAGGCCAGTCATGCTAGGTCTGCAGTTCAACTGCATGCACGTTTATCATCGCCTCAAAGAAACTGGTAGAGCTGTGAGAGCAGAGTTTTTATCATTCAATCTAGAATCCCCCACTGTTATTCATTCAATAAACATCTACAGAACACTTACGTGTTCCACAAATGCTAGGCTCTGCAGTGTACAATGACGACGACGGCGTGGCACCTGCCTTCTGAAGGCATACAGTACTAGAGACACATGTTCGTAAAAATTAAAGGGCAGTGTATTATATAGAAATTGCCAATACCGGCCCATGAAGGGTACTGTGGGAGCCTAGAGAAGGAAGCACGGAAATCAGCTGGAGATGAGGAGGGACAGCCTCGGAGAAGGACTTCACTGAAAAGGTAACACCTGAAACCGAAACCTGAAAGCAAACTGCAATGGGGCAGCGCACAGGGGAGAATTCTTTCAGACAGAAGCAACAGCGTGTGCAAAAGAGGGGGAAAGAAAGAGCATGGCACGTGTCAGGGTAAACACGAACATACCTACAAGTAGTTCAGGGTGTCTACAGCAGAGGAGTGAGATGGGCAATGCTGGGGAATGAGGCTAGAGGTCAGCAGGGACTGAATCATGCGCGGTAATGAGGAGCTTAGCCTTTATCCTGAAGCAGCGGAGAGGGAGTCTCCTTCTCCGGCCCCTGGCAGCACTTCGTGTTGACAGTACGTGATCCCCCTTTCCTGTTCTGTTCCATGGCACGTGGCCTCGTTTCTCCGACTAAGTGAGCTACCTGATGGCAGGGCCCGGCAGGCCCCCTTTTCTGCTTAATGCGACCTGGTCGGGTGGCACGCCGGGGAAATGCTCGTTGGAGGGACGAGACACAGAGCATTGGGGAGTCGGGGCTGGGTCCTTACAAACTGGGCATTGCTGTGGTTCCTCCGCAGCCTCATGGTCATCTTGGTGCAGGGCTCTGGGCTGTGACTCGGCTCCTCCTTGCTCTCCAGGAAGGCCTTGGGTGAGGTTGACTCCACCTTCATGTCCCCTCCTGAATCCTCCTTCACCACTACGGTGGGGGGACACTCAGGCCCTTCCTTATCTGGGAGAGCAGAACAGCTCTAAAGTACAGGTCTGCGACACTCAGGGCCCCACCTCCTCTCCCCAGGTGACACCGTCCTGCACATTGCCCCAGCCTGTCAGGCCTCACCTTTCTTCCGCAGGGTCTTATCCTTGGCCATGAGGCCCAGGCCCATCATCTTGGGGCCTGCCCCATAGATCTGCAGCTTCTTCAGCTCCGGATTCTTTTCGATGTCTTCTTCTGTGGGTTCCGGCTGGAAGAAAAGGCCAATGAATCAAGACTGCTACCTGCCCCATCCTAAAAGAACAACAGCGCACATTACGTATCACCTGAGCTCACGCCAGGGGCGAAGGTGTGTGCAGGCTAGGGCAAGGATTCAGAAGTGCTTTTTGGAGCCAGGGTAAAGGAGCTCCCTCCTCAGCTGCCTTGGAAACGAATTAAGACAGGATCGCAATTTTCCCAGCTGTAAAACTGAGACTATTAACCCCTACCTTGGAGTTACAAGGGGGTGTGGGAATAACATACAGAAAGAAATCTACCAGGCTTTGGCACTACTGATAAATGGCAGTGACTAACATCATGTGCTAAGTGACATGCTTCGCTAAGCCCAGGGACAGTGTCCAGCTTGTTCTCTGTTGTGTCCCGGGTGCCCAGAAGAACGCCTGGCACGTGAGCTTCCGCCTGAGGCTAGGGCACAGCTATAAGGAGAAAGAAGAGGTCTACCCCTGTGAGCAGAGCGAGTCAGGAAAGGAACAAGGCAGGCAAGAAGGGCATACAGAGAAAAGACACTGTATGAACAGATCAAGGTCCACTGCGGAGGCTCAGCTGCGAGTGGGGGAAAGAGCAGGAGTGAGTTCGGAGAGGCTCACTGCGGTTCAGAACTGGAGAACCGAGAGAAGGGCGAGTGGAACAGGGAACAGAGCCTTGGCCAGAGGGCGGGACAGGCCTCTGGCCGGCCGCACAGCCCTAAGGTAGACGGGAAGTACTCACATCAGGCTGCAGTCTCTTGGCCCGCCGGCCATAGCTGTTGAACTTGGAAGGCTGCACAGACTGTCGCAGCGGGATGCTGTGAGGTTTATATTCCTTGTCCTTCTCCTCATTATCAAACGGACGTGTGTTACACTGCTGGGGACAAGTGAGGGCTAAGTGTCAGGCCAAGGGGCTGCAATCCCCAACAGCAAGGATTTCCTTCTACCCGCACCCAGTGGCAACCAAAGCTATGGCTGCACCACCGGGACCCATACCAACTGGCCCTGCTCCACTGGTCTTTACCCCTGACACCCAGCACACACTTTGGGAATTCTTCTCATGCCTCTGCTTATGCCATTTCTACTGCCAACCACCTCCCCACCACCAGCTCCCCAACTAAATCAGACTCCATCTCTTCCCAGACCTCTCAAGCCCAAAAGACCTCTCCCTCCTCTGAATTCCTCTACCAGTTAAAACCTTGTCACACAATGGACAGTAGGCTGGCCCTGCGGATGACTCCATGACCTCTGACCTGGGCAATGTGAGAAGAGAACGAATGCCGCTAGAAAAGGGTGGAGTCTAGCTCTGAGGTCTCTAGTCCACTGAACCGCTTTCCTTAAAAGCAAATTTAGACATCTGCATCTGGTGGGGGCGGGGTGGGTGTGAGGCCTGCTTACCACTAGGTTGGCTCCAGACTGGTACATCTCATAGGGGTAAACGATACGCTCATAGTGGGAACGTAGCAGAGAGCCAATGTTTTTGCCGGGTGGGTAGTTGAGGCGCTGGGCCACCCGGGCCCATCGACGGTCCTTGCAGATGGCTTCATAGCCACCTTCCTCCACCACGATCTGCAAGGACAAGCAGGAGGGAATGTGGACGCGCTGTGTATGTACATGAGGGAGGAGGCCTGCAGGAAGGGCAATGAGGGCAACTCCAGCCCTCACTCCCCGGGGGCTACCCCTTCCCTCCTACCACCACCATACAGACTCGAATTGCAGCAAGAGATGCCTAGAAGTTCTGATGACAGCTTGTGTGCTACCAGGCTGCACTCCTTCCACTGCAGCCTAGACATCCAATATCCAAACCAAGGGAGCCCCCAGAGTACCAAGGATATTAAGGTGTGGGAAGGGGTTTAAGAAAAACCTGTTCTTACTTTGCTGAGGCTGTAGAGGTCCAAGATCCGCCGTTCAACATTGGGAATCTTTAAGGAGGAGCCCTGGATTTCCCAGAACTTGGCAATCTGGTCCAAGTAGTTCAGTTTCACTCTCGTCTGGGCCTGGAAGAGAAACAGCTCAAAGAGGCTGACCCTTCCACCTCACCGTCTTCTGGCTTATCTTAGGGGAGGAGAAAAGGGTACAGAACAGCCCACTACCCAGGGCCTCTCCTAATGAACTGCATCCCAAACTCCAGCCCGTGCTCAGCCCACCTCTGTCTCATCTCTGCCACCTTCTAGTTAATAGGATAAGCCCAAGATCCCAAAATGGAGAGCGTGGGGTGACAGCAGCTAAAACTTTACATATACTCTTTCTCAATCTCCCGGACCAGGCTGGGTAAGTATCGTCATCTCTTCCACAGAGAACCTGTTTTCTCAAGTCACACAGCAGGTACTAAGAGATCTGAATGCCAGTGTAACGAATACAGATAATACTACACTACAATTATATAACGTGATAAATATCACTACACCAGCAATCTTATTATTATAAATGAATCACAGTAATATGCCATAGACCTTAAACTTACGCAATATTACAAGTCAAGTTTATTCAATTAAAAAAAGAGAGATCTGAATGTCAAATAACTTGTTTCAGCTTTTCCTCTGCTACTGATTTGCTGTATAGCCTCGAGCAAATCAGTTTTACTCTCTCAACCTGTTTTCTGATAATAAAAGGGAAATAAAACAACTTCCCAGGCCACTTACCCCAGAAGGGTGGACTTATGAGAGGAACAACGAACACCCCCTGGAAATTCCAGAATTTTATCTAAGCTCTAGGCATGTTTCAGAGAATGAAGGCTCCAAAAGAGCACATTCACCTCTTCCTGTGCACCACGAAAACTTGTTCCATGGCAGCTGAAGGCTGAGAGACAGAATGGCCTCAAGAACTAAGAAATGGTGTACCAAAGCAGTGCTGGCACCTGGTCATCCCAGGACCCGATGTGGGCCAAAGATCCTAGGAGTAAAGCATGTACCAGGCTCCCCTGAAACCTCAGTGGCGCAAGAAGGGCTTCACAAGGCCCTAAGTCTATAATCACCTCACCCTGGTCCGAGGCCTGACTTTAGGGAGAACTAGTTAAGTCACTACCATTCACTACCTTGCTCTAATCCTATTAGGGGGAACAGGGACAGGTCTTTCTATTCCATAGATGAGAAAAACTAAGGTCTATTTGTGGAAGGAAACAATCTAGGGGTCCTAAGCTGTCAGAACCCCTAAGGGGCCAGGAACTCTACTCCCTCCACCTCAACCCCTTGGCTTTCCAACTTTGGCCTCATCCCTGCTCCTCCCCCTTCATTAGCCAGCACTATCTTTCTGGAAAACCTGCCCCTGTGCCATACTAGGCAACACCTTGCCCTAGCTATACTCCCACGGACCTGGGCAGAGCCGCTTCTCTAAGGAGCTTACACCCTTACAAGAGATGATTTTTGCTCTGATCCGAACAGTACTTAGATTGACCCTAAAACAGCAATTCTCAATGAAGGGCAATTTTGCCCCCCAAGAGACAGGTATCAATGCCTAGAAATATTTTTGGTTACCATAACTGAGAAAGGGTACTACTGACATCAAATGGGTAAAAGCCAAGAATGCTGATAAATAATCTGCAACGCACAGGACAGCCCTTCATGACAAAATTGTCTGGGCCAAAACGTCAATAGTGCCAAGGTTGAAGAGCTGTGGTCTGTACGACAAGTAAGCTTTTTAGGTCACGGGTATTTGGTTGGGCCTAATGTGCCCCCAGGACACTGAATAAGGCTTGTCGGATACATAATAATGATGGAGGGGGTGCTAGCATACGTCTAAGCTACATCTGCCATGGGAAACTCCAGGCTCTTACCTGGAACTGGCTTCAGGGCACACACGCTCATTAACCCAGGACATTTTCAAGCCCTTAGTGGAAAACCTCACCTACCCACACAAAGGACCTGGACTTCCTGTACAGAATAAAAGGGAGAGGGAAAAATCTACCTGCCTGACCTCCTGCCCAAGTTTGTAACCATTCCAGCCTCCCCACAGACCAGTGTTTGTGTTGTTCCCATCCATCTCCCTCACTAAGCACCATGGAAGGAACGATAGGAAGCACAGGGTTGTGGATGAATTGGATGACGAGGCCAAACTGGCCAAACAAGGGTATCAGCCAGCTCCACACTTCCCTCTTGTGGAGTCAGGTAAGGTAGGTAATTGACAGGGGCGCTTCAGAAGTAGCAAACGTTTGTGAGAAAGGGACAGCCCCAGCCTTTGGGCTACCACATCAGAAACGCTAAATGCCCCGCTCTCAGTTATAGTCACAGCCCTAAAGCTTCCTCCATGCCCTCCATACAACTTCACAGAAGAGAGACTAAAGGCCCAGGAACAGGTACCTTAGCCAGAAAAGGTATGAGGGAGGAGGGGCCAGAGCTCAGGTTTCCATTCTCCCAACCCCGCCACCAGCTGTTAGTCTTCTCACCTCTAGTTCATTCAGCCTCTGGATTCGGGGAGTAAATCTGAAGTTGTCCACTTCTACAGCAAAGGGTGGCTGCCAGTCCTGAGGGGGTACAGAAGGGAAAGGGAGTTGCGTTATTCCAGCGTAGCGCAAGACCAGAGGGCACCAAAAGCAGCTCAGCACTCCGTTCACCTTCCCAAACCCCTAGCCACCCCCGGCTTTTTAACCTGCAGACACTTGGCCCAGTTGCACCACAGACAACTCAGAAGAGGGCCTTAGCAGCCCCTCAAGTCCACCCCCAAGGCCCCAGGCCCTGGGAATCTTCTTCCAAGTCCCTCCCAACAGTAAAGTGCTAGGATTTCAAGAAACAGAGAGACGGGGCCCCAAACAGTTGACCCCAAACTCTCCCTACATCCACGTGAAAGCCTTCATGCCCTAGGCATGTGCCGTGTGGGGGGACACACGGTCTGGAAGTCCGGGAAAGCGCGCAGGATCTGGAGTCAGAAGACCTGGGCTCCCGTTCTAGCTCCACTACCGACTAGCTATGGGATTTTACGCTTCCCAGCCTGGTTTCTCGTCTGTAAGGTGGCAATAGAAACTCTTGCCCCGGCTTCCTCATAAGACCAATATGGAAAATTAAACTGGTTTTCAAATGAAAATGTTATTCAAAGGCACCATCATCAAGACTTGACATCTAAGGCCGACCCCACTACCCAACACACATGCAGGGCGGCTCAGCTCTGATTCTGGCAGGATTTAAAGGTCTAGCCCTGTACTGTCTGTTCTCTCATTTTAAAGGGCCTGGGACAGAGTGCAGGGACGAGCGAGGAACAGGGAGCAAGAATGTGTATCAACCACCCAGCCTGGAGGCTCTTGTGGGTCCTCTCTCAAACACCTGCCAGCAAGAGGCAGGGGAGGAAGCGGGGGGGGGGGGGGGGGGGCGCGGTGTAAGTGCTGGGATGCCCAACTATGGTGGCAAAGAACAGGAGATTTGGGGGAGGAGGAGGGAAGTCAGGGAAAGATAATGATAATAAAAGTGGGGAAGACTCTGCCCTGCCACGTTGGAGCTTGCTGTGTCCTGCCCAAAAGGCGGCTGTGGAGAGCCCCCTCCCCAATACCCTCCTCTACGACACCTCCCATGCAGTCCTCTTCTCCCCAGAGGCCTGGCTCCTGCTGCGACGGTGAGAAGAACCTACAGTAACCTAGACCAATGTCCTCATTTTACAAATGGGGAAAGTGAGGCCCAGAGAAGAAATGTGATTTCTCCACAATCACCTGCTGAGTCAGTGGGAGAGTCAAGACTAGAACCCAGGTCTTCGGACTGCCAGGCCAAGGCTCTTCGCACTGCCCCAGGCTCCCCATGCTCACACATACATATGGGGGGGACAGTAAAAGGAAACAGAAGGCTGTTGGCCTCTTTTGCATGCATGTATTTAAAAAAGGGGCCCGAGGACTCATCCTTGCATCCACACATACTTCCCCCAACCTCCACTCAGGTAGCAAACACCTGGAGCTCAGTGAGGCAGGGGCTTAAAAAAACAACACCACGGTTAGAGCTCCGTGCTCCTAACTCTGACGGCTGCCGGTTGGATTCCCACATGGGCCAGTGGGCTCTCAACCACAAGGTTGCCGGTTCGACTCCCGCAAGGGATGGTGGGCTGCGCCCCCTGCAACTAGCAATGGGCAACTGGACCTGGAGCTGAGCTGCGCCCTCCACAACTAAGACTGAAAGCGCAACAACTCGAAGCTGAATGGCACCCTCCACAACTAAGATTGAAAGGACAACTTGACTTGGAAAACAACAACAACAACAAAAACAGACTAAAATGTTATAGCTCAAGCCCAGACAAGCTCCCCACGCCTTCTTGCCTATTAATGTAGGGCATTCCCCTCAGTGCCGGTAGCCCAGGTAGAAAGGTGCTCAAACCCCAAACTCCAGGCACCCTTCTTTCCTGTTGAATCAAGTTCTAGATAAGAATAAGAGCAACTTCAAGCAACCTGACAGGAAATGGCAGAAGCAGAATCCTAGAGCAGGAAGAGCTATGGGTGCACCAGACAGCTGAGGAGGGCCAGCAAACCTCCCTGCCTGGCTCTCCCTGGAACCGATGAGCTTCTCATCCTGCCTTCAGCCTCACTCTCCCGTGTGCCGAACATGCAGTGTCTCAGTTCGAGCAGGAAGGTGCTAAAAAGGCTGACTACCTGATGCAAGAAGCAAGGCCCTTCCCAGCTCCCCTGGGTGTACTCCAGGGCACCAACACTCTCCTCTCACCCATCTTCCCCAAGAGTAGCAGTCACCTGTCTAGCAATTCAGAACCCAAATGGCCCTTCCACAGGCAAACAAACCTCCATTTCCAAGCACCCACTGATACACAGGTTCCCACCCCGGGCCCAACCACTACTTGGGTGAGTGCTTCAAATTCCAGCCAGAAGGCCTGGCTGCCTAAAGGTGGCTGAGCAGCAGCCCGACAAGAGGAAAAACAACAACAGAAAACAGAACAAAACCAGACAGCCAGCTCTCCTGAATTGGAGAAGCACACTGTTGAGGTAGAGAAAAGAAGCGTAACAAAGGACGGCCCCCTGCAAAGGACAGTCTCACACACATTAGGGACGTGTCATTTTTTCCCTTCCTGGTCCCCCAACGGAGGGTAACAACACCTGCACAGGGCCAGCCTGCCCAGATAAATCCAAGATAGAACAAAATGGAAATTCAGGCCCCCACTATCCTGTACGTCAGACATTGCCTCCTTGAGGCTTGCCCAGGATTCAGCTTGTCCTTTCTGCTAGCCTTCCTGACCTCTCACTACCCACTGCCACTCCCTCACCATGGACAAGGATACTTCAGAGATCTGTGGCCAGGCTCCAACAAGGAAGAAATGAGCTTACCCAACACCTCCCAGAGGATCCATTTGAAACCAGCCTAGATCTGTGGCAGAGCACCAGAAAGCACTAAGTTAATAAGAAGGCCTGCGGTGCCCTCCTCAGGTGGCAGAGAGGCTTCCCATCCCGTTTCAGCCAGGGACACCCACTCGAAAACATCCTCAATCCTCAAAGACAAACTCAATTTCTGCCCTTGGAATCCCAAGTGGTGACTGAACACACACGTCGTCATTTCTCCTCCATGCCAGCGTTTCGTAGCCCTTTGGGGACTTCTCCTGGCCTGAAGCCAGGCCTAGGAGCAAAGATATGCCCTTTGTCGCTGACCTCTGGGATTCAAGCATTCCAAAGGAGGCAGACTTCCATAGCTCCATTCTGTTTCTGGGAGTCCAAGAATTCCCTATCCTCTGGGGCCTCCTACATCCTGGGACAGAGCGGAGTACAAATCCTCTGAGAAGGACTCATACCCCACCAAGCCCACTGGTCCAAGCCTCTCCGTAGAAGTCAAGTCTGGGAAGGGGTGATGTGCAGCAAAGTCCAGGAAAAGAAAGGGACAATTCCCTGAACCCATCTCAGGGGAGCCAGACAGAGCATTCCCTGCGAGACTGATTTCCTGACTGATCTACCAGGCCAGCCTGATACTATCATAGAAGGATTGGCCTGGCAGGATGTGAGTAAATATGAGTCAATTCACATAGGAGCAAACGAATGACCACATCAAACACCTTCGCAGTCACAATAATTACCACTTATCTAGTGCCTACTACACATAGACGCGACCTGGTTTAGCCGAATTTTTGAAATAATCCTTCGTGGAACCCATTTCACAGGCTCAGAGAAATTATATTACTTGTCCAAGGTCACACAGCTGGGAAGCTGCAGACTGGTGTTTTGAACTCAGGTCTGTCTCCCTTCAGAGCTTCCCCCTACACCACACCGCCTGCCTTAAGAGAAGTGATGACAGTAGATGGGGGAAAGGCCTTATTTAGTGCAGCCTTGACCTGGGGGGTCCGGGGTAACTAAGAGATGTGTGCATGCCTGTCTGAACTCTCCCGGTCCACTAGGCATCCCTGTCTGGACCCTTACTAGGAGTGATTCCGAAAGGCGAAGTGGGAGTGGGGGTGGGTCTCTGAGCCCAGGTCACTTGGGGGCTCAGATCACGAGGACCCCTGGCCCCAGCACCCTTTCTCCGACCCGCGCCGCATCCACAACGGTCCCAGCCACCCCATTTCCCCCACGTCTCAAGCTGCCCACCCCCACCCCCAGACTCCCCCGTCAGCTACTCTAGGTCCCTGGCCTCGCCGCGGGCGACCACCGGCCCCGAGCCTTACCGCGGGTGGGCGGATCTTGCAAATGCCCGACTTCTCGGCGATGGGCCTGATTTTCGCGATGTAGCCAAGAGGGTCTCGGAACTCGGCCCAGCTAGGTTCGAACACCGGGCACTCCGGCGGCGGTAGGAAGTCGTCAGACCCCGGCTCCATGGTGGGCCCTAGGACTGGAGGGTTCGGACCACCCTTAAGGACTCATGGCGGACGCTGCTGTATGAAACCGAGGCACTGCTCGGAGACTAGGCCCTAAGCGGGGCGGCCGCCACCCGCCGAGGGCCAAGGGGGCGTGTTGGTTGCCGCGCACAGAGAGGCACAGGCTGACGCTCCTGCTACGGCCTCTTCGTCCTGCTCCGTTCCTTCCAAACTCAGCCGCTGCCTCCCAACTCCCGCAGCCTTCACGAGCACAGCTACCTCCCAACCGCCGCGGCCTTCATCGCCGCCGCCGCCATCTTGGTTTGTCAGCGCCCCCCCCTTCCCTCACCACAACAAACCGGATCCCTCCGCGGGATGTCCCTCCGAGCCTCGTATATCTTGTATGAGGCCGGGCCCTAGGAAACCTTCATCCCGTGGGGAAAGAGCAGATCGGCAGGCTTGGGTTCCCTATTTGGAAGCGGGAACTCAAAAGTAGGTCCCAGGCTGAGAGCAAATAGTCCGCCTCTGCAGCGGAGGAACAAAAGTGTAATTAAAACGCCGGATCCTTTTTCCGGATGGACCGGCGGTGCACGTTTAAAGGCCAGTGGTGCGCATGCGCGTTATGGAGACAGACCGGAAGAGGAGCTGGGGTTGGTGGGCGGTAGACCGAAACTGGCACCCCCCCTTCGATGACCTCAGCCCTGGCGGGAGCCCCGCCCCAACATTCTCTCCTCCCTCCTCTTTCCGG
Organism: Rhinolophus hipposideros; assembly: GCF_964194185.1. Taxonomy (NCBI): domain Eukaryota; kingdom Metazoa; phylum Chordata; class Mammalia; order Chiroptera; family Rhinolophidae; genus Rhinolophus; species Rhinolophus hipposideros. The sequence goes on along the minus strand of NC_138046.1, from coordinate 84,900,303 downwards.
TGTGGGCCACTGAAGGCAGCTCCCGTTCCCTGATTGCGGGCGACACCTTCTGCCAGCCGGCAGGTTAGGGGAAACGTAAGGAGCTCCCAGCTCTAGGCGCTGACACCTCTGGGGCTTTGAAAGAAGGAAGGCAGGAGGCTGCTCACTCCCCAGGCATTATAGATTTTGAGAATCCTGGGTCCCAAGGAAAGGAAGGAAATATTTATTTCATCCAAGGTTATGCGTAGAGACCTCTCAGGGATGGGGCTTCCATTGTGACCCCCCCCAAAGAGTCATTGTCAGCATTTTAATGAACACTTTCAACTGTTCTGTATGCACTTTTATTGTGTGCACATTTGTGCAATGTACTACAAAATAAGCCTGAGTGTACATAGTATTTTAACTATTGGATGTTTAGCAACAGCATATTTATCTGTCACCTCTCAGTGCCTATGGTATGAGAGGCCCATTTGTGAGTCTGCTGTGTACTTCTCGAACATCTAGGTACACGGATTGTATTTACTGTGTATAGCCCGTCACGTGCATTTGAGTACCTTCTATGTGTACAGCTATTGCTATTGTGTACACGTTTGTTGAACACTTTCTAAATAGGTTTATCACAACTACTTGAATGAGGATCAAACCAGTACTTTGCCCAGACATCAGGCATCTACTGTATTTGAGGATCATCTCTGTTATTCAACAGGTGCACATAAAGTTTGAACACCTGCTGTGCACATATTAGAGTACTTGTGTACAAGCTGATTAAGTGCTTATTTTGTGTTCCACCATCAGATTGAATTCCTTAAGGAGGGACCATGTGGACTTATACATCCTTAACACTTGGCATAGTAAGCAGTAAATTGATGTTGAGTAAATAATATAAACTCTTTGCAAACATTTTCTGTGTGTATTAAGCATCTGCTGTATGCTCGAATATGTTTGAAGTGGGTAGGCAATATCATTCCTTCATTCAGTTCATTGATCCTAATCACATACTGCGTCCCAGGTAGGTACATCATCCTGCCTGCTTCAGGACTGAGCTAAGCACAGCCTATCTGTGGGAGCACGGCACACCCTGGGGTCAGACAGACCCGACTTCTAGTCCCACCAGCTCTGCCAATTTCTACTTATGTAACCTGGGCAACTCCCAGCTTCTGAAACAAAGGGGGATGATAATATTAATACCTACCTGGCAGGACTGTTGTACAATACCTGGCAGACAGAAGGCCCTCAGTATCTGTTAACTGTTATTTTTACTTCTGAGAGTCAACAACCAATATGTCAAATCTCATTAAGAATCTCTTTTGTGCCAGGCATTGTGCCTAGTGATTTCTTATTTTTTATCACCTGAATCCTTGTTTTACCTTGAGTGTTTAGAATCTTTATCCCCACTCAGCTTGTGAAGAAACTTGTTTCAACTAATACAGATAGTGACATCTCTTTTCTAGTTTTCTAGGTGTCAGGGGAAACCTCAGCCCCTTTGCACTGGAAACACATGGGAATGACCCGACCAAACAACTGTCTGGATGGGAAACAGAAAACTAGGGAAGGTGATGCTAATACCAGTAGAATCACTAGCCTCTCACATGTGTAAGCATTGAACAGCCCACAGAGCTCTTTCATATAATTTCCCTTAATCTTTGCAACAGTCTTGGGAAAGAGGTAGGTCAATTTACCCATTCTGTAGATGAGGAACCATGTTCCAGAAAGATTGAACAACTTGCCCACTGTTACACAAGAAGTTGCTGAGTCTTGGTCAAATGCTCTTCATCTCATTTGCTCTCACCAGTAATAGAACTGGGCAGGAGAATGGTGAGAAGAATGAAGAAGGTGGGAAAACATGCCAAATCCTAGGCTGAAGAAAGTTCGACCTTTCCATCTGGAGGCAGCTTAGTGAAGGACAAAGAGCATGAATCAGGAGTTGTGAGGCCAGGTTTGGGGTCTCAGTTCAGCCCAGGCTTCCCGTAGCCTTCTCTGAGGTCCTTAGCCCAGACATTCCCCCCACTATCCTGTAAGTGCAAATGGAAATTGCATAGAGTCTTTAAAGCCAGTCAGATTCAATTCATTCATTCACAGATATTTGTTAAATTCCTACTGTGCAGCAGGCACTTTTCTGGGCCCTGGAAATATAATGGTGACCAAGACAGACATGGTCCTGGCTTTCCTGAAGCTGACATTCACCCACTGAGATCTGCCAAGTACCTCACCTCCTTGATCCTTGATTTTCTCATTTATCCAATGAAGTGCTATAATCCCTTCCTTACAGGGTAGTTATGAAGATTAGAAATAATGATGACTGCCATTCATCAAAGGCAAGGTGCTATGAAGTAGGTATTGTTATCTCTGTTTGACAGCTGAGGAAACTGAAGCTCCAAGAAGTATAAACTTACCCAAGTCACATGGATAGTAAGTGGCAGAGCTAGAATTCAAACCCAGGTCTGTCTGACTGCCATACAATTCTGCCTGTAAAGTCTCAGATGGCGTCATCCCTGACACACACACACACACACACACACACACACACACACACACACACACGAAGGTGCTCAGGAAACGGGTTCCTTTCCCAGGCCTTGGGTCTTGCTGAGGACCAACTTGAATCTGGGCACTGCAGAGTGAAGAATTAGGAGGCACCGGGGAGCTCACCCTGGACCGGAGGCTGGGATAGTCTCAGGCACCCCCCTGGGACAGAGGGTCTGGCATGGAGCTGGTGCAGAGCAGTCATTGGAAGGCTCGGCTGGGCTCTTGACCACACTCACCCCATCCAGGTTTTCTGGATGAACTGGATAAGCATGACCTTGTGCCTCAGTTTTTTGATCTGTAAAATAGGGTCCCTTCCAGTTCTGAGCTGTGAGCTGTGAGTTCTGACTCCTAAGGAGTTCTGGAATCCATCCCCTCCTGCCATGCCATTTTCTAACCTTCTATTCTGTGTGAGGGCTATTTACTATCTCTAGCCTGATTATTGAAAGATCCTCCTCAAAGTATCAACATATCTGTGTGAACTCACGGTTTTATATACATATATGGAGAGAAATAGACATATGTTATGTACTTAATACATACATATAACAATCAAGATATATTCAAAATAATGATAATTCCAAATGAATTATGATACTAGTATAACTCATTGAATAAAATAAAAATCTACAACTCTGCACTGATACAAATGCATAAAATGAGGGAAAAGGAAAGGCTCTTCCTTAAAGGAATGATGAGTGAGAAAATCAATAGATGTGCAAACACTTTTCAAATAAAAAAGCAAACTCTTAAAGCAGCTATAACACCGAGTGCCCAAATCTTGGTTTCTAAATGCCATTCTCATCCAAAAAGAGCCAGGTGTCCTTGGAAAAAAAAATGGCCAGTTCCTGGGCTGGGCAGGGAAAGGACAAGATGGGCCTGCAGCATCTTGTGATGCCAGAAAACAAGGAAGCACTCAAAGAAAGACGGAGACCTGCCGAAAGCACACAGGAGCCAGCTTAGAGGGCCTCTTGCTGGCCAAATTTGGGGCATTTTGGAATATCAAAATAAAGAATGGCATGAGTGTGTTATAGCCCATTGAATAAAACAAACAACCATGAGTCCATAAGGGTATAAATAAATAAATGTGGGAGAAGGGAAAGCTCTCCCTTACATTGGAAAGCCAACTAATCCATGTCAAAAGAATGATGGCATTTGAAAAATCACCATTTGGCTATCTGGAGAATAACGGGTGAATGCTAAAACTGGTGGGGGAAAGTTTGAGCAGTGACAGGTTATTTACATTAATTTGATGCATCTCTCTCTCCACAAGACACTCATTAATTACAAAGAGAAAAACAGTCACTTTACAGTGGAGACATTATGTGGCCCAAAGTGTCACTTGGTCTTACTTTCGCTTTTTCGGAGGCCCTGGTGAGAAAACCTGTGGCAACAGAAGAATGAGGGCACACGGATGGCTCACATCCATCACCCCTGGGCTGCCCTCTCCCGTTCCTTTCTCATTATTCCACAAACACATCTCAGACTCGCGCGCCTCCAGGCCTTTTCATACGCTGCTTCCTCTGATGAATACCCTTCTTTACCTGGCCAATTCCTACTCACCCTTAGAGACTCCGCGAAAGGGGCAAGTTCCAGATGCCCTTCCCTGACCCACCCCACCCCTCCCCAAGTTGGGTTTTCCCCTTCTTGGTGCCCTCACACACACTGTGCTTCCTTCTTGGCCTGTGCTTATTATGTTGTATTGACATATCCCTGCCAGGCTGTCCACCCTGAAGGTCTTGTCCTGCCCTGTCCAATATGACAGCCACCACCCACATGTAGCCATTTAAAATAACTTTAATGGTAAAAAATTGGTTCCTCAGTGGCACTAGCCACATGTGGCTAGGGGTTACCATACTGGATAGTGCAGTTACAGGACATTTCCAGCAGCACAGAAAGACCTATTGAACAGCACTAGTCTAGGACAAAGATAAGAACTCTGCGAGATTCCAGGACCTTTGTCCTTTGTTACGTGTTGTCCGTCTCCAACCACATCCTTAAAGATACTGGCAGGAGAACCTTTGATGTGAGGATAGCCACCGGTCGGTGAGCCTCCAGGGCAAGGAGGCAGGCGGGACAGGGATAGCCCAGTGCTGGGACTGCAGTGAGGAGGACACTGGAAAGAGCTGAAGGAAACATGAGGAGTTCCCATGGGGCCCCAAAGCCTGGTACACAGGTGCATCAATCAATAAATCAACCAAAGATAACTTACTCTAAGATTTAGCTTAGAAAGAACCATTCACTCAAATCAACCAAATGTTAGTGTCATCTGTGCTGTACCAAGCATTGTGTTGGGCAACGCTCTGGACAGAGCTGATTCAGACCAGTGTCATTCTTGAGCCACTTAGAGCCTGGTGAGGAAGACAGATCATGATATGAGGGACCTCAGAGTATGGGACCAAGGGCACATTCTGTGAGGGACGGTCCTTTAAGCCCATCTCGCAAGAGTGAGAAAACCCTTATCAGGCATGTTGGGAAGAGCAAGTCGGGCAGGAGAGAAGGCACAGGTAGAATACAGTTGACCCTTGAACAACGTGGTGAGGGTTGCGGTAGGGGCGCCGACCCACCCTGGATCAGAAACCCGCATATAAATGGACCTGCACAGGAGAAACCGGTGTTGTTCAAGGGTCAACTGTACTGAGTTTGGAAATTACACACAGGCCTTTTCAGGGAACAGTGAGTGGATGTCCAAAATGTGGGTGAGGAATGAGAGTTAGGACTACAGAGATCGGCTGGGGCCACATGGTGGAAGACCTCCAACATCAAGACAAGTTTACACTTGTGTCTGTACGTGGCCCCAAACAGCGCACTGTGTGTCTAGCAAGGGGTAGGCATTTCACATGCATCTATTAACAGTTTCCCTGCAAGATTAGTATCCCAAATCTTTTACGGGCAAAAGACCAAGCCCTTAGAGGCTAAGTGACCTGCCAAAGGCAACACAGTCAAATCTGTGACCGAGCCAGGATTTGAGCGCAAAAACTGAGCTTTGGGGAGATGAAACCAGCATCTAACTGAAAGTGGGAGAAGGGGGAGTGACCAAAGGCAGTGCAGCTTGGTCCATCAGGGAAGAAACAAACAAACAAACAAAACCCAGATTGGACTTGATTCCTGACCCTCTTCCTCTGGGTCTAAGCTCTTCAAACGCTTAGGTCTGGTCCTCAAGGAGGCATCAAATGCTTAGATAATCCCAGCTGCTGCTTTTGCTTAAATGTACGTATGAGGAAGAAAACAAAGACATTGGTCCAAGATGCTAAAGAGTGGGGCCTTCCAAACCATACCCTCTTAGAGGCCATTCCAGACTCTAAGAAGGCACCAAAACTATGCACTGACTGCTGCTTCTGGGGACCCTGCTGCTGACCCTAACCAAGAACCATTGCTCTGCTTCATTCCTCCTGGGCTCAGAGCCCAGGACATAATCAGCAGTGCTGGAAACATGTCCAGTTCATAAGAAGGCAGTTGGGGGCACTGGAAAGGGGACTAGCCTAGAAGTCAGGAACCCCCCATCCTGACTTGCTATGTGGCCTTGGGAAAGATCCTTCCCTTCTCTGGGTCTAGACTCTCCGCTGTAAACTAAAGGGAGTCCTGCTATTTGTTACCTAACATCCCAAGTATATATACAGAACTCTTATAATGCACCTAGCCCCTGGCTTCCTGGCCCAGGTTACCTCCCCCCTCGAGGACAGAAATGCGGCCAGCTGTGGGGAGGGGAGAGGACTCCAGGGCAAAGCCAGGCCAGCCACAGGAAAGGTAAGAATAGACACCACAAGAGTAGAAGGAAGTATCCAAGCTGTGAACGGAAGAGAAGGGAACTAACTTGTTGAGCACTGACTCCACGCTGGCTGCTAGACATTTGTTACCGCCGTGTGGCAACGGCTACCACCCCAAGTTCTAAACTGAGGAAACCGAGACACAGAGAGCGTGCCTTTCCCCAGTGCACATGCCTAGCAAGGAAAAACCCCAGGATTTGAACTGGATCAACGCCACAACACAGGGCCTCACTACTCTTGTCACACAGACCATTAACAAAATGAGACAGGAAAACTTCCCTCATCTCCACCTCCCGCCCAATCGAAGCATCTCACCCACCCAGTTACCAGAGCTTCTCCCATCAGCGCCTCACCTCCCAGGGCTAAGGCCTCTCTCTCCACAGGCCCCACCGTGGGAGAGGGGGCCCAAGGAGGAGGCAGAGGCGGGAGGTGAACACAAGGTCTTTTATGAGGCATCAAATATACATTCTTATATACAAGGAGGAAACAAGACAATGCCTGAACCCCAGCTCCTCTCCATACAGCCCCTCCCGCTGCCGTACTCCCGCACCCCCAGGCCCCACAGGCCCTGGCCCTTCATACAGCCAGGATCTGTCTGTCTGTCTGTTACTGCAGCCCATGGCAGAGAGGGGAGAGGGAGGCAGGAGCTGAGAAAGGAGCTGGATACGTGGGGCAAGAAGAGGAGCTGGGGCTTGTAAAAAATATATTTATAATAAATAAACAGGGCTGTAAAGGGGCTGAAGAGGCAGTGGAGATTTTGGTGGACAGAAGGACTCAGGCATCCTGGTTCCCAGCCCCCACTCTGATGGCTTCAATCTCTGGCTCAGGAAGGACATCTTGGGCTTAAGGTGGCCCTCTGGGAACCTCTCTCCCCAAGGCTGATGCTGGGTGCCCTGCCCCAGCGAGGTGTGTGTGGGTGATATCTGTAAAGTGCATTGTCTTCCGTTGTAGGTGGGGTAGGTGTAAGGGAATGGGGGGGGCATGCAATATGGGTGAGGGAGGGCAGTGCCCTTCTCATCCCAGACCTGAGCCCCCGCCCCAAACCTGTCTGGACTTTGATCAGGAGAAGAACGCAGCAAGGAGAGTCAAGGTCCTGAAGCTGAAGAGGTCTGGACTGGGGCATAGACTGGCTCTGCAGAGGAAGCACTGCCCCATCTGGGGGCGAGCATACGTGGGTCCCACCCACTGAGTGCACTGACAGTCCATGTCCTCTGGCAGGTGGAGAGACACGTGGAAGTGTGTGGCCAGGCCCTAAGGTCAGAGAGAGGGCCAAGCCAGCTGAGGTTTGGCCACAACTCTACAAAGCTCCCTACTAGTTCCACACAGCCAGGGGCGCCCTGGGGAAGTCTTCAGCCTCACTCCTTCTGACACCTGCCCTTCCCTACCAGCCAGAGCTGACAGGGAGCTCACACTGGCTCAGAGGTCTGAGGCCACCCCAGCTAAATCTCCCGGGGTGGGGGGGTGGGGAGGAGGGGGGAGATGAAGAGAGGAAAAAGAGGGCAAGGATCTCCAAAAGGTCCTCATCACTGCCCAGAGCTCAAGAGCCCTGCGTCCAGGCTTCAAGTGGCAAGGGTTCCCTGAAGCTGGAAGGAAACCCCATGGCGACTGTTGGGGGTCAGAGGAGGGGTCCCAAGGCAGGGAGGAAGTAGGGAGGATGACATTTCTATGTGTATATAGTATATTTTGGAAAAACTGAAGAAGCAGAGAGAATGCAAGGCCACCCTCCTATGGATTCCCCAGACCTCCCCGGGCCCCAGCTCACTCTCTCCATTCATCAGACCACGGTGCTGATCCGACTTGGCTTGGCCTTGGGGTTTGCAGTGGGTGGATTGGCCGTGCCAGGGGGCCCAGAGGCGTGCAGTGGGCCATGGGGGGAAGTGGGTGGCAGGGGCGAGTGCGGGGTGTGGGGTGAAGGTGGGGGCAGGGGTGGGTAGGAGGGGTGGGGTGGGATGGGGGAGTGCGGTGACAGTGGTGACTGGGGGTGGTGAGGGTGGGAGTAGGAGCCCCCTGGTGGCCGGGATCCGGGACCCCCAGAGGCCCCTGCTGCTGGCATCATCTGTGGATGGTGGCTGAAGATGAAGTGCTTGGGGCCTTGTTTGTGGGCTGGAGGGTGCTGGGGGGCAGGACTGTACAGGGGCAACGGGGATGTGGGTTGGTGCAGAGGGTGGCGGCCGTGGGGAGCAAACTGAGGGTGTCCTCCAGCCCCCCGTCTGGGAGCCCTGCCTGGCCGGCCCAAGGTATAGTGCTGGGGGCCTGGGACTGGGCCGTGGGCGTGGAAGTGGCGATGTGGCCCCACAGGTGGGGCTGAGGCGGGAGGTGGTGGAATGGAGCCCAGCTGGGGCAGGGGTGGCGGCTGCTGAGGAGGTGGGGGGAGAGGGGGTTGCTGGGGTGGTAGGTAGGGTGGGGGAGCAGGGCCTGGTCCTTGGCAATACTGGGCGTGCAGGGCCTGGAGCTTGGACTGCCCATCGGGCAGCACCCCCAGGCCACCGTGACTGTGACCGTGGTGGTGGTGGTGGTGGTGGTGGTGGGAGGAAGAAGCAGATGAAGAGGAAGCAGAGGCCTGGCCTGTTGGCGGCGGCGGCATCTGGAAGGGCCCCTTGCCCCGCTTGCTTCCAAATAGGGAGCCCAGGAAGGATGAGGAGTTGGAGACGGGCCTCTGGCTCTTGTACTCCTCTGGCGGCGGGGGTGGGGGCGGAGGTGGTATCCTCTGGTGAGGGCGTGGACTGCTAATAACGGACCCCTGGAAGGGGGAGGGGGGAAGTCAGGCCAGGCTGGACATCCTATATCCCCAACCCTAAACGCCTCCCGGGCCCTGAGGGCTGGAGCTAGGGAGACAGGAACCCCAAGGCGTCAAGAAAACCAAAGTAACAGTCCTGTACTTGTACGTGAAGCTCCCCAGCTTGCAGGGCTCTGCTGTCACATCCACTATCTCATCTGAGCCTCAGCTGGGAGAGGAAGAATTAGCAGTCTCTCCTCCTCATCCCCATTTTGCAAGCAGAGAGAATGTTAGGCCCAGAGAGACACAGTGACTCGCTTAGGCTCCAAGAGGTAGGCCTTGGAGGAGCTGGAGGTAAGAGCTCCTCGTGGCCCAACGCCAAGGGCCTCACTACTCAGAGTCGGCCCAGGGCTTGGGAGGGGGCTTGGGAGAGTGGAAGACAGACTGAGAGACAGGCAGAGTGAGGACAGACAGAGTTGAGGACAGATGGAGAGAGTGGTAGGCTGGGAGAGGTAGTTGCAGGGTTCCCAGCAGGTAAGATGGGGGAAGCAACAGGTCCCCTCCTCCTCCAGGGTCCATGGCAGAGGGGCGGGGCTCATGCAGAGGATGAGTGGGGCAGGAGCTGGCACTTACTTCGATGGTGCTGTCCAGCGATCCCACGCTGTTACGCCGCCCCCGCTTCCCTGCACCCACAAGCAAGGAGCCCAGCGTCAGAGCAGCAACCCCCCCTCCCCACCCTGCTGGGCTCCAGAGCTGGGCCCCTCCCGGGGACAGACACCCCTATTCCCTTTCCCCCATTGAAGAGGGGGTGGTGGGGAGGAGGAGAGGTGGAGAAGGAGGAGCAAAAGGAGGAAGAGATGGAGAAGGAGGAGAAGTGGTGCTGGAGAAATAGAAGAGGAAAGAGAGGAGGAGAGGTGGAGCAGCAGAGAGGGGATAAGACTGTGGCCCCACTTCACACTCCCTGGCCCAAACTCTGGGCTCCACCTGTTCTGACCTGGCTCCCAGGCCCCCTGTGGCGCAGCGCCCAAGGCTCTAGATGAAGGCAGGGGGCGTGCGTGTGTGGCAGGTACAGGGAAGGCTGGCCGTCAATGAAAGGAGGCTAAGAGGACACTGGGTCCCACATCTCCCCAGGGCCTGGAAGACTTGCCTGCATCTGAGAGGTCTCGCAGGGAGCTGCTGAGTGCCCCCCGTTTGAGTCCATCGCCTGCTCCATATGTATCCTCCAGGCTGCTGCGGACCAGCGTGCCATTCACGGAGTCCTTGGCCCCTCCAGGCTGTGAGGCGTTAGGCCGCATCATACCTTTCTGCTTCTCCAACTCCGCTGGGTGGAAGTGAGGGAGACAGGGAGTGAAGGTTAGGAACAGGAGTGAGAGGCCACCTGACGGACCCCAGCCCTCCATGGGCCTTCCCCCTCCTCACTTGCTCTGTCCCCAGGGCCCCTGCGTTGCCCCTTGGGCCGCCAGCACATCCCCTCAACCCACAGCTACGTCTCCCAAGCCCCCTACAGCACCCAGCCCCATCTTTTGCCATCTCCTCTGGCGGTCTTTCCTTCTTCCCTCTCAGGGCCTGCTCCTCCAGCTCCTCTCCCCTTTCTTTCGTCCATCTTGCTTCTCCCCTGCCCTGCCCGCTCTCAGTGTGGTCTCCCAAACTACCCCTGCCCTTCAAAACAGAGCTTCACAGTGGCTGGTTCACAGCAGGGGCAGGAAGGCCCTTCCAGCCTATGGTGAAGGGCAATCATTCCAGAGTCTGCTCAATTCTCAGATACCTTGCTTCAGAGCAGAGGGATCCTGGAAGGTCAGGAGCAGGAAACAGACAGGAATTGTGTCCTCTACTAAGCGCTAGCTGTATACCGGGCTCTATGCCTCCTTGATCTCTCTCAATCCTCACAAGGGTTCGGAGTAAGTATTGCCGTTCCCATTTTTCAGAGGAAGACACTAAGAATCTGAGAAGTCATAGGGCTTGCCCAGAGTCATACAGCTGGAAATGGGGGAGCTGACATTCTGGAAGCAGGTCTGCCTAAGTCCAAAGCCTGTACTCTCTGGCTTCCTTACAACCCCAGCCCCCGCAGAGGTCATGGAGACTTCTATCGCCCTCCCCTTATCTTGGTAGGCTCACCCCTCTCTCTGAATGTCCCAGTGTCTCAAGGATCTGGGGAACTGACATGTGTGGCCCTGCCTTGCTGAGGAGTAGAGTCGACCCTGGAAGTGTGAAGGGCTCCATCTCTCTCTCTCTCTCTGTCTGCCTGCCTTTTTCTCCTTAACACCATGTTACTTAACTGTGACGGCATAGTCTGGAGAAGAAGAAAACTTGGACAGCATTGGGAGGAATGCGATGTAATCACTATTTTCTATTATATATGATCAAAATGACTTGGTGTGGCCCCTGGAGGCCGAGAGGATGGGTCACTGGGACTCAGCTGAGGAACTGGCATGTGTGGAGAAGGAGAAGAGAGGCTGAGAAGGAGAATAACATTTGCTGGACGCCTAGGATGTTCAACACTGGTGTCATTTTAGTATGGAGGATTCTTCATTGGTCTCCTCTCATTGACTCTCCACAACTCTGTGAAGGAGATTTCATTATCCCAATTTCATGTAGGAAGGAATTGGGGCTGAGAGTCAGGCAACTTGCCTCAGCTTACCCAGATAATAAGTAGCATACTTGGGAAGTAAAACTAGAGTCCTACCTCCAATATCCTGATTCTTCTCCCTGCTGCCTTTCATTAGAAGGAAGAATTGGCTCATAGTTAGGGCTTGGAATAATAATCAGAGGTTGATAAGTAATGAGCCCCTTGTCCCTGAAGATATTCAAGCAGAGACTGAAGGGTTCCTGGAATGGGGTTAGGAAGGTTGGACAAGCTAACCCTCAACTCTGAGATTCTCAGAGGACAAGACTCTTGGTGTCGGCAGGGCACTGTATCGGGAGGTGGGGAAGGAGACGTGGCAAGGCTACTCACATTCCACGCGGTACTTCTCCATCTCCTGCACCTCAGCGATGGACTCGCGCAGGTCAGATGTGAAGCGCAGCCGGTCCTGGAGGCTGGGAGCATTGAAGATGATGAGGACTTTGCGCTCCCCGCCAGGTACTGCAGACAGCAACTTGATCCCAAACTGGTAATCTGTGGGGCAAGGGCAAGTGGGACCCCTCTGTCAGGACTGAAGCAATGTGTCTCGTATGCAAAACAATTTTTCTAATGTCCAACTCTGATTGAACCTCTGCTCTGCTCAAGCATCTTCAGCGGCTCCCCTTTGTTCCCAAAGTCCCCCACAGTCTTCTGGGAGTCATGGCCCTGGTACTCCCAATGCGCCAGGATGAAAGGGTAAACTGAACTCTGACGGCTCTCTAGAACCCCTTCCTTCACAACTCTGCCTCTTCTCACATTGCTTCTGCTGTCCAGAAGGCCACCCAACAAAGCTCCTCCAGCTCAGTTCTTCAAAGCGCAGCGTGATCACCGTCTTTTGGGCCCACCAGAAAACATACACACCCCGGTTCTCTGTGAGACCATCAGCTCTCCAGGGCACAAACCCAAGTCATACTCCACCCTGGCCTGCCCTGCATCCCAGAACCAAGTAGGTGCTTTGGAGACCTCAGACTAGTTATAAAGGACTCCAGGAACTGGAGGTTGGTGTGGATAAAGGATGAGCATGGGGACCACAGCATAGACTCTTGGGAGGATGGGATCCAAGAAGGGACTCACATGAATTCTGGAAGAGCTGCATGTGCATTTCCACGAGGGGAAAGGATTGACGGAAGCTGTACGTCACCAAGATCTTCTTCTTCTGGAAAATTTTGGTGACCTTTGGCAGGGATGGGAAAAAGACAAGAGGCAGGGTTTGGGGTGGGGAATTTACACATGGCACCTATTTCTCCTCGCTTCCCTCCCCTCCCCCTGCCACCAGCAGACATATACACACAAACACACATACCCAGAAGTTGGGGAGAACTGAAGCTTGAGGAGCAGAACAGGAGAAAATGCAAGCTCCTGATGTAATGACGACACACAAACAGGTGTTTACAGTTTTCGCAGGAAGAAACTGAATGCTGCTCCCTCCAGGAAGCTTGTCCTAACACCCCACACAGATCCCCTACCCCACCTCCTCTGCTCCCAGAGTGCTGGTTCAGTGCCTTTCACCATCAGGCTTGAGAACATTCTATGGGTGTGATAACCCCCTGCTGGAACGGGAGCAGCAAGAGGAGCCTGGTTTTCATGCGTCTTGTCCACCCCCACGGGCCCCAGCACACAATGGCAATCTCTGCTGAATCAATGTATAGAGTTAACAAGTCTTCCTCTCAACCACCCACAGTCTTTATCAAGTACTTGGGCACTCTGGACTCAACTAACATAGGTTGTGAACACCTCAGACAATCTGCAATTAGAGCAGTCTACATTTTGCATTTAAAAGCAAATTATTTTATTTCAGGATGGTTACAGTGCACAGTTAGGCAAAATACGTTTCTATTCCTTTGGACTGTGAGCTCCCCAAGAACAAGGACTGAGTCTCAGCCACCTCTGTGAACCCAGTGCTTAGCATGAGGCTGTACACACAGGTGTCAGTGAGTGACAGATACTGAAACATTTACTCAGCACCTGTGTAAGCCAGGTACTCCTCTGGGGTAGGCTATTCCCCAGCTGACCTCTGATTTCATCCTCGGGACAACCCTATGAGATAGGGAGTAGCCCAACTTCACAGAGGAGGAATTGAGGCTCAGAGAGGGCATTGGAAGAGCTTCGTCTAAAGCAGCGATTCTCAACTGGGAATGACTCCCCTCCCAGGGGACATTTAGCAATGTCTGGAGACATTTTTTGGTTGAGGAAGTGCTACAGACATCTAGTAGGTAGAGACCAGGGTGTGGCTAAACATCCTCCAATGCAGGATAGCCCCCGGATAACAAAGAATTATCCGGTCCCAAATGTCAACAGTGCCAAAGGTGAGAGACTCTGTTCTAAAGGAAAGAAGATCAAAGGGGACAAGTCACTGTCCTCAAATCCCTGAGCAGAGGGAGAACACTTGTTCTCCGTGATCCCGAGGGGTGAATGACAATCATTGGAGGAAACCCATCAGGAGACAGAGTCAAGCAGTCAGAGATGTCTAACAGGAAAACTGGCTGCCTTGAAGGAAGGCAGCCTTCTGTCCTCGCAGGCATGCAAGCAGGGAGCCATGCAGGAAGCCAGTTCTTGCCCTGGGTAAAAGGTTGGACAGGAGACCCTGAAATTCCCTTCCCGCCTGCAGAATCCTAAGAGTCCCAGCTCTGAAAGACGCATGTCGACAATGGTGATGAGCTCAGTTTTAAGAATCACTTCAGGCATCCCGACCACTCGAAGGTTTCAGAATGACTCCAGGGTCACAGGTTCACTGAACCCTCCACTCAACCCTCCGGGCTACTGAGGTGGACGGGACATTTCCTACCTCTTCCCAGGTTGTAAGTCTATCATCTCCCTTGATCTTCATATTTTTTTTGCCTCTGTGTAGCTATCACGACCTCCAAATGGATCCGGGAAGTAAAGGAGGGGTGGAGGTGGCCTTATCCAACACCACATAGATCACATGGCAGACCCCTTCACCTACCACACCTTCACCACCAATGTTAACATGCTTCACACCAGACGCAGGGATTCAGCTCACCACCTCCCTTCCATCTCCTCCCCCCACAGTGCTCGTACCACGAGGAGGTCATTGAAGAGGAAGACCTCTCGCTGATGCAACCCTAGTCTCTGGGGGCGGTTGGGATCTGGCACCTCATAGAGCTGGCAGCAGCAAACCAGTCGACGGTGAGGAAGAGACAGGACCTAGATAGGCATGAAGAAGGAGGTGTCAGCAAGGTCAGCATGGCAGCTTCAGGCACCTTAACGTGGACTGCAAGAGGACCTTTACCTCTGACACGTATCACTGGCACTCGGACACAAGGAGCCTAAGAAACGAAGGCCCAGGCTTTCCTGCCGCCTTGCCTTTGTCCCAGTAGCTCCCTCTGTCTGGAATGCCTTTCTTGCTCAGCTTCATATGGCCACATTCCGCCCTTCCTCCGAATCCCAGTTCCAGTGATATCTCTTCCAAGAAGCCATTCCTGATCTCCCTAGGCTGAAAACGACCTCTCCCTCATTTGTGCTCTCCTAAACTAAATGTAAGGCAGAAGTATTGTGTCTCTGTCTGACAACCCCCCACCCCAGTCTGGGCGCACCCCCAAGGCCAGAGACCATGTCTGACTCATACCTGCATCCCTGGTACCCAGTAAAATGCTGGGCTTAGTGGAAAGGCATCTGTCAATGTTTGTTGATTAAAGACTGGAGTGTGTTCCTGACTGTGGTTATCGATTAACTATTAACTTGGCTCCTCACTTGGGATGGACAGGCAAAACCAGAGTGGGAAGGATGCTAATATTTACACAGCACTCACCGTGTGCCTTGCAGTATGCTAGATGTACTCCCATAGAGCACCTCACTCGGTCTGCAGCAGGACCCGATTCAGCAGGTGAGGGGGTCTGAGGCTCAGAGAGGGCCACTGACTTACCTACCACTCGGTGGCAGAGGCAGACCCAAACCCTGTCCCCTCTGAAGCCACCCAAGTCACTTACCGGCTTCTTGCCCACAATCATGCGCTCCACAGCCTGGACCTGGGACACGTGGTCATCGTTGGTCCGCAGTTCGCGCCCCTGGATACGCTGGTAGATGCCCACCAGGAGGTCTCGAGGGATGTCTTCACCGTTGTCAACCCCTGAGTGGGAGGATAAGACAGCGACATAGTCCACAAATGTGGGGAGCGGGTGGCAGGGGTTCTCCATAACACCCCACACCCAGTCATGGGCCGTAACAACGACCAGGACTAGAAGGAGTGGCACCCTCAGTCCCGCGGTGAGGACAGGGCCAGGAAAGGCGCCCTTCAACCAGACAGCCGGCTGCTTGCCTCCCCAGCATGGTTTTGTCTAAACAACTCAGAACATACTTTGATGAAAACAATTAGATACTTTTGTTTGCCTTTCTAACTAGCCAAAATAATGCTAAATGATAATATCCAGTGTTAGTAAGAGTGCAGGGAAGCGGGCACATATATCAGCATAACGATTTGGGGAGGTAATTTGGCAAGATCCTAAATATTCAGTGATTTTCCTCTTCTAGGAATCTGCCCTGAGGAATTACTCAGAAATATGTGCAAAGACATGTACAAGTACTACTTAGGGTAAAATTTTGAAACAGCCTAAGTTCTAACAATAGAGGAACAGTGAAGTAAAGCTAAGCATACCTGTTTAATAAAATAATTTACAGCTGTAAGCAACCTGATGTTTACAAAAAGCATGAGAACATTCCTGTAGCAAGTTAAGTGAAAAGAGTGGGACAGTAAATTGCATGCATGATCTTTACTTTATATAAAGTCATATAAGCATAGGAAAAAAGACTAGAATACATGAAAATATTTACCACTGTTGCCTCTATGGGGCAGAATTTTAGGTGATTAAAAGAAATTTTCTAATTTTCTATATTTCCAAAAGTTGTGGAATGAGCAGGTGTTCATTTCATTTGTTTGTTTATTTAGTCATTTAATACTTGGAGAGGGAAAGATATACATATATACATACACCTATAAAATATATATACATACACATATACATCAAGAGAGAGAGGGGCGGGGAGGGAAGGAGAATGAGTGAAATGAATGAATGAATGAATGAATGAATGAATGAATGGCAGGATTCTGGGAAACAGCTCCCGACAGCCTCTGATCTGTCTAACTCCCTCCTCCTGTCTACCATTCTTCACTCCTGATTGTCTGCTGAGTGAAATCTATTCACTCTTGTCTTTAAACTTTCTTCTGGAGAAAATGTTTCTCTTTTGAAAAGGCCACATCTCCTCCTTGGACAGGTGCTAAAAGCACATCCATCATCGCACTGCCTTTTGACCTCAGCTGTCAGAGAGCTTAAGCCCGTCAACTGTGCAAACCCTGCAAGTCAGCAAATTTGTCTTGTCTGTTTTTCCGCAATTCGATTTCCTGCTTTCATTTCTGTTTCAATAATCCTAACTAACATCTGTGCCATTTTTAGTAGGCTGCTCTTTGGTGAGAGACAGGGCCTGACATCAATACAATAAACCAAGAGAAAAGGTCAAGGTGACCCCTTTAATCTGGCACTCAAGGTCCTCGTATATTGGTTCCAACCGACGTTTCCAACTGGATGTCTAAGCCATCTCGATTGTTCTCCAGACAATTTTACATTTTCCTACCTCTGTGCCTTTGTTATTCTTACTGCTAGTTAAGCCCTCCTCTATGGCCATTCTGCCATGTTATCAGTGCGTTCAAGGCCCACCTTAAAATGAAAATACTGCTTCCTCCAGGAAGCATGTTGGAGGTGGGCTCTCCCTCCTCTGAGCTCTGATGTTGGCCTGCCTGACATCACAGTTCGCTTTCGGTCTTGTGTTTGGTCCCTAGTACTATAAGTCGTCTCTCCCACGGACAGGGAGCTCTCCTGGGGCAGGGACTGTGACTGATACCCCTCCATTGTCCTTAGCGCCCGTCATAGCGCCTGGAACACATGAGGCACTTGGTTTGTATTGACTGGCTGGCTGGTTGGTTGAATGAAAAAATGAATGCACAGAGAGAGAAAAGGGTACTAAAATAATCGAGTGAGTCTTTATGGGCATACATAAAGAAGACAGAAAAGGGGGGAGTGATGAGTGAATGGATGTGTGAATGACTGAGTGAATTAGTGGAAGCTCTGTAAGAGTCAGGACTTTTATTTCTCTTGTTCAGGACCTGCTCAGGCAATATCCAGTGTGGGAACGAGTAGATGGACAAATGGCTGATTGAATTAGTAAGTGCATGCCCTGGGAACATCCAGCCTTGGCGAAAGTGAAAGCATCATAGGTCAATTTCCAGGGAGCCGAAGTGATCTCCCAGTCCTTCCCCACCCTATCCCCCACCCTGCCCACTTGCCCTTCCCAGGTGAAGGACAGGAAAAGCTGGTAAGGAGATCTGGGGTTACCTCTCAGGTTCTTGATGAAGTCATCTAGTTTCATCTTGCGTTCAGCCTTGACACTGGGACTGTACATGTCAGTATTGAGGAGGATGATGGCAAAAGCAAGGATGAAGATGGTGTCTGGGTTCCGGAACTGGCGCACGAGGGCTGGGTTACACACACAGTACCTCTGGCTGTAGGAAAGGAGGGGTCAGGGCCAGGTTTAGGCACCAATCATCTCCACCTACCCACCCTCCTCCCAGTCTGGCATCACCAACCCTCTCCTTTGAAAAGTACTCCCAAGCCCTTTGGGTCTGTCATCTTTCTTCAGAGTTTCCCCAAGACTAGCATGTAAAAATCACAATCGCTACATTGTACCAAGCTCTACCCTGGGGTTTATGTACATTGTCTCATATAATCCTATCCCAGTCCTTCAAGGTAGCTATTAGCAGAGCCATTTCACAGATGAAGTGACTGAGACCCCAAGTGGTAAGGTAACTTGCCCAAGATAATAGAGCTGGTAGATGGGAAAGCCAGGATGAAAATCTAGATCTTTCTGACTGCAAAGCAAATCCTTGTCCGATTATAGGAAAAAAGTTCTCAGCAACTCTCCTGTTTCTCCTCTAAATATCCCAAAGTGGTGGGACCAGGATTTATACCCCGGTCTGCCTGATCCCTGCAGCATTCATAGTAGAGGATCAGAGTTAAAGGCATGGGTCATGGAGTCAGACACACTTGAGTTCAAATCCTGATTCCACTGCTTACTCACTGCATGACTCTGGGCAAGTTATTTAACCTCTCTAAACTTCCGATTTCTCATCTGCAAAATGGGAATAATAATAGAAGCACCTACCTCACAGGGTTGTTGTTGAGTATTCAGAAATATAATCATAAAAAGTGCCCAGGTAAGCACCTGATACCTGGAAGTGCTCAATGAGCATTAGCTATTGTTGCTAATGCTGTTGTCACTTGTCTTAGATGCGGAGCTAGATACTTTCTGCATATTACCTGTGATCCTCACAACTTAACTGTCTTGCAAGATCAGATTTGTAATTGCCATTTTCTGATGAGGAAAGTATGAGGCTCAGAAAGGTGATCTGCAGACCTACTATGCTGCCCCCCAAAACAGGGAAGGGAAGTAGGCACACCTGAAGGCTTCGATGAGTCGTTCCACTTTTTGGGCCTCACCCTGAACCCGGATATGGGACTGGAACTTCCGCAGTGCATCATCCAGGTCCATGGAGGAGAAGTCCATCTCATCCACCACACAGCTGAAGAGCAAAGATGGAGGTGTGACCCTCTCAATTCCTCTGTAGGAAACCTCTGACCCACTCAGACCTGCTCAAATATCCCCACCGATAGACTTCCACAAAACCTGAACCTGTGGCCCAAGCAAGTACATGTGAGGATGGAACATTTGAAATTGAATTCATCCCAGAAAATCAAGGCCAGACACATGGTTACTAAGAGTCCCTTCCATCAGCCGACTCATGTCAGAGACGAGAAAACTGAGGCCCAAAGCAGGCCATAGGACAAGCATGCCTTGCCTGGAGCCACCCAGAAAACTTTAGGAATAGGGCCAAGGAAAATCAGAACTCTTATGGGCAGAGGAATACAGGAACAGGAAGGGCCATGAATCCTATTTTATAATTTATCTGAGCAGAAAGGACAGGCTTCCCTCTTCCTCCCTCCTGCCCTTCTTTTCCAGAAATCCCTGGCCCGGCCTGCCCCATCCTTGGGTCCTCACTCCAACACGTCTCTGTTGAACTGCTTCTGCCGGTTCCCGAGGAATTCCCCTATCATCTGCCGGCTCAGGCCTTTCCGTTCCAGGATGAAGTGAGCCACTCCCACTGGTGTGTCTGACAGGAAGCCGCGCTCAATGAGATACTGGATACCCTTCTCTGGCTTCCTGCAGAAATAGGAGAGGTAAATGAGATGACTGTCCTCCTAGAACTCTGCCCTCTGTCCCATTTCATGAACTAATTTTGGGCCCAACCATGGCCTCAGAGAACCAAGGAAGTCGAATATATAATTTGGTGCAATCCCTTCACAGGACAGGTAGGAACACCGAGGCCCAAGGAGAGGAAGCCACTTTGCCATTTCACAGAGCTTCAGATCTCCAGGGTATCCTCAACCCAACTTCCTCCTTCACTGGAGCTACAATTTAAAGAAAATTAAGATCTAGTAAGAGCCTGCTCTATTGCAGGAGCTTTGATATTCCCCACAGGCACCGAGGAGTCCTGGGAGGGGGCCTAAGCTCCAGGCGAAGCCCTTCTCTCCGAGTCCTAGGCCCTCAGAGTAGGAATGAAGTGAAGAGGTTATTTTGCTCTTTATCCCACATTCCACTCACATCCCCCACCCACCCAGACAGGTATCACCCAGCCTCTGAGTGTTTCCACGGACAAGGTGCTCCCTGCTTTTGACTAGGCCAACGCTGGGTCTGAGCTATCCCATATTCAGAACACCAGCGCCTTAGTACCCCACGAGGCTAGAATGTGGAAGAGACTTTGGTGTGATAGGAGTCTCAGACCCATCATTTACCATGCTTGACTTGGGACAATTCCGGTTACTTCTCCAAGCCTGTTCCTTCTCAATAAAATAGGGACGCTACCATCCACCTTGCCGAGTTTTTCTGATAACTAAATACAGCAGGTGGCAGTGTCTAATAGGCTACAGACATAAGGCATTTATTTTCTTACTATTTTCTAAACAAATGTCACACTCCAGCCCCACTCCTAAGCACCTGGCACAAGACTATGCACCTAGAAGGAGCTCAGTCCTGGTCACTGACTAGTCCAGCACCCCACCCTACCCTGCAACACCTCAAATGTACACACCCTGCTAGTGGATTGATGGAAACACTGAAGCCCAAGGAAGGAACCTATCTTGCCCAGGGCTACACAGTGAGTCTGGCCAAAGTCAAGCTAAGAGTCCATGGTCTCCTGTTCCTCAGAGCAGGACTCTTTACACACCACATTAACTCCCCACCGAAAAAGGGGAGGTAGGGGACCCCAGGTTCAGAATCCATCCTGTAGACCACGAACTGGGGCCCAGAGAGGGGAGCATCTCATCCAAGATCACACAGCTAGTCAGACGCAGTACTAGGACATGAAGTACCTCTAATGGGTGTGTTGGGGAGGGGGCTTTCTACTCTGCTACCTTGCTGTCAACCCTCTTCCCTGAACAGCTGAGGAGAAACGCCATCCACAGAATGAGAATGGCGGCAGCAGATCACTGCTTGGAGTTCAGCCCCAAGGTCAAAGTGCCCAGTGGCAGGGTAGGAAGGGGCAAGAGGGTGCGAACGGGAGCACATACTTATTGAAGAGGTTGAGGCCAATTCTGTAATGGCGCCTCTGTACCACGTCGTTGTTGAAGGCTGGTGAGTCCCAGCTGTGCCTCGTTTCCCGCTGGTAAGTCTGCTTGCACAGGCTGGTGGCTGGAGGCTCCCTCAGGCTGTCCCTCGAAGAGGAGCCAGAGCTGCAGTTGATGGTCTCATTGGAATTGCTGGAGCTCTCAAGGCTCTCATTGTCTCCACCATCAGAGTTCTCGCCTGCTGCCTCACACTTCCCCAACCTCCGACCCCCAGCCACACCACTGGGCCCAGTACCACTGTTGGGGGCTGGTGGCAGGGGCCCTGGCGGGGCTGGGGCTGGGCCCTCCGGGGCTGGGTAGTGGCGGTGTGGGATCGGGGCCCTGCCCGGTGGCCCCTTGTGCTTCAGGGTCCCATGGGGGCTGCAGCCATCGGCTTCATACACCAGCTGGCGGTGGACAGAGCCACGATCTGAGCGGTCACTCAGGTCTACAGAGCTGTCACTAGGAGGCTCAATGGTAAGTAGGGGAAGGTGGGCGGCTCGCAGCCGGAAATCGCGACACTCTAAGCACCCAGGCCCCCTGCGAGTGCCTTCCTCACGGCTACCATCTTCCCGGGTCCCTGGTGGCACTGGTGGAGGAACTGGTGGGAGAGGGGCTGGTGCCCAGAACTCAGGCCGGCCCTGGGGTGGGGGCTCTGTGCTGGGCAGTCGTTCAGGGGATGGCGGGGGAACTGGGTCATCCAAGTAGAGGGGAAGGTCACTGAAGGATGTGGCTGAGCTGTCCTCTTGCTGTTCCTTTGACTCTCGCTTCTCCAGTTGGGCTGACCCTGGCTCCTCGGACATAGGCCCCGATGGGTGGCAGTTCAGGGCCTCGTCGATGGATTCAGCCAGAGACTTTACCTGTGGGGAGGGGGAGGGAAGGAGGGAAAGGGAAAGAAAGGAAGGGAAGATGAAGGGAAGGATGGTGGGATGGTAGAGGAGTGGGAATAAGGGAGGAAGGAAAGGAAATAGGGGGAAACTTCCTGGTGGGTCAGCCAAGAAGAGGGATTCCCCTGCCCCACCTCCACAGGTTCTCTGCAGTGTATAAAATAATGCCCAGGGAGCCATGGGTGAGCTCGCAGGAGCTGGGACTAATGACCACAAGTTCCCTTCTCAGATATCCCAATACCTCCTTAATGTCTATATAGACCCAAGCCAAACGCCACCTCCTCCCTGATTCAATCCACATTCCTGTCTCTGCCATCCCCTGGATAAACCCAAATCCCAGCTTCCTCTGGGCTCCCAGAGCCCTCTGTCTGGTTCTCTCTTAGGAAATCCATAAGATTTAGCCTTAAGAATCCAGACCCTGACTGGCAACTCTGCCTCTCTATGGTATCCAGCCTCTCAACTGACCCCCAATGATCCCTGTCTCCTGGTTGGTCTGTGGGACTGATGTCATATGGCAGAAGTGACGGGATATCACTTCCGAGATTAGGTTATGGAAGACTACAGCTTATGTCTTGAACCCTCTCACTCACTTGTGCTTTCTCTCTCTCAGACCCTTTGCTCTGGGGGAAGCCATGCCATGAGCAGTTCTATGGGGAGGCCCGTGTGGTGAGAACCTGAATCCTCCTGCCGACAGCCAAACGAGCGAGCTTGGAAGCAGACCCGTCAGCCCTAGTCAAGACTTCAGAGATTGTGGTCCCACCCTACAGCTTAATTGCAGCTTCATGAGAGACCCTGAGACAGAACCACCAGCCAAGCCCCTCCCAGATCCCTGGCCCTCAGAAACTGTATGAGATAATAAATGTTTGTTGTTTAAGGTCAGTCTTTAAATTTGGTTTTAAGCTACTAAATTTTGGGGTGATTTGTTACGCAGCAATAGATAAACTAATCCCTTCCCCGTCAGATTGGGATAGCACTGGGAGCTGGGCCGAGGTCTGCTTCCTCAATGTCCCCAGAGACTGTGAGCTCCTTTCCGCCACTACCCCTAGGGGGATGGTTCCAGGCCCAGTTTCTTTCTTTCTAGCTGAGCTCAATACATTGCTTAACACAGAAGAGATGTTCAATTAAATGTTTGTTGTATGAATGAATAGATGAGTGATTTAGATTTTTCTTTAATACTTATTTCCTTCCCTGTAACCACCCCCAACACAACCCCTTCGCTAGCTACAAGGCGGCATGCCCAGACTGATGGCAGAGTGAGATCACAGAGGTTAGAGCAGTGATTTCTTCTCTTATAAAGCTTCTTTCTTTCCTTCCTTCCTTCCTTCCTTCCTTCCTTCCTTCCTTCCTTCCTTCCTTCCTTCCTTCCTTCCTTCCTTCCTTCATTCTTTTAACAATCTCAACCAAACACCTCCTTGGTTTTAGGAAGGAAACTCACATATACTTAGCATCTACCACATACTAGGTGTTTTCATATATATTATCTAGCTGAACTGAATCTTTAAAACAACTCTAAAAAGGAGAGTTTGTTTCCATTTTATTGATCATGTTTCAGTGAGGTTAAACAGTTTGACCAAGGTCATACAGCTGGGAAATGACAGAGCTGGGATTTGCACCTGAGCAGCTATGCTGACATGCTCAAGCCTAGAATGATCTCCCACCACCATCAGTGCCTGATACATTCCCACTCTTCCATGTTTTTGGCTAATGCAATGCCTATGCAAGCGACACCCTGCCTATCTCGCTAAATCTTATCTGTCTGGTAAGGCCGTTCCAGAGCTGTTTTCTCAAAGAAGCCTTCTCTGGTCCTCCCAAAAGAAAGCTTCTTCTACCTCTTCTGGTTCCCCCAGTACTATATATGATCATTTCTCGTGGCTCTGAGCACACTCTATTTCAGGAGACAGTAATGTGCACATATGTTGGCCATTAGATCCTGGAGAAGTACTGGCCTGGGAGATCCCTGAGAACAAGGACCTGGGTGGTTCATCTGTCTCCCCCAAGGTGACCAGCACAGAGCCTGGTCTGTGGTAGTGTGGTGTAAGCCAAAGGGCATGGGCTTTGGAACCAGGCAGAGCTGAGTTCCAATCCAGTTTGGAAAAGTCACTTCATCTCTCAGGACCTCAGAGCCTCAGTCTCCTCCTCTGTAAAATCAGGGTACCCTCCCCCCTCACAGGTCATCATGAGGCACGCACAGTACCCGGCACACAGTAGTCGCTCATCACAGGCGTTAGGCCAAAATTTGATAGTGGATCAAGTTCCAAAGAGTGAGAACGTTCATTTTCTTATGTGTTCTACACCCCCAGATTTGTAACTTGCTTGTTTTCACTACGTAATTTTTCTGTCTTGCCAATTCACAGTCCCTACTCAGGGTAGCTAGTGGTTGTTCTTAAATGTTTGTGGGCCAATGTCTTTCAGTTTGAAGTACAGGTAAAAAGTCATAGGAGCCGTCCGAGAACGGGGATGGGGAGGAACGGCCCTTGTCAGGGATGCTGACCTGTTTGGAGAAGGAGTCCTCCAGCTCTGTGATGTCATTAGAGAACTCTCCTGAGGTGGTCACGGAGCTTCCCCCGCCGTCCATGCCCCCTCCACAGGAGCCTCCATACGGGAGCCCCCGTTCAAGCCGGTGGCTCCGGGCACCAGCCATGGCACCCTCGTCCAGCGAGGCAGGCTTGCCCTCGAAGTACGCAGGGTTCTGGGCCTTCTCGTACTCCTCAAAGGAGAACTGCATCCGCATGTTGGAAAGGATGATGCGCCGGGACATGCGGCTCTCCGAAGCTGAGCTGCGGAGCCGCTCAAAGTTCTTGTTCATGCGGTACTGGCGGAAGGCCGTCTGGATGGTCCTGGCGGCCCTGCGGCTCAGAAAGGAGCCCCCATACTTCCTCTCCAGCATTTCCACCTGGTAGAGGAGGGTCGAGGGGAACAAGGTCAGAAACTCACTACAGCCTCATCTTTCTGGGCCTCAACCATACTACCAGAATCGCAGCTAACTGCGTACAGCTGCCTGAATGCACCAGGCTGCACTCTCAGGCTTGTCTTCTCACTCTAATCTCAGACAGCACTTGTCACATGGGGCTGGATTATGGTTTTCTTTTTTTATTTACAAGAACTGAACAGACATTCAGTATTCCAAAAAAGTTGGAAAAAAATTGAGAGGCCAAAAAACGAAAGAAAGAAGGAAGAAAGGGAGGGAGGGACAGAGGGAGGAGGAGAGGCAGGAGGAGAGGGAGGAGAGAGGAGAGAGGGGAAGGGAGAAAGAGAAAGAGAGGAAGGGAGGGAGGGAGGGAGGGAGGGAGGGAGGGAGGGAGGGGGAGAGAGAGAGAGAGAGAGAGAGAGAGAGAGAGAGAGAGAGAGAGAGAGAGAGAGAAGAAAGAAAGAAAGAAAGAAAGAAAGAAAGAAAGAAAGAAAGAAAGAAAGAAAGAAAGAAAGAAAGAAAGATTGAGAGCAAGGAGGAGAGGAAGAAGGAAGAGAGAGGGAGGGAAGGAAGGAAGGAAGGAAGGAAGGAAGGAAGGAAGGAAGGAAGGAAGGAAGGAAATAAGATTGGTTCACGTAAACTCCTAACACCTGACCATAACCACAATTAACACTTGGGTATATGTCCTTCCAGGTTTTTTCCCCACACATAGTATTCTGTGCCTCCCCCTTTAGCTAAACAATATCTTGCGTGATAGATATACTGAGCACGCTCTTCTCAAATTGTCAACTTATGTGTGTGCTTCTCCCATCAGACAGAGATTTTTGAGAATCGGTCCAGGTCTCATTCATCTTTACATCTCCAGGACCCAGCATGAAGCTCAGTGTTTGCTGAGGGAATCCAGATTCCGTGGATAGGTGGTAAATGAGTTCCCAATAGGGTGAAGGGTCCTGGAGCCTGTCTTCTCCCATTCCAGCCTTCCTATCCCTCTCTGGATACCACCCTCAAGTGCCACATCCCAATCCCTCCCTTGATTCTCTCACACCCCCGTTCCCACTCCCATCCCTAGCCAGAGCCATCTCCTGTGCACCTTCTTGTCCTGCAGGTCTGTGGAGAGTTCGTAGCTGTCCGAAAGGGCCTTGGAGCGCTTTATCTCCTCCTCCTCCTGCTTCCTCAGGGCGACACTGGCTGGCTGGAGGCGGGCCCGCTGAGCCCAGGGAAGGCCCACCCCAGCAGGGGGGCCTCCCATGTGGCTGCTGGTGGAAGACAGCTGGCTCAGCCGGTAGGGGGGTTGGCTCCCAGGACTATCAACCGCTGTGCTCAGGTCACTGCCTGGGGCATCACCCTCCACACTGTGGGGATGAGATAAGATGAGCCAGGATGTGGGAACAAAGGACAGACCTGCTGGGCCAGACTGAGAGTGGATGGACCAGATTCTTTCCAATAGCCCCACCCCCCAGCTTCTTCACAGTTATAAGGACCCAAGTACTTAAAGGACAAAAGGGAGTCTTACACCCCACCCCCCTACCCCATCCCCACCAAACTGTCTTGTCACTGCCCTCAGGGTCCCCTCCCTTCAGGCCCCCTTGCCTTCCCAGCCTCATCCTCGTTCCCCTTCGGCCCCATCCCTCACAGCTCTGTCCTCAAGCGGCCCCGCCCTCTCCCAGACCTGGTCCCCCGCACAGCTCCAGCCTGTAGACCCCTTTCCCTCAAGCTGGATCTTCTCAGTCTTGCCCCCAGTCCTACTCACCCCTCACTGCCTGGTCCCCTCATGGCCACATCCCCTCACAAATTTAGTCCCAGACTAGTTTCCTTCTAGTCTTGTCCTCTCAAGCCCCCTTGTCTAAGAGTCCTGTCCCCTAATAGCTCCATCTCCAAATCCTCCTTCCCCCGATGGACTAGTTCTCTTACGGCTCCAGCCCTCCCCCCAGACCTCTTCCCCTCATGGCTCTGTTCCCCACACAGCATGTGCCTGTGGTTTACCGCCCTGCCTGATCCCCAGCACCACCCCAAATCAGGCCAGAGGCCCACTCTTGCATCCCAGGCATCCAGGCTCTCCCCTCTCTGCCCAGCCCTGCCCCCTGCAGCCCCGCCCCTGCCCTCAGCCGCCTGGCCTCGGGCCTGGCCAATTCCCAGGATTCCCTGGCACCGAGGGCACAGGGCTTAGAGACAATGGGTGGGGCCTCTCATCCAGCATCCTCACAGGTAAAGAGCTGCCCTGCGGGGTAGTTTCCGTTTTCTCCTCATGGCCTCCTCTGCTCTGCTAGGGGAGGGGACCAGGGGTCTCAAGGCTGAAGGGTGGCAGGAGCCGGGCACTGGGCCTTGCCTGCCCTGGTTACCCAGAGCTGTTGTTCCGTCAGAACCCTTCCCATGGTGCCCAGCTCCGCCAGACCTGCTTCCATGGGTGTCAATGGCAACCAGGCTGCCAGGGAACCCAGGTGGCAACAGAGCCCAGCCGCCCTGAGCCGCCCTGAGCCGAGAGGGCATGGTGAGGAGGCACAGAGGCAGGAGAATAGGGGAGAGAGTCAGGAGGGGAGGGACAAGCAGGTGAGGCCCAGGAGGTTGTGGAGTAGGGGGAATGGATGTGGCTAGGGCCCAGATAATGGTCTGGTCTGGGCAGGCACTGGATTGATGGGGCTCTTAGCTGGTGAAAGGGTTAAGGGGCCACTCCCCAGCCCTGACTTGGCAGAGGCCAGGGTGCAGGGCAGAGGAGAGCTGGGATGGGTGTAGGAGGGCTCCCCATCAGTAAGGAAGATTGAGCTGCAACAGGCCTGCCAGCCTTGCAGAAGAGCATTTTGGGCGGATGCTGGGCGGGGTGGGGAAGCTGTACCTATGAGGCTGGGACCTGGGCTGCAGGGATGGAGCGTGGCTCTGCCCTGGTGGGAGCTCCTACGCACTGCTCATCTACCACCTTCCCAAGCATTAGTCTGCAACACTGCCAGGAGCCAGGCGGAAACAGACTGAGAGGGGTGGGCGGCTGCCCTCTACCCCAAATGCTCTCTCCTTCAGGGCCTCGGGCCTGTGAAGTCCCCCTCCAGGAATCAGACCCAGCCCGGCCCCTCCCCCACTCCTGGCATCTAAGATGCTCCTCTCCTCTCCTCTCAGGACTCAGGATCCTGCCCACCACCTCTCAAACCTCTCCCTTCCCAGTACACAGCTCCAGCTCAGTTTTGATCAACTATCTCCTTTGTTCACGCATCATCCATAGCTCCCACTGCCCACAGAGATAGCCCAAGTTCCTCATTGTAGCATTTGAGCCATCTCCAAGATTAACAATAGCTAATGCTTAGGGAGCACTTAGCATGTTCAGGCACTGTTCTTACCACTTCACATTTAATAACTTGTTTATTCTTCGAAACAAGCCTATGAGACAGGTATTGTTATTCATTTTACACATAAAGAAACTGAGGCCCAGAGAGGTTAAGTAATATATCTATGATCACACACAGCTATTAATGATAGAGCCAGGATCCAAATCCAAGCTGTCTGATTCCTGAGCTCACGTTCTTAAACAGTAAGCCATGCCGCAGGGCTGGCTGCCAATACCCACCCCCTCCACCCTTCCCTCCAGCCTGGTCTGGTCCTGTTTCTCCCCAATACTTCTCTGCTTTCCACCTCCAAAGTTGCTCATACAGTGCCTTCCACCTGAAATGCATTCGCTATCATCTCTGCCATCTACAATCTGAGAAATCCCCCCACACCCTAGTTCCATCAAGACTCAGGTCATATGCCACCACTAAGAAGCCCTCTTGAAACCCACCTTCAGCCAGAAATGATGGCCAATCGTGTTCAGAGCTCCCCCACATAGCACATGTCTGTCCTTTTTATGGCACAGATTAGCTTTGGCAAAGTGTGACAGCTATTTGTGTACATGACTCCTAGATCCCAGCACAGGAAAAAAAATCGGTAATCTCCTAGCTAACACAGAGCACAAGGCCTGGAGCAGAGTAGGTGCTCAATAAAAACTTCTGGAGTCAGGGAGTCAGTGAATGACCTCTGTTGGGCTGAGCTAATAAATCCTCTCACCTAAACTTTGACAACAGCCTCCAGTCTCCTCGTCCAATCTGTTCTCCATCTTGTGGCCAGAGAGATCTTCCCAAAATACCAGTCTGACCATTTTGCTCTCCCACTAAAACCCTTCCATGGCTCCTCACGATTCGTTCATGATTGAGTGCTTTCTCTGTGCCAGGCAGTGCTGGGTGCTGGAAATATAATAGTGAACAAGATGCATAAGATTTGTTCCCACGGGGAGGTGACATTCTAGTGGAAGAAGCAGACTACAACTACATACTATTATTTCAGATAGAGATAAGTGCTAGGAAGGAAAATACAGCAGAATAAGAAAAGGCGTTGTTTTAGATGTGGTGGTCAAGGAAGGTCTTTTGGAAGAAATGGCATATAAGCAGAGCCCTGATGGCAGGGAGGGGGAGCTGTGTGGCTATCTGAGGCAAGAGCAGTGCAGACAGAGGATAGAGCCAGTGCAAAGGCCCTGAGGTAGAACTGTGCCTGGCATATTTAGGGAACAGTGAGGAGACCAGTGTAGCTGGAGCAGAGTGAGTGAGGGGAAACTGATAGGAGGTGAGATCAGAGAGGTAATAGAGGGCAAATTGTGAAGGGCATTAGGCCCACAATAAAGACTGGCTTTTGCTCTGCTTGACATGAGCAGAGGAGGGACATGATCTAACAAGGTTTACAGGAATTATCATCCATAGGATAACCTCCAGCTTCCTCACTATAGCCGTGGCTGGTTCTCCTGACCTGACCTCTGACTTATACACCCTCTGCCCCATTACTCCAACCTAGCTACCTCCTAGAAGGTGTAGCCTTCCATGTCTGCCTGTCCCCTTCACACAGGTTGGCTTACAGGCTCCTCCTCTGTGCTGCCATAGGGCCCTGTAGTCCCTTCCATCCCTAGGGCAAGGGTGTTCATTGGCTCATTGAAGCCTTGCAACTTATTGAGGCAGGCATCGTTAGCCCCATTTTACAGGTGAAGACACTGAGGCTCAGACTGATGATGTAAACTGGGTCAAGGTCACATGGCTATTAAGTGAGAACGTCAGGATGCAAACCCATGGCCCAGGCTGTCTTTTCATGACATCTGTCTGCCTCTCTCCACTTCTGGCTCGCTCTCCCCTCTGCCACCCCTTGGTTGCAAAGGCATAGTGGTAGGGAGGTCAGGCT
This sequence comes from Rhinolophus hipposideros, assembly GCF_964194185.1. Classification (NCBI taxonomy): domain Eukaryota; kingdom Metazoa; phylum Chordata; class Mammalia; order Chiroptera; family Rhinolophidae; genus Rhinolophus; species Rhinolophus hipposideros. Next base: position 84,870,054 of record NC_138046.1, on the reverse strand, counting down.
GTAAACATAGGCTCCCCCTAGCGGGCCTGGTAAAAAGGACAAGGCTTGAGGGCATTGCCCCCGATGCCAGACATACAGCTGAAGAAAGGAGACTTGGGGATGTGAAATCGCTTAAGTCAGAGCCCCCAAAGCACTCAGGGATATGTTGATCACATGGAAAATCTCTCTCTCTCTCTCTCTCTCTCTCTCTCTCTCTCTGACACACACACACACACACACACACACACACACACACACACACCTGCGCCCTGTTTTGCACACTTTGCTGGGCTATTCTGTGGGGGAACTGAGAGTGTCCTCTGCAGTGGAGGAAATAAACCATATTACACAAATAACCACAGTACAAAGCCGAAAGTTCTCAGGGTTTGGGAACAGAGGAAGTGCTGGGGGTGCTCAGGAGAGAGATTCCTTCTGCGTGGGGGTGGCTGAGCAGAATAAAAATAAACTCGCACTTACAGTTCACCTTCCCCGTGTCAGGCATTTTTGCACATTATTTAATCGGCATGGCAAACATGAAGGAAGAATTAGGATTCCTATTCTGCAGGAGAGGAAAAAGGCTCTGAGGGGGGATGTGACTGCCAAAAGTCTCAGAGATAGGAAGTGGCAAAACAGGGACTCAAAAGCCCAGAGCTTGCACTAGTTCCCCTGCTGCCTGAAGGCTTCCTGAGGGAGGAAGCTACTGAATGGGGCCTTGCCTAAGAGGAGTCCATAGAGTGCCTTGTGAGCCAAGACACTAAAATGGGAAGAGGAGGGACAGGACGGTCTGTAGGGATTTAGGGTAGCCTACCCATGGAAGGGGCACTGACTGCTGCTCCTAATCGGAGGTCTCTCTCCCTCCTTCCCTTTACTGGCACTGCCCAGAGCCAGGCAGTCAGCAGGGGATGGGATCAGGATGCAGTTGCCATGGAAATGAATGGGGGCTGTTGCTATAGATACCATAAGATGAGGGCAAGAGGAAGCTAGGGATGCTGAGGACTATCCCCATGACAACTTGGGCTGGAAGGGGGGGGGGCGCGGAGACCAGAAGTGAGAGACAAGAAAACAAGATGAGGAGGTCAGTGCACATAGATGAGGGTATGTGCGTTCTGGAGGAAGACTGGGCAACGAGACAGGACCCAGTGTGTGCGGGGGGAGAGAAGGGGAACTCTAGTCACCTCTCTCTCCTCTGATAGCTCTTCTGAAAGCTATTTCTGCTGCCCAATCCCAGTGCCACAGAGATTCCAAACCTGAGGCCACACCGGCTTGGCACAGGGGCTGGAAGTGAAGAAGGAAGCCATCAAAAGCCTGACTGAGTAGACAGCAGGCAAATAGGCTGGCGAGCACACAGCCCTGGGTTTGAATCCCAGCTCTGCTTCTTTGCAGCCCTAAAAATAATAGTTGTCATTTACTGAGTCCCTACTCTTTGCTAGACCTGGTAACCCTGCAAGGTACGGGTTGTTCTCTCTGAAGGGGATAACACAGATGAGGAAACTGAGGTGTTAGAGATGAAGTCATTGGCCCACAGTCTCAAAGCTCAGCAGTGGTGGCGCCAGGCAACACCAATGTACACAGCGAAGTCAAATCAAAGTCCCTGCTCTTACCTACACCCCACACTGAGCAGCCCCTCCGAGGCTGAGTGCCCGCATTCTCCAGCTCCCCATGCCTTCCCACAGCGGCACACACAGGGCCAGAAGCTGAGTAAATATTGTGGAGTGTGTGAGTAAGGAAGTAACCCAGGAAGAAGCAGGAAAGCCTGGGGTAAGAATGCAGAAGCGCCTGACTACGAGAGCAATGGTTCATGGGTTCGGCTGGCTGAGGGTAGAAGATCCACAGAACTGGTGTGGACTTTAGGAACCTCCCAACCCCACAGATCCAAGATGAGGCCCCAACAGTCAACGCGCTTTGCCCAAGGTCCCACAGGATGAGAATTCAAGTCCCCTACCTTCCCACTCCCTAGGCTGTGACGAATTGATCTCATTGCCATGCCTGTGCTCATGCTCTTCCTTGGTTTCTTCTGCCCAGGATGCCCTCTCCCTCCCCTCACCCTCAGACTGCAGCCATCTGGGTAGCTCATCTAAATCTTACAGCAGCCTGGGCAGGCAGGCCCTCCTGGGAAGGCAGTTCTGACTCACTCTACTGACCCCAAACCTGACAGAATCAGCTACACCCCCCTCTGTGTCCTGCGCACACTCACGTCACAGGCGCTGCTTATCTCCAGCTAACCTGTGATTCCCTATTGATGTGTCCATCCCCCACCCTGTTCCTGTTTCCCAAGGGCAGTGGCTGGTGTGATTCACCTCTGTGGACCCTCCGGGCCCAGGCCAAGGCCCGGCACACAGTAAGCACCAACAGCCACCTTACTCCCCTAAGAGCACAGGTAGCCGTCATGTGTGTCTGTGTGACCATCCTGCCTGACAACTGTCACACTACAAGCCACAGCCCCGCATGCTCAAAAGCCACCTACAGCCAGTTTTGTGATTATCTTCACTGGGCACAGAAAGAGAGCCCGCCAGGCACAGAAAGTCTCCACTTCACACGTTCAGAATTCCTCACAGCCAGCCTCACACAATCACATTCCCGGAGATACATACCAGTGCACAGTCTCTCACTCCCGTCAGACCCGTCGGTCTCATGTAAAGACACGCACACATACGCACAGGCACACACGTTTCCCTCACAACTGATAGAAACCTCCCCCTTCCCGCAGCACAGGCCCTCAGCCAATTTGGTTGCCTACACCCTGGCTCCCATCGTGGCCATCTGACCTTGACTTGCCCTGTCTCCCCATTGAGTTGAACCCCGGCCCCCCTACTGCTTTCTATCTCCAATCAAATGAAGGGTGAAATGTTTCCCCACTGCCCAGCCACAGGTCACCTAGACCCACCTGCCATGGAGAGCCAGTCAAACAGAGCAGTCTACACACCATTTCCCAGCATGACCCTGGAGCTCTCCGCCAGGTTTTTGTTCATGCTGTCTGTCTCCTGTAACACCTCCTTACCTCTTGCCACCTATTCAAAGCCTTCCCAGCCTTCCACTCTTGCCCCTCCTCGTCCAGAGAACCCCCTCTGGACACTACCCCTCAGCCCACCTTGACATCTCCCTCATCTTTGGGCCAGGAACACGTTTTGCTCATCACTGAAGCCATATCTGCTCAACCATTTCAGTCCTTCACCCCCTGACTACTTTCTCAAAGGATTTCTCATCTCTCCTGGGAGATGGAGAACTTACAGAGAGTATATTTTTGACCCCTCACGGTATTTCGCTTGAAGCCTTGCATACAACAGGTGCTCAAGCAATGCCCTCTGGAGGAGAAAATAAGGGAGAGAGGAAGAGAGGGAGGGAAGAGATAAATGAGAGTTTGAATGAGTGAATGAATAGATGAGTTGAGTGACTAAGTGCGTAAAGCAATGAGTGATGGGATGAGGTGAGCCTATGGAAAAACTACGAGCTCAACGTGATAGGGGTGCCAAAAACAGGGAGGGAAAAAAAGGAGAGGGGGACTCTCACCTGGGCCTCAATCAAAGCAAGAGCCATTAATCACTGCACACTTGCCCAACCGTGCACCAGACCCTATGCTGGGCTCCTTGTGTTTTCCCGCTAATCTTCATGACAACCCAGAGAGGTAGATATATTCTCACTGTACTCAGGAGGAAAATGAAGCTCAAGGAGAAGGAAATCCTCACTCCAGTTTACGCAGAGAGTTAGCGGCAGAACCAGGGGTAAACTCAGATTCATCTAATGCCAAAGACTCAGAAAGAGAAAGTGTGGGGGTCTCCTGGCTTTTCTCCTAACACAGACACATCATAAAAGATGTGGGTCCTACAGCCCATAGAGGAAACCTTGCACTCTCCCGCTGACAGCCTCCAGGGATTCTTAGAACCAGCTTTTGGCAGGTGCAGGGTCATTTAGGGTCATTGTATCTGGAGGAAATGGCTTCCCCTCAGATTCGGAGATCCCTAAAGTTGTAGAATCAGAATCTTGAAAGTACAAAATCAAGGACTCTTAACATCTCAGAATATTAAAACCACACCATCAGGATTTTTTTTAAATGGTAGAATCATGAAATGTTAAAACCACAGGATTGGAGAATCCAAAAATCATTGAAGAAATAGAAACTACAGGATTGCATGGAATGTGTCACTGAATTATCGTATCTTAAATTCGTAGTTTCTTAAAATTGTAGCATCTCAGATTGACAGAATGTCAGAGCTGGAGGAGCCCTTGGAGATCCTCTGGTTAAGCCTCCCTCCTCCTTTTACACACGAGGTAGCAGAGAAACCAAGCGACATGTCCAAGTTGGCCAGCTCATGCCACCTCAGGCTGATGGGCTGGAGAAGGCAACAGGCTTGTCTGTGGTGAGAGTGCCACACCATTCATCCATTTATCGAGTGCCTTTTGGGCGTTGACAATACCATGAATAAAACCCTACTCTCTCTCCCAGCCGCTGTTCCCAGCCTTGGATAGGAAAGCAGGTAAGGCCCTGGTGGGGACAAGAAGAGGGAAGCAGGGGTAGGGTGGAACATACATCAGACAGAGAGAAGAGATCAGCTTTTATTGATGGAAATTCCTTTGTACACAGCGACACGCGCTCCGAAAGGCCTTTTCCTCCTGATCATATTTACAGAGCACTATGGGAAGGGCAGGGGGCGTGGGACAAGGCCTTCAAGCAGTGGAGGAGATGGCAGCGATGGCCACAGCGAGGGAACGAGCTAGGCAGGCTGGGCCCGCCCCCGCCTGGTCCTCTGAGCCCTAGGCACCCTGCATCTCTGTTTGTGCTCACAGAGGCCAGAGGTAGGTCCTTGGGATGTCACTGGAGACCTCTCCAGGAGTGGCAGGCTCCAGGGTGCCTGGGAAGTGGGGTGCGGGTGCAGGAGGGTCCAGGTTCCAAGCTCCAAGCTCCAAGCTCTGCTGCTCCCATGTTTTAGTCAGACCTAGGGCTCCAACCTTTCGAATTTGAGGGCTGGAGTCCAAGGGAGACAGCAGTGGGGGAAGGAATTCCAAGAAGGAGGTGGGGGGAGAAAGGGGCTAGATGCTTGCCCATCTAGTTCTTGAAGTAGGGACGGGGTCCCAGGGGGATCGCGGGGGCAGAGGGGCTGGTTAAGGCTTTTGCTTCTGCATAGAAAATGGCCCTCGTCCTCTCAGTTACCGAGAGGACGGACTGCTGCACTCGGAGGCCGGACAGCAGAACTGATGAGCGTCTTCCTCTTCCTCTTCCTCAGTCTCCTCCTCCTCCTCCTCCTCTTCCCTAGGGTCAGGAAGGGCAGGTAGAGGCCACAGGCGGCGGGTGACAGAGAGAGGCAGAGGCATTAGTTTGCAGAGCAGGGGAGATACCTGAAGGGCTGGAACCAGGGAGGTGGGGCCAGGATGGGGGTGAATTAATCTAGGGCCACAGCAACTCCGCTCTGAGCAGCCAGCTGCTGGTCCCCTCCTGGGACAGCCCTCCCCCACACCCAGGCTGGGCTCAGGCTTCAGGTCTCGCCCAGGGGATATAAACTCCACCTCTGACCAGGTGAGGTGGAACCTTCATTTGAATATAAATAGTAGTAAGCAGCTCTCGGGGGCACTTTGCATACATCATCTCATGTAACTCCCCTAATAACTCAGCGACATTTTAGAGATGAGGGAATTGAAGCTCAGCGGAGAGGGTCCATAACCTGCCCCAGGTCACATAGCTGGGTGAGTGGTAGAGTCAGGATTTAGACCCGGAGTTCCTGGAACTCCACGCCTCAGACTCATCCCTCCAGGGTCTTCGGGGCGAATTTGGTACTAGCTCTAGAAATCCACCCTGCCCTTAAAGGACAGAGATTTGTATTTCCTGAAGGCTCAGGGCTGGGAAAATGGGAGATGCTTAGAAATGGAGTGTGGAAAGCCCACATCTTTGGAAGCAAAGAGACCTGGGTTCCAATGCCAGCTCTACAAGTATTTCCAGGCTATGTCCCCCAGGCAAATTATTGCCCCTCCTGGAGCCTCAGTTTTCTCATCTGGAAAAATGGGGCTCATAAGCCAACCCCAAGGGATTGTTTCAAGGACTGGAACACACGTCAAGGGCCTGGGAAACATGAGCAATGGGAGCATGGTGGTCGTTATGGTTCACTGCTCATGAACTGAATCTAATTCCCAAGGTGGCCTTTTGCACCCACACAGAAGTGCCACAGAGGCAGGGAGGAGTCATTGCAGGACCAAACGCCTGTCCCTAGGGTACTGTGGAGCAATACCAGGGGCCAGTCTGGAGGTGGCAGTCACTGGAGCTGGGCTACAGTTTCATGGGGTGGATGGACAGATAGAACGGAGGTGGAGGGAAGGGTGACCAGGTGCCTTGGGAGTGAAAAGCCTCCTTCTGGGGAGAGCCAATGAAGCAGTATCACCCCACTCCCAGACTCCTTGGCTAGGACAGGCAGTAAGTATGGAATCCAGGAAACTAGAGGATTGGGAAGAGATGGGAAGGAAAGAGGACAGGCAAGGGAAAGCGCTGCTGTCCATCTGCCAGACAGACAGGCACGCACATATGCACACACATCCATGCATGCACACTCTGCTTACATTCAGAGTTCCCTTTGACACATTGTTCCACAGTCACTGAGTCATTAAAGTCATGAGTCAGCAAAATCACATGAACCAGGGCTCAAGTCCTAGGCAAGTAGCTCCTGCTTTCTGAGTCTCCCATTCCTCATCTATAAAAGGAGAAGAAAACTTCACACCCCTCAAGGCTGTCATGAGGAACAAATAATCGTTTAGGCTCACTGCTCACTCCCCTCGTAGCCAGGCCAGACCTCTGCTACCCTTCACTTTGATACTGCAGTCACTGTCTGATTTCTTCTCCCTACCCTCTTGGACCACATTACCTTTCTTAAGCCCTCCTTCGAGCATGAATCTGTTCTGCTCAGACACCCACCTTGGCTCCCCAGTGCTTTCTGGATAAAGTTCAGACTCCTCAATTTGGCATTCAAGTCTCCCCCACCATATGGCCTCACCTGGCCTTTCCTGTTTGGTGAAAAAAAGCACGGGGCTTTAGCGTCAGACAGGCCTGGGTTTGAATTATCAGCCCCACGGCCTACTAGCTGGGTGCACTTGGGTCCATTTCTTCCCCTCTCTAGGACTTCCTGTCCTTATCTGCAAAATGAGGAAACACCTATTCTGCAGGGCGTGGTGGGATTAAATGAATTCAAGTATGTAAAGCACCTGCCACAGGGCAGGTTTGGTGCTTCACACACGGTAACTGTTGTTATTACTGTCAGTACCAGTGGCATCAATGTTATCCTGCTTGCTCATGGCCAGCCTTCATCATACTAGTTTGTTCACGATTCCATCAGCATGTCCAGCCTTTTCACATCTCTGTCCCTTTGCTGACTAGTTCTTCCTTCTGCACCGATCTTTGCCTGTTGAAATCCTGTCTGAACTTCATGGTCCAGCTCAAATGCTGCTTCCTGTAGGAAGTCCTCCCTGACTCCCAACCACAAATATTCTTTGCTTCCTCCTAGCCCCAGCAGCCATGCCTTTGGCCAGGTATCTCCATTTGTTGCTTTGAACTTGCCTGAAACATTTCTTTCACCAATCTCCTCAACGCCCTTGTATTTGCCCCCACTACCACCACTGCCTCTGCTTTCCTTCCCTGTAACAAAGAGAGGGCCCCTGTGCTATTTAAGGTCAGTCCCTCCACCTGGGCTGTGGAGCCCACTCCTGCTACCTCCTCCACAGCAATCATCCCCTCTTCCTCCCATATTTCAACCTCTCCCTCTCTGTGCCTCCTTCCTACCAACATTTATAGAAGCTCAATATCTCCCATCTGGGATAAAAAACCCTCTATCTGCCCCCACATCTCCCTCCAGCAATCGCTGCCCCTCTCCACTTCATAGCTACACTTCTTGAGAAACTCGTCTACACTGGCCATCTCCATTTCAGTACCTCCCACGAGCTCTTCAACCCACTGCAATCTGCCTCATGCGCCCACCACTCCACAGAAACTCTTCTTAGTAAGGTCACCCAGGATCTCCTAGTGGTTAAAGCCAATAGACTCTCTTCCACCTTCATTTTACTTCCCCCAGCTGTAACATTTGCCACTCTTAACAAGCCCCTCCTGCAGGCGGAGGGCTCTTTCCTTCCTCTGCTTCAGTGAGCCCACTCCCTGCTGGATTTCCTCCTACTTCTCTGCCCACCCCCAGCTCCTCTTGCTCTCCCCAGTCCTTATGTGTTGGTACCTCTTCCCCAGTTCTGCACCCATCCTCTTCTCTTTCATTCCACACTCTCTGTCACTGATCTCATTCCATTTCATAACGTCAGGTATGGCTGAGGACCCCTGCAGCTCTCTGTAACATAGTCTCTCTCCTGGGTCCCAGACCCATCAAGCCTAATGCTTGCTGGAAGCTCCACTAAGATGGCCCTTAGGGCCTTCAGAGCTCACGGGGACCTCTAACTGAAGCATCTCACCACTGCAAACCTGTCCTCCTGCATTTCCCACTTTACTGAAAGTCACCACTATCCACCCAGTCGCCCATGCCCAGGACATACTTGGGAGTCACCTTCCTGCTCCCTTAGCAATTCTAGTCACCAAATCCTGCTGATTATACCTTCTAAATAGCTCCCAAAGGCTATATATACAACATCTGACCCCTGCTACCTCACTTCCTACTCCTCCTACCCTTTGTTCACTTTCCAATCATACTGGTCCTCCTGCTGGTCTCCCTCAAACATAATGAGCACTGATGTTCCTTCCATCTGGAACATCGTTCCCCAGATAGGTGTGGCACCAGACAGTCTATATATTTAGTTGTTTGTTTATTGATTATCTGTCTCACCCACTGTAAGATGTATCAGGACAGGCATCTGTGTTGTTCAGTGCTTGTATATTCCCAATTCCCAGCACAGTGCCTGGCACTCCATAAATATTTGTTGAATGAATGAATGCATCGCCAGGCCCGAACACTGCAACTTACTGTGAGCTCCACCCTCAGTCATCTCCATGCCCAACCCCCATTATCTAGTCAGTCTCTAACTCCCGTCCTTTCTTCCTCCCAACCATCTCTCAAATCCATTTCCTCTGCTCTATCCCCATGGCCACTATGTTAGCTTATCTCTCTCTTGGATTACTGCAACAGCCTCCTCCCTAGTTTCCCTTCCTTCTAAAGTGCTAATCTGATCACGTCATTTTCCCTGCTCAAGAATTGCCCGTGGCTCTCCAGCTGTCTACCACAAAAAAGAAGCCTGAACGCCCCAAAGAGCTGTGAGGCGTGTCTAATTTCCGCACCCTCCGGTGTTTAGTTTTCCCATTTCTCACCTCCAGGCCTTTGTGTACACTCTCAGAGTATCCTCTCCTACTTCTACCTCTCAGAATCTTTATAGACTTTGAACGACTGGCTCACACACTACTTTCTTCAGAAAACTCACAAACCGGAAGTAGTTCCTCTCCAAAGTCCATAGAGAAATAAGTGTCTCCAGTGTCCCTCAGGATCTCCGAGTACCAGGAGTAGGATGGAAGGCAGTAATTACGTCTAGGATCAAAGACTTCGGGTGCTGGGTGAGCACTAACAGGGGTTCCTTTTTCCTCCTGAGTTATTACCCTGGACCCATATCCCTCTGGCCCTCTGCTAATGCCAGCTCATCCTGGCCTCCTCCCTTTCTCTCATCTTCTATTGGGTCTATCTCATTAATAGCTCTCAAAGAATTTGGATTCCATAATTTGAAGTTAAAATGCTTCTATGTGAATGGTGCCCACTAGAGTAGTCCAACACAATAGCCCTGCTCGAATCCATTTCTTCTATGCCAACACGCTAGTTTGCACCTTCCAGCTGGCTTCCATGCTTACAATCCATTTTTCATATTGCTAACGTGATGTTTTTAAATCACAAATTTTACCAAATTTCTCTCCGATTTAGTTAGGATCCATTTACATGACACTTCATCACCAGCAACACTGGTTCTTAATCATTTGGGGGAAACACAAACCCTTTGTGCATTTAATGAAAGCCATTAACCATCTCCTTGACAAAAAATACACATAGGTATACATGCACATTTTTCATTCAATTTCAGGAGGTTCATGAACCACTTGAAGCCCACGTGGGACCTATGCACCCCAGGTTAAGGTCCTCTGACCCTACCCAATAACATCCAGCTGCTTCTTTTTCATATGCTGTTCCTTCTTCCTGGAATGTTCTTCCACTCTTCACCCTTCTGTCCCTGGCTCTTCCTCATCCTCTAAGACTCAGCTCTTAGGCTGAGTTGACCTGTACCAGCTCTAGATGGAGCCAGATCCCTTCCTCTGGGTTTCCACAGCCCCCCATGCTCTCCTCTGTCATAGCTCTTTCCAGTCTCCTGAACTGACTGGGAACTTGTGGAAGGCGAGAACCATTACCCAGCATAAGCCCTGGCCATAGCAGAGCTCCATAAATATCTACTGAAATGAATGCTAATAACTGCTACGCTTCCCCCCCCCTTTTTTGTTTCATTTCATTTCTTTTTTTTAATTTCTTTTTGCTGCTACGCTTTTTTGAGTACCTATTGTGTGCCAGGCACTCAGGTTGGTGAATTCTATTTATGATCTCATCCACTCTCCAATAAATAATCCCCATGATGTTGGTGATATTGCGTTCTTTTTAACAGATAAGGACCTAGGCTCAGAGTTGTGATGTGAGTTGTTTAAGGTCACCCAGCTAGTGAGTGACAGAGTTGGGACTGAAACTGAGACATGTTGGCACCAATACAAGTATTGGTCCACCATGCTTCCCTGCCGTGGACTGTGAGATTGGGAGACGGCATCAGCAAAAGAACTGGACCAAGAATCAAGGCCAGAATACCTTACCTGGGCTCCATTTCCCAGGGCCGCCGCCTTTTATTTTCCCTCCTATTTTACCTTCATGCTAAGACCAGGCACCTGGCTCTCTCTTCTTTTGGTGAAATCCCCTCTATCCTATATACTACTGTCCTCAGCCTCTTCATCCCAAAGCCCCACTATGGTCAGGCTCATCCTTTGCTCCAGAACCATCCCAGACACGTACAGCTTTTAGATCTAGTCTAATCCAATGCTACACACTTGGCTGTGAATAACACAAGACATGGGTAGTCCCTGCCCTTCAAGAATTGATAGTCACCCAGGAGTTTTACATGTATCATCTCCAATATTAAAATCAGCCCTGAGAGGTAAGTAAGCATTATCCTCATTACACAGATGAGGAGACAGGCTCAGAGGTTAAATGGTTTGCCAAAGTCATAGAGTTGGTAAGTGGCCACACTTGGACTTGAATAAAGGTACCGACTCAACCGTTTTTCCCCCATTAGGTCATCCCGCTTAGAAGAGCCAAACATGGGCAATCATTTCTAGCAGAGTTCAGGGAGGAAGGAAAGCTATTACCGTTTCAAGACTCCATACACATGACCCCTTCTGTAGGGGACAGATAGGGTTAGGTACCCCTCCTCCGGCTGCCCTCTGATCTTACTTCTGCCCCATCCCAAACCACACTACGCTGTCACTGTCTGTGTCTCTCTCCCTTCTAGGTGTGGGTTGCACACCTTTTACTTATTGATTTCCAGGAGACAATATAGATAAAGACAGAGATATTAACCTGTGCCTGATATCTATGCAGCAAATACTTTCTCCTAATCTGTTGTTTCTGTTTTAACTTTGTATATATGAGTAGTATCTTTTTCCACACAGAAGTTCTTAACTTGAATGTAGTCAAAATTATTGCTCTTCCCTTTATGGCTTATGGGTTTTTAAGTCATGCTCATGTAGACTTGGACTCCCTCATGGTAGAACCAGATACAGTTTATTCCTCTATCCTACCAAGGTTCAGCACAAGGCTTAACTGAGCAGGCTGGACAAATGCTTGCTAAGTGAATGGGGTAGTATTTGAACTATTTATTACAAGGAAAAGCAAGATCTGAACAGCTGGGTACAGGAAAGAGATATAGAGGAGGAGGAGGTAAATGAGTTAGTGAAAGTAAGGAAATGGGACCAAGGAAAAAGGCCAGTACTTTTGAAACTGTGACAGGGTGTGTACAACAGGTTGTCATCGTTGTTATGAGGGTTTTGTTTTCCTGACAAGAATGGGATCATACTATAAGCCCTGTTCTGCAACTTGCTTTTCTCACATAACACTAAGCTTGGGAGATCTTCCTATGCCAGTACATGGAGATATATCTTTTTCTTTTGATCTGCTACAGAGTAATCCATACAGTACGGGTGAATCATGGAGGAAAACCTGTTCCTTACGGATGGATATTTAAGTTGTTTTAATTTTTCGCTATTATAAACAATGCTGCAATGAATATCTTTGCATATGTCTGGAAGTCGTTTTGAAGGATAGATCCCTAAAAGTTGAATTGCTGGGCTAAAGGAATGCACGTTTTGTTTAAAATGTAGCTAAAATTTATTCCCGTTGCTTTACCATTTTTATAGACTGGTTAAAAATAAAGAGTATATGGATGGGGGGAGGGGGGTTCACAGTATGAGGGATATAAATGATGAACGTCTAAGTATTACCTTGTTTTGTACACCTGAAACTAATAAATAAATAAATTAATTAAAAAAAATAATAAAAAAAAATAAAAAAAAATCAAAAGGAAAAAAAATAAATAAATAAAGAGTATTTCTATTCATAATGCTGTTTTTATTTTGGGAAGCATATATCATGCAACCTTTTCATTAAGAGTTGGATGAGAACGCTATCCTTGTGGGCGTGTGATAAAGAGTTGCACAGCGTGGTTTATGTTTGAAGTTAGGATTGAGGTGTTTTAGAAAAGGTCTCTGGTTGGCCAAACTGGGGTGCGTCTAGTAGTAAAACCTAAGGAAATCTAGTTTCAAGACATGGATCCCGCCTTGAAAGTATATGACATTTAAGATTCTGGTGGCAACTAACAAATTATCCTATTCAAAAAAATGGTACCAATTTGCACTCCAGTCTAGGTATGTGAGAGGTTCTGTTTCCTCACAACCCTTTCAATCTTTTACATTTTCGTACTTTAAAATTGGTACTTCATTGTTGTTTTAGTTACATTCCTTTAGCTATTACTAAGCTTGAGCATCTTTTCTCATTCATTAGCCAATTACCTATTTCTTGTCTGAATTGTCAAATCATGTCATTTCTCCATTTTAAGTCAATTTTTCTTATTGATTTCCAGGAGACAATATAGATACAGACAGAGATATTACCTTTGCTTGATATCTATGTAGCAAATACTTTCTCCTAGCCTGTTGTTTATGTTTTAATTTTCTATATACTATCTTTTTCCACACAGAAGTTCTTAACTTTAATGTTATCAAAATTATTGCTCTTCACTTTATGGCTTATGGTTTTTCAAGTCATGCTCCGAAAGGCTTCTGTAATATTATAAAAATGATCTGGATTTTCCTTTGGCACTGTTACAGTTTTTCTGTTTTTGTATTTGTTTTTGTATGAGGTAGGGGTTTAACAATTTTTTTTCAAGTGGTAGCCAGTAGTCCCATCCGATTTACTGACTCCCCACTGATTTGAAAGGTGTCCTTTATCACAAATTAAATTCCCACATGAATATATGAATTTCTTTCTAAACTCTCTGTTTTGTTCCATTTACGTATTCCTCTATTTCTGTGATGATATAATATTTCTAATTACTGCAGCTTTACATAAGTTTCTGTATCTAATAGGGCAAGTTGCCCCACATTGTTCTTTTTAAAAATTTTCTTAGTAGTTTGTGGGCATTTAGTCTTCCAAATGAACTCCAAAATCCAATTGTCCAATTCTCAAAGAAAATGCCACTGAAATTTTAATTAGAAATGCATTGAACCTTTTGACCAAATTGGTAGGGAAATGTCATTTTTATCATATTGAATCCTCCCATCAAGAAATAGGATAGGATTCTTGATTTATTCAAGCCTTCTTACAGCCTTTGGTGAAATTTTACAGTTGTCCACAGAAAACTATTTCATCTATTGTAAATTCCTAGGAATCGTATATTTTTTTTGCTATTGTGAATGGAATCTTTTTCTATTATGTCTTCTAATTAGTTATTGCTGGTATTCAGAGAAGCTAATAGTTTGGGTGTATATTTATTTATCTTGCATCTCCCCATCTCCCCCAATTTTCTTATTCGTTCTAATAATTTGTCCTTTTATTCTCTTTGCATATCTAAGTAGACAACCTTATCATCTTCAAGTCATGCTAACTCTGACTCTTTCTTTCTAATATTTATACCACTTATGTCTTTTTTTAACCCCATTGGTTAAACTTCCAGAAAAACAATGGTTAGTGACAGTGATAGCAGTCATTTTTATTTTGTTCCTGAATTTAATGGAAATTTATCTAGTACTTCCCTGTTACATTTGATGATTGTCTTTGGTTTCTGACAAAAAATTCTTTACTAAGTTAAGGAAGTTTTCATTGATTCCTAGCTTACTGTACTGGTTATCTATTGCTATGTAACAAATTACCCCAATGCAGCAAGAGATAACTCAGACACTAAGAGATTTGATATCAAGAATGAATATGTAATTTTATCAGATTATTTTTTTCAGCATTTATGGAGCTAGTTATGTGTTCTTTTCTCTTTAATCTATTAATGTAATTAATTACAATAACATCTTTCCTAATGTTGATCAATCCCTGTACTCCTGGGACAATCCTTCATTTGTCACGACTCATTTTTCTTTTAATACACTGATGGATTTAGTTTGATAATTAAACTATTTGTTATTCTATTAATTTGTGAGATTAAGCTATAGTATTCCTCTTTTTTTTCTGTCTAAACCTGTCCAGTTATCCTAGCTTACTGGACTGAACTGGAAAGCTGTCAATCTTTTCCTATTATCAGATCTTTCAAGATTTGCTAGAACTTCCATCATACCAGAACTTCCATCATACCAACTGAGCCTGGTACCATTTCTGAGGAGAAAATTTTAAATTTCTACTATATTGTCCTAGTCTGTTCAGGTTTTCTGCTAATCCTTAAGTCATTTTGCTAATTCATATGTTCCTAGAAAACCACCCATTTCATCTAGATTTTCACATTTATTGGTATAAAATTATACAAGGCATTTTCTTTCTTTTTTTTATTAGTTCCAGGTGTACAAAACAACATAGTGATTAGACATTTACATACCTCACAAATAACCCCAATAAGTCTATTACCCAACTGACACTGTACATAGTTATTAGAATATTGACTATATTCCCTATGCTGTACTATATATCCCCATGACTATTTTTTAATTATAGTTGATATTCAATACTATCTTATATTACTTTCAGGTGTGCAATGTAATGGTTAGACATTTATATACCTTATGAAGTGATTCCCCCCATAAGTCTAGTACCCATCTGACACTACACATAGATTTTACAATATTATTGACTATGTTCCCTATACTGTACTTTACAGCCCCACGACTCTTTTGTAACTACCAATTTGTACTTCCTAATCCTTTCACCTTTCTCACCCTGCACCCCAAACCCCCTCCCATCTGGTAACCATCAGTTTGTTCTTTGTATCTAAGGGTCTGTTTCTGTTTTGTTTATCCTATGAGTTTTTTCGTCTCCTCCTTCATCTGTACCTTACTTTATTTTCTTGCCTTTTCCTCGGAAATATTTGCCACAGGATGGTTTTTCCAGTTTACTGGTCTCCTACTTTATCAAATGTTTTGTTTTCTATTTCATTAATTTCTGGTTTTATCTATAGTAATTACTTTATTCTGCTTTCTTTGGCTTGTTCTTTTCCTAGATTCTTGAGTGGAATGACTAGTTCATTTAATTTAAACTGTCTCATCATTTAAATCATTTAAATCATAAAAGCATTTAAGACTATAAATTTTCCTCTGGGAACCTCCATGGTTATATCCCATAGGTTTTGATAGATAGTATTCTCATTGACATTTATTCTGAATAGTCCATAAATTCCATTCTTATTTCCTCTTTAACACAAGTATTTTTTTTAATTTATTGGGGTGACAATTGTTAGTAAAGTTACATAGATTTCAGGTGTACAATTCTGTATTACATCATCTATAAATCCCATTGTGTGTTCACCACCCAGAACACAAGTAGTTTTAAACTTTCAAATGGGCCTAGCTCTTTTGCCATTTCTATTAATATTCATTTTATTGCATTATAATTAGAAAATATAAAATGTTTTTTCCAATTAACTTGGAAATAATGTTGTTCTCCAAAGGTGTGGGCAGATTGTTCCTTCTGCCTAAACACCCTTCCCGGTCCTATCCAACTGGCAAACTCTTACTCATCCTTTAAAACACTTGTTACATATTCTAGGACCAGCCACTCCCACTTTTGGGGGCAGGTATCTAGGGAAGGATTTTTTAGGAAGGACAAACTACAAAAGGATTCTGAATGTCCTCTTTGGTCTCCTGACCTGGTCCCCCAGTCACTCTCCTCACACGCACGGACACCCATTCCACAATCACTCCAGGGGCTAGAGGGAGATGGGGGGAGGGTCTGGCAATGATATTGCATATTTGTCTGGAAGGGTGAAGGATTAGGGGAGGGATGGGTCTAGCTCTTACCTGCTCTCTGCCAGCCTGCCTGAGGGGGTAAGCTTCATGGAGTCAAGGACCTGAGTAGGACAGCAATACTGGTGTAGAGTATGAGACGCTGTGGACCTGAGAGACAGCGAGAGACAGAGAGAGGGAGAGAGACAGAGAGAGAGACAGGGAGGGAGGGGAGAGGAAAGGTGGGGAATGGGGATAAGGAGGTGAGAGTGAGTGGGGGAAGGGAAAGGAAAGACTGGGAGGAAGGGGTGGTGGGAGATAAGGCAGGAGGAGGAGTGGGAGGTAGGGAGGCAAGGAGGGAAGGGAGAAAGGGGAAAAAAGAGGGAGGGAGGAAGGGAGGAAGGGAGCGAGGAAGGAGGAAGGAGGAAAGAGGAAGGAGGAAGGAAGGAAGAAGGGAGGAGGAAGGAGGAAGGAGGAAGGAAGGAAGGAGGGAGGAGGAAGGAGGAAGGAAGGAGGAAGGAGGAAGAAAAAAAGAAAAAAACCACAAAGTCAAGAAAGAGAGGACGGCACTCGAACCACAAACAGAACACAACGACAACAGGGGGCAGCAGAGACAAAAGAGCTAGGCTGGGCCTCCTGTGTTCCAGGTGACTCCGTGGGGACCTTGGCCACGGAGACACCGGGACACCACAGCAAGGAAGGGGAAAGGGAGCCCTCCTCACACCAGACGCCACACGGGTAGGGAAGAAGGGAGCAGGAAGGGGGGGATGAAAGAGAAAGGCAAAAGACATATGGGGGGATGCCCCCTTATAGAAGACCCCTCACAAGAAGGGAGGGAGGGAATGGAGAGAAGAGAGGCTCTGGGTCTGAAGAGTGGGAAGAACCCAGGCCAGGTAGGTGGAGGAAACACTGTAGGAAGAGAGGGAGAGAGACAGCAAGAAACCGAAAGAGACAAGGAAAGGGTGAGACAGAAAAGGAGAAAGACAGAGAAAGAGGGAAGACAGAGAAAGGGCAAGACAAAGAACACAGAGAGAAGACAGGGAGAGGCAGAGAGTGCCAGAGCAAAGGAGAGGAGAGGCGAGGGCGGAGGAGAGCTGACCAAGGTCTCAGTGGTCTTGGTGACAGGATGGGACTAGGGGGTGAGTGGGCGGGTGGGGCCCAGCTAGCCAAACAGGGTGGTTCAGAGGAGCAGGAGCCTTTGCTTCCAAGGCCAGTGCTGTGCCCCCAGCCCAGGGCAGTGCCCAGGCTCCGCCCACCCCCCCAGTGCTGTGTCCCCACCCCTATTGCAGGGTCCAAAGGCCCCTCTGCGTCCTGCTTCCCATGATCAAAGTCCAGAGAATGGAAAGGACAGCAGGGTAGTGAGGCTGAGGGCCTGGTCCCTGCTCTACCCAGCACGGGGCAGATGCTGGGAGTGGAGCTGACCCTAACAGGTCAGCCAGCCCCCATCCTCCACAAGCCCCTGAAGGCAGGTTGTGGTCAGGGCCTGGCCAGTCAGGAGCCCAAGTAAAGGCCCGGAGAGGTGGCTGCAGGCCAGGCCAGGCCAGCCGCCCACTATCTCACTTGCTGCAAATTTGAGGATGCCCAAATCTTAGAACCTTACGGAATCTTGTAATCTGAGACTCTTCTTATCAGAGATTCTGGAATCATCATCCTCATCTTCAGAACAACTGTTTCTCAAGGGCCATCTATGTGCCAGTTACCAGGCCAAGTCCTTGACTCATTATCTCATTGGTCCTGAGACCAGAGACCCTAAGGCTGCTGGAATGTTGGTATCAGAGAATCTGAGCAGCTCTAGGGAGCCCTGCAGTGACAGGCCAAGCTAGCAAGCCAGGGCAGCCACCAATCATACCCCTCCCAGGCCCCGGACTGCACTGTTCAAGGTTCCAGGGCCCTTCCAGTGCGGGACACCCGGATGCCTATGGGCTCACCCACTTGAGCTGGCTCCCTCCCCCAAGCCTCCAAGAGTCCAAGAGGGGAGCCAGAAACCAGGAAGCCAGGAAGCTGCTGAATCAGCAGCCCAGGGATCGGGTCCAGGCCTGGGCAGAAAGGAAGGGGTTCAGGCTGCAGGGTGTGGAGTGGGGGGCCCAGGTTCCTACCTGCTACTCCTCCCGGGGGTCTCCATGGGTCTGGACCTGTCCCGAGGGCAGGCCCCCTGGCCAGGGCGGTGCCTCCACCGTGTCACCAACCCCTCCTCCCCAGCCCTTCCCTAGAAGGAGGAACCAAGGAGGCGGGGCCAGACCAGCTGGGCTGTAGGCCAGACTGCAACTGGAAACTGTTCCTTCCCCTGCTCCCCCAGGAGTGCTGGGAACTCCTGGTAAGAGGAAGCAGCTTTGAGAGCTCACAGTGACTCCTCTGGGCCAAACCCCAGGCTGGGCTCCCTATGTGCACCTCCTCTGGAATCTCCCCAAGCCCCCTGTCAAGTCTGTGTCACTAGCCCCATTCTCCTGAAGAGAAAAAATGAGATGGAGAGATGTTAAGTAATGAAGCACAGGGCATACAGCCAGTAAGTGACAAAACCCCAAGATCAGGATCTGGTTTGGCCATTCCTGAGTCTGGAATCTGTCCCCTCAGCCATATCGCTGCCTCGTGAACACAGAAACCTTTCCATAGACGCTTTTAGCAAACATCCTCATCTTCAGCACGGCTAAAGAGACTATTGGGTTGTTCTGGGATGCTTCAGATCAAGTAAAATTCAACTCATGTATTTGGGGAAATCAAGATGAAGCCCTGGCCAACATTCTTGACCATTACAATAAGTGCTCCCTCTCTTCTATGTTGTTTTCTGGACTGGCTGAGAGAAAGGCTCCCTGAAAAAGAGAGCAAAAAGCCAAAGAAATGCCCTTCACAATCCAGAGGCTGTTTTTCCAAGGAAATTGCCCTGCTTGATTTCACGGATGGGAAAATTGAGGCCTGGAGAGGGGAAGAGTCTTACTGAAGTTCATATAGACAGTCAGACTAGAATCCAGGGGCCCCGACTCCCCACCTATCTGCCATAGTCATCTCTCTCCCTCCATGTGGATGGGGCTGGCGAAAGGAGAGAATGTAGAGGATTTGAAGGATGTGGGGCTCCTGAAGGGTACACCAGATCCAGCTCAGAGTGTTTCTGTCCTTTCACGGCCCCAGAGCCCAGGCTCCCGGCTGTTCTGAGCAGAAGGCGGCCCTGGGAGGGGCCAGGGGTACAGTGATCTAGAAGGAATAGGAACGGACAGGTAGCAGGCCAGCCTTCCTGCTTCCCTGCTGGGGCAGCTGGCTCCTCTCAAGAAAGCCAAAGCTGCCGAGCGAGAGGGAGGCCCTCTGGACCACCACAAAGGTGGCATCTGTGGGTCCTTCATGGCCTCCTCCTCTCCCTCTGTCCCCCCAGTAAAGCCCCCTGGTCCTCAGGCTCTGGCCTCAGGCCCTGCTCTTTTCTCTCTCCTTCAGAACCTCCTACTTCCTGCTGCAGCTGCACCTGGTGCCCACTTGCAGTTACTGCGCTAAGAGCTGCACCTCTGGCCCAAACCTTCCTCTTGACTTGGCAGGAGTTCAGGGACTGAAATTCTAGTCCTGGCCCTAAGGCTGTTGCTGTGTGATCTTGGGCAAAACCCCTTCTCCTCACTGATGAAGCAAAGAGCCTACACTTTGGTGCCTGGTAGAGCCAAGTACAAGTTCCATCTCATCCACTTTAAGCTAGTAACCCCTCTGAGGCTCAGTTTATTCATCTCTAAAAGACAAGTGGCAATCTCCACCTCATAGGTTCTTGTGAGGATTCAGTGAGACGAATGTGCACATAATGAAGTGTCTCAGCTTGAGCCTGAGAGAATCTGTCCCTTCTCCCAGCGAGGCAGAGGAGACCTATGAGAAGGCTGTTTGTTTTCAGGATGGGAAGATTTCTAGGGAAATCTCTCTCAATCTGGGCCACTTTTGCAATTCAGACATATCTGAGCATGCTGGGTAGACTCATGTGATGACCCACCAGGGGCTGAAGGGAAAAAAGGAATTATGGGTGAGGAGCTTGACCCAGCCACAGAGCACTGTCAAGGCCTTCATTCACTTATCCCATAGATTCTGCAGACCATGCACTGGGTGGGGGTCCAGATACAGCTTTGATTAAGGATAGTCAACAATTTGATCTCATGAAACTTATATCCAAGTGAGAGGAGACAGACATTCAACGACTAATGGAATTAAACTGGGCAAAAAAGTGGAGGTAGCAGGGAAGAATGTTCTACGCAGAGGAAACAACTTGAGCAAAGATCCTGAGGTAGTATTTCCAGGAACTGCAAAGAGGCCAAAGGGGACGAGTGGAAAAAGCAAAAGAAAAAAGGGCGAAACTGGAGATGTAGGCAGGGGCCCGAGAATGCAGAGCCTTGGAGGCCACAAGCAAGTTTTAGTATTTATACTAAGTACAATTTGGCAGCCTGTGGTTCGTGGATAGGCATGGGGGTGTCTCTGATGCCCCTGAAGCTGTGTGACAAATATTGAGTAACAGCATGTTTCTGGGGAGAGCAAAGCTTTCATCAGATGCTCAGATGGGCTTGTGATCCCAAAAGAATAGGGAAGTTCCTTATATGAGTCCATTCACTAAGTGTCTACGCTGAGCTAGTGATAGGCAGGAACCCTAGAACTTTCTGTGACCTGGCCCCTACCTCCCACCTCCAACAGGTCTCAGCCTCCCGCAATCTTCACTCCGTGCTTCACCCAGACAGAAGTGCTTGTAATTCTCTGCCACTCTGCTGTCCACACTTATCTTTGCCTGTGCAGTCCCTCTGTTCAAAAGGCCCTTCCTCACCACCCGTCCCCACTGCTCCCTTCCCACCTCTCTAGCTCCCCCTTGTTCTTCACAAATCAGCTCAAAGGTCGTACCCACAGGGAACCTGCCCCGACTTCTCCCCTGTGTTCTTCCCACCCTGTGCTTCTCTCAGCACTGTCTGTTGCCTCTTCTGGGCCAGAAGCTCTGTGGGACAGGGGCCGGGTCTTATTCATCCCAGTGTCTTCAGCATCCAGCACAGGGCACCTAGTCACACAGGTCAGTTAAGTATTGGTGGGAGATAGACGGTTCACACTGAGGTGGAGGCTGCAAGATGGACTGGTGGACACTAGAGGGCACTGTGGCCATTGGAATCCTGGCCTGACGCTGGCCAGGGTGACTCAGGCTGGGCCCAGGGCCTGGCAAGCACATGGGATTGTCTCCAGGAGCTCAGAAACATGGAAACTCTGCTCCTAGATCCTGCAGCATCTCAGCTCCGGGCCTAATTGACCAGGATCCCCATTCCAGCCTCCCAGTTTACCTTCTGCCCCCTTTCCAGACCATTCGTCATGACAGCACCATCCTACTGCACATACAGCTTTCGTTCTTCACAAATACAGGTGCCAAACACTCCTCCCACAACGCTGGCATACACTTTTTGCTCTGTCTGCAACACTCTACATGTCACCTCACCCACCCCACCCCTCACCTGGCTAACTTCTATTCACCCTGCACCTCTCAGCTTAGATGTTAGCTAGGAGAAGCCTCCCCGACCTTCAGGCTGGGTTGGCTATACTTCCAGGGTGCTCCCACAGCCCCCTACATTTCCTCTGTAATTGTAGTTGTCTATTTCCTCACCTGTTTCCTTACCAGATGGTGAGTTTCCTCAGAGCAGGACTCTGTTATTACCCATCATTGTTATCAACCACATTGAATTTAGCACATTAGAGCCCGGTAACATTGTACGTACTCAATCATCCCCGAGTACATGAATGAATGAATAAATGGATAAATGGGTGGATGGATGGATGACCTCAGACAAGCCATTTTCCCTCTCTAGGTTTGTTCCCCATTGGTAAAGTGGATATGATCACCCCTCCTTGGCAGGGCAGACAGGAAGATTAAAGATAATGTGTGTCAAGTGCTCCCTGACAGTACCAGATACATAGCAGACATTTTTGGAATCAAAGCAATTACTAATATTTGGAATAGTGACAAAAGGGAGGGGAGGAGTTGAAAGAGACTGCCCTGAGCCTGGGATGATCCCGCCCACTCAGGTTTACCATTTATATGTGGACGATGGCTTTAACAATAATAAGAAAACTATCATTTTTATTAGAAATAACGACAGCACCTGCTACATACCAGACCAGAAACAGGAGGTCCCCAAGGAGGTTGTGGGCAGCCTCTAGTCTCAGCCATGGAATGCAAGGCCAGGGCTGAGGTCAGAGCCATGGGCATTGCCCCTGTGTCTGGAGAACAGTCATTATGGGAACAGCTGGTTCTAAACTCTTTACTCATAGGTGAAAATTTGTCTAAGGGGTCATTAATTCCCTCTGTAATTAATGTAAAAACTGCAGGGTTTGTATTCATGGAAAAGTAGGCTCAAGCGTCAAGCTGATAATATTGATAATGTGTGCTTGTAATTATATACTGCAGATAACTATAAATTCAGTCACTGCACTAATAAAATGTAAAAATTCCCAAAGCAACCAAGGACTTGGTAGCCGTTGTACCATGAGTTGCATTATGCCAGTTGTTCTGAGGCTAGGAAAATCACCACATACTGGGAGTGATGGTAATATTCACTGTGTAGCTAAAAGCTGTTTCGGCATAAAGTAAGGAAAAATTTTTAGATAAAACAGGGCACTTTTATGCAAAAGCATGAAATTTGAAAGCATAGTGAGCAAAGGTCAATTTGCATTAGAGTAGGAACCAAAACCTTGATGAATTGGGTAATCTTACAATCGAGACTGCCCTTTGGGCTCTGACCTCACTGTGGACACATAAAAACTATGGTCATCGTAGAAGACCAAGTACAAAGTATCTGACCTCTCTACCCTCACCCCCTTCAGAGAGAATCAACTCCCACCTACAGCCCCTTTCCACCTCATGTTACCACAGGCTGGATAAAAACACTGCAGTCATATGGGAGATGGACCCTGAAGGTGGAAGGTCACAGAGTCTCCAGGCTGATAGCCACATCAGGCCTCATGAAAGCAGAGGAAGCCAGTCCAGAGAGAGGAGTCAGTGACAAAGAGATGAGAGGGACCAGGCAAGCCATGAGAGATGAGAATCAAGACATGGACGCCAGAGATGAAGAGAGGGAGGGAGAGAAGGAGGGAGGGAGGGAGGGAGGGAGGGAGAGAGAGAGAGAGAGAGAGAGAGAGAGAGAGACAGAGAGAGACAGAGAGACAGAGAGAGAGAGAGAGAGCGCGAGCGCGCAGTCTTGGTCCCTTGGTCCTTGATTTCTTGCTCCCACTTCCAGTTGGCGTGAGGCCTGGCTATACTTCATTTACTGTTCTTAGATTCTGTGAGATGTAGCCTCACAATAGCTCCCCACCCTTTATTCTTGAGCAATTTTGAGTGGGTTTCTGTTCCCTGCAACAAAATGTACCCAGACTAAGAGAAGGGAAAATTGGGGATATAAGTGCAGGGCTTGCATAAGCAAAAATCGCATAAAGAACACTTATGTAGGGAGGGGTGAATGCAATTATAAAGCATTTGTGTTTGTTCACCCAAATGCTCCCTCATTTCCTAACACTTGCTCTCATAGACACATGCTACAGCCACATACGCACACACACTGACATTCAAAGGCACACAGAAACAAAGGCAACAACAACCAGATATGCTCTTATGTGGACACCCTGACATGTACAGACACGCACCAGCGTGCAGCACTGCCCGTGCCCACAGCCGCATGGACACGGTCAGCCTGCCTGCATGAAAGCCATGGATGGCACTGCCCATAAGGCTAGGGCCAGGAGTGAAGGCTCGACTGGGCACTGCACTGCCTGTCTTCCCAGCTGCCAAGTGACTCATCCGCAGGGCTGTTAACTAAAGCCAGGACAGAGGGGACAGAGGCAAGGGGAGGGGAAGAGAGAGAAGGCAAGTTTATTTTGGTGCCAATCAGGCATGCAGCCAGCTTAGGGGTCACCCACTTCCTGCGGCTGGGCCAGGTGGGGGCAAGGGAATACAAACAGGAAGGGGAGGGAGGACCCTCTTCCTCCTTCTGGACCCTCGACCCTCGTGAACTTCCTGGAAAGATATTTCCAACTGACTCCGCCTCTCTCCTCCTCTGTCCTACTGTCTGATTCCAGCTGCGCCCCCTCCAGACTCGTCCTTACAACTGGCTTCTCCTCAGCAGCACACTCCCTTTTGGGCTTGCCAGAGCTGGCTCACGTGTGCCGGTACCCCGCTTCCGTCCACCAGCCGCCACCCCCCACCACAAAGGATCACCCAGTACAGGCCTGGTACATTGGGAATGCTCTCTATGTGCTTCTGGAATACGATTGGGTTAACCCTGGTACAGCACAACCCAGTGGTGACTATCACTCTGATGGGCTGGATTCCTATCCTAGTTCGACCAGGGCGGGAGTTACTTTAACTCTTTAAGCCTCAGTTTCCTCATCTGTAAGATGACAAGAACATATATATATCCTATAGGATTACTGTGAGGGTTGAGAGAATATAGGAGAGTGCCCAGCACGGTGCCAGCATACATTAGCTTTAGCGATCAGCCAGTAAGCGCTGCTGCTAACAACCGCCTCAGGCCTGGGGCAGCAGCACTTACAGAGAGCCGAGTTCCAGGCCCGGCTCCACCTCACAGTACCCAGAGGACTGCAGGCAAGTCACATAAGCTCTCAGAGCACTGTCTCTTATATAAAATGGGGATTCGTGATGTGACACCATAGATTTACTGTAAAGATTTCAACCTGTCAAGTGTCCTGTGTGGAACCCAGCTCTTAGAAGTGGCTTAATAAATTGCAGCAGTGATTACTAAGGATACTGTGTTTCCCCGAAAATAAGACACAGCTGGACCATCAGCTCTAATGCGTCTTTTGGAGCAAAAATTAATATAAGACCTGGCCTTATTTTTCTATAATATAAGACCAGGTCTTGTATAATATAATGTGATATTAAGACCGGGTCTTGTATAATATGATATGATATGATATGATATATAATATAATATAATGTAATGTAATATAATATAATACCAGGTATAATATAATACTGGGTCTTATATTAATTTTTGCTCCAAAAGACGCATTAGAGCTGATGGTCTGGCTAGGTCTTATTTTTGGGGAAACAGGGTAGCAGGAAGAGCTCAGACCTCCAGAGCCAAAGAAGCCCAGGAAGGAGGAAGCAGGCAAGAAAGGCTTCCCAGAGCGGGCAGGACTGGAGTTGGGCTCCCAAGCCAGAGCGTGTTGGGCAGGCAGCAAGTGACAAGGTTCCAGGCAAAGGAAGCTGGATGGGGGAGCAACCAGGCTGCACTGGACAGGAAGCAGCATGGGAAGGAAGAGTCGGCTGCAGCTGGGGCGGCTCTGGGGACTGGTGGTGTCTTGGACATGTGGATGGGGGGACCATGGAAGGTCCATGAGGTCTCAGCCACCCCAGCTTACCAGGAAGGGGATTGTCACTGTGTGAGGGATACAAATAATAAGGCGGGAGGAGGGTGGTAGATGAGGGTAAAGGGGATAAAATATATGGTGATGGAAGGAGAACTGACTCTGGATAGTGAACACACAATGGGATTTATAGATGATGTAATACAGAATTGTAAACCTGAAATCTATGTAATTTTAGTAACAATTGTCACCCCAATAAACTTTAATTTAAAAAAAATAAATGATAAATATCTAACTATTACATTGTTTTGTACACCTGAAACTAATAAAAAAAAACACAAGGAAGACTCTTAGAGATTATCTAATCCAAACTCCCATTGGGCAAATGGGGGCACTGAGGTCCAGAGTGGGAGGCCTCCTCTGGGAGCAGAGCCAGCAGTGGCTCCTCCTCTCATTTTTCCTCCCAAGATTGCAGCGGCTCCTGTTGCCATGGGGACATCCCTGGGTGTCAGTGGCTCCACACGCCCTTCCTCCTTTCCTAACAACAGGCCACCTCCTCCAGCTTGCAACCCCAGCCTGCCTGCCCCCCCCCCTCCCACCCCAGTTCCAGTTTGACCCTCTAGGACTGAGCTCCCTCTGCGTCAGTGGCAGACATATCGGTCCCTCCTGCCCCTCTGCTTTCAAGTTCTACGCTTCTCCACATTTCTCAAGCTTGACTATCCAATATATGACAAAGGATTAGGTTAGGGGAGGGCAGAAGGCTCTCCAATGTGTTGAGCCATTATTTTGTGCTGAGCATTGCTTTACTGTAAATTCTCTCATCAGCCCACCGAAGTCAGAATTATTGTCCCCATTTTACCGATGAGGAAACTAATAAGGATCAGAGAAGTTAAGTGACTTTGCAAAGAGCACACAGCTAGGAAGCAGGCTCTGCTGAGAGCTAGCTTCGAGACCTTGAGCCATTGCCATTCCCTCTCTGGACCTTGGCTTAAGGTACCTCTAGGTTTGACGACTTCTTAGGGATCTACAGGAAGCCGAGGCACCTTTCTCTGTCCACAGCCCTCTTGCAACAACAGCTGTTCAGCTCTAATTAGACACCACACTTCCTCCGGCACCCCATACCGGGAAGCCCTCAGGCCTTGGCCCTGCCATGGGCTTGGGGTGGGTGGGGTTTCAATCCACCAATTCGGCTCATTCCTTGCTGTTCCACGTCCGACAAAGTGAAGGCCTAGCCCCTCTCCTTGGTGTTTTTCCTATCTTCCTAACCTTTCCCCTTCACACACACACAGAGTATATTAAAGGACCCTGGGGCTCCAAGGGATGAACAGATTTGTGCAGTCACGTAACTAGAAAGTGACCTAGCCATAAACAGAGCCCTTTGCTGCCCTTGCTATACTGCAAAGCCCAGCTTCTCCTCCAGACTTCTCCAGCTCCTCACTGACAACAAAAGGTGTCTGTGACCTGGCGCTGACTAGCGTTCTGATCTTTAACATTTGTGCCTTTTCTGCCCAGATCTGTTTTAGCCCAACCGTCTGCTCCCATCTCTAAACCCACTCTCACTTCCTGGGCATGCTGGTTCCACTTCCAGCGATTCCCTCTGTATGCAGAGTTTGCGTGTCAGTCCTTCACAGCCCAGCTCAGATGCTGCATTTTCCAGGAAGCCATTCCTGACCCCTAACTGAAGTGAGCTCAAGAATTTACGGGTGGGGGGAGGGAGATGAGGGTAAGGGGGATCAAATATATGGTGATGGAAGGAGAATTGACTCTTGGGTGGTGAGCACGCAGTGGGATTTATAGATGATGTCATACAGAATTGCACTCCTGAAATCTATGTAATTTCACTAACAATTGTCACCCCAATAAATTAAAAAAGAAAGAAAGCATTTACATGCGGGTCCTGAGAGCATCCTCAGACAGTCCCACCTGGGCCTGGTTCCCCGTTCAAGAGTCTTCCCAACACGTTTGCAAGATTCTGCCCCACAAGCGCTATATGTCAGGTCCCTTCCACAGCCCAAGTTTCACCCTTGCTTCTCCAATTGCCGAGTCCCCAAGGGCCCTGTAGCCTCCTTGACTGCGGGCCCAAGATCAATGGCAGGAAGCACGTCTTAGTGACACAAATGCTGGCTTTGGAACCAGACAGCTCAGGGCGTGAGTCAGAGTGATCAACACAGCCCCACGGCTCTTCTTTCCTTGGGCACAGCACTTACCCTCGCGGGAACCCCCTATTCCCCGTCTGTAAGTCAGGGATCCCAACCCATGTCTAATAGGGCTGTTGTGAACATTAAATAAGATCATGTTCAGAGTTCTTAGTAAGTGAGGAGCAAACGATAACTGCTACTATTACTAATATTAGGATGAGGATGAGAATGATTACTATTATCCGTAAGGCTGTCGACATCTCCTGCAGGGATGGCGTAGGCAGGGCTCTGGGCTTAGTGCCTGGCAGACCTGGGTTTGAATCCCGGCTCAGCCAAACATTAGTCGCGTGGTTGTGGGTAAAACCCATAACCAGGCCGAGCCTCAGTTTCCTCAACTGTAAAACAATGATGATAAGGCCAGCCAAGTTTCCACCTACAGTGCCACTGGGAGGATCAAACAAAAGAAAGTCCCTGACAACTTCAGTAAATTGTAAAGGACCAACTTATATCATCCTATGACTTATGATTATGATAATTACTAAATACCCTGAGCTACAGGTCCCAGGAACTTCCCTGCTGGGAAGAGCTCAGAGCTGGAGAACCTTTAATGGGTCCCTTGACAAGTAGCAGACGTATCAACAGGGATGCAGTGGGGAGGGCTGTGCTGGAAGTCAGCCCAAGTTGCCTTTCTCTAAACCCACAGTGGGACAGTGGGATTCGTGTCCTTTGCTAGACTAGTGCCTTCCTAAATGCTAGGATAGGCTGTGCCCATGCCCCTTGGCTGCAGGCTGGGACTAATTGTGTCTTGTATACATTGGGCCTGATTGCCGCCATTACATTCCCCTTGATTTCCTGCTGACCCACAGCCCCTATCTCGGCCCTGGGCATCAGTGTGCCCACCCCATACCCCCTGCCTGGGATACTAGGGCACAGTGTGTCTCATTACACACTTCTGTCTGCCTCCCATATCTACTGCCTGGGTGCCAGGACCCGGGCTGCTGCATATGGCTGAGCATGCTATGCCCTGCACAAGCGTTCACAGCCAAGAGGGCGTGAGTGGGGACTGAATCCAACCTGTGCTCTGCTCACCAAGCTGGGAACCCTGGTGAGGAGACATAATAGCCCAGTGGAAAGGGAACATTTCTCCAACTGATCCACTCAGTGGATTCTGTTCTTCACAAAGGTGCTATACAGAGGGTGCCAAAAACACGTATACACATTTTAAGAAAAGGAAAAATGTATTAAAATTACACTGATGGTAACCACTTTGAGCACCTCTTGTAATTGCAGAAGTCAAACGTGACTTGTATTCATCTTTTGTTATTGGTATAGATTGAGTATTCTACTTTTAATACAGTTTTTTCCTTTCTTAAAACGTGTATACATTTTTTTGGCACCCTCTGTGTATGTCCGTTGCAACCCTGGCTGGGACTGAGTACACTCATCCGATGCCTCTGGTGCCTGGGCCCATCTCATCTCAGAGGCCCATCCATCAGCCCTGGCCTGGATGCTAAGGCCGATGGGCCCCACTCTGAGATCCTCACCATTCCCACTTAGTCCCTATACTCAACATTGTGTCTTCATGAAGCTTCTGACAGGGTAAGGCCTGGGAAATGCACAAATAGCCCTTGTCTCTAACCCAGTTTTACTCCTGCCTCCTCAAGTGGCAGATTGATGACACCCTGAAACGTTACTGAAACTTGTGAACCTTTTTTTTAACCAAGCACGCAAAAAAAAAAGTGCACTTGTCACCATAATTATGTTTCTAATATGTAGAATGTGTCACATCAAAAGTCCATCCAAATCCCACTACTCAGGACTAATGCAGTTCAGGGTGGAGCACAAGAGCCAGACCAGGGTAGCCCCACGTCTACTGTGCCCTCTTCTCCTGGGGGTACAAGGTGGAGAAGGTCCCAGGGTCGGAGGTGACCTGCCTGCAGGTCGGCTTTCCCACCTGGGCACCTCCCCTGACCCTTCCAGGGTTCAGCCCAGCACTGGAGTCAGTCAGGGTCAGAAAGACTGAGGAACAGTTTCAACTCCCTCCCCGTGCTTGCCAAATTCACTCCAGCCCTCCCACCCTACTCCATACCCCCCCAATACCAACAGGACAAAACCAGCTCTGGAGTTGGCCCCCACCCCTACCTATGGATCCTGAAGTAACAAACCAGAAGTCCCCACCCCCCCAGTCCCTGCCCCACCTCCCAACTCATGCTAAAGAAAGGAAGTACTGACCTGACTGTTCTGGAATTCTCCCCATCAGATCTGAAAGGGAAATAGAAAAAAAAATCAACAGTTAGCATATGCTTTCTCTTCTTCTTCCCCCGCTACCCTATGTAGTGGCCTTGAGGCCTGACACACGTCATGAAAATGAGGGGTAGGGTATTTCTTGCAGAATGAAAAGCCAGTGTAAGTGCCGTGAGATGGCACAGGGCCTGGCCAGTGGTTGGGACAGGGAAGAGGACAGTGTGGCTGGGATAGAGTGAGTGAGGGGAAGAGTGGTCAGAGGTGAGGTCGCAGAGGTGCCAGGAACCAACCACGTGGGCCTGATGGGTCATGGTGAGGAGTAAGGCCATCCTCGGAGTGGCTGAGAGGCAGCCTGCAGCTGTGCGCAGGAACAACGCCCGAGCTTTGAACACAGACAGACGGAGCCTCAGATAACGGCTCTACCACTTACCAGCCCTAGTACCTGGGCAAGTCACTTCTCTCGGAACTTGAACCTCAGTCTCCCCACTTGTAACATGAGGCCAATTCTCAGAGGGCTGTTGGGATGATTAAGCCCTTTGGAACCCAGCAGACAAATGCCAGGTATTATTAACAACATAGAAAACGCTTTGCCAATTGCCTGGTCCAACCTGCTTATTTTCCAGATGAAGAGAATGAGGCAGAGAGGGTGAGTCAGCCGCTGAGCTCCTTTTTACTACATGGGTCTGCCTTCTTCACTGTGAGGCCCCTCAGAGGCAATGGAAGGGAGACAAAAGAGAATGGAGTGGGGGACAGCTTTGAGGGAACCGAGGGGATGAGCGAAATCTGAACTACATCCCTCTGCTGCTCCTCCCTAAGAGGTGTGTGTCTGTGTGCACATGCATGCACACACACACAGGTAAGGAGAGTTAGGAAGGATGGGAGCTGGTGCATTGGGGGTGGGGAAGGGCAGGAAGAAAGAGCAGGGAACTTGGTAGAAGTGGGAGAGTGTGGGAATTGCCTTCCCCATCACCTGTCGTCTTTCTCCATCTTTATCCACCGCCCCCAACCCTAACCGACTGCACAGCGGACAGAGATGAACACATCGCAGGCTCTGTCCTCAGCCGAGAGAACCATGATGTGACCTTTAGTGAGGGGAGCGTCATCTATGCAGAGTGCAAAATGAGAGAGGGACACACACAGGTAGGGTGGTGGACCTCAGAAGAGAGTATTTGTTGGAAAAGTGAAGGGAGCACCCCCCAGTGAGGTGAGGCAGGCAAGCATCAGGGTGCTAGGGCTTAGACAGTGAGCTCAGTACAGTAGTTGAGTCCAGTACTTCCAGTTCTGCTACTTATTAGCCACATAATCCTGGGCAAGGCACTCCTCTCTGTCCACCCTCAGCTTTGTCACATGTAAAATGGGGGCGGGATAATGACAATCCCTCCCCTTGGTGGAGGAGGGGGTGCAGTGAGGCTCGGTACATTGGTACAGTGCCTGGTACATGGTACATGCGCAGTCAACAACAATGGTTCCAACCTATAGCCTTCGCAGCCCCCTAAAGGATGGAGGACCAGGGTCATAGAGCACCTTTTCACATTTATTAAAACTTTTTATCTGACTCTGCAGCAACGAGATTGCTTCTGAAGCCTGGCTCAATTATTCACAGGTACACGGTCAGAGGGGCCTAACTTCAATGACTCCCTGACTATTGAAAGAATGGGAGCCAGGACCCTCAGCCTCTCTCCCAAACATTAACCCTCTGCTCCAGGCACGCTGGTCTCCTTGCCACCCCACCCCCAAAACCCAAAACACTGTTATGCAGTCTACTGTATACCAGGCCCCGACCCAGGAATACAAACCTCAAGGAGCTCGTGGGCTGGCCCCCTGCCCCAATCTACTTTACAGCGACGTATATACTCATCTCCATTGTCATGTGAACAATCACTAAGCACCTACCATGTACCGGGCAAGGTGTCAGGCTCTTTTTGTACATTATCTCCTTCGATCCTGCAAAGTGGGAATTACCTATCCAACTTTAAGGTGATGAAACTGAGACTCAGAGAAACTGAAATGATTTTCCCCATGTCACACAAGTAAGGGGGGGACTTTGTGTGAACCCCGAAGCTCGTGCTCTTACTACCAGGCTCACTGTACTAGCAGCTCAGTGCTGGGCACGTGTGCATGGTTAAGATGGCTTTCCTCATGCTGGTTCCCCAGTGTCAAGACAGACCCTTCCTCTGCAGGGCCCTGTCTTCTCGGAGGTTACCAGATGTGTACCTCTGCTCCAAGAGCATTTCTAGATGATGTTCCAGTCCTCAAGATGGCAGCTAAGAGGAGCAAAAGACACTCTGGGCCATGATGCAGAGTGAATTAGCCAGTTGTCAGTGCGGATTGCTTCTCACTAGTTTGGCGGTAGACGGCATCATACGACCTTCAATGTGATGATGCATCCACCTCAGGGCTCTGCGGCCCCTTATGCGTTTACTATATTATTAATTATGTATAGGTAACGATCATCAAGCCCTGCCCAGTGGTCAATCCACCGCTTACTCCAGGTAGCTGGGCTGCCATTCTTTCAGGGCACAGCACAGACTGGTAGAAAGAATGCTGCGTTCTATTACGGCTCATTCCCTAACTGGCAGCATAGACTTGGACAAGTCATTGCTCTCTGGACCTTAGTTCCTCATCTATAAAACAACGAGGCTCTGTTAGTTGAGTCCCAAATAATCTTCAGGTCCTAAAACATTTAGTTTCCTTAGAATCCCAAAGTTTTTCTTTTATCAACTGGCTCCAGCTGTCTACATGAAGAAGTAAAGACTCAGGATAGCAGGCCTTATTGTATCAATCCACGTCAGGAGAGGAGAAGGATTCCTCCTGCTAGTCCCATAGCCTTCTCCTAATGAAAGGCCGCTTAGCACCCCAGGCTTCTCAAAGGCTCAGTTATGCCAATTTCCATTCTCAGGAGCGATGTCACTAAACAGTAATGCATTAAAGCTTAGGAGTACAGTGACCATATTTGCTGAACCGAAAACTCAGGCATGTAATCTGACCAAGGATGTTGCTGTTTCCAGGTACAAAGAACAATCGGCAGATGAGGGAGCATAAATGGCAAAAAAATCAAAAGTTCCTGAACCTTTTGGGGACTTATTGGGACAACAGAGTAGAATAGCTGAAAAGAATGTAGGACCTCAAGTAGCCATATTGGGGTTTCTGCCCTCGTCTCCTGACGGGATTCCCGACCTCTGGTTTTGATGCTCTTGCCAATCTATAAAAATCTGGGGAAACCATAAGGCACCTCTCACCCAGAACCTGGAATTAGATAAACAAGGTTGTCCTCTAAGAGCTAAACTAATAAAACGAACATAAAACACACCAGAAACAAGATATGCAAAGTGACCTGAAAGAATCAGACTGGTCCTCAAGCCAGGATTTGAGTAACATGTCGAAAAAATCAGGTGTCCAACAGAAAGGAGATTGGACATCAATGAAAACAGAATTTTTTTTAGGAGACTTGAAGGGCAACTGTGAACAGGGCTCCTCCTAGAAGTGTCCTAAGGAGAAAGAGGTGGGTACCCTGACGCAGGAGTCATGCAGGTCTCTCCAAAAGCTGTGAACCAGACCTGGGGTTGCCAGGCACCTCCTGTCCCAAACATCACCTTGTCTAACTGCAAGTCTCTTCAATGGACCACTCCCTTTTCAGACCGGCTGCCAAAGGAACGTCTCTGAAGTGCAAAGCACTTGACATGGTTCCACTTCCATCATCATTCAGTAATTTCCCCACCAACCTTCCTGCTGGTCGAGCCCAACCTCTCCAAAGGTCTAAATCTCACTCTGCCCTTCCATCTGCTTTTGTTTGTTTGTTTTCTTTTGTTTTTAGCACATCTGGTATTTGCTACCTGGAACACTCTTGCCCCTATTTATGGTTTTAGAAATATTTTTGATTTTATTAAAGTGATAGGTGAAATAATTTAAAGAGTCAAATTATAAAAGCATCTTAACAAAAATAATAGCCTCTTGGGGTGGCCGGTTAGCTCAGTTGGTTCGAGCGTGGTTCTAATAACACCAAGGTTACCAGTTTGATCTCTGCATGGGCCCCTGTGAGATGCACCCTCCTTAAAAAAAAAAAAGTCTGTCAACTCTTTTAGTTATTTTTTTCTGAGTTTACACTTATATTTCCAAAGTATATGCTCATATTGCTAATCCATTTGAAATTTTTGTGTATTTTTAAAATTTTATTTTTTCCAAAGCAATACATGTCTATAGATTATTAAGTCACACTGTACTGGAAGGATTATAACAAAAAACACAAATTCCCCAGTCTACCTGTTCCCACCCCACCCCCAACTCCCACTCTCAGAGACAAACCGTTTTCAAGTCTTTTAACTGTCTTCTCAGATACTTACTTCCTCATTTCTAAAGACCACACGCATACTTCCATTTCTTGATTTATTTGTGTAGTGTTATATATTCTGTACAGAATTCTTACTGTGCAGGGAGAGGATACAGCTCTCTTACACATACTTCCACCTCCAGCCCCCAGTTTTCATGCAGGTACACACGTCCCTTCCTCTCATTCTACAAACGTAGTCATATCACAAAGTTTTGGTTAAATCAATATTAGTGATTTACTTATATGACTGCCTCAATACTAATAGTGGATAAATCATATCATATGGTATAGTTACATTTCCTTTTCCACACAACTTTTTCTTTTCCCTGGTGTTGATTACTACTATAATTATTATTACTATTTTGCTTGCTTGCTTAGTTTTCTTCATATATATGATCGATTTTCTCCCAAATCTATCACAAGTGCAATTCTCCTCTCAATATGTTTGGACAAAAAAAAAATGTTTTGACATATCAGGTAAATCCATCAGATTTTTTTTTTTCCCTTCAAGACATCCGTTCCTGCTACAATTCAGACTGGTTGCTCTCTACGCCTGCACAAGGTTGACCTAAGATCTTCTCCCATCCCCACCCCCCGGGATTCTGTGTTGGATTTTCTGTTTCCTAGATTCTTTGACCTTTTTTATGAGTTTATGTCTTCATTTCACTGGAGCACTTTCTCCAGTGCTTCCTGAAAAAGGAGGCATGGGACATAAAATCTTTAGATATTACATGCCTGAGAATGCCTTTATTATGCCCTCACCTTTGATTATCAACTGAGTATAGACTTCTAGGTTGGAAATTATGCCCCCTCAGAATTTTGAGAACACTGCTCCACTGTCTCATAGCTTCCAGTGTGGCTGTTGAGAAGTCCAATGTCTTTTCTTTTTTTTTTAAATTTATTGGGGAGACAATTGTTAGTGAAATTACATAGATTTCAGGTGTACAATTCTGTATTACATCATCTATAAATCCCATTGTGTGTTCACCACCCAGAGTCAGTTCTCCTTCCATCACCATATACTTGATCCCCCTTATCCTCATCTCCCACCCCCACCCCCCTTACCCTCAGGTAACCACTAAACTATTGTCTGTGTTTATGAGTTCTTATTTCTCGTTTGTTTGTCTTGTTCTTTTGTTGTTTTTGGTTTATATACCACATGTCAGTGAAATCATAGGGTTCTCTGCTTTTTCTGTCTGACTTATTTCGCTTAGCATCATACTCTCAAGATCCATCCATGTTGTCACAAATGTTCCTATGTCATCTTTTCTTACCACCGAATAGTATTCCATGGTGTATATATACCACAACATCTTTATCCATTCATCCATCGAAGGACACCTTGGTTGTTTCCATGTCTTGGCCACCATAAACAAAGCTGCAATGAACATTGGAGCACACATGTCTTTATGTATAAATGTTTTCAAATTTTTTGGGTAGACACCCAGAAGAGGGACCGCTGGGTCATATGGTAATTCTATTTGTAATTTTTTGAGGAACCTCCACACCGCCCCCCACAACAGCTGCACCAGTCTGCATTCCCACCAACAGTGGACGAGAGTTCCCCTTCCTCCACAGCCTCTCCAACCCCTGTGACCACCCGTCCCGTTGACGACAGCCATTCTGACTGGGGCGAGGCGATATCTCATTGTGGCTTTTATTTGCATTTCTCTGATGATTAGTGATGTTGAGCATTTTTTCATACGTCTATC
The DNA here is from genome assembly GCF_964194185.1 of Rhinolophus hipposideros. NCBI lineage: Eukaryota > Metazoa > Chordata > Mammalia > Chiroptera > Rhinolophidae > Rhinolophus > Rhinolophus hipposideros. The sequence continues at coordinate 84,833,946 of NC_138046.1, read as the reverse complement.
TGCCACCTGCATGTCCTCTCTGGAGAAATGTCTCTTCAGGTCCTCCACCCATCCTTCAATCGGGCTGCCCGTTTTTCTGTTGTTGAGCTTCATGTGCTCCTTGTATATTCTGGACACCAGCACCTTATCGGAGGCACCGCTTGCAAAAATCTTCTCCCATTTAGCTGGTCGCCTCCCTACCCCATCGATGGTTTCTTTTGCTGTGCAGAAGCTTTTAAGTTTCACATAGTCCCATTTGTTTATTTTAGCTTTTACTTCCATTGCCTTTGGAGTCAAATTCATAAAATGCTCTCTGAACCCAAGGTCCATAAGTTTAGTACCTATGTTTTCTTCTATGCAGTTTATTGTGTCAGATCTTATGCTTAAGGCTATGATCCATTTTGAATTAATTTTGGTACATGGTGACAGATAGCAGTCCAGTTTCATTCCATTCCACGTGGTTATCCAATTCTCCCAGCACCATTTATTGAAGAGGCTGTCTTTCCTCCATTGTATGTTTTTAGCTTCTTTGTCAAAAATTATCTGTCCATATTTATGTGATTTTATTTCTGGGTACTCAATTCTATTCCATTGGTCTATTTGTCTGTTTTTCTGCCAATACCATGCTGTTTTGATTATTGTAGCCCTGTAGTACAAGCTAAAGTCAGGGAGTGCGATACCTCCAGCATTGTTCTTTTTTCTTAAGATTGCTTTGGCTATTCCGGGTCTTTTGTGGTTCCAAACAAATCTGAGGATTTTTTGTTCTGTTTCTTTAAAAAATGCCATTGGGATTTTGATGGGGATTGCATTAAATCTGTATATTGCTTTGGGTAATATGGCCATTTTAACTATGTTGATTCTTCCAATCCATGAGCACGGAATGTCTTTCCATTTCTTTCTGTCTTCTTCAATTTCTTTCAAGAATGTCTTATAGTTTTCAGCATATAGGTCCTTCACATCCTTGGTTAAGTTTATTCCTAGATATTTTATTCTTTTTGCTGCAATTGCAAAAGGAATTGCTTTTTTTTAATTCTTTTTCTGAGATTTCATTGTTAGTATATAGGAAAGCAATGGACTTTTGTACGTTGATTTTGTAGCCAGCAACTTTACTGTATTCGTTGATTGTTTCTAACAGCTTTTTGGTGGAGTCTTTAGGGTTTTCTATATATAGCATCATGTCATCTGCAAAGAGTGACATTTTAACTTCTTCATTCCCAATTTGGATGCCTTTTATTTCTTTCTTTTGCCTGGTCGCTCTGGCAAGGACTTCCAACACTATGTTGAAAAGCAGAGGTGATAGGGGACAGCCCCGTCGTGTTCCTGAACGTAGAGCAAAGGGCTTCAGTTTTTCCCCATTAATTATGAGATTAGCTGAGGGCTTGTCATAGATGTCCTTTATTATGTTAAGGTATTTTCCTTCTATACCTATTTTATTAAGTGTTTTAATCATAAATGGATGTTGTATCTTGTCAAATGCTTTTCCTGCATCAATTGATACAATCATATGAATACAATCATATGATTTTTGTCCTTTATTTTGTTTATGTGATGTATCACATTGATGGATTTGCGGATGTTGAACCATCCTTGTGCCCCCGTGATGAACCCCACTTGGTCATGATGAATAATACTTTTAATGCATTATTGTATTCGATTTGCTAGAATTTTGTTTAAGATTTTTGCATCAGTATTCATCAGAGATATTGGTCTGTAGTCTTCTTTTTTTGTGTTGTCCTTACCAGGTTTTGGTATGAGGGTAATGTTGACCTCATAAAATGAGTTAGGGAGTACTGTCTCTTCTTCAATTTTTTGGAAGAGTTTGAGCAGGATTGGTATTAGATCCTGTTTGAAGGTTTGGTAGAATTCACTAGTGAAGCCATCTGGTCCCGGACTTTTGCTTTGGGGAAGGTTTTGGATGACTGATTCAATTTCGTTACTGGTGTCAGTCTGTGTAGATTTTCCAGTTCTTCATGGTTCAGCCTTGGAAGGCTATATGTTTCTAACAACTTGTCCATTTCTTCTAGGTTATTGAATTTGGTGGCATATAGTCCTTCATAGTATTCTTGGATGATCCTTTGTATTTCTGTGGTGTCCATGATAACTTCCCCTTTTTCATTTCTGATTTTGTTAATTAGTGTCTTCTCTGTTTTTATCTTAGTGAGTCTAGCCACGGGTTTGTCAATTTTGTTAATCTTTTCAAAGAACAAGCTCTTTGTCACATTAATTTTTTTCTATTGTCTTTTTGTTCTCTATTTCATTTAGTTCTGCACTGATTTTTGTTATTTATTTTCTTCTGCTGACCTTGGGTTTCACTTGTTCTTCTTTTTCTAGTTCCTGAAGGTGTAACATGAGGTTATTTATTTGGGATTTTTCTTGTTTCTTGAGATAGGCCTGTAATGATATAAATTTCCCTCTTAAAACTGCTTTCACTGCATCCCAAAAATTTTGGTAGGATGTATTTTCATTGTCATTTGTTTCTATGTATCTTTTGATCTCTCCTCTATTTTCTTCTTTGATCCAGTCATTCTTTAAAAATATGTTGTTTAATCTCCATGTATTTGTGTTTTTTCCTGCTTTCTTTTCGCAGTTGATATCCAATTTCAAAGCCTTGTGATCAGAGAATATGCTTGGTATGATTTCAGTCTTCTTAAATTTTCTGAGGCTGATTTTATGTCCCAATATATGGTCTATCCTTGAGAATGTTCCAGGTACACTCGAAAAGAATGTATAGTCTGACGTTTTAAGATGAAATGCTATATATATGTCAAATATGTCCATTTCATCTAATGTGTCATTTAGGACTGCTATTTCATTATTTATTTTCTGTTTGGATGATCTATCCATAGCTGTCAATGATGTATTTAAGTCCTCTAGTATAACTGTGTTTTGGTCAATTTCTCCCTTTAGTTCTGTTAGTAGTTGCTTGGTATATTTCGGTGCTTCCTGATTGGGGGCATAAATACTGACGACTGTTATGTCTTCTTGTTGTATAGTCCCCTTTACCATGATGAAATGCCCATCTTGTCTCTTGTTATCTTTTTTCACCGTGAAGTCTGTTTCATCTGATATCATTATGACTACATCTGATTTTCTCTGGGTACCATTTGCTCGGAGTGTCAATTTCCACCCATTCACTTTGAGTCTATCCTTGTTCTTGTAGCTAAGATGTGTCTCTTGGAGACAGCATATGGTTGGGTTTACTTTTTTGATCCAATCTGCTACTCTGTGCCTTTTTATTGGTGAGTTCAGTCCATTTACATTTAGGGTGATTTTTTTTTTTTTAGTTTTATTTTATTTTATTTTTTACATCCCTCACACCGTGAACCCCCCTCCCCCCAAACACCACCACCCCGACCTCACACCGAGCCATCACATTATACACATAAAATTATAGTTGGCATTCATTAATGTCCAGTCTCTGGTGTACAATGCCATGACCAGGCATCCACAGCATCCCTGAGGTGGCATTTAGGGTGATTATTGATACGTGAGGATTTCCTGTCATTCTATCTTTAGTTTTCTGGTAAGGCTGTGTCTCCATTGTTTCTTTGCCTTTTTGTTGTTGTCTGTTATTTCTGTGGGGTGGTATTTTATGATGTTTCCCTCTGTTTATTCTTTTATTACAGTATATATTTCAGTTCTGGATATTTTTTGAGTGGTTACCCTTAAGTTTATGTAAAAGAAAGTTTGATATTTAGAGTATTCCATTTTCTTCAGCACACTTACTTTCTCCATTCCCATATTCCGGTTCAGGCCTTTACTTTCCCCCTTTTTATGTTGCCACAAATTGGCCACTGTCCCTGTTGATGGTGGTTGAATAGCCTCCTTTAGTATTTCTTGTAGTGCAAGTCGTGTATTAGAAAATTCCCTCAGCTTCTGTATGTCTGGAAAGGTCTTTATTCCTCCTTCATATCTAAAGGATATCTTTGCTGGATATATTATTCTTGGCTCATAATTTCTCTCTTTCAATAGTTTGAATATTTGGTTCCACTCCCTCCTGGCTTGTAGAGTTTCTGCTGAACGAACTGATAATAATCTAATGGGCTTTCCTTTGTAGGTTACCGTCTTCTTTTCCCTGGCTGCCTTGAGGATTCTTTCTTTGTCGTTGATTTTAGACAGCTTCAATACAATGTGCCTTGGAGAAGGCCTGTTGGGATTGAGGTAATTAGGTGTACTATTTGCTTCTTGGATTCGAGGATCCAGTTCTGTCCACAAGTTTGGGAAGTTCTCATCAACAATTTGTTTGAATATATTCTCTGTTCCCTTCTCTCTTTCATCTACTTCTGGTATGCCCATTATTCTTATATTGCTGTTTCTGATGGAGTCAGAAAGTTCTTGTAGAGTTCTTTCATTTCTTTGAAGTCTCAAGTCTCTTTCTTCTTGCATCTGTGTCATTTCCAGGTTTCTATCTTCGATGTCACTGATTCTTTCCTCCATTTGGTCAACTCTACTACCTATCCTGGTTATTTCATTCTTAATTTCTTCTATTGTGTTCTTAATCTCCAGAAATTCTCTTTGGTTCTTTTTTAAAATTTCAATCTCTTTGGTAAAATGTTCATGTTGTTCTTTGATTACGTTTCTGAGTTCATTAAATTGCCTTTCTGTGTTTTCTTGCATCTCGTTGAGTTTTTTCAGAACTGCAATCTTGAATTCTCTGTCATTTACATCACATATTTCCATATCTTTAAGTTCCTTTTCTAGAGACTTTTCACTTTCTTTCTGAGCTGTCTTGTTGCCTTGGTTATTCATGGCAATTACTGATTTATTATTTCTCTTCCTAGATATCTGCAGGAGTGGCTTCTGCAACAGGTTGATAGGAAGAGGTCTTTCTTTTGTTTGCCAATACTTGTTGGTAGAATGTTTTATTTTCTCTCCGACTGCAGCCTTTTTTTTCCTGTCTCACACAGTAGTGCTATGTTTTCTCTGCACTATTCCAGCTTCTCACACAATGGGGGGATTCCCTGGGAGACGGGCTTCTCCTCTGTTAACAGTTCGCCTGGGTCATAGGGCACCACGTCTCTGTGTGGATGCAGAGAGCTTTTGAAGTTCCAAAGCTCTTTCTGCACCCGATTCAGAGCCCGTATGTTTCAGCAGTTCTGTTTACTCCTGCAGGGACCCGCCCAGATAGGTGGGGCCAGGGGTGGGGTGAGTTGTGAGAGGTGGCCCAGAGCAATGGCAGCGACCACCACCACAGCCAGTCCTGCTTCCACAGCTCCCTCCCCTTTGCCAGAACTAGTTGGGCTGCAAATCTGTGTCTGCGGTCCACAGTTCTTAGAACAGCAAATATTCTGTCCTTTGATCTGACATTGCTACTGTTCCGCTTCTAGCACCGGGCAAGTGGGGGCGGGGCGAGCTCTGCGAGGGTAGGGAGAGGGCAGCTAGTCTCAGTGCCTAGGGCTTCCGTTCTCTGTTCGGCAGTGAGGGCTTAAACCACCGTTTTCAGCCTTCTTCCCTCAGTCTTTTCTCCGACATCTCTGCTGTGAGTGTTGGGTTCAGCCGTGTTATATGCTGTCCCCTCAGCCCTGTGGGCCGTAAGCGGAACCCTAGCTGTCCGAGTTCTTCCCTCTCCCTCAGCTGCGGTAGTTCCGGGATGCAGCGAGCTCGGAGCACTGAGCTAGGTCTGTGTCCTGCGCCTGCTTGGTTCCATTTCTGCACTTCTTCCTTCCCTCCTCCCCCGCTTGCGCGATTCTCCCACCTTTAGGTGAATTCAGTAGTGGGCCTCTTCGTCTTGCCTGTCTGCTGTGCAGGGAGTTCTTTGTGGAGTTATTGTTGTTCGATTGTAAATTCCAGGGGAGCGTTACAGAGGCTCACCTCACGCCGCCATTTTGATGACTCTCCTCAATCCTTTTCTTGATCCTTTGTACATGACATGGTTTTTCCTCTGGAAGCTTTTAGGATCTTCCTTTTATCTCTGGTGTTTCATAGGGGCATACCTTAGTATGGGTCTTTTTATCGTTTATTTTGCTGGTTACTCAATGGGATTTTCATTCCTTTGGTTCTGGGACATGTCCTTGTATTACCTCTTGGATCATTTCCTTCCTGCTGTTTCCTCCGTTCTCTGCTTCTGGGACTTCTACTGTTGGATGTTAGAGTTCCTCAACCGATCCTCCAATTTTCTCACCTTCTGTTGTCCATCTCTTTGTCTCGTTATACTGCTTCCTGGAACATTTCCTCACCTTTTATTTTCTAACCCTCCTGCTGAAATCTTTAGTTTGGCTCTCACTGTCTTGAATCTCCCAGGTGTCTTCTCCTCCGTTAATTACCCCTGTTCCTTCCAAGTTCGTTTCCTACGTTTGTTTGCTTGCTTGCTTTTTTGGTCATTCTTGCAGGTTGATGGTCTTCCTCAAATAGCCTTGTACTAACTGATCATCTCTGGCTACCTAAGGCTTGGGGGTTTTTCTTAATGTCAGTTGTACTGAGGTTTAATTTACATAAATGAAATATACCTATTTTAAGGGTCCTTGGCTGGTGAGCCTTGGTGATCAGTTCCCCATGACTCTAAAAAGCTGACGGGAAGCTGTGTGTGTAGGTGGCGCTTGCCAGGTGGTGGGCTTCACCACTGAGTTACTGAGCTGCAAGCCTGTTCTTGTGTTGGAAGACTCCCAAATGTCATCTTTTGGAGGCCTTTTTCTGGAGCCTTTCAATTTCCCCAGAGAATAATCCTTTGCTCTCTCACGTGATCCTGTCTTAGAAGTAGGGGAGTGGAAGGAAGTTGCGGGTCCCACTGTTTTAGGATGCAGATCCCTTTGCTTGTAGCTCCGTTTCACCCCATCCTCCATTGTGCCTGGTGTACCCAAGTCCAGAGCCTCTTAACTTTGATTTCTACAAAGAATCTACAGAGATGGGTCTGGTGGGGGCAAGGCAGGGGGAGTCCCTGACTAGATGCGGTTGGAGAGGGGCCAAGAGGGTCTGTTAACAGACTTTCAATATTATCCCTATTTGCAGTTCCACACCTCACCCGGCCTTCTGCCTTCATAGCGCCTCTGAATTCTGCGTGTTTATGGGGCTCTCTGGATGGAATAATTTACTTCTGATCAGCATCTGTGACCTTAAGTGTTTTCCCTTTTTTATTCATTTACTCATATTTCAGTGTGATTTGGGGGAAGCAACAGAGATAAATAAATTTATTCGATTTGTTGTGTTTACCAGCAAGCTCCCTTTCTTATTCCAGCCAACTCCTATTCATCCTCCGTGACTCACGTAGGCAAGCTTCAGGAAGCTTGTCTCAATGTCCTCAGGCTGGATGAGGATCCCTTCCTCTGTTCTCCCACCGGTCCTTTTCTTGACTCTATCACTGCCCTGATCAAACTGTGCTGACAGTGTCCGTCTCCATGCCTGACTCTCCCTGAAGACTGGGCCATCATGGCAGTGGGGGCTGTGTCTTAGTCACATCCATGCCCTCAGTTCAGGGTCTGGTCCACAGCCGTACCGAGCAAATACGTGCTAATGGAATGAATGAATGAATGACTACAAGAATGGCTCAGACCAGCCAGAGGGACCATCTAGAAAGGGAAATAAGCTCAATGGAATTGTTCCTGCACAAGGCCAGTTCCCTAAAGCTGTATGTCCACGGATGCCCACTGCAGCATGATTTAAATCAGTGAAAAATGGGCCCAGCTTCTACAGCCTACATTTATGAATGATGAGGTACATTATGTATATCCTTGCCATTAAAAATGATGCTTATGAAAAATATGCAGTGACATGAGGAAATGCTCAAACAAAAAAGCAAGAAAAAATCATACGTGCTGTATCATTTCAACTATATGAAAACAATGTAGAGAACGAGGGCAATACACCAATGTTCCGAGTGGCAATGATGGGTAATGTGTTTCTCCTCCACTTTTTCCACATTTTTCTATATTTTCTAATGGAAGAATACACTAAATGTATAATTTTTTTTAAAGCTCCTAAGAAAGGACAGTAAGTATCCCGAGAGTGCTCTGAACCCAACACCGTGAAGGTAACCTAAGGGCCTGTGTGCACACCCAGTGGCACTTGCTAGGAAGGCAAGTGACTGACCAGAGGGCCAGAGATCCCGAAGGCCCAGGCCCATGGAACACTGCCTCCCTCACTGCAGAGCAGTACCTAGCTCTGGAAACCAAAGTAGAAGGCTCATGGAGCCCGGCCCATGACAAATCACAGTGTCATAGGCCGTATGAGGAAACAGAGGCCCCTACACTGGGCCCCACACTTTACAGACCCATCTCTATGAGGTCTGTGGGGCCAAGGGAATATGTCCATCAGGATCTCTGGCCCCCTCTCTTCCAGACTGCACTCCAGATACCCCAAACCCCAGAATTCTCTGCCCATAGTTCTTGATCTTCCTTGCAGGAATTGTGCAGTCTTGTTATCTCATTCCATCTGCTAGGTCCAACGGGTGGCCAAGGGGGTGGGGAAATAGACGGGGCTTGAATGTGGGCTGGGCTGTCCATACATATCTTAAGGTTCCATATGAACTACAGGTGGGAAGAGAAGGGAGGAGAGCCAAGAGCCTCAACTGGTACCTTGCCTGGACCCCACAAATACAGAGGCAGTCAAGTCCATTGGTCCCTCCTAATCCTCAGGGTTTGTAGAAGGGCCTAGCCTTGGGTGTTGGACAGATCTGGGTGCAAATCCATTTATTTACTATGCAACCATGGATGAGTCCATTCCTCTCTCTGAACCTATTTCCCCACATATAAAATAGGTTTGATAATTCCAACTTCAGAGACTTGTCGTGAGGCTTGCTGAGGGCACAATGGCTTAGTGGTCCTGAGCACAGGCTTTCGGTCAGACAGGCCTTGGTTTCAATCCCAGCTCTGCCCCTCCTAACTACGCGATTTACATCTCTAAGGCATAGGTTGCTCATCAACATCATGGACATAATAATACCACTAACCTGATAAAGTTATTGGAAGGATTATGGTTTTAGTGAATATGTAATAACATTGGAAAATGCTTCAATGAGAAAAGGCTGCTTAATAATGGTCATGTGAACACTGGCTATGGTGGAGTTGACTGGGCCTCTGCATTCCTCATCTCCCTGCCCAGTCTTATTTTTCTCCATAGCACTTACCACTGTTTGACATATTCTGTATCTTCTTGTTTGTTTCTTTTCTGTCCCTGCTTCCCCCATTTACACACTGGAAATGTCTGCTCTGCAGGGCAGAGGTTTTGTCTGTTTTGTTCACCGTTTCCAAGTGCCTGGAACAGTGGGAGTGTTAAGATGTTCTTCAACAGTCAAGTAGATATCTGTCACATACACAGGGGTAACAAGACATTCTTGGCCAGGAGAACCGCTGGAACACAGGCATAGAAACATAAATAAGCCCACTACGCTGAGAGAACCCTGAACAATTCAGTACAACTTGAGTGCAATGTCAGGAAGGGAATAAAGTGGTCAAAAAGATGAGTGGGGCTGTGGTGTGACCCAAAGGCACACACAAGAGCTTTCCTAGACCACAAATGGTGGGAAGACCTACTCGTGATGGCCAAGCACTAGGAGAGAGGCAAAGATGCCTGCTAAGTTCAAGTGCCATCTAAATCGTGACCATGTGAAAGATGAAAGTAAAAGCCTTTGGAAAGATGATTCAGGTGGAGAGGAAGACCCCTTTCGAAGGGGCCCATTTGAGCCGAGAATCAGACCTAGAAATGACAAATAAGCAGGTATAGAAGTCAAGTGGATGAGGTAATGGTAACATGCAAGGAAACCTTTTAAAGGTTATTAAAAGAGAAGAACTAGATGAACCACAGGACAAATCAAAACCTCGTCGGATAATGTAAACACTTTCAGCAAAGGATCCACACAACATCAAGGCCAAGATGGTGGTGGGGATGCAAAATGGAGGCCATGGTGGTTTTATTTTTTATTTTTTAAAATTTTTTCCGTGGTGGTTTTAGACAAGTTCTGGGATGGTAAGGATGGTGATGAGGACGACTGCTGCATACTTCAAAGGCAATATTTGTCTCTCACTTTTTAAATTTCTTGTTCAGGAAATGAAGAAGCAAATATCACTTTACATTTTTATTTTCAAGAGAAGAAAGACACAGTCAGAGACTACAACAAAGAGAGCCTTAAACACCAGGCAAGAGTGTGAACTTCATCCTATAATTGCTGGGGAGCCCCTGAGGGGGCTCAGCCCAAGGAGTGATCGGGTCTAATGCTATCTTCTCTAACCCCCCTCTCCTTTCAATCAGTAAAGCAGGATTTATTTGGTCCTTAGCATATTCTGCCTTCTAATAATCCAAAAAGAATAAAGTGACTATTTATTAAACACCTACAATGATCCGAGACTTGTATTATCTTCATAACAGCTGTACAAGGTAGTTATTATTCATCTCATTGTATAGATGTGAAAACTGAGGCTCAGAGTAGCAATGTGATTTACCTAGAGTCACACATTTAATAAGCAGTGCAGCTGAAATTCAAGTCTGGGTTGGTCTGACTCCAAAACCAATGCTTTGAAGTGCTACAGCTGCGGCTTCCTTCTGTCAGGCCAGAGCTAAGTGGCACTTCATCTCCCATACCAGCCTGTAAATTTGGCCTCTCTCCCTCCCAAGCTCTGGTCTCCCCTCCACACAGCACAGCCCAAGGCCCCCCTATACCATGAGCATTCAGGGAGTGCTTCTGGAAGAGATAATCATTCAAGGATGGAAGTGGGGAGCACCAGAAAAGGAAGGTGAGGTTAGGCACGGGTATTGCAGCCCAGATCAGCTCAGTACTATGGTAAAGAGAGAGGAGAGGAGAGGAGAGGAGAGGAGAGGAGAGGAGAGGAGAGGAGAGGAGAGGAGAGGAGAGGAAGGCAGGGAAGGGAAGGGAAGGGAAGGGAAGGGAAGAGAAAGAAAGGGAAATGGAACTGGCTCTCCCGCCCTCCCTTCTTGCTTCCCTCTGCTGGAGGCAGAGGGATGGAGGTTCAGCCATGATGGGAAAGAGAGTGGGTGGAAGGGGGAGCAGCTAAAGCAGCCTGCTGTTGCAGAAGCCTCAGCTCAGCCTCAAAGCCCCCTCCTGTGAGCTTGGGGGCCATCTCTGGCCCACTTGCTCCTCACTGCCTAGGCAAAGGAGGCTGGGCTGCTCTCCAAGCACCCACCCAAATCCTATTGAAGCACAGCTCACAGCAGACCCAGACCCTCTTGAATCACGGCAAGCTCACCCTGAGAGGCAGAGGGCTGGCCCAGAGCTACAGAGGGAGACAGTGGCAGGGCAGGGGTCAGAATACAGGTCTCCAGTTCTTCAGCTGAGGGTTCTCTTGACTGCATGGTCTAGATGACAGAGGTTGAAGAAAAGGGGTGCTCTAGAGTCTGCTGCAGGAATGTTCATGACAGGGCTGGAGCCAGAGGCAAGACATGCCAATGAGCCTATCCAGGGTTGGGTATTTGGGGGGTTTACTAATAATTTCCATTCTCAATCTAGATTGAGGAAACAAAAGTAGATTTAGCCTCAGTTTGGACTTCAAGAGCATTAATGTTTACATCTCCCCTCTCTCCCAGGACCCCACTAACATGAAAGTGAAGGAATAAAATAAGGTATGAACTCGTAACATTGAAGAGGATGCGAGAGGGTGATAGCAATGGGTGAGAAATTTCGACAAATTTCTGGAAGCAGAAAAACAAAGAGAAGAGTGTTCACAGCGGAAGGAGAGCCAGGGACACCACTCAGGAGGTTGTGGGGAAGGAGCCAGTCAGGCCACCAGAGGACCAGAGAGATTCCAGACTTGGAGATGGTAGGTATGAGAGAGGGTAGGAGTGACCAGGGGCTGAAAACAGGGGGGTAAACTGAAGGTAAATATGTGAAATCTTCCCCTTTCCTCCCAACCCCCAGATCCAGAACACAAGTTACCTGGTATTCACCCCGAGGCAAAATATCAGAGGGCTTTTGGCTAAAGAAATTAAATTACTTGGGATGAATTAAGACACCTAGTGACGTGTTGATGACCCCAAAATGAATTCTGGTATTTGGAAGGCACCCATTATAATAGCCAGCTCCTTGGCGGTTCACTTAAAATAAAGCCAGTGAGTGAACAAGCCAGCCTGGATAGACAGACGTCTCAGTCACACCTTCTATTAACTTATTCATAAATTCTAAAATGGAACATACAAGAGAAAAGGTAAGCGGCCTAGAGGATCAATCCAGGACGTTCAACATCCAACTAACAGACATTCCAGAAAGAGAAAACGAAGGGGAGGAAACTATCAAAAAAATTATGTAAGAAAAGACAAAGTGCATCAAATGGCAAGGGCTCACTGGGTACCAGGTGGGGTGAATGACAAATAGACCTTGAGCTAAATGCTGGTTACATAAGGTGTGTTTGGCTCGTAAAAATTGACCAAGCTATTCATTTGTGATATGAGCACTTTTCTGTCTGCATATTATATTTCAGTATGAAGTTTCAAAAAGTTTCTCTCCTAAAAGTCTCGAAGTAAAATGTCCCCAGAAGATGTGTTATGATTGTCACATGGTTTCAAGGAACTACACACAACAGTAATCAAGCATGCAAATACATAAAAGGGAAAGAAGGGAGGAAGGGAGGGAGGCAGAAAGAAAGCCCTGGTCGAAATATGAAACAAAATAAAAAGTGGTGCGATTTTGAGCAATTCACAGAGCATAAAGAAAGGAAAATTCATTTGATTTTGATGCTAGGAACATTTTCCTGGAAGTACAGAGGCAGTGACTGTGGACCTGTGGGAAGTGAGGTGCAATTATAGTACATTATTTGGTCCTGCAATGAATAATATTGACATAGTCATCATCACATAAACACAATGTACTGGTCGTCAACTTTTAAAATCAATTTGTCTAGATAAAACGCTGAAGACCTAATTATTGTTACAGAACAGGATGTAAATGTCACCAGCATTGCTGGATGCAAAAGTACCAAACACAGAAAAGTGGGAAGTGGGAGGGTAGAGGGGAGATGGAGAGAAGGATGGGGCACTAGAAACTATGTCTTACAAACTGAGTGGTCAAGAGATACTGTGAAAAGCTGATGAAATAAGAAATCACAGTGTAAAACAGCACTTAATAAAGTTACCAAGGTAACAACTAGAGGAACCAAAATGGTAATATAATTATCCATATTTTGGAGAGGGAGACAAAGAATCATGTATTATAAATAAGCTAAATTCTTATTTGTCATAGTAAGAGGAAGTCAATAGATAATGTTTAAAGTTGATAAGTAACGAAATAACCATTAGAGCATGTTGTTTAGAGATAGGAAGTTATCACCAGAAAACCTAAATGGTAAAAGTGGTCCTTCTTGGGGCTGGGAAGCCGGGGACAGAGAGATGTTGGCTTTTTATTATACTATTTACGTCCTTGTGTATTATTTGCCTTTTTCAAATTGTGTAAATGTACTGCTTTGATTTAATTTTAAAAACAAGTCCGTCCTCTTTCTTTGGGCCTCAGTCTCCCACACGTTACACACAAAAGGGTGATTCTAGGGGGAGGTGATGTAGGTGCTGTTCTCCGATGCATGCTTCTTTTTAGAGCAGGAGCAAGACAGGCAAGTGAAGGACCTACTCCTCCCTCAGCCCTCAACTCTTCAAAGGACCACAGTCACCCATGCGGATGCAGCCATCTCCGTTACCTCAGCCTGCGCCACCCTTCGTTCCTCTTCAAAGCCCACCACCACCAGTCCAGCCTCTCCAGGCTTCTACTCATTCAACTATTTACACCCATTAGTTATTTATACCCGCCTGAGTCACCAAGGATTTGAGGTGGCTTGCTCCAATAACACAGATAAGGAAAGATTAAGAACTGAACTAGAAAACAAGAACTCAGAAGAAAAAAAGACAACAACGATGCGAGAGCTGTACTTCAAATGAACTGGTAGCTGAGGCAGAAAGCAAGATCCAAGGAGCTGTAACAGCCTCATCCTAGGAAGGAGGAAACATACCAGTTTTCAGCGGAAGCAACTCTTTGCCAAGCACTGAATTGTTCAAGTCATTGTCCATGGGAGATTTCATGAAGGAGAAGGAAATGACTGCTTTTCTTTGTTTTGCTCTGCTTTGCTTTTTTCAACTTTGTCTTATTTTAATGATATGCTATTTCAATATTTGAATGAGTTACTGCCATGAAAACTGAAGACTCTCTGGTAATATGATTGTGAAATGAGGTATAAGAGCATATGTTTTGGCACGATCATGGATTATTTCATTGGTTTTATCCCCCCAGAATAACTCTTTATTGAGTACCCGCAAGTACCATGGAGTACCATTCAAATGATTGTGGTTAATCCTGAGAATCGGGCATTGTTATCCCATTTTACAGATGAGGAAACAAGGCTCAGAGAAGGTAAAATGACCTAGCTGAGGTCATCCAGAGCCTAGATTCAAACTTAGGTCTGCCTGTCTCCAAAGCTCATTCTTTCTGTATCATACCATGGAGACTCAAAACAAAGGCACCCAAGCCAGAGATACCCTTCCCAAGGCAATAGGGACACGGCGATGACAGACACAGGCCAGCCCTCTTCCATGAAAACAGAAAAAGCAGGATGACAGTGCTGGCCACCAGGCCAGAAAATACCTCTGATCTGCGTCAGTTGCATTAAATGAGGACGTCTAAGGCAGAAAGGAGGCTCGGCCTGGGTGGAGGACAGGAGACCGTAGACCCCAGCTATGAATCTAGCAGACCTGATTTCTGAGGGCCTGAACCAGGGCAGAGGGTTTGTCTGCCACTGAAGCAAGAGACCCTTTATTGAGGTGATGCCTCCTCTTCATCGCTGCCTTCCTGACAAGTCACCCAGCCTCCTTGAGCCCCGGTTTTCTCATCTGTACGACACAAAGATAATGATCCCCGCAACCTTCACAGGGTTTCAAAGCACGATATAGCACATTTAACTAAGGATGCTTTGAATACGGAATTAATACGAGAGTGGCTCTTCTAATCAGCCCCTCTGCTCACATGTAGAGTGGCCTTATAAAAGTCTTCTCTCTCTTGGCCTCAGTCTTCTCATCTATAAAATGAGTAGCCTGAGTTGGATGATTCTTAAAGTTCCTTCCAGCTCAAAGTTTCTTGACTTTTACGCTGGTATTATTAAAAACCTTACTGGTCCTAGATGGCAGCCGCTCATCTGAGCTCCCGCGGTAGGCTGCACTCCCCTCTGTCACAGCACTTGTCATTGTGTTATCACTGCCTTCTCCCTAACAGATTATCTCTATTCCCACTGCTTATGCTCAGGCCTTATCATCTCTTACCTAGACTATCACACCAGCCTCCTCATTGGATGCCCTCCAATCTATCTTCCAAACTGCCCTCCAGGGGATCTTTCCAAAACATAGCTCTTAACAGGTCACCCCATACTCTACCATTCATACCTCTCCCCTCACTTAAAACCCTATATTGGCTCCCAATTTCCAAAGGGATAAATCTCCTTATCTTGCTATGCAAGTGTCCTTATGATCTGGGCTGGCCAACTCTTCAGACTCTTCTCCAGACACTCCATGACTCCCTGTGTGTGCTCTAGTTTGTACTGAGCTGATAAAAGGGCTCCTCCTTTCCCCATACCCTGCTGCTTCCATGCCTCTGTACTTTTGCTTATGCTGTCCCCTCTGCCTTAATCTCCTTTTTACCCCCCATTCCCACCCGCATGCCATCCTTCTTCACCTAGCTAACTCCTACGCATCCTCCAAGCCCAGTTCAGGCACCACCTCCTCCAGGAATCCCTCCCTGACAGTCAGGGTAAATGTCCCTCCTTTGGGTACCCATGGCTCCCTAGCTCCCCTCTGGCATAGTGCACAGGACATCGCATTGCCATCATCTGTTTCCATGTTCTCCACCTAACTGTGAGCACCCTGAAGCCAGGAACTGTATAATATTAATCACGAACTTCCTTCCTACAATAGCACAAGCCATGCCCCCTACTAGGCACACAGTATTCACTGGACTAACCTCTCAGAAATGTGGTAAGCTCCCACATGGCTTCTAACTCCTGCCCTTCCACAGCACATAGTTTTTACAAAGTTATTATTAATAATAAAAATGCCTATAACTGAGTAAACACACACTATGTGCTGAACACTTCATATGAGTCATCTTATTTAATTCTCACAACAATCACCATTAGATGGGTTATTTATGAATTGGCTAGCATATCAGATGTGTACAGTTTTACGGGGAAAATTGGGGGGGGGAAAGAAATGAGGTACTTTTTAATACAGATATAATCACAATAATTCTAAAGTGGTTATATAGAGAAAAATACTGGTTTTAGTCAGCATACTGCATTCTGGAATCCAGTAGGAGGAAATCAAAGGCCCAGATATGCAATCACATTACCCCTTTAAAAAGGCATAAAAGTCACATAGCAACCAGAAATGCATTTCATAATAATGAAACGGTACCTATCGGGTGACAACTGTAATAGATTTCTTTCCAAAATGCTAGAGGAATTACCCTTCTGGGCCACGCAGCTCTGGCTTGTCATCTTTGTTTTGAAAAGGCTGTGATGAGAAGACCTTGGCTTGCTGGGTTGTTTTGGTTGCTACGCTCCACCTCTAGGGGGCAGGGCAGCCTCACATATTACTTTCCATCCTTGCCCCTCAGCTTTCCATCCTGATTGGAAGCTTGATGAGTACGCTAGGCAACCAGGACATTTTCTGATTCAATTTTGTGGAGGGCAACATGAATCTTACACATCAGAAAACATCGTCTTGTCCCCGTTCACTACTTGAGAAAACCGAGGCCCTGAAAGTTAAGTGGCTTGCCTAGAGTCACAGAGTCCTTCCCCAGCGAATGCGAAGGTCCCAGAGAGCTTCAGCTCCTAACTGCTTGAGAACGGGCTTCCCCATGTAAATGCTTTCAACACGGATGCCTGGAGAGAGTACCAATGCCACGAAGCAGTGAGAGTGACTGGCAAATGGTCTTGCCCTGAATGAGTTACCTGAAAAGGAGAAATAAGTCACTTATCCATCATTCTCCCTGTGACCAGTGTTTATTATTCTGCCAGGAAATACAGCAGGGAATGGACCGGAGGGGATGCATCTTATTCTGACTCCAAGACACTGGGCCTGCCCCAGGGCTTGAGCCTAATACAGATGTGATGGATAAACAAACAACTTTCCACTGGACTGGACGGACTGCACAAAGGTCCTGTGCAGGCCTCTTTGCTCCTTTCAGAACGGAATTATCTTGCATTGAGGGTCAAAACCATGGTATGACATGGCCATAGCACGGGAGGGAGAAGTAACTGTGAGCAGGGCAGCCTCAACGTCTCCAAAGTCTTATCTATCTCTGCTACCCTGACATTCTACGAAAGGGGAGACTGGTGAGTGTGGGGAGCACAGACAGCAGAGGCCAAACAGCTCCAGGGAGCACGAGATAAAAGCCACACAGGAGGCAAGAGAATTCTGAAGTTGAGTCACCTCTCACTACAGGAGGCCTGGAATGAAGAAAAACGTAGGCACCTGTGGCCATTCATGCACCATGACTTAATCTGACATCCATTTGTCTGCTCAACATTTATTGAGCAGCTACTATGTGCTGTGCTATGTGTTTCCAAGCTGCTAGCTCCTTCACTCATGCCCACAGCACCTAGCATAAGGCCTGACACCATATGCACTCAATACAGTTCAGTTAAATCACAACCTGAAGGGGCTCTCAATTTAGCAGAGAGGACACAAGATGTAAACAAATAACCAACAAGGTATAAAAAGGGGCCAAGTTCTCATTTTAAGGGTCAGGGATAGACCAAGCACCGGGAGAGACCAGCGAACAAACATGGGAGAGGTGACAGCAGAGCTGAGCCTGGAAACTGGATGAAGCAGCCCAGGAGAAGGGAGCAGCATGAGCCAAGACGCAGAGGCTCTCAGAAGGCTGCGTGGGCTCACAGTGGGCCACACAGGCCAGTCTGGCTGGAGCATGGCCTGTGTCAAGGGGACTTTAAAAAGATGAGATGAGAGAGAGAGACAGAGACAGAGAGAGAGAGAGACAGAGAGAGACAGAGAGAGAGAGGAGAAGTTGGGGGCGGACCCTAAGGGCTGTGCGTGGCAGATGGAGGAGTTTGCATATTCTCCTGCAGGCCGAAGAGAGAATGAAACCATTGGAGCCTCGCAGAAAGCCTGGCCTGGCTGCCCTGCGTCAGAGGCTTGGCAAAGCAAGAGCAGGAGGGGCATCTATTAGGAGACTATGGCAGAAATCCAGGAGGCAATCATGTGAGGGAGCCTGACTCCGGCAGTGGTCCCAGGAGCTCTGCTGGGGGAAGCCCCGAGCCATGCCTGGAGTGTCTTTATGGCTTTACACCACACCTGTCTGTAGGAGGCAACGGTGTGCCATAGGCTCAGGAGCCAGATGGTTCTAGGCTTCCTGCAGTTGTGTGACCTTAGGTAGGTAACCACCCCTCTCTGATCCTCGTTACCTTGTCTGAAAAATGCGGATAATACTAACACCCACCTGGCAGGGACTATACAAATGAGACAAGAGGCAGTATTGCCTGATGGGTAAGAACACTGCAGGAGGACTCTGGAGCTCCACCACTTGGGCTCCTTCCAGCTCCTCAGTTCTGTCACTTATTCACTGAGTGACCTTGGGTTAAGTTGTCCAACATTTCTGGGCCTCGGGTTCCTTATCTGTGAAATGGATTTAATAACAATATCTACATCAGAGAATTCAGATGAAGATTGAATGAATTCATACATGGAAAGCACTTAGAACAAATAGTGCTTGGCACACAGTAAATGCAAAAAAAAAATGTCAGCTATTGTTACATAAAGCCACATAGGGTGGCACCTGGCATGCAGAAGGCTGAGACTCACTCAGCACATACGTGGCCCCCTCTCTATACTCCAGGCCGTCACTCTGCAAATTCAGAGGCCACAGCAGGCAAGGGGGGGACAGAAGGAGGAGCAGAAGAGGGCAAGCCTAAGTCCAGTCTTCCGCCCACCTCCCCCTCCAATGGATATCAGGAAATGCCCACTCTCTTCAAAGCCCCTCCATCTGGGTCCTCAACCAGTGGCCTGGCCTGCCCTGACCGCTCCCTCCTCCGAGGACCTCCGCTCCTCACCACCTTTGCTATGCATTTTGTCCTGGGCACCATCGTGATGGGGGACCAGCCTGGAACTCTGTGTCTCTGGCCTGGGGTAGGGAGGGTCTCAAGCACAGAGACCATGGTGTTGGCTCAGGCTGGTGGCCCCTCCTGCTGTGTGCACACAGCTAAGAAACGTTTGTGGATGACAACAAACCCCATTCTTGCCCCAGATCTAGACAGAGAAGCAAGACTCCCCTAATTCTCATCCAACTCAACATTATTATTTCCTCCCACACAAACACAACGCTCCCAACACAGTGGGCAGGGGCGGAAGAGAAATGGTTTTTCCTCTTGAGGAGAGACCCCCCCCTGGGAAAAGCACTCAAGACCCCACATGAGACAGACTTCCCCAGGGTCCCTCCCTAGGCTCCCTTCCTCCCTCCCAGTGACCTCAGCGTCTCCAGCACACGTGGGAGAGTCGTGTGGTAGACCAGACATTACCCTGCTGTCAAGAATACCAAGCCGGTCCTCTGGTTGCTGTTCCCCAGAGTGAGCCAGCTTGTGGGGTGGGCAGGGGGTGGGGGCAGAGAATGGAGAGTTATCACCAAACCAGCTTCAGCCCACCACCGCCTACAGCAGAGCCAGAGCTGGGCCCATGCACAAAGCACAGGGAACGCAGCTCTCTCCAGGGGGGAGCCGCTCAGCAGTGGCCCCGAGCGCACCTGTCAATCACTCCAGCCGCCTGACCTGTAAGGGGGGCCAGGTCAAGATCAACAATGAAAGCAGGGCTATTCTCTAGTCATCTGAAGGGGGCAACAATTCCAGGGGAAAAGACCTGATCATTGGGAGTGACCAGTAGCTACTAAAAAAACAAACACACAAGCAAAGTCCTCCTGAGACACCAGAAGGAGGTTGTGCCTCCTCCAGCTCTTTGCTGCACTAGGAAGGCCATAGCCAGGGCACAGGAGAAGGCGTGCCGGCATCTGGGAACCTGTCCAGGAGAGATAATGCGGGAGGATGTGGAAATCCTGGGGTGATGACATGGGCGGGGGTGGACGTGACAGCTGCTATCAACCGCAGTAGAGGGAAAGTTCACAGGACTTATAGGTAGTGTGACTTCTGCTGTGTTGCTTCACTTCTCTGAGCTCTCAGTTGCTTTGGCTGTAAAATGTGGATTGTGGTGACAGATGCACAGGATTGTTGGACTCTATATAAGTCCCCAGGCAGAGGGGGCTCTCAACAAGCAGCAGCTGGGCCCAGGCCCCTCTCTTCCCGCTTCCTCCACCAGAGGGAGCCTGGGGACCAGGAGTTCCCAGCCTGTTCCCAGCAGTACCTATCCTCTGCTCATGCTGCAGCCTCTGCTGCTAAAAACTCCCACCCTGCCTGCCCTGGCTTCCAGCAGCAGCCTTCTCACTCTACAAACCCAGAACAGGCCTGGCGGGCCGGCGGGGGGGGGGGGGGGTGTTTCGCTTGCAGCTCCTGTGGTGGCAGCAATGGCTACTACATCAATAGGCCCTCCTAATGCCTGGTGGGGAGGGAGAGTGGAAGGGAGAGAGACACGGCCTGCTTCCTTCCCCGTCAACTCCCCCACTCATTCCAGAGTCATCTCCTCCTGCCCAAATCCTCTAGTTACCTAAGGTTCTCCTGGACTCTCCCAGTTGGTGACACAGCCACATCCTGAAGCCAACAGGCTCCTGTAGGATTGAAAGCTCTAGTGGAAAAATGACAGTCCTTGGAGACAGATGGACTTGAGTTCTAGTCTTCGCTCCATTAGGAACTAGCAGCATAACCTTGAGCAAGGTCCCTTTATCTTGGAGTCTCAGTTTCCTCATCTCTAAAATGGAGTTGCTAATGCTCACTGCACAGGGCCTGTTGTGAGGCCCAAAAGAGGAAATGATGGACGTGCAAATATTTAATATGTGGTTAGGAGAAATTCAAAGTACTATTTAAACCCCTCATTAATCCAGTAGGAAACGTGAAGCCAGGAAATCCAACAAACAGCCTGGAGCGTGCACAAGAAGAGGGAAGGATCAAGAGGCAGGCCCGCATGGATGGCAGAAGCACAGAGCTCAAGAGCAAACAGGCTGCCAGCCAGCCAAGACATGCAGACCCACGTCTGCAGGAAGGAGAACCTGAGCATCATGGAATCCTGGAATCGGGGAAGGCCCAAGTCATTCCATTGGGCTTTATACCCAATTCAGGAATTGTGCTTTCTCCAGCTCTCCCCTACCCCTATGGGGCCTCTGCTGGACACATCCAGCTAGCCCCCAACCCCACCTCTTGAGGCAGTCCACTGCATTACCAGACAGCCAGGTTGGAAAGTTCTTCCTGATTTATCCCAAATTTTCCCATTGCTCCCGGTTCTGCTTCCTGGAGCCACACATAATGAGCCTGCCTCCTTTGTCACAGGCCTGACGACTCTAGAAAAGTCTGCAGCCAGGCTTGAGGACCACAATGCCCATCCAGTCTCCCTCTGCCCTCACCCTACCATGGCCCTCTCCTGAAAGGAGACCAAGACCATGCTTGGTTGATCCAGAGCCTTCCTCCAGTGTGAGGCCCCAAGCCACACGCAATCAGTCCTTCAGGAATGGGTGGGCTCCCAGCAGCCCCGCCTGGGCAGGAGAGCCCATCTCCCTTGCCCCCAGACTACTCTGGGGCAGTCCACACCAAAACTCAGCAGAGGGTGCACTGCAGTGGAGCCCGGCCCGGCCCTTGAGCTGCAGCTGCTGCTCCTGGGGCCCAGCCATCTCAACCCAGCACCCCAGCCTGCTGCCTCACCACGGGGGAGTTGCAGAGAGCTGTCTCCCGGCAGATTTCCTGAGGCAGAAGGCTTCCCCACCCCCAGCCCAGCCTCCAAGAGACACGCCACTGGTTGTGGCACATGGTAGGACCAGCTGAGCAGTGAGAGGAGGGGGAAGGCTGTCCATTTGCTAGAGGACTTCAGACTTGCTCTGTAGTGTGGCTGGATTAGTCACAGAACCATCAAATTTAAGCTGGAGGGGCCCTTAAAGAGAATTCAAGGCAGACCTTGCCTTTGAAAAAGATATAGGGGAACTGATGGCTGGCGAGAGGAAGGGACTCAGTCAAGGTCACAAAGCCAATCTGCAGCAGAGCTGGAAGGGGAACCCAGGTTTCCTAACTCCCAGTTCAGTGCTTTCTAATCCAGCAGAAGAGAAATCAGGGAGCCTTTAGGGCAGCCGTGTGAGCCTGCATGCCCTTGACTCTCCCAGCCTGACTTTTATCCCAACCAGCTCACTATGGTATCTGCACGGAAGAAGTGGACCCAGCCCATGTCCCACCAACCCAAGAAATAGTGCCAAGGTGTCCCAGATAGGCAGACAGACAGACCCCCAGCACAGAAACTGGCATTGATCCAACAAGAGGGACCCTCTGTAGACTTCCCTTCCTGGTACACTGTTTCATTGGGTGGTATTTTTCTTGAGGGTGGAGAGGGGGTGGTCTCTGATGAACTAGCTAAGGGCCAGGCCTCCATCTTTGCTCCCCCATCTTTGCTCCCCCAGCCAGGATGTGCTGCAGTTCCCCTCAGATGGATGGCTCAGCCTCCAGCAGCCATTCTGGTCCCCACCTGCCTCCCGGAAAGGATGGAGCTGAGGCCGCCAGAGGAGACAAGATGAGGCCTGCACTCAGGACCTGCAGAGGAGACCCCAAGAGGCAAAAAAAAAAAAAAAAAAGAAAGAAAGAAAGAAAAAGAAAAAGAAAAAAGAAAAAAGAAAAGGAGGAGGGGTTTCTTTTCCTTGGGGCTCTGATTTGACACCATCGCAGACAATAAACACATCCGAAATAAATAAATAAATGGGAAGCTATCCTCTGGCAAGGATGCAGCTACAGGGTATAGAAGGGGAGGGGGTGATGACTGCTCTAGGCCCTCACTGGCCACGGTCAGAAAGAGAAGACGCCTGCTCTCCTCCGGCCAACCCAGTCTGGGGCTGCATGAGGTGGACCTGGCTTCTCTTGACAGGTTGGGACAGGAGAGGAGGCATGGAATCAGGCACCGGCTTCTTACTTTACTGTCCAGACAAGTTGGAGAAGGAACTAAAGGGGAAGGGGCGGGGGTGGGGGGTGGGGGGTGGTACAAACACACGTTCCTTACTTTCTCTGGAGGGTTGTGGCCGGGCTGGTGCTGGTACTGGTGCTGTGGCCGCCGCCGGCCCCAGGACTGGAGCTCCTGGATGCGCCACGGCTCAGCTGGCCCCGCTCCCGCGGGGGCCGGGACCCCACGCCCACCGCTGCTGAATAGCTGGCTTCCTTGTCGCGGCCCGGGTGTGCTGGCCCGGCCTCCCGCCCGCCCCGCTCGCGACCCAGGGCTGGGTTCTCGTGGTGCAGGTGGCACTGGGCCACGTCGCGCTCGCGGGCTGGGTAACCGGTAGTGTCCTGGAGCGGGTAGGAGGCGTCCCGCTCCTTGTCCCGATACACCGCCTCCCGGTTCTGGTAGGCGCCGTCCCGGTTCGGGTAGCCCACGTCCCGGGTCGCCTGGTGGAACTGGCTCTCCCGCAGCTCGCGGTGGTGGAACTGGGTTTCGCGCAGGTTCTGGTACTGGCTCTCACGGCCTGGGCTGTCCCGCGCGCCGTGGGGGTCCCGGTGCAGCTCCCCGCGGTGCAGCTGGCTCTCCTCCCTGAGATCGCGGTTCTCCTGGGTGAGCTGGTCCAGCTGGCCCTCCAGTTCCTCAATGCGCCGTCGCTGGGTCTCCAGCAGCTGCTGCTGGCTCTCAATAATGTTGTTCAGCTCCAGCAGGTACTCCACCGCCCGGTTGGGGCTCTCGGATCCCGGGCCGCCCGGGGGCCCCGACCCCGCCTCCATCCTGGCGGCCCAGGGGCAGGGGAAGGGGCAGGAGAGCCCGGGCCCCGCTCGCTCACGGCGCCACCCTCCCCCGGACCCAGCCGGGGGAGGGGGCCGGCGGGACGCGAGGGCGCGCACCGGGCTCGAGGGCCCGGGGGCCCGGGGGGGCCCGGGAGACAGCTCTGGGGCCGGCGGCACTGGGAGCAGGAGCTGAGACTGCCGCTGCTGCCGCCGCCGCCACCGCCACAGCCACGGCTCGGGAGGACGCGGCCCACGGCGCTCCGCCCGCTGCGGAGTCACTGCGCAGCGCGGCCGCGCGGGACCGCCCCGGCCGCCGGCCCGCCCCCCGCCCCTGCCCCCACCCCGCTCACCCGGCCCGCCCCCGTGCACCCCACCTGCCGCCTCCTCCCACGCGCCAAGCCGGACCGCCCCGAGGCACCCAGGCCAGCCCCACCACAGGCTACGGGAGATCGCTCCCTTCCACTGGTCCCACACACATCGCTTAACGCAGCCCGGCGAAGCCCTCCATTCCAGTGTCCCCCGGGTTCATCAGGCCCTAGAGCCTCATCTAAGACATCTCAGGAACCTCCATCGCAGGCAGCCCCCAGGTCCAGGCAGACCACGGACTCCCTTTTCCCTTTGGGTCTGCCAATCCCAAGTGTCAGATTCCCCATCCCATCCAACCCCTGAACCCACTATCTCGGGAGACCTCACTCCATCCAGCCCTTATGCGGGCAGTCGCTGGGTCTCTCTTCCCAGCCAGTCCCAGGACCATCTCTCCATCCCAGCGAGCCCTGTATCCTTCCAGCCCAGCCAGTCCTCAGCTCCCCACATCCCAGGCGGCTCCTGGACACCCCACCCCCAGAACACACACATCACAGGCACCCTCCACTCCAGCCAGCGCCTAAACTCTCCAGCCAAGCCGGTGTCCAGACCCCCTAGCCCAGCCAACCCTAGGATCCCCCAGGTTAGCCAGTGCCTGGGTCCTCCCACCAAGGCAGTCCCAGAATTTCTCATCCCCAAAAGCCCTGGGACTCCCCTTCACAGCCAGTCGTAGGATCAAAGCCCCGTTCATGCTGTCAACTCTCATTTTCTCTCCATTGGAAATGCTCTCCTCCATTCGGTCCATCATCTCCATCCAGTGAAACTGTACCCATCCTTCAAGACTCAAATGCTGTCTTACTGAAGCCACCCCTGGTTTCCCCAGCCAGATGTGCTCACTTTTTTTTTCTCCTCTTGACCTCCCACTGCACTTCCTCTACGCTTTTCTTGTGACATTTGCGGGACAAGTGGAACTCTGCTTTATAGTGCATTCGTTTGTGTTCTTGTTTTATGTCCTCTGCCAGACTGTCTCCTTAAAACCAGAAACACGTTTTCATTCATCTTTGTGAGCAGTTTGGGGTAGAGGAGAAAGCATGAGTTTTGCAGTCAGACAAAAATGGATTTAAATTCCACCTTCTCCTCTCTGAACTTCCATTTCCTATCAATGACATTTGCCTCATAAGTGTGTTCTTGGGAATAAAGCATGTAAAAACATTTGACACAGAAAAGAACCCACAAAATGTGAGAAAATATGTGCAAATGACACATCTGATAAGGGCTTTGTACCCAGAATATGTAAAGAACTCTTACAGGTCAACAACAACAAAAACAACCCAATTTTTTTAAATGGACGAAAGATTGGAATAGATATTTCTCCAAAAAAGATATACAAATGACGAGTAAGCATGTGAAAAAATGCTCAACATCATTAGCCATCAGGGAAATGAAGATCAAAATCACAAGGAGCTTTCTGTGCTACCCATAAGGTGTTTTTCTGGGTTCCTGTCATAAATGAAAGGAAAACTGTCACAATGTCCAGAGCCCTTGCTGTCCTGCAGGTGAAGGAGGAGGATGTCTTTAAATTCCTTGCAGCGTCAACCTTGACTTCCAAATGGAACAGCACATCTACAAAAGGAAAAGTGATGGTGTCTGCATCACAAAGAGAACCCCAGAGAAGCTTCTGCTGGTGGCTCATGCCCTTGTCGCCATTGAAAACCCAGCTGATGTCAATATCACATTGTCCAGGAATACGGGCCAACAAGCTGTGCGGAAGTTTGCTGCTGTCACTGGGGCCACTCCTACTGCTGGCTACTTCCTTCCTGGAGCCTTCACTAACCAGATCCCGGCAGCCTTTTGGGAGCTGCGACTTCTGGTGGTTACCGATCCCAGGACTGACCACCAGCCTTTCACAGAGGCATCTTACGTTAACCTGCCTACCATTGCTCTGTGTAATACAGAGCTTCCTCTGCTCCATATGGACATTGCCGTCAAGGAAGCAACAATAAGGGAGCTGACTCAGTGGGTCTGATGTGGTGGATGTGGGCCCAGGAAGTTCTGTGCGTGTGCAGGACCATCTCCCGTGAGCAGCCGTGGGAGGTCATGCCTGACCTCTACTTCTACAGAGATCATGAAGAGATTGAAAACGAAGAGCAGGACGCCGCTGAGAAGGCTGTGACCAAGGAGGAATTTCGGGATGAACGGAGTTCTTTAGCTCCCGAATTTACTGCTACTCAACGCAAGGTCTCTGAAAGGGTAGGAACAACCGCTGGTTGGTCTTAAGCTGTTCTTCCACAGGCTTTTACACAGAAAATGGAAATAAGGTAGTTGAAAAATAAACATCAGTTTCTTAAAAACACCACACATTGAGATACCACTTTACACCCACTATGATAACTAAAATAAAAAGGACAGACAGGGAGAAATATTGGTGAGCATGTGAAGAAATTGGAACCCTCATTCATTGCTGGTGGGAATGTAAAATGGTGCAGTCACTTTGGAAAACAGTTTGTGAGTGCCTCAAAATGTTAAACATAGAGTTACTATATGACCCAGGAATTCCACTCCTAGGTATACACCCAACAGAAATGAAAGCATATGTCCACACAAAAATTTGTACCTGAATGTTCATAGCAGCATTACTCACAATAACCAAAATGTGAAAACAATCAAATGTTCTATCTATTGATGAATGGGTAAACAAAATGTAGTATATCCACACAGTGGAACATCATTCAGCCATAAAAGGGAATGAAGTACCGATGCATGCTAAAACATGGATGAATCTTGAAAACATTGTGCTAAAAGGGACACAAAAGGCCACATATTGTATGATTCCCTTTATATAAAATTCCAGAATAGGCAAATCCATAGAGACAAAAAGTAGACTAGTGGTTGCCAGGAGTAGGGGCATGGGTTGGACAAAGAGGAGTGACTGCTAATGGGTATGGGGTTTTTTTTTGGAGGGAGAATGAAAACGATCTAAAATTAGATTGTGGTGATGGTTGCACAACCCTGTTAATTAAAAACCACTGAGTTTTACATTTTTTAAGGGAGAATTTTATAATATGTGAATTATATCTTGATAAAGCTGGCTTAAAAAAAAAACTGCAGCAGACTCTAGCACATAACAGCAACCACAATAATAATAACGTTGATTACCCTGATCCCAAAACCAGACAAAGACATTACAAAAAAAGAACACTATAGGCCAATATTCCTAATGAACATTGATGCAAAAATCCTCAAAAAATTGTTAGCAAAGTTAATCCAGCAATACATGAAAAAGATCATACACTACGATCAAGTGGGACTCATTCCTGGTATGCAAGGTTGGTTTAATATCTGCAAATCAATGAAGGTGTTATACCACATACACAAAATGAAAAATAAAAATCACATGGTCATATCAATAGATGCAGAAAAAGCATTTGACAAAATCCAGCATCAGTTTATGATAAAAACTCTCAGCAAAGTGGGAATAATGGGAACATGTCTCAACATAATAAAGGCCATATCTGACAAACCTACAGCTAAAATCATACTCAATGGGGAAAAGCTAAAAACATTCTCCTTAAGATCAGGAACAAGACAAGGCTGCCTATTTTCACCATTTCTGTTCAATATAGTACTGGAAATTCTAGCCACAACAATCAGACAAGAGAAGCAAACAAAAGGCATCCAAATGGGAAAGAAAGAAGAAAAACTGTCATTATTTGCACATGACATGATACTAGTATATAAAAAGAACCCCAAATATTCCACCAAAAAACTATTAGAACTGATAAATGAATTTAGTAAAGTAGCAGGATACAAAATTAATATTCAGAAATCAGTTACATTTTTATACACCAACAATGAACTATCAAAAAGAGAAACTAAGAAAACAATCCTGGGGTGGACGGGTGGCTCAGTTGGTTAGAGCACGAGCTCTGGGCAACAGGGCCGTGCTGCCGGTTTGATTCCCACATGGGTCAGCGAGCTGCGCCCTTCGCAACTAGAATGAAGTCAATGAGCTGCCACTGAGCTCCCGGGTGGCCAGATGGCTCAGTTGGTTGGAGCACATGCTCTCAACCACAAGGTTGCCGGTTTGACTCCCATAAGGCATGGTGGGCTGCACCCCATGCAACTAAGATTGTACAGGCCACCTTGAGCTGAGCTGCTGCTGCTGAGCACCCGGATGGCTCAGTTGGTTGGAGCACAGGCTTTCAACCACAAGGTTGCTGGTTCAACTCCCACAAGTGATGGTGGGCTGAGCCCCCTGCAACTAACAACGGCGACTGGACCTGGAGCTGAGCTGAGCTGCACCCTCCACAACTAAGACTGAAAGGACAACAACTTGACTTGGATGGAGGTGATGAGTCCTGGGAAAAACACACTGCTGTTCCCCAATTTAAAAAGAAGTCCTGGAAATACACACTGTTCCCCAATAAAGTCTTGTTTAAAAAAAAATCCCAGTTACAGTTGCATCAAAAATAAAAAAATAAAAAAATAAAATACTTAGGAATAAATTTAACCAAGGAAGTAAGAGGCCTATACTCAGAAAATTATAAGACGGTGCATGGGGCGGCTGGTTGGCCCAGTGGTTGGAGCACAGTGCTCATAACACTATGGTTGCTGGTTCGATTCCCACATGGGCCAGTGAGCTGCGCCCTCCACAACTAGATTGAAAACAACGACTTGACATGGAGCTGATGGGTCCTGGAAAAACACACTGTTCCCCAATATTTCCCAATAAAATTTTTTAAAAAATTATAACACATTGAAGAGAGTTATTAAAGAAGATACAAATAAATGGAAACATATACCATGCTCATAGAAAGGAAGAATTAATACAGTTAAAATGTCCATAGTATCCAAAGCAATCTATAAATTCAATGCAATCCCTATCAAAATATCAATGGCATTTTTCACAGAACTAGAACAAGCAATCTTAAAATTTATATGAAACCATAAAAAATCCTGAATAGCCACAGCAATCCTGAGAAAGAAGAACAAGGCCGGAGGTATCATGCGAGTTCATATCAAATTATACTACAAGGCTACAGTAATCAAAACAGCATGGTATTTGCATAAAAAGAGACACATAGATCAATGGAACAGAACAGAGAGCCCATGAAGTAAATCTATGCATATATGGTCATTTAATCTATGACAAAGGAAGCAAGAATTTACATTGGCATAAAGAAAATCTATTTAATAAATGGTGCTGGGAAAACTGGACAGATACATGAGGGAAAAAATGAAACTGGACCACCTTCTTACACCATATACAAAAATAAATTCAAAATGGATTAAAGACTTAAATGTAAGACCTGAAACCATAAAACTCATAGAAGAAAATATAGGAAGTAAACTCTCAGACATTAGCCTTACTAATATTTTTACTGATATATCTACTCAGACAAGGGAAACAAAAGAAAAAATAAACAAATGGGACTATATCAAACTAAAAAGTTTTTTCACAGCAAAGGAAACCATCTACAAAACGAAAAGACATCCTAGTGAATGGGAGAAGACATTTGCCAATGATACATCTGATAAGGGGTTACTATCCAAAATTTATATTAAAAAACTCATATAACTCATATAACTCATATAACTCAACGCCAAAAAAAACAATCCAATTATAAAATGGGCAGAGAACGTGAAAAGACATTTCTCCAAAGAGAACACAGAGAGGGCCAATAGACATATGAAAAGATGCTCAACATCACTAATCATTAGAGAAATGCAAATAAAAACTACAATGAAAATGTGATCACATCACTCCTGTCAGAGTGACAATAAACCAACAAACAACAAGGATGTGGAAAACGTGGAGAAAAGGGAACCCTTGTGCACTGTTGGTGGGATTGTAAATTGGTGCAGCCACTATGGAAAACAGTATGGAGGGTCCTTAAAAAATTAAAAATAGAACTACTTTATGACTCAGCAATTGCACTCCTGGGTATTTATCCAAAGAAATCCAAAACACCAATTCAAAAAATTATATGCACCCCTATGCTTACTGCAACACTATTTGCAATAGCCAAGATGTGGAAACAACTGAAATGCCCATCAATAGATGATTGGATAAAGAAATAGTGGTACATACATTTTCACTGTTTCTGTTCCTAAAAAAAAAAAGAAAAGAAAAGAAAAGAAATAGTGGTACATTTATATAATGGAGTATTACTCTGCCATACAAAAGAATGAAATCTTACCATTTGCAACGACATGGATGGACCTAGAGAATATTGTGTTAAGTGAAATAAGTCAGACAGAGAAAGACAAATACTGTATGATCCCACTTATATGTGGAATCTAAAGAACAGAATAAATGAGCAAACAAAACAAATAGACACAGAGATACAGAGAAAAAAATTGATGATTGCTAGGTGGGAAGAGGGGTGGGGGATGGGAGAAGGTGAAGGGATTAGAAAGTACAAATTGGTAATCACAAAATAGTCATGGGATGTGAAATACAGTATGGGGAATACAATCAATAATGTTGTAAAGACAATGTATTGTGTCAGATGGGTACCGGACTTATCGGGGGGAGCACTTCATAGATTGTGTAGATGCCTGACCACTGCGCTGTACACTTGAAGCTGATGTAGAATAATGTCAAATATATATCCATATATATGTATATATATATATACGAAAATATATATACATTTTAAGAAAGGAAAACTGTATTAAAATTGTAATACTCAGTATATGCCAATAACAAAAGATGAATACAAGTCACGTTTGAGTTCTGCAATTACAAAAGGTGCTCAAAGTGGTTACCATCAGTGTCCAGACACTTCTGATTAGTTGACCAAAGTGTCCACTTGTATACATTTTTTGGCACCCTTGATATATTGAATGCAATAATATTGAATGCCAACTATAATTGTATATATATTTATGTACATATATATAGTCACAGGATGTAAAGTACAGCATAGGGAATATGGTCAGTGGTATTGTAATAGCTATGTATGGTGTCAGATGAGTAGGAGACTTGTTGGGGTTATCACTGTGAGGTATGTAAATGTCTAATCATCACATTGTTTTGTATACCTGAAACTAATAGTAAAACAAATAAATAAACAAATAAAATTAAAGTACAAAAAATAATAACTATGGTGCTTACCATGTGCCAGGCACTGTGCTAAGCTCTTTACATGTACAAAGTCACTTAATCCTCATGACAATCCTATGAAGTGGGTACTGTTATTACCTTCATCTTACAGATGAGAAAGTGAAACCCAGAGGTTGAATGACTCGTCCAGAGGCATAGCCAGGATGCTCAAATGTTTCCTTCTCACTTCTTTGTAACTTTCCTCATGTCTTGTATAAAATAAGTGCTCCATAAGTGTTAAATTAATTCATCCAGCAAACATTTACAGAGTATTTATTATGTTCTAGGCAATACTTGCATTCCACCCTTATCCCTGCTTCTCTCATTCAGATTCCCCCTGGGGTAGGGGGCAAAGGGGAACAAGGATTCATGACAAAATAGACAACAACCCTAATTTCATAGAGCTGATATTCTAGTGGGGGAGAGAGACAATAAACAAAGAATGTATAGAGCATATTGGGTATACTGGGTGTACTGGGTTGAATAGTATCCCCCCAAACCCCAAAGTGATATCCACCCTGTAAATGTAATCTTATTTGGAAATAAAGGTCTTTGCAGATGTAATCCAGTTAAGGTGAGGTCATACTCTGTTGGTGTGTGTCCTAATCCAATGACTGGTATCCTTATAAGAGGGAAATTTGAACACAGACACACACACACACACACACACACACACACACAATGCCACGTGAAGGTGAAGGCAGAGATTGGAGTGGTACATCTATAAGCCAAGGAACATCAAGAATTGCCAGCAAGGAACATCAAGATTAAGTCCTGAAGCTGGAAGAGGCAAGAAAGGATTCTTCCTTAGAGCCTTCAGAGAGAGAGCACAGGCCTGCCGACACCTGGATTTCAGACTTCTAGGCCCCAGAACTGAGAGAGAATAAATGTGTGTTGTTTTAAGTCACCCAGTTTGTGGTGCTTTGTTAGAGCAGCCCTAGGAAACTAACACAGATGGTGATAGGTGCTCTGGAGAAAAACAAAAACAGGGAAGGATGACGGAGAGCTAGCTTTGGGTGAATCAGACATAGCCTGTGCCCTCAGCGAGCTCCCAGTGCAGCCAGGGAGTTACAATCATAAGTCACAGACAAGACTAATAAGACAGAATGTGCAAGGTGCTAGAGTGGAGGCACCAGGACTTGGGGTGCTGGGAGAGCTTTATGGAGTGAAGGTATTTGAGCTGAGCTTAGGTTTTCTACAAGCGGAAGCGGTAGGACTGAGAAATACCTGTTGAAGGCAGCTATGTCCAGCGGGAGGAAAGGAACAGTCAGGAAAACAGTTTGTGTTTAGGGGACCACCTGTAGTTTGGTTGAAAAGAGCATGAGAGACGCACGTGCGTGCGTGTGTGTTGTAGGGGATGGGAGGAGATGGGATGGAAAAACATGGCTTGATTTAACTTGGAGAAGACTCCATTGCCAAAATGGAGCATCTGGACCTTCTCCTATAAGCAATGAAAAGTCATGGAAGGTTTTTGAACAAGAGAGTAACTTGGTAGGAGGGGCGGGGATCCACATGGATATTATATTACCAGATATTACACACTACAAGGTGAGTCTTGTATTGGTTTCTTGTTATTGTTCAGCAGAGACTGGTACTAACTTCTTTTCCTGCCTGCTGCCTCCCAGAGGCATTTCCTAGAAGCCTTGGTCCCTTGCCCTAGGGCCAGCTTTGCCAAGGTATGTGGAGCTAGAGCAGGAATGAACCCTGAAAACCACATCTCACCATTGCCAGTATCCAGTCAACAAGAACTTGTCATGACAATGAGAGCTATGAAATGTTTTCCTCAGATGTAAAGGTGGCATCTGTTCCAATTGGTTTTTCCTATTGGATTCTCACAGCTCTATTCATAAGCAGCTCTTCTTCTGTACCTGTTAGCTGCCAGACACGACATGGGAAAATCAAATTAAAAAAAAAATCATTGGTCTTTCTGTCAAAGAGTTTACAGCCCAGAACATCAGGGTTGAAGTGACCTTAGAGATGAATTCATTTTTCAAATGAGGTCACTGAGGATCAGCGAGAGAGAAATGGTTTGCAGAGAATTGCTATGTGTGTGTGACCACTAGGCTACAATTTCTTACTTGGGCTATTTTCTGGGGTCTGGTGATTCAGAGTCTTCAAATTGCAGACTTTAAAGAGTAGAATGGTAGGAAAATGACCGTTTGTGAGGAACATAGGAGAAGGAAAAGGGAAAAGGAAGACTCTCATCTCTGTGGAGATCCCTAAGGAGATAGCGGTGCTTAAAACTGAGACAGCATTTGGCTGATTAATTAATTATCTTTCCAGCCCCTTTCCCCCTCATGGGGGAAGGGCCAAGACAGAGCCAAAGTACCAGTCAGTCTCGAATAGTCTCACAGAAAATCATCCTAATAGGCTAGTCTGGAGTTTCGTTTTAGGAAAAATTTTCTCTCTGAAGATGATTTGTAAGCTTAATCCTGTCAGAACATAAAACCACATAACCCAATGTGTTTCCAATTTTGTCCTAGCTGCCATAAAACTTTGAGCCAAATTCAGAGTCCAATTATAATCCAGTTCATTTTAGGTACCTGGCAACATCTATTCGTGCTTCCTTTACATGCATGGTCTCTGCTCTGTTTTCTTCCACATTTTTATCCCTAATTGTCTTTCTTTCATGTTGTAACTTATGAGTTACCTAATATCCTCTTTAAAGTAGGCAGGATATGAATCTTACATAAACTAAACTATATCTACAGATGCTAAGGGAATTTGTACCAATAAAGAACATTGGAAGGAACAGATGATATTTGGCCTGGAGGAGAGAGAGCTTATGAAGACATGATTACTGGCTTCAAATATCAATAGACTGTCAGGGGGGCAATGTAGTAGAATTATTCTGTTTAGTTCCAAAAAGCACAGCCAGAAGCAATGGGTGAAAATTACTGGGAGACAGATTCCCCAGGGAAAAAAAACCTCTCACAGGCAAAGCTTAGTGAAGATGGTGAGTTCTCCATCACTGGAGGTCTTCAAATAGTGGCTGGACAGCCTCATTTGGAGGGTCTGTTGCATAGGGAATGTAAACACTGGATGGAGGGGTTGCATAAGATCGTTTTAAGGGCCCTGCCTGATATATGCAAAACACAGTTCTAGAGGTAGAACAGAAGACTCAGAGGTGGATTGGGGAGAGGGGACAGGAAAGAAAGAAAGGTGCATCTACTTTGGGCTAGAATGCTGGAACATTCTAGCCCAAAGCAGTGAATCCTAACTGCTCCTAAGACTCCTATAAAAGGGCAAATGGTTCATAAACAGAACTCAAGCCTGCATTTGCCCAGTCCAAGTCCATATGACGCTTCTAGGACAGGAGAAATAGAAGAATGAACTCCATTGCTCCCACTGCCATCTAACTGGCCATTATTCAAGGAAGAGCAGGTCAAGACTGTTAGAGCTGGAAGGGTCTCAGAGATCCCATAATCCCAACCCCTCATTTTAGAGCTGGAAAGAAAGAAGCCCAGAGAGTGGAAGCAGCCTGTCTACCTGACAGCCACTTCGCCTGATCATGTACTGCTGAAGGACAGAGACAGTTTTATTTACCTTTCAATTCCCCGAGCCCCAGGTCCTTACACATGGTACGTGCCCAGTAAACAGCTGGGAAATTGAATTGAATTGCCCAGAAGGGCTGGAAATGGAAGGTAGGCCTTTTGACCCCCAGCCTGTGAAGCTTTCCATGACAAAATTTCATCCGGTTCAATTCAACAGACATTTATTTGGCATCTCTGTGTGCCAGGCCTGGAGCTATAGCAAGAGATGAACAAGAGGCAGACTGTGCCCTCTAGGAGGCAACGGCTCCTCCTGGGAGCTGGGCTCTACCACTCTAGGGCCAGCACACCTGCTGTTCCCTTGGTGTGGAAAGCTCTTTCTGCTGCCTACTTACTGCCTATTCATCCTTCAGATCTCAGTTCATCAGCGGCACCTTCTCTCACTCCCAGACAAGGCAGAGCCCTCTGATATATGCTCTCAGTGAGTCCTTCTTCTTCCTTGAGCTTAGCAAGTATATAATTATATACTGATTTGTGCGATTCTTTGTTTGCTTCCCTCCTGCCTCCCTCACTAGACTGTTAGCTCTACAAGGGCAGATACTCCATGTCTTGCTCCCCACTGTACCAGTCTGGCACGTAGTAAGTAAGCAATAAGCTATCCGTGGTTGTTGAATGCATAAATCAATGATCTAAGAGGCTATATAGCTAAATAAATTATAATACAATTTAGTGTGATAAGGGGTAAAAGGTAGTATATAAATCAGTTTTTTTAGGAAGGAGGAAGCCAGCTCCTTTCTCAATGGAGCTAGCCTTGTAGAATGTGTACATTGCCAAGCGATCAAAGCATGGGCTGAACATCCCAGGCTTGCGAAAGTGCCTGTTGTGTTTAGACAAACCAAAGTTACATGCCGGTATCTCTCCATGTGCCGAGACCCCTGAGAAACAGGGAAGTCCTGCTACAGTGGGACAGACTGGACCCCCGAGTGCGAATAGGGTTCGGGCACAATGAACAAAATCACACCACATGGGTCTGGCAAGGCCAAAAGGAAGCTCCTGGGATTTGAACTCCACAGATCTGTCTGTTCCTCAGTGTTCTCCTCTACAGGGGAAGGAGAACTGTAGAGGATTGTTTGGCCCTGAAATGAGGGGACAGTTCTGTACCTTTTGGGTGGTTAGATCTACTCCCAGGTATAAGAGAATGTTGCCCTCTAGTGGTGGTGGTGATGATGGTGGTGATGACGATAAGTAGGGTGACCTACTATCCCCTTCTGCCCGGGATTGTTTCAACACTGAAGTTCCACTTCCCAGGGAACCTCTGAGTCCCATGTGAACTGGGACAGCTGGTCATCCTACTCCTTGATGGTATTCAACGCACTCTGCATACACGTGATCTCATTCGATGGCTTATAACCCCCAAGGCCAGGAATCAGGACTGAGGCTCCACAGATCTGGAGAGCTTTAGAGATCCAGCCCATTTTTCAGAAGAGGAAAGAGAAGGGAAGTAACTTCCTTGTTCACCATCACATTGCAAATTGATGGCAGAACTGGAATCTAGGTGTCCAGACCCTTAGCCCAGTGTTCTTTGCCTCTGCCTGGCATACCCTCGCCTACTTCGTCAGTTTGTCTAGGTCCCATGTCCTCCAAGAAGCTTTTCCTAAATTGCCTACTCCTCCACTCTTTCAGAAAGCTTCCCCCTTTGGATGACTGAAACACTCATTTGGCACTTACCATGTGCTATAGGTACTGGGTTTTTTTATCCTTTAAATGTATAACTAGGAAAAAAGGAAAGCTCCTCGGACCCCACCCGCAACCCGCTGGGAGATACCGGGGAGGAGAGCAGCCTCTGGGTAGAAGAGTCTCAGGTGTGCCTGTAGTTTGTCCAGGGCCTTGAGTA